>NC_135236.1:447029357-447636266 GCF_051348905.1 Ranitomeya variabilis | reverse complement strand
CTGTGATGTCCCCCCTGGGACAAAGTAAAAAAAAAAAATTCCACATGTGTAAAAAAATAAATAAATAAATAATTCCTAAATAATTAAAAAAAATAAAAAAATATTATTCCCATAAATTTATTTCCATTTTCCCATTAGGGTTAGGGCTAGGGTTAGGGCTAGGGTTAGGGCTAGAGCTAGGGCTAGGGTTAGGGTTGGGGATAGGTTTGGAGCTAAAGATAGGGTTAGAGTTGGGGATAAAGTTAGGGTTAGGGTTGGGGCTAAAGTTAGGGTTAGGGCTAAAGTTAGGGTTGTGGCTAAAGTTAGGGTTGGGGCTAAAGTTAGGGTTAGGGTTTGGATTACATTTACGGTTGGGATTAGGGTTGGGATTAGAGTTAGGGGTGTGTCAGGGTTAGGGGTGTGGTTAGGGTTACCATTGGGATTAGGGTTAGGAGTGTGTTTGGATTAGGGTTTCAGGTAGAATTGGGGAGTTTCCACTGTTCAGGCACATCAGGGGCTCTCCAAGTGCAACATGGTGTCCGATCTCAATTCCAGCCAATTCTGCGTTGAAAAAGTAAAACAGTGCTCCTTCCCTTCCGAGCTCTCCCGTTCGCCCAAACAGGGGTTTACCCCAACATATGGGGTATCAGCGAACTCGGGACAAATTGGACAACAACTTTTGGGGTCCAAGTTCTCTTGTTATCTTTGGGAAAATAAAAATTTGGGGGGCTAAAAATCATTTTTGTGGGAAAACATTGATTTTTTATTTTCACGGCTCTGCATTGTAAACTGTAGTGAAACACTTGGGGGTTCAAAGTTCTCACAACACATCTAGATAAGTTCCTTGGGAGGTCTAGTTTCCAATATTGGGTCACTTGTGGGGGGTTTCTACTGTTTGGGTACATCAGGGGCTCTGCAAATGCAACGTGATGCCTGCAGACCAATCCATCTAAGTCTGCATTCCAAATGGCGCTCCTTCCCTTCCGAGCTCTGCCATGCACCGAAACAGTGGTTCCCCCCCACATACGGGATATCAGCGTACTCAGGACAAATTGGACAACAACTTTTGGGGTCCAATTTCTCCTGATACCCTTGGGAAAATACAAAACTGGGGGCTAAAAAATAATTTTTGTGGAAAAAAAATATTTTTTATTTTCACGGCTCTGCGTTATAAACTGTAGTGAAACACTTGGGGGTTCAAAGTTCTCACAACACATCTAGATAAGTTCCTTGGGAGGTTTAGTTTCCAATATGGGGTCACTTGTTGGGGATTTCTACTGTTTGGGTACATCAGGGGCTCTGCAAATACAACATGATGCCTGCAGACCAATCCACCTAAGTCTGCATTCCAAATGGCGCTACTTCCCTTCCGAGCTCTGCCATGCACCCAAACAGTGGTTCCCCCCCACCTATGGGGTATCAGCATACTCAGGACAAATTGGACAACAACTATTGGGGTCCAATTTATCCTGTTACCCTTGAGAAAATACAAAACTGGGGGCTAAAAAATCATTTTTGTGAAAAAAAAATATTATTTTCACGGCTCTGCGTTATAAACTGTATTGAAACACTTGGGGGTTCAAAGCTCTCAAAACACATCTAGATAAGTTCCTTAGGGGGTCTACTTTCCAAAATAGTGTCACTTGTGGGGGGTTTTAATGTTTAGGCACATCAGGGGCTCTCCGCGTACTCAGGACAAATTGCACAACAAGTTTTGTGGTCTAATTTCTTCTCTTACCCTTGGGAAAATAAAAATTGGGGGGAAAAGATCATTTTTGTGAAAAAATATGATTTTTTATTTTTACGGCTCTGCATTATAAACTTCTGTGAAGCACTTGTTGGGTCAAAGTGCTCACCACACATCTAGATAAGTTCCTTAAGGGGTCTACTTTCCAAAATGGTGTCACTTGTGGGGGGTTTCAATGTTTAGGCACATCAGGGGCTCTCCAAACGCAACATGGCGTCCCATCTTAATTCCAGTCAATTTTGCATTGAAAAGTAAAATGGCGCTCCTCCCCTTCCGAGCTCTGTCATGCGCCCAAACAGTGGTTTACCCCCACATATGGGGTATCGTCGTACTCAGGACAAATTGCACAACAACTTTTGTGGTCTAATTTCTTCTTTTACCCTTGGTAAAATAAAACAAATTGGAGCTGAAATAAATTTTGTGTGAAAAAAAGTTAAATGTTCATTTTTATTTAAACATTCCAAAAATTCCTGTGAAACACCTGAAGGGTTAATAAACTTCTTGAATGTGGTTTTGAGTACCTTGAGGGGTTCAGTTTTTAGAATGGTGTCACACTTGGGTATTTTCTATCATATGGACCCCTCAAAATGACTTCAAATGAGATGTGGTCCCTAAAAAAAAATGGTGGTGTAAAAATGAGAAATTTCTGGTCAACTTTTAACCCTTATAACTCCCTAACACAAAGAAATTTCAGTTCCAAAATTGTGCTGATGTAAAGTAGACATGTGGGAAATGTTACTTATTAAGTATTTTGCGTGACATATCTCTGTGATTTAAGGGCATAAAAATTCAAAGTTGGAAAATTGCAACATTTTCAAAATTTTCGCCAAATTTCCATTTTTTTCACAAATAAACGCAAGTTATTTTGAAGAAATTTTACCACTATCATGAAGTACAATCTGTCACGAGAAAACAATGTCAGAATCGCTAAGATCTGTTGAAGCCTTCCAGAGTTATAACCTCATAAAGGGACAGTGGTCAGAATTGTAAAAATTGGCCCGGTCATTAACGTGCAAACCACCCTCGGGGCTTAAGGGGTTAAATAATGGTGAATCTTGTGACACAACCAAAAGTACATGACAAAGGAAGTGAAGGAAAGCGCAGAGAGAGGTCCCCTCGTTTTTAATAAATAAATAATAATCAAAAAAATACCGTGGGATCCCCCATATATGTAAACAAGCCAGAGTAAAGTGCCGCCGCCGCCGCACTATGTCCCGGAACACAGCCAAATACTTTCGGGACATAGTGCACCGGCGCATGCGCACTAATGCTTTTTGGCTTTGCCTGCAGTTGGGCAAAGCATACTGCGCGTGTGCAAGGCAAGATTGCATTGCGCACGCGTGAACTACGGATGAAACCTACTGAAATTCAAGAAAATATTGCGGCCAGCGGGAAAGGAAGGGGTGAATGAAAGAAGAGGAATCACCGCCCATCGGACCGGACACAGGGCATTTACATAGCCCGCCAAATTCAGGTGACAGAGTCCCTTTAATACGCATGTGACTAGAAAGGTAATGCGGTTTTACCGCATCTAATGATAGTGTATGGGTAATTTACGCAGCAGAGATGGAACGCCTCCACTACATAAATTGCCATGCTGCGGTCTGGAAAGATGCGCTGCATGTGCGTCTCCATAAGGAAGCCGGAGGTGTCTCAGTACGCATAGGTTGCATGGGATTTCTTGAAATCCCATCCACTATGCTGTAACATCTGTCCTCTGCGGGCTGGACGCTGCATCCAACCTGCAGCGTTTACTAACCTTGGGAACATACCCTAAGGCCATGTGCACACGCTGCAGATTCCTTTGCGGAATTTTCCGCAGCAGATTTGATAAATCCGCAGTGAAAAACCGCTGCGGTTTTTACTGCAGATTTATCGCGGTTTTTAGTGCGGTTTCCTCTGCGGGTTTTCACCTGCAGATTTCTATTGGAGCAGGTGGAAACCCGCAGCGGAATCTGCACAAACAATTGACATGCTGCAGACAATAAACCGCTGCGTTTCTGCGCGTTTTTTTCCGCAGCATGTGCACTGCGGATTTCGTTTCCCATAGGTTTACATTGTACTGTAAACTCTTGGGAAACCACTGCGGACCCGCAGCTGCGGAAACACGGCGGTTCCGCAGGGAAATCCGCAACGTGTGCACATACCCTAAAGGTTAAGTGTTTAGAAAAAAATTAGATACATTTAGAATTTTTTCTTTACATTTTGCCTCCCAAAAAGTGTAAGGAAAAGTGATCAAAAAGTCGCATGCACCAAAAAATGGGACCAATGAAAACTACAGCTTGTCACACAAGTAAAGAAGACCTCATATAGCTCTGCTGACAGAAGATTGTGAAACATATGGCTCTCAGAGTATGGATACCCAAAAACAAATGAGTTTTGATTTGATTGTATAATACTAGGGTCACATTGCGTTTGGGCAATCCGTTTAGCGCTAAGCGCTAGCGGATTGCGCTAACGCAATGTCTTTTTCGGGGTCGCGTTAAACGTCCCCGCTAGCGCAGATCCCCGATCTGCGAGAGCGGGGAACGGACCTCGGGCGCTGCAAGCAGCGTCCGAGGCGCGCTACAAAAGACCGGCACATCGCTAGCGCGTGCCGAAAATAACACGCGCTAGCAAGGCGCTTTAACATTGCGGGCAATGGGAGCGCTAACGGACGCGTTGCACGGCGTTAATTTCCCCGTGCAACGCTGTCCGTTAGCGCTCAGCCATAAACGCAATGTGACCCTAGCCTAAGGCTATGTGCACACGTTCAGGATTTCTTGCTGAAAATTCCTGAGAAAAATCTGAAATTTTCTGCAAGAAATCTGCATGCATTTTTGCCGCGTTTTTGCCGCGTTTTTGGTGCGGTTTTTTCCGGACATTTCCCAATGCATTTTATAGTGGGAAATCCGCAAAAAAAATGCAAAATTAATGAACATGCTGCGTTTTTTACCGCGATGCGTTTTTTTCGCGGAAAAAACGCATCATGTACACAAAAATTGCGGAATTCATTCTAAATGATGGGGTGCATATTGTATGCTGTTTTTTGCGGTTTTATAGCGTTTTTATTGCGAAAAAAAGTTAAAAAACTGTGAAAAAACAGCAACGTGTGCACACAGCCTAAAAGTGAACCGGTCACGTGAAAAAAAAATATTAACCTGCAGATATGGAGTTTAGGCTACTTTCACACTAGCGTCGGGCTCGGCCCGTCGCGGTGCGTCGTGCCGAGGTTCCCGACGCTAGCGTTGTCTCCGCCGCACAACGGGGGCAGCGGATGCATTTTTCCAGCGCATCCGCTGCCCCATTGTGAGGTGCGGGGAAGTGCGGGGAGGTGGGGGCGGAGTTCCGGCCAGGCATGCGCGGTCGGAAAAAGCGGACCGTCGGAAGCAAAAAACGTTACATGTAACGTTTTTTGCTCCCGACGGTCCGCCACAGCACGGCGCAACCGTCGCACGACGGTTGCGACGTGTGTCATTGCGTCGCAAATGCGTCGCTAATGTTAGTCAATGCAGAAAAAACGCATCCTGCAAGCACTTTTGCAGGATGCGTTTTTTCGGCAAAACGACACATTGCGACGTAATGCAGTTAACGCCAGTGTGAAAGTAGCCTAATCTGCAGGATAATAGCAAAGAGTTTCAATCATGGGGCAGTGCCAGCATGGGTTCAGTCACCGCTCTGTGTATAGCGATGGGTTAGCAAAACCTGGTGACAGATTCAATTTAATTGTACAAAATTAGTAAGCACAGTGAATAGCCTAACCCCTCCACAACCTTGGGATTTTCCGCTTTTGTGTATTTGTTTTTTTGCTCCACTTCTTCCCAAAGCCATAACTTTTTTATTTTTTGGACAATATGGCCATGTGAGGGCTTATTTTTTGCAGAACGAATTGTACATTTAAACATCACCATTGATCTTACCATATGGTGTACTGGAAAACAGGAAAAAAGCTTCAAGTGCGGTGAGATTGCAAAAAAAAAGCGTAATTCCGCAATTGTTTTTTTTTTGTTTTTTTAACCTTGTTCACTAAATGCTATAATTGATTGGCCATTATGATTCTCCAGGTCATTACAAGTTTGCAAATACCAAACATATATAGGTTCTTTTTTTATTTAAGTGGTGAAAAAATAAAATCCAAAGTTTGCAAAAAAAAAAAAACACAACCCCATAGCGTCTCCATTTTTCCTGATCTGGGGCTGGGTGAGGGCTTATTTTTTTGCACACCAAGGTGACGTTTGTATGGACACCATTTTGGGGTAGTTTCGATGTTTTGATTTCCTGTTGTTGCATTTTATTGCAATGCTGTGGTGACCAAAAAAGCGCAATTCTAGGGTTTTGGTTTTGTTCTCGTTACGCCATTTACCAATCGGATTAATTGCTTTTATATTTTGATAGATTGGGTGTTTATGAACGCAGTGATACCAAATATGTGTATTTTAAAAAATGTTATTGTTTTATTTTGAATGGAGCAAAAGGGGGGTGATTTGAACTTTTATATTTTTTTATGTTTTTAAAAATATTTTTTCAACTTTTTACTGACTTCAATAGTCTCCTTAGAAGACTTGAAGCTACGATTTTCCGATTGCTTGTGCTGCACATAACAGGGCTTCAGTCCTGCTATGTGCAGCAGAAATAATCAGCTGTCATGTGCCGGAAAATATGCAGGCTCACCGCCGTAGCCCACATCAAATACTGGGACATGACCTATGATGTACCTATACGTCATAGGTCATGAATGAGCTAAAATCGAAAATGCAAAAGCAAAACTGCTGCTTTGTTTATATTCGTTCCCATAAGGAGTTAATACAAATGTGTTAATAAGTTATATGAACCTCAAAATGATTCCACTGACAGATACAACCCATCCTGGAAAATAAACAACCCCTCAATTATCACTGAGAAAATGAAAAATGTTATGGCTCCTGGTTCTTTACAATAAAAAAGTTAAACGGGCACTGACTAGGCGCACGGCTCACGTGACGTAACCACCTCATGTGAGCACCAGCAACGCGAGTGTCGACACCGCTGGAAAGGCTCCGACACCGGAGGTGAATTTAGGTGTTTTTATTTCAAAGGGGCCAAACATGAGGAATGAGAAGGGATTTTCCAAGTAGTGGCAACCCTTTCAAGCAAAATAATTGAAAAGATTTATGATGCTGCCTTTGCAGACTGCTCCAAAAATCTGTATTTTATGCTTTACACTATGTTATTGGTGAGTGTGTATGTGTGTATCTGTGTTTGAGTGTCTCTGTGTGTGTATCTCTCTTTCTCTGTGACTCTGTGTGTGTGTGTCTCTGTGTGAGTCTCTTTGTGTGTCTCTGTGAGTGGCTGTGTCTCTCTCTGTCACTATTTGTGTGTCTCTATCTGTGTGCGTGTGTATCTCTCTCTGTGTGTCTCTCTCTGTGTGTGTCTCATCACTTCTGCAACAGAGCTGCTATGATGAACCGCTGCAACAGAGCCATTATGTGCATGCGCCCCCATTATGTGCATACTCCTGCGGCTTCAGATAGAAGGACATATCTCAGGTTATATTATAGATCCCCCCACCCACCTGCCAGGCCAAATAACAAAGCGGCGTGGTGGGGGAGCAGATAGGAGGCGAGTATAAAGGTTTATTTATTTTCTATCCATAAAGAACAACGTCAGAACAAAGGACATATACCAGCAAGAGGCCCAGGATAGGGGACATATACCAGGATAAGGGTAATCTTACCAGGATGGGGCCTAGGATAAGGGATGTTACCTGCATGGTGACCAAGATAAGGGATATATATCAGGATAAGGGACATACAGTATTACCAGGATAAGGGACATATTACCAGGATAGAGGACTATTTACAGTTGAAACTAGAAGTTTACATACACTGTATAAAAAGACACATATGCATGTTTTTCTCAATATCTGACATGAAAAAAGAAAATCTTCCCCATTTTAAGTCAATTAGCATTACCACAATTATTAATATTTGCCAAATGCCAGCATAATGAGAGAGAGAAAGTTTACATATACTAGGATTACTGTCAGGACTCTGAACATTTTTATTACCTTATGTGCATTACTGCCCTTTTCCAAGATGGCGTCTTTGGTCTCATGTGCACTGTGTCTTCCTGCTATAAAACTCCACCCCAGCCTTCAGTCTGTGCTAGAGTATTCTGCCTTGCATCCAGCTCCTGACTCTGATGACTCCCTGGCTATATACCTGCTCCTGTGAACCTGTGTGGTTATCCTGCTACTCTGCTCTGAGTTCCTGCTGCATACACCAGTTTCCAGTAATCCTCCTTCATCTGCTGCTCGTGTTTACTCCCCTCTGCATTTGCTGGACATGTAAGCTGTTGCTGCTCTGCTTAAACCTGAGATTATCACCCAGGCCTTCCTGGTTGAGATAAGACATTGCTTGAACTGCCTTATAAGCATAGCTATCTATGTTTGGATTAAAACAAGGACTTATTCATGTCAAGTATCCTCAAGAATAATTGTGCTTCATAGACTATCTGTGTGATTGCATTTTCCTCTGAAGTTCCCTATAGACTGTTTAAGCTGCGTTTAATATTTACACCAAGTGTTGTAGACTTGAGTTTTCTCTCTGCACCTGTTTGAATCACCGTGTGATAATATAGACTTTACCACTTATAAAACTGTGTCCTGTAGTTGTCTTGTTTCACGGTTTCACGCAAAGAGTCTCCTGAGTTATCCCCTATAATTATTACAGGATACTCTAGCCATAAAAAAGGAGACTGCTGGAACAATGACTGCAGAGAGCAGATTAGAGCAGGTGTTTTCCATAATTAGATCACTGCAGAAAGATGTGGAAGGTCTGCAAAAGAAGTTTGGAAGCATTAAACACAATCAACAAGTGTTTGGACAAACTTTGCAGGACTTAAGCAACCGCATGGCAGCCCAGAAAAAAAAAACTTGCTGGCTTAGAGTCCCAGTATGGACAGGCTTTTCAGGACATAAGCACGCAAATAGCTGTACAAGCGACTTTACCCTCTGGGCAACCGCCACCAGCTAGCCCACCTAAGTTGCCCCCATTCAGATTTAATGGTGATCGCGACAAATTTCGTGGCTTTGTGAATCAATGTATGCTATATTTATATATATATATGATGTACATGCTGACCGTTTTCCTACTGATAGATCCAAAGCATTGTGTGTAATAATGCTGCTGACCTCACGAGCGCTCGCCTGGGCGAATCCGATGATTGAGTCTCGTGACCCACGGTTAAATAACTTGGATGATTTCTTGGCCGCTATGGCATTAATGTTTGATGATCCTAATCACCGTGCAACTGCTGAATCTGCTATATTGTCTTTATGCCAGGCAAAACGTTCTGTTATTGAGTATGCCACTGAATTCAGGAGATTAGCGGTAGATACCAATTGGGACAGTTATGCACAATTGCCTATTTTTAAAAGGGGTCTGTCTAGTATTGTAAAACATGAACTAGCTTGCTCTGAGTCACCACAAGAGCTAGAGACATTTATACAGCATTGTGTGCGCATAGACATTCGCCTTACTGAGCGTAGGCAGGAGAAGTATGCTGCATATAACCGTATTTCTAACTTTTCCCTTCCTTCCAAAGGGCCTGCAGGTAAAACCTCTCGGGAGGTGGAGGAGGTGCCCATGCAAATTGATTCCGTTCAGAGGCGCGAGATCAATGAGCCCCGGGAGCATCGCCTTCGTGAAAGTCTATGTTTCTACTGCGGTCAGTCTGACCACTTTTTAATCAACTGTCCCAAGTGTCCCAAGCGGCCTAACAAGGTGCTAGCAGTGGTAGGAAAATATGACAACTGTGATGATGAATCTGACATCTCTGAATGTAGCCTGCCTTTAAACGCTGTATTCCACTCACTTTCTATGACTTCACCCCCCAAGGAGCTGAGGGAGAAGAACTCTCACTGTTCTCTCCCTATTAAGATCCTGTGTTCAGGACAGTGGATTTCCAGTGCAGCGATGATTGACTCTGGTGCAGGTGGCAATTTCATGGATATCGCATTTGCCAAGGAACATGGTATTGAAATTCAGCAAAGAGCCTCTCCAATTACGATGGAAACAGTGGATGGGTCACCTTTAATCTCTGGGCCTGTGGATCAGGAGACCGTACCCCTTGAAATTTTGTTGGAGCCTAATCATCAGGAGCAACTTTCTTGCTTGCTAATTTCTTCTCCTCATCTTCCTGTGATTTTAGGCATTCCTTGGTTGCGTTCTCAGAACCCAATTATCAACTGGGAGACCAAGGAGATTATCTTTCCAACAAGGAGCAACTCAGCATTAACAGAAGCTGTCCCTGAGTCCACGGCTACGGAACCACATGTACAGGTATTTACTTTACTTTCAGCATATAAAGAGTTCTCTGACATCTGTGACAAGAAGAGTGCAGATCAGCTTCCTCCACACAGGCATTATGACTGTCCCATTGAGCTGCTTCCTGGGGAAGCTATTCCTTTTGGTAACGTATACCCTTTGGCGACACCTGAACTTCAAGCCTTAAAGGAGTATATTGATGAAAATCTGGCCAAAGGCTTCATACGTCCTTCTTCCTCACCAGCAGGGGCACCTATCTTTTTTGTAAAGAATAAGGATGGGACCCTGAGACCCTGTGTTGACTATCGGGAACTTAATAAGGTAACCATATGAAACCGTTACCCTTTGCCTCTGATTCCCGAATTACTGGAAAGAGTCCGCCATGCTAAGGTGTTCTCTAAACTGGATCTTCGTGGGGCTTATAATTTGGTGCGTATTCGTCCAGGGGATGAGTGGAAGACAGCATTCAGATGCCAGTATGGACAATTTGAATATCTTGTGATGCCCTTCGGACTTTGTAACGCCCCTGCAAAGTTTCAACACCTTGCTAATGACATTTTCAGAGATTTGGACCAGTTTGTGGTGATCTATTTGGACGATATATTAATATTTTCTGACTCTCTACAGGAACATGAAGAAAATGTCAAAACTGTTTTAAGATGTCTGAAAGAGAACCATCTGTATATTAAGCTGGAGAAATGTGAGTTCCATCGTTCTGAGATACAGTTCTTAGGATATATCATCTCTCCCCAGGGGCTGAACATGGACTCTGGTAAGATTCAGGCTATCCTTGACTGGCCAGTACCCAAGAACGTTAAAGAGGTCCAACGTTGGTTTTGCAAATTTCTACAGATGTTTCATTCGAAATGTTTCTGATATTGTCCATCCCATTACTTCCTTGACAAAGAAGGAAAAGCCCTTTAAGTGGTCATCACAGGCTCAAGAAGCTTTTGATCAGCTTAAGATCTGTTTCACATCAGCACCGCTGTTGATACACCCAGATCCAACACTTTCTTTCATTGTGGAGGTGGACACTTCTGATAATGCTTTGGGGGCTATTCTCTCCCAAAGAACTGGAGAGAACAGGAGAGAAGGGTCTGCTACATCCTTGTGCTTTCTTTTCCCGTAGACTAACCTCAGCAGAGAAGAATTACGACGTGGGAGATAAGGAATTGCTGGCTATTATTGCGGCTTTCAAAGAATGGAGGCATCATCTGCAAGGAGCTGCACAACAGATCATAGTGCTAACTGACCATCTCAATTTGGAGTTCCTTAGATCTGCTAGATGTCTTTCTCCTCGTCAGGCTCGTTGGAACTTATTTTTAAATCAATTTAACTTTGTTATCTCGTACCGTCCAGATTCTCGTAATGGGAAGGCTGATGCTTTATCCCGAATCCATGCTGCAAATTCCGTACCTGGAGCCCCATCCAAGACCATTCTATCTGATGCCAATTTCATCGGAGTTATCCACGATCAGGACTTGTGGAGGGAGTGCAGGGAGGCTTATGACGGTGATGTATTTCTGGCCAACCCACCTGTTGATATTAATCTTGTCTTTAAGGGTGGCATGTGGTTCAGAGTTCGACGTATCTACGTCCCTGAGGTCGTCCATCTGCAGATCCTCAAGTTGGTACATGACTCCAAGTTGGCTGGTCACAGGGGGGTACAGAAGACACAAGAGTTTCTGAGCTGATTCTTCTGGTGGCCTACTTGCCTGAAGGATACCAAGGACTATGTTCTCTCTTGCGAGGTATTTGCTCGTTACAAGACTCCTCATGTGGCACCTACGGGTCTTCTACAACCTTTACCTGTTCCGTCCCGCCCTTGGGGGTCTATATCAATGGACTTTATTGTGGAGCTGCCTACATAGGGGGGCATGAATACAATCATGGTGGTAGTTGATCGCCTGACTAAAGCTGCTCATTTTGTTCCGTGCGCCGGCCTCCCTTCAGCTAAAGATACAGTGAACTTGGTTATACAGAATGTCTTTCGTTTGCATGGGGTCCCGGATGAGATCATCTCTGACTGTGGAGTACAGTTCACTTCAAGATTCTGGAAGGGGTTTTGCTCTGCACTCAATATTAATGTCTGTCTCTCTTCCGCTTACCATCCACAGACAAATGGTCAGACTGAGCGGACCAACCAGACGCTGGAACAATATCTAACATGCTATGTCAGCCATCTCCAGGATGATTGGTTGGAGTTGCTGCCGTTAGCCGAATTTTCATATAACAATTCTCAGAGCGCCTCCACTAAATTTACACCTTTCTTTGCCAATCTGGGTTATCATTCGTGTATCTTACCTAGGTCTCCAATTAATTCTCCGGTTCCGGCAGTGGAGGAAAGGCTGACTGCGATGAGGCAAAATCTGGAGGTTCTGAAGGAATCCCTGACCACAGCTCAAGAACGCTATAAGAGATCAGCTGATAGATTCCGTAAACCTGCACCCATGTTCAAGGTAGGAGATTCCGTGTGGTTGGCAACTAAGAATCTGAAGTTAAACGTTCCTTCACAAAAACTTGGACAGAAATTCATTGGCCCTTTCAAGATCAACGGTATTGTGAGCTCTGTGGCCTGCCAGCTGAAGCTGCCTAGGACTATGAAGGTACACCCAGTTTTTCATGTATCTTTACCAAAGCCTGTATCTCCTAATACCTTCCAGGGACGTGTTTTGCCACCTCTGCAGCCTGTGGTGATTGATGGGCAAGAACAATTTGTGGTGGAGGAGATTATTGATTCCAGGATTCGCAGGAATCGGCTCCAATATCTGATAAGATGGCAGGGATATCCCCCTGAGGAAGACTCTTGGGAACCTGTGGAGAACATCAATGCCCAACAGAAGATTTCTCGTTTTCATCAGAGATTCCCTGAGAAACCAGGTCCAGGATCGTCCTGAGGCCGCTTCTAAGAAGGGAGTAATGTCAGGACTCTGAACATTTTTATTACCTTTTGTGCATTACTGCCCTTTTTCAAGATGGCATCTTTGGTCTCATGTGCACTGTGTCTTCCTGCTATAAAACTCCACCCCAGCCTTCAGTCTGTGCTAGAGCATTCTGCCTTGCATCCAGCTCCTGACTCTGATGACTCCCTGGCTATATACCTGCTCCTGTGAACCTGTGTGGTTATCCTGCTACTCTGCTCTGAGTTCCTGCTGCATACACCAGTTTCCAGTAATCCTCCTTCATCTGCTGCTCGTGTTTACTCCCCTCTGCATTTGCTGGACATGTAAGCTGTTGCTGTAGTTGTCTTGTTTCACGCAAAGAGTCTCCTGAGTTATCCCCTATAATTATTACAATTACTATGCCTTTAAACCATTCTGGACTGCGTGTGAGGCCCAATAGTCTAAATAGCAGAAAATAGATAGTGGACTATGCGGTTAGCAGAAAACCCTACAAAAACATCCACGCTGAACATTCAAGAACCCCCACACCGACTGACGGTGTGGAGGGAGAATATCAGCCCCCTAGAGCTTCCAGCGAGTCAGAAAATCAAATGTAAAGCAAGCTGGACAAAAACACTGAATAATGCAAACGATCCAAATTGTACAAAACAGACTTAGCTTTTCTTGCATGAGGCAGACTGAAAGGAATCCGGAGGAGACCATATAGGTCTGGATACAACGATGCCAGGCAAGAGACTGAGTCCAGAGGAGACTTAAATAGGGAACACCAGCTGCTTAACGACACAGCTGGAGCTCAGGCCTGCAACAAGACATGCCTAACACAATACCGTTAGTGACCACCAGAGGGAGCCCAGAAACACAGTTCACAACAGTACCCCCCCTTGAGGAGGGGTCACCGAACCCTCACCAAGACCCCCAGGGCGATCAGGATGAGCAGCGTGAAAGGCATGAACCAAATCAGCCGCATGAACATCAGAGGCGACAACCCAGGAATTATCCTCCTGACCATAGCCTTTCCATTTAACTAAATACTGGAGTTTCCGTCTAGAGATACGAGAATCCAGAATCTTCTCCACCACGTACTCCAACTCGCCCTCAACCAAAACCGGGGCAGGAGGCTCAACAGCAGGAACCATAGGCACCACGTACCGCCGTAACAAGGACCTATGGAACACATTATGAATAGCAAATGACGCTGGAAGGTCCAAGCGAAAAGACACCGGGTTAAGGATTTCCAAAATCTTATAAGGACCGATAAAACGAGGCTTGAACTTAGGAGAGGAGACTTTCAAAGGAACATGCCGAGAAGACAACCAAACCAATTCCCCAACACGAAGTCGGGGACCCACACCGCGGTGGCGGTTGGCAAAACGCTGGGCCTTGTCTTGTGACAATTTCAAATTGTCCACCACATGGTTCCAAATCCGCTGCAACCTATCCACCACAGAATCAACCCCAGGACAGTCAGAAGGTTCAACCTGGCCCGAGGAGAAACGAGGATGAAAACCAGAGTTGCAGAAATAGGGTGAAACCAAGGTGGCAGAACTAGCCCGATTATTAAGGGCAAACTCGGCCAGTGGCAAAAAGGTAACCCAGTCGTCCTGATCAGCAGAAACAAAACATCTCAAGTAAGTCTCCAACGTCTGATTAGTTCGCTCGGTCTGGCCATTAGTCTGAGGATGAAAAGCCGACGAAAAAGACAAATCAATACCCATCTTAGCACAAAAGGATCGCCAGAATCTGGACACAAACTGGGATCCTCTGTCAGATACAATATTCTCAGGGATGCCATGCAAACAAACCACATTCTGAAAGAACAAAGGGACCAAATCAGAGGAGGAAGGCAACTTAGGCAAGGGCACCAAATGGACCATTTTAGAAAAACGATCGCATACCACCCAGATGACAGACATCTTCCGAGATACCGGAAGATCCGAAATGAAATCCATGGAAATGTGCGTCCAAGGCCTCTTTGGGATAGGCAAGGGTAAAAGCAACCCGCTGGCACGAGAACAGCAAGGCTTAGCCCGAGCACAAATCCCACAGGACTGCACAAAAGAACGCACATCCCGCGACAAGGAAGGCCACCAAAAGGACCTAGCCACCAAATCTCTGGTACCGAAAATCCCAGGATGTCCCGCCAACACCGAAGAATGAACCTCAGAAATGACTCTGCTGGTCCATCCATCAGGGACAAACAATCTCTCCAGTGGACAACGATCAGGCCTATCAGCCTGAAATTTTTGCAGCCCTCGTCGCAAATCTGGGGAAATGGCAGACAAAATCACTCCCTCTCTGAGAATACCAGCCGGCTCAGAGACTCCCGGAGAGTCAGGCACAAAACTCCTAGAAAGTGCATCAGCCTTCACGTTCTTCGAACCAGGCAGGTACGAGACCACAAAGTCAAAACGGGAGAAAAACAACGACCAACGAGCCTGTCTAGGATTCAGGCGCTTGGCAGACTCGAGGTAAATCAGATTTTTATGATCAGTCAAGACCACCACACAATGTCTAGCTCCCTCGAGCCAATGTCGCCACTCCTCAAATGCCCACTTCATAGCCAACAACTCCCGATTACCAACATCGTAGTTCCGCTCAGCAGGCGAACATTTCCTTGAAAAGAAGGTGCATGGCTTCATCACGGAGCCATCAGAACTTTTTTGCGACAAAACAGCCCCTGCACCAATCTCAGAAGCATCAACTTCAACCTGGAAGGGAAGAGAGACATCCGGCTGGCACAAGACTGGCGCTGAAGTAAACCGACGCTTCAGCTCCCGAAAGGCCTCCACGGCCGCAGGAGACCAGTTCGCAACATCAGAACCCTTCTTAGTCATATCAGTCAAAGGTTTAACCACGCTGGAGAAATTAGCGATAAAACGACGGTAAAAATTAGCAAAGCCCAAGAACTTCTGCAGGCTCTTAACAGACGTGGGCTGAGTCCAGTCATGAATGGCACGGACCTTGACTGGGTCCATCTCCACAGTAGAAGGGGAAAAAATAAAACCCAAAAAAGAAACCTTCTGTACCCCAAAGATACATTTTGAGCCCTTCACAAATAGAGCATTCTCCCGCAGAACCTGAAACACCATCCTGACCTGGTTCACATGGGACTCCCAATCATCAGAAAAAAACAAAATATCATCCAGATAAATAATCATAAATTTATCCAGATATTTCCGGAAGATGTCATGCATGAAGGACTGAAACACAGAAGGAGCATTAGATAATCCGAAAGGCATCACCAGGTACTCAAAATGACCCTCGGGCGTATTAAATGCCGTTTTCCATTCATCTCCCTGCTTTATGTGCACAAGGTTATACGCACCACGAAGATCTATCTTGGTGAACCAACTGGATCCCTTAATCCGAGCAAACAAATCAGACAACAATGGCAAAGGATACTGAAATTTAACCGTGATCTTATTCAGAAGACGATAATCAATACAAGGTCTCAGAGACCCGTCTTTCTTGCCCACAAAAAAGAATCCTGCACCAAGAGGGGACGAGGATGGGCGAATATGTCCCTTCTCCAAAGACTCCTTTATATAACTCCGCATCGCGGCATGCTCTGGCACAGATAAATTAAAGAGTCGTCCCTTAGGAAACTTACTACCAGGAATCAAATCTATAGCACAATCACAGTCCCTATGAGGAGGAAGGGCACTGGACCTGGCCTCATTAAATACATCCTGAAAGTCTGACAAAAACTCAGGGATCTCAGAAGGAATAGAAGAAGCAATAGACACCAATGGAGAATCGCCATGAATCCCCTGACACCCCCAACTAGACACAGTCATAGCTTTCCAATCTAAAACTGGATTATGGGCCTGTAACCATGGCAGACCCAAAACGACAACATCATGCATTTTATGCAGTACCAGAAAACGAATCACCTCTTGATGTACAGGAGTCATGCACATGGTCACTTGCGTCCAATACTGAGGTTTATTCTCTGCCAATGGCGTAGAATCAATTCCTCTAAGAGGAATAGGATTTTCCAAAGGCTCCAGGACAAAACCGCAGCGCTTGGCAAACGACAAATCCATCAGACTTAAAGCAGCACCAGAATCCACAAAAGCCATAACTGAGTATAAGAAGATAATGAACAAATTAAAGTCACTGACAAAATAAACTTAGGCTGAAAAGTACCAATGGCGACAGGATTAACTTCTTTTTTTAAACGTTTAGAGCATGCTGAGATAACATGTGTTGAATCACCACAGTAGAAACACAACCCATTTTGACGTCTATGATTTTGTCGCTCGGCTCTGGTCAAAATTCTGTCACATTGCATAGAATCAGGTGACCGTTCAGACAGCACCGCCAAAGGATTAACAGATTTGCGCTCCCGCAAACGTCGATCAATTTGAATGGCCAGAGCCATTGAATCATTCAGACCTGTAGGGATAGGAAACCCCACCATCACATCTTTAATGGCTTCAGAAAGACCATTTCTGAAATTTGCGGCCAGTGCACACTCATTCCATTGAGTAAGCACGGACCATTTCCGAAATTTTTGGCAATATACCTCAGCTTCGTCCTGACCCTGAGAGATAGCCAGCAACATTTTTTCAGCCTGATTTTCAAGATTAGGCTCCTCATAAAGCAAACCAAGCGCCAGGAAAAACGCATCAACATTCACCAATGCAGGATCTCCTGGCGCCAGAGAGAAGGCCCAATCCTGAGGGTCGCCGCGCAAGAAGGAAATAACAATCTTAACTTGCTGAGCGGAATCACCAGAGGAACGAGGTTTCAGAGACAGAAACAATTTACAATTATTCCTAAAATTCAGGAATTTAGATCTATCTCCAAAAAACGGCTCAGGAATAGGTATTTTTGGTTCAGACATAGGGCTATGGATAACAAAATCCTGAATGCTTTGCACCCTAGCAGCAAGCTGATCCACACTAGAAGTCAGAGTCTGGACATTCATATCTGCAGCAGAGTTTCAGCCACTCAGAGAAAAAGGGGATGGAAGAAGCTAGGCAAACTGCAGCAAAAAAAAACAAACTCAGAACTTCTTTTTAATCCCGCTTCTGCGATGCATTAAACATTTTCTTTTGGCCTGGCATTCTGTTATGATCCCAATGGCAGAGGATCTCTGATATTCCGGCAAGATAGCAAAAATATAACTACTGCTCTAGGGAGGTGGAAACTGGGCTAACCGCATACCTGATCCTAACACAAACAACTAAAAGTAGCCGGTGAACGTGCCTACGTTGGTTCTAGACGTCTCGAGCCAGCCGGAGAACTGACTACCCCTAGAGAGAAAAAATAAGACCTCACTTGCCTCTAGAGAAATTGAACCCCAAAGATATAGAAAGCCCCCAACAAATAATAACAGTGAGGCAAGAGGAAAGCACAAATGTAGAGATGAACTAGATTCAGCAAAGTGAGGCCCAATAGTCTAAATAGCAGAAAATAGATAGTGGACTATGCGGTTAGCAGAAAACCCTACAAAAACATCCACGCTGAACGTTCAAGAACCCCCACATCGACTGACGGTGTGGAGGGAGAATATCAGCCCCCTAGAGCTTCCAGCGAGTCAGAAAATCAAATGTAAAGCAAGCTGGACAAAAACACTGAATAATGCAAACGATCCAAATTGTACAAAACAGACTTAGCTTTTCTTGCATGAGGCAGACTGAAAGGAATCCGGAGGAGACCATATAGGTCTGGATACAACGATGCCAGGCAAGAGACTGAGTCCAGAGGAGACTTAAATAGGGAACACCCGCTGCTTAACGACACAGCTGGAGCTCAGGCCTGCAACAAGACATGCCTAACACAATACCGTTAGTGACCACCAGAGGGAGCCCAGAAACACAGTTCACAACACTGACCCACCATTCAACCTTGCACCTGTGAGTCTGAGACTCTGTGCACTGCAGATGTCATGAAATATGTCTGCTGTGCAGAATCCTCTGTACATACAATGCACAGACTCAAGCAGCACTCTCAGGCAATGGCATGAGGTGCGTAGTGTTTTTTGTTTTTTAAATGTCTGCCATGCACAGTGAGCGAAGACTAAGTGCAACACAAGGGGAAGAGGGGAAAGAAGCCAAAACGCTGGGGAAAGGGGGAGTGGAGACCCCTAGGCAGATCTAATAGCACCCTGCCTCTACTACCATCCCTATATTGGTTCCACACCTATCGCCGAGCAGGAACCTAAGTCCTGTATATCCCTAGAGCTAGGCCCTGATTTGGGAAGGGGGGATACACATTGGTCAGTCCCCACTGAACAGTAAAGATAAGAAAGGAGACAAAGAAGGGGTAAAGCAAACTGGCTTCAGCTGACTCCAGAGATGTAACACCAAACGTCCTCCAACAGCACTAGAGTGGAAGTAAGCAGACTGCTATAGCTCCAAACCTTCCAAAGAAAAAATATGAATATCACTGGCGACTTCTTGAAGCAGACTAGGAGTCTATAAACAGCCAGGTCCAGGTGTGTCAATTAGAGCCAGAGGGAGGTTGCCACTGGGTTAAAAAATCAGAAGGATTAAGAAGGCGTATGCAATGCCAAACGCAGAGAACTTCTGCAGCCAGATGCAGAGCGACTGTCTGTTGCATCTGACACACCCGTGACAATGCCAGTACTTGTGTTGGCATCATACTAAGTGTGGGGCTGTGAGGACCCTCATGCGGAGTCCGAGTCGGTGGTGCCATCATATTTCTTAGCTTGGAACTTATGGTTGGGGAACCAAGCTTCTTCGTTCCAATAAATAGCTTATTGTGAGTGGGGTTTGTCAATTATTTACTACAAGAATATGTGGACTTTACAGCAAGAAGAAACACAGGTTGCAGTGTCCAGACTAGACAGAGACTACCAGTAGTAGCATCAATTAGAGATGAGGGGGTTGATCCACTGCTTTGTGAGTGGATGTGGGGATGATAATACTATATGATGGACCGAATGGGGCTATCATACTGAGTGGAGACCATCATACTGAGTGGTGGGCTGTGGAGGTCATAATACTGGGTGGGGGGCTGTGGGGGCACACATACTGAGTTTGGCTGGGTGAGGGGCTACCAGGATCATCATACTAAATGGGGGGGCTGTAGGGATCCTTATGCTGAAAGTATCTGCCAAAGTGGGGAGTGGGCAGCGGGAACATAATACAAAGTTTGAGTCTATGGAAGCCATTATACTGAGGGGATGGACTGTTGGGGCATCATACTGAGTAGGGGGTGGATTGTGAAGACATCATACCACATGGGGACCTGTGGGGGCTTATCCTACTGAGAGGGGGGCTGTAAGCTTCATCATACTGAGTGAGGGACTGTGGGGACCATCATACTGAGTATTAGAATGTGAGTATTATAACTGTGTGGGGGCAATCATACTTAGTGGTGGGTTGTGGGGCCATCATACTGATTGGGGAGCTGTGTTTATCTTCATACTGAGTGGGGGACTGTAGGCAACATCATACTCGGTGATTAGCTGTGGGTGCCACCATACTGAAAGAGGGCTTTCATTCTGAATAGAGGCTGTGGACGTATACTAAGGGATCATCATACTGTGTGGAGGGCAGTGGGGCATCATACTGAGAAGGGCTATCATACCGAGTGGAACATCATAATGACAGGCCATCAGTGGGGGTGATTGATGGGGAATCAATCAATAGGAGGACACTTTAGGGGCATCATGATTTATACTGTACGTGTGGGTTGAAATTGTGAGTTCAAAGTATTGAATGTGGGGATACCATACTCTGCATGTGAGGTTGGCAGCATTTTTGGAGCATGACACTATTTGATGGCCATAAGGGGGTAACGCTGATGAGAATACTGATGGAATTCCTATATATATATATATATATATATATATATATATATAATGTATGTATATACACTATATGCACACTATGTATGTGTGTGTATATATTGTAGGGGTTCATTCTGACAGGTAGCTGCTTGGAACATGAATCCACAGCATTTTTTATCTAAAAAAACGGAAAAATGTTAATTTCTACTGATTTCACAGTAATGAAAACAAAACCATAAACACCATAAACAAAAAATCCATAGGCATGTCCAGGCACTAATTAAACAATACAAACCTTGGCTGCTCAGACACAGATGAGCTAGTCTAGTTTTGTCACACAAAACAGCTAAAGCTATGTTCACATTTGCGTCTTTGGGCGCAGCGTCGTCGACGCAATGCAAAATGCATACACAACGCAGCGTTTTTTGACGCATGCGTTCAACGTTTACTTGAAATTTGACGCTGAAAAAACTGCACCATGTAGCGTCGGCTGCGCCCTGTCTGTTGCGTCCAAATGACGCATGCGTCGGACAACGCTTGACAACGCATACCGGCGCATGTCCATGCGCCCCCCATGTTAAAGATAGGTGCGCATGACGCATGCATTGGCATCCGTCGACGACGCTGCGCCCAAAGATGCAAATGTGAACATAGCTTAACAGCTATCGTTCATAGCAACCCAGTGATACTTGCAGCAGTTTAGTGCACATGGCCTGAGCATTCTCTTCAAAGAGAGATTCTTGCTTGTCTTGTAAGGTGCTAGGAGTTAGCCTAGCCATATGTATTCTCATTCTCTTTCTCTCTTTCGCTCTCATAAGCATTATCACTTAAATGAAGGTCTTTATTGTTAAGAAGAGAAATCCAAACCTACAGGGCCCTGTGTGAAAAAACTTATTTCTCTTCACTCTAAAAAAATAAATTAATTGTGATTTATCACATCTTTTGGAAGTTCATCTTTTGGAGTTCAAATTCCCCTGCCACACCCAGTCCTGATTACTGCCACAACTGTTCTCAATCAAGAAATCATTTAAATAGGACCTGACAAAGTGAAGTAAACCAAAAGGTTCTCAAAAGCTAGAAATCATGCAAAGCAAAGAAATTCTGAAACAAAGTAATTGAGATCTATCAGTCTTGGAAAGGTTATAAAGCCATTTCTAAAGGTTTGAGACTCCTGCGAACCACAGTGAGAGCCATTATCCACAAATGGCAAAAACATGGAACAGAGGTGAGCCTTTTCAGGAGTGGCCGGCCGACCAAAATTACCCCAAGAGCGCAGCGACGACTCATCCAAGAGGTCACAAAAGACCTCACAATAACATCCAAAGCAGGGCAGGCCTAACTTGCCTCAGTTAAGGTCAATGTTTATAACTCCACCATAAGAAAGAGACAAAAACAGTTTGCATGGCAGAGTTCCAAGACAAAAACCACTGCTGAGCAATAAGAACATGAAGGCTCATCTTAGAAAACACCTTGCTGATCCCCAAGACTTTTGGGAGAATACTCTGTGGAATGATGAGACAAAAGTTTAACTTTTTTGAAGTTGTATGTCCCATTACATCTGACGTAGAAGTAACGCAGCATTTCAGAAAAGGAATACCATACTAACAGTAAAATATGGTGGTATTAGTGTGATAGTTTGGGACTATTTTGCTGCTTCAGGGTCTGGAGGACTTACTGTGATATATATAACCATAAATTCTGCTTTCTGCAAAAAATCCTGAAGGAGAATGTCCAGCCATTTGTTTATAATGTCAAGCTGAAGTGCACTTGGGTTATGCAGCAGGACAATGATCCAAAACACACCCACAAGTCCACCTCTGAATGGCTTAAGAAAAACAAAATTAAGACTTTGAAGTTGCCCTGTCAAAGTAATGACCTTAATCCAATTAAAACAGCAGTTCATGCTTAGAAACCCTCCAATGTGGCCAAATTACAACAATTCTGCAAAGATGAGTGGCTAAAATTCCTCCAGAGCGTAGTAAAAGACTGATTGCTAGTTATCGCTTGATAGCACAACCCGTTAATACCATATTTCTCAGACTATAAGACTCACTTTTTTCCTCCAAAATTTTGGAGGAAAGTGGGGGTGCTTCTTGCAGTCCAGATGTACCTTATTTTATAGTCTTGCTGTAGATGGGGCAGTGGCTAACACTGTGCCCGCTGCTCAAGAAAATAAGGATTCACTACTCCCCATTCCCACAGTCCTTCCCACTTCTTTGCACTGATGAAGCTCCGAGGGGTGGGAGGGACTATGGGCATGGGGAGCAGTGAATATTCATTCTGTTTAATAGCATGCAGACTAATAGCCGCACCTGGCTATGGGTGATCATGTGTGCCCGCTTTCCATGCCCCAAGTGCATCTCATGCTCCGTTGCATCTCATAGTCCAAAAAATACAGTAGATTTAAGGGACAAGCACTTTTTCACACAGGGCCTTCATTTAAAAACTGCATTTTATGCTTACTTGTGTTATCTTTGTCTAATATTTAAATTTGTTTGGTGATCTGAAACATTTAAAATATGACAAACATGCAAACGAGTAGGAAATCAGGAAGAGGCAAACATTTTTACCATGCTTTTTTGGGGAGGGGAGGGGCAATTAAAAGTTTTGCATGGGGCCCTGTGTTTTCTATGTACACCATGTGTGAACATTAGCTATTCCTATATAAAGTAGTGATACAGCTTTATCGTGGCAACAGCTAAAATGTTCAGCAACAGTTTTCTATGCCTTTGCAGCTTCAAGATTACGAACCACTCAATTTTCAACCTCATTGTGAATCACTTCTACAAATCATTACCATAACAATAAGCCTTTTTGATATTGGAAATGGCCCCTCAGTTTCATAATTTCACACCTGATAGAAATTCACAGCACGTTGATGACTAATTGGGAAATTCAGCACCTGAAAACCAAGTAACAGTATATTGCAGCCACATTGATTGGGTGGTTTTAAAGCACAGACTCTACAAATCCTGTGTGTGGCAGAACATATGTGAACAGGTTAAAAGTGCTCTAAGAGCACTGATCATAGACTGGTGCCTGGCAACGCCAGGCATCGCCTGAACCCGCTCTGATTGGTGCGATCAATGTTTTCATCAATCGCACCAATCACAGGACACAGACGCTGTGTGACAGCTCTGTGACCTGTCTGTGACCGCTCTGCAGTGTCTGCACATCCCCATAGCAGATGATGAGGATTTGTACAGGGCAGTCACTCTGTTCAATCTGTGCTGTGCTGGGACTTGTGGTGCCACAGAAGCCTGTGACACCACAATAGCTCGCTGCTCGAGAAGAGATAAGAAAGAAGAAAGAGACGAAAGAAGACAGAAAACATCTGTAGCAAGATCCCTGCCTGATCTCTCCTCATCCACCCCACCTCTCTATTCCCCCTTTCTGCAGTCATGCTGTCCGATCATGGGCTGTGATGGGCGTTGTGGTGCAACAGAAGCCTGTGGCACCACAATAGCTGTTCCTGAAGAACACAGAAGAAGGAAGAGAGAGGAAGGGAGAAGAAAGAAGAGAGAAGACAACTGTAAGTTTTTTGATTCCTGATCCCTGCCTGATCTCTTTTCATCCACCCCAATCCCCCTCTCTGTCCTTTCCCCCTCTTTTTACCCCCCTCCACCCACCCTTTGCATTACCTCCGTGCACACATCCAGCAGCCCTTGAGGGTTGATTAGTGATGCAGTTCACTGATCAGCACTCGTTGCTGTTCTACACTTTTTTTTTTCACTTACTACTTTTTCTCCCTGGTTGCTGCTTTTTTTCTTACGTCTTCCCTCTTTTATTTAAAAAAAAAAGTTGACACCAAGCACTCTCTCACACATACAACTGAATAAAGTACTGACACAAACACTATATACATAAAAAAAACTTTCATCCCGCTTGTCCCCAAAAATGCTGTACAGTGGAGGCACATGCTTTCCTTGCCTCTGACACTGACCGTGAGGGAGAGGATCCCACCTTTCTTTACTTTTCAGACTCCTCCTCTTCCTTCTCAGGTGCTACTGACGCCCCAGGACAGAAGGTGAAGCAGCCTGAAGATGCCCCAGGACAGAAGGTGAACCGGTGTGTCCCATTACTGACCCCGTATGGACCTTGACCCCTGAAAATTATGAGCCACTGATTCCTGATTTTGTTAACCTCATGGTGGGCCAAACTAATTTATACGCTCATCTATTTTTGGCACAAAACCCTGATTCATCATTTTTTTACTTGACTCCTGTAGACGCAGCTGAAATGACATTTTGGGGCCTCGTGCTTCACATGGGAATCCTGAAGAAGCCAGAACTTCAGCAATATTGGAGTGTTGATGTTTTCTACAACACTCCAGTATTCCCAATGGTCATGACCTGGACATATTTTGAGGCCATCCACAAATTCCTGCGTTATAATTGTAGGGGACAGGGACCTGGTGAGCTGTGCAGACGGGTGGAACCATTGTTGCCGGGAGTCGGGGTTCCGGGGGACGGATTTGAGGGGCGCAGGGGAAGCCAGGCTCATGTGACAGGAGGCAGAGTGACGCAGGGAGAGGAGAGGATAAAAAGCAAAACGCGCGAAAGCAGGGGCAGAGAAGCGCGGGAAATCTCTGAGGAGAGGAAACTGCAGCGCAGTTGTCGTGTGTGTGCAGGCCGCAGTGAGACTTGCTGGAAGCAGGGGGAAAACGTGCAACAGACACTGCGGGCAATTATCAGAGCCCCCAAAAAGAGGCGCATTCGTCGTCAGCGACCCCCCAGGCAGAGGGGTAGCGCTGATCAGCTCAGGGACAGTATTACCGTGCTCCCCGGGAGCATCTTGCCACAGAGTGTTCCGGACCCTCCTGGGATTTTCATAGCTGTGACTGATACTGATCATTCTGCTAATTCTCCTCAAAAAGACTCCTCTCTGGACGTGGAAACTGTTACCCCGGATCAACGTCCGCCTGTGGGAGGTAACGCAGCACCGCAAAAGACATTCTGGACTCGAATCTACACCTGGGCTCGACGTCGGAGGACACCGCCTTCCCTCACCATTAGGACTACGTCGCTGACGGAGCCTCACCACCGGGACTACATCGCTGAAACAGCACTGATAAGTGAACGTTGTTGACTTTACCTTAGTAGGGGAGGTATTAGTGAGGCGCTGCCGCGTTCTTCAGGTATAGTTCAGGCCTCCTATATAGTAGTTAGGATTGACTGTGATATTGTAGACTTGTACTCAAGTTCCCTGCGTGGAAAACTGTTGTTATCTTTTTGGTTGGAAGTTAAAGGTACCGTCACACTAAGCGACGCTGCAGCGATAGCGACAGCAATGCCGATCGCTGCAGCGTCGCTGTGTGGTCGCTGGAGAGCTGTCACACAGACCGCTCTCCAGCGACCAGCGATGCCGAGGTCCCCGGGTAACCAGGGTAAACATCGGGTTGCTAAGCGCAGGGCCGCGCTTAGTAACCCGATGTTTACCCTGGTTACCAGCGTAAAAGTTAAAAAAACAAACAGTACATGCTCACCTGCGCGTCCCCCAGCCTCTGCATCCTGACGCTGACTGAGCTCCGGCCCTAACAGCAGAGCGGTGACGTCACCGCTGTTGCTTTCACTTTCAGTTTAGGGCCGGCGCTTTAGTGTCAGGAAGCAGAGGCTGGGGGACGCGCAGGTGAGTATGTACTGTTTGTTTTTTAACTTTTACGCTGGTAACCAGGGTAAACATCGGGTTACTAAGCGCGGCCCTGCGCTTAGTAACCCGATGTTTACCCTGGTTACCAGTGTAAAATATCGCTGGTATCGTCGCTTTTGCTGTCAAACACGGCGATACACGGCGACCTAGCGACCAAATAATGTGCAGACCTTCTAGCAGCGACCAGCAATTTCACAGCGGGATCCAGATCGCTGCTGCGTGTCAAATACAGCGATATCGCCATCCAGGTCGCTGCAACGTCACGGATTGCTGGCGATATCGCCTAGTGTGACGGTACCTTAAAAGAAAAGTTACAAACGCTGTTTGCTTTCTGGCTCCCATTTGTCCCTGCATCCTCCTTTACCTGCTGTCTCTTCATTTGGCGTAGTCGGCAGGATGCAGGATCCAAAGAGGGAGCCAGAAGATACGGAGGATGGGGCTGGGCCGAGAGCGTCTCTCTCATTGGGGGCCATGTTGAATAATCTACCCAAGTTTAATGGGAGCAACATGTTGTTGTGGAGTTGGACTGAAAGGATGCGGGGGCTGCTGAGAATGCATCCTATGACCCCGGCCCTGGAAGCAGAGGTGGCCATTATGGCCTTAGACGGAGAGGCCCGAGATTCAGTGATGTTGAGACCCCCCACAGAGCGGAATACTTTTACCGGGGTGTTAAATGTGTTAGAGGGGACGCACGGGGATCCCACCGACGTGGGAGAGCTGCGGGCCCGGTTGTTTGGACGGCGACAAAAAGAGGGCGAGACTGTCACTCAGTACATGAATGCTCTGCAAGAGCTAAACATTGCAATCGTGCGGAAAGATGGTATGGGGATGGGACATGTTGACGTGACCCTGCGCGACCAGCTGGTGACGGGACTGCGAGATGAGTTGACCAAACAGGCTCTACGTGAACGAGTGCGGGTCGACCCGCGCCTGACTTTCTCCGACATAGGCAATGAGGCCCGCACCCGGGAGCAAGAGAGGGGGGTGACGGTCCTGACAGGAGAGACTCGGGTTATCCAGACTGCTGCCGCAGGAGGGGGTGAGCCGTCGTGGGTTCAGGAGATGCGGCAGGAGCTCAAACAAATCAGAGACGAACTGGCTGAAGATAAAAAGAATGCGCGAAGCCCAAGGGAGCTACCCCGGGGGCAAGGGTCTGGGAGTCCAGCTCGTGGCGCTCGTCCAGGATATTATCCGGTCCCCGGTGCTTGTTATGGTTGCGGGGAGGCCGGACATTTCGCACGGGAGTGCCCCCGGAGAGGGAGGGCCTCGTCCCGTCAGGCGTTAAACTAGAGGGCTCCGAGCTAAGGGGACGACGCTCGGAGCCAGAGTCCCCGCGGATGGGTGGTGAAAGTCCCGGAAATTTGGTTGCCAACTGCCCCCTGGTTTGGGCAGAGTTTGAAGGGCGGGCTGTCCGTTGTCTGGTGGACACCGGGTCCCAAGTCACGACTATGCCCGAGGCTTATTTTAGAAAACACTTTCCTTTGACAGTCAGACCCCAATGGGGTCCCATAATTCGGTTACAGGCCGCCAATCAGCTGCCCATCCCAGTGGAAGGGGTCACCTGGATGCAAATATCTTTATGTGGGAAGGACCTGGGCCGCCGGGGGGTTGTGTTAACACGGGGAGATCCCGGCCCACAACATACTGTGACCTTGGGGATGAACGTATTGAAAGATTTTGGCAGTTTTCTGTTAGGGGAGACTACACAAGAGACACTCAATCAGTGGGGGACCAGTACACCACAGGGCTCCGTGTTCAGACAGTTAGTGAGGGAAGTCCGGGTACAAGAGACCTGTCAGGAGGGAGACATACTAGGGAGAGTAATTACTTCCCCGACAGCAAAGGTGACGTTCCCCCCAGGACAGACTGTTATATCCCTGCCCATACGAGCTCGCATCCCTCTAGAAGGAGTACAAGTACAGATTGAGCCCACCTTTACATCCCCTTTGCCCACAGGACTGCTGGTGGCCCGATCCCTGGCTACTGTTAAAAATGGGGCCGTACCAGTGCGATGTGTGAATGTGGACGAACACGATGTCGTGCTACGGGTCCGAAGTGAGATGGCCAAAGTGTTACGACCTTTAGAAGTGATGCCCCCTCCAGATACTTTGCAGTTAACGGTGGATTCCCCTGATCCCTGGATGGTCAGTGTCCGGTCTACGCAGGATCCTGAGCCAATAGCGTTTCGAAAGGGTCAAACTATTCTGGAGCACATGCGGACAGAATTATCGGGCCTGGATCCATCACAGATCTCACAAGTGCAGCGACTCCTTGGACATTATGCTAAAGTGTTCGCACAACATGAAGATGATTTTGGCTGTACCACGGCCATCGAACATGGAATTCCGACCGGAGATACAGTGCCCATCAGGGAGTGGTACAGACAGATTCCCCCGCAGATGTACCAGGAAGTAAAGACGTTGTTAGGCCAGATGCTACAAAAGGGAGTGATCCGCGAGAGTCAGAGCCCGTGGGCTGCCCCGATCGTGCTGGTGCGGAAAAAGGACGGCACGCTCCGGTTCTGTGTGGACTACCGTAAGCTAAATGCATGCACCGTCCGAGACTCTTATCCACTTCCCCGTATTGAGGAGTCTCTCTCCGTGCTGGGTCGGGCCAAATATTTTTCCACCTTAGACCTAGCCAGCGGATACTGGCAGGTCCCGATGACAGAAGCAGATCGTCCTAAGACAGCGTTTATCCTTCCCATGGGACTATTTGAGTTCAATCGAATGCCGTTTGGGCTGGCCAACGCTCCAGGCACCTTCCAACGATTAATGGAGCGGTGTCTGGGGGATTTGAACTTCGAGGCCACTCTCATTTATCTCGATGACATCATCATCTATGCTCCAACATTCGAGGAACATCTGTGCCGACTGGAGCAGGTACTAGACCGGTTACTGAAATACGGGCTTAAGGTGAAGCCCCAGAAGTGTCACTTGTTCCGGGAACAGATCGAGTACCTGGGGCATGTGGTGTCCGCCGAAGGAGTCCGGCCATCACAGGAGAAGATTGCCGCAATCCAGGAGTGGCCCACACCGGAGACCGCCAAGGATGTATGGGCGTTCTTGGGCCTCGCTGGGTACTACCGGCGCTTCGTGAAGAACTTTGCTCGCCGTTCTCACAATCTACAAGTCCTGCTGAAAGGAAGCTCCCCCAAGGAACGGGGAAAGAAGATACAATGGCAGGAGCCACAAGAAGCAGCGTTCCGGGACTTGAAGACAGCTCTCATGGAGCCGCCGGTGTTGGCTTATGCGGACTTTTCGCAACCGTTCATCCTACACACCGACGGCAGCTCTCAGGGATTGGGGGCTGTGTTGTCTCAGGTTCAGGATGGGCGGGAGAGAGTGATCGCCTATGCGAGTCGGTCTCTTCATGACTCTGAGTTGAACCCGGACAATTACAGTTCTTTCAAGGTGGAGCTGCTGGCCGTGGTGTGGGCTATGACGGAGCGGTTCGCTGAGTACCTGGCCGGTTCCGAGGTGCTGATACGCACGGATAACAACCCATTGGCACATCTGGAAAATGCAAAATTGGGTGCCCTGGAACAGCGCTGGGTAGCCCGGATGGCCAAGTACAGATATCGTATCCTCTACAAGCGAGGAGCGGAGAATGTTCATGCTGACGTGTTATCTCGTCTGCGGAAGAACCCCCCAAGAACTAACCGAGATGAGGAGCTGGAGGGAGAAGAAATCCCCTACGCCATCGGGGGCGCTGCTCGGACGGCTGTGAGCCGGGAACAGACCGGGAACGGAACGGCTACAGGACTGTTGGTTCAGAGTCGGGACGAATGGATACGGCTGCAACAGGAAGACCAGGAACTAGCTCCATTGCGACAGTGGATAACGAATGGTCTATTGCCCGTGAGAACCCCTGGACAAACTCTCCCGTCAGACCTGAACCTTCTTCTGCGGCAGTGGGAGCGCCTAACTCTTCAGGACGGGCTCTTATGCCACTTAACCATGGCTCAGGCAGATTCCGAGCCGACCTGGCAGATGGTCTTACCAGGGCCCGTGGTGGCCGCAGTTGCTAAAGAAGCTCATGAGTTTGGGGCACACTTCGGAGTGAAGAGGACGTTTAAGTGGCTGCAAACTCGGTTCTATCATCCTCGGCTGCTTGCGGAAGTACAAACTGCCTGTAGACAATGTCGACAATGTGAGCTAACCAAGTCACCGGAGGAAAGGGCGCCTGTGCAGAGCATCACGACGTCTGCCCCTTTTGAAGTATTAATGATAGACTACATTACCATTGGAGCAGCGCATCAAGGCTACGAACACTGCCTCGTTATGGTAGATCATTTTTCAAAATTCGCCGTAGTCACCCCTACCCGTGATCAGACAGCTGAGTCGGCGGCGAGCGCTATCTGTAAGAACTTTATTCAAGTTTACGGCTGTCCGAGGCGAATACATTCGGATCAAGGCGCCTGTTTCTTGGGCAAAGTCATGGAAGAGCTGCATCGCCTCTACGGCATTGATAAGTCACGCACCACACCGTATCACCCCCAGGGAAATGGGGCTTGTGAGCGGTTTAACCGGACTTTGCTTCAAATGCTGCGTGCGCTAGAACAAGATCAGAAGGCCCGCTGGCCGGAGTATGTGTCTGACCTAGTGTGGGTCTACAACAATAGAGTTCATCAAGTCACAGGACGCACCCCGTATGAAGTGGTCTTTGGGCGCCCAGGAAAAGGCATGACAGATCTGGAACTGTCTTCGGAGGAAGAAGGCCCCCGAACAGGGATGGCTTCGTGGGTGCGTGATCATCGGCATCGGCTGCAGACCTTACACCGACTGGTACACACTCGAATTCGGGAAGTGGAGCATCGGAGCACCCCTACAGCAAAACCCCCAGAGTTCCGGCCAGGTGATCGAGTACTCGTTCGAGAGCAAAGACCGCAAAACAAGTTAGACCATCGTTGGGAAAAAACACCCTATCGGGTGCTTCGCCATATAGACCCGCATGGACCTGTATATGAAGTACAGTCTGAGGCCCCCGGAAGTACAGGTACTCGCATTCTTCATCGCAACATGCTCCGGTTGTGTCGCTCTGTTGACTCGGACACCCCGGAATCCGCAATCAGGGAAGAGCCACCTACGACTGAGTCCCCCAACAACCATTGGTGGGATGAAGAAGATGATGAAGAAGAAGAGCGGCGCCAAAATACTCCCCCTATCTCGACTACTACACTACCCCTGACCAGTCACCCTTCCGCTGACGACATTCCCCCAACACCCCCTACACAAGGACCCGAGCCACGACGTTCTGAACGTTCTACTGCCGGTAGACCCCCAACTCGCTACAGTCCTGACTTACACACTAGACAGACCCAAGTGTGGAACAACCCGTCAGGTGGGCGACCTGTCAGTGCGAAGGCCTCGCCCGGGGACTGGCGAGCATACAGGGTGGGGGAATGTAGGGGACAGGGACCTGGTGAGCTGTGCAGACGGGTGGAACCATTGTTGCCGGGAGTCGGGGTTCCGGGGGACGGATTTGAGGGGCGCAGGGGAAGCCAGGCTCATGTGACAGGAGGCAGAGTGACGCAGGGAGAGGAGAGGATAAAAAGCAAAACGCGCGAAAGCAGGGGCAGAGAAGCGCGGGAAATCTCTGAGGAGAGGAAACTGCAGCGCAGTTGTCGTGTGTGTGCAGGCCGCAGTGAGACTTGCTGGAAGCAGGGGGAAAACGTGCAACAGACACTGCGGGCAATTATCAGAGCCCCCAAAAAGAGGCGCATTCGTCGTCAGCGACCCCCCAGGCAGAGGGGTAGCGCTGATCAGCTCAGGGACAGTATTACCGTGCTCCCCGGGAGCATCTTGCCACAGAGTGTTCCGGACCCTCCTGGGATTTTCATAGCTGTGACTGATACTGATCATTCTGCTAATTCTCCTCAAAAAGACTCCTCTCTGGACGTGGAAACTGTTACCCCGGATCAACGTCCGCCTGTGGGAGGTAACGCAGCACCGCAAAAGACATTCTGGACTCGAATCTACACCTGGGCTCGACGTCGGAGGACACCGCCTTCCCTCACCATTAGGACTACGTCGCTGACGGAGCCTCACCACCGGGACTACATCGCTGAAACAGCACTGATAAGTGAACGTTGTTGACTTTACCTTAGTAGGGGAGGTATTAGTGAGGCGCTGCCGCGTTCTTCGGGTATAGTTCAGGCCTCCTATATAGTAGTTAGGATTGACTGTGATATTGTAGACTTGTACTCAAGTTCCCTGCGTGGAAAACTGTTGTTATCTTTTTGGTTGGAAGTTAAAAGAAAAGTTACAAACGCTGTTTGCTTTCTGGCTCCCATTTGTCCCTGCATCCTCCTTTACCTGCTGTCTCTTCATAATGATAATTGTTATGGTTACCCCAATGACCATGGGAAAAAAATACAAAACGGACTAGCTCTCGGGTGATGGAAACTAAGGTCGACCGTGACCTGAACCTGACCCAACACTTACAGTAGCCGGGGGATGTACCTACGATGCCCTAGACACCACGCGCCAGCCGGAGATCTAACTACCCCTATAAGAGGAACATACAGGCCTGCCTTACCTCCAGTGAGGAACCCCAAAAGATGATAGTAGGCCCCCACAGATATTGACGGTGAGTTCAGAGGAAATGACATACGTAGGATGAACAGCAGATTTAGCACAGTGAGGTCCGCTTACTAGATAGCAGAAGGACAGGAAAGAGTTACTTCACGGTCGACCTAAAAATCACTATTCAAAAACACCATCCAGAAATTACTTTAAACTCCAGTGACAACTCATGCCACTGGAGTAGTAATTTTCTGTCCACAAGAGCTTCCAGCACTGAAGAGTCACATTGCAGATAGCTGGACAAAAATAGCAAAACAAGAAACAAAATTCAACTTAGCTGAACTGGAACTTGAGGCAGGTGAAAGCAACAGAATGCTACTAGCACATTGATGGCCGGCATGTGACTAACAGCCAAGCAGCCTTAAATAGGAAACTCCCCAAGAGGGTGGCGACAGGTAATCAGAGATGGAGGAAGGCACATAAGAGACACTACCATAACAGACCACCGGGGGAGCCCACAAACCGAATTCACAACAGTACCCCCCCCTTAAGGAGGGGGCACCGAACCCTCACCAGAACCACCAGGGCGACCTGGATGAGCACTATGAAATGCACGAACCAAATCGGGAGCATGAACATCGGATGCTGTCACCCAAGAATTATCCTCCTGGCCATAACCTTTCCACTTAACCAGATACTGAAGTTTCCGTCTGGAAACACGGGAGTCCAAGATCTTTTCCACCACATACTCCAATTCACCCTCAACCAACACAGGAGCAGGTGGATCAGCAGAAGGAACAACCGGTACCTCATACCTCCGCAATAATGACCGATGGAAAACATTATGGATATTAAAAGATGCTGGGAGGTCCAAACGAAAGGACACAGGATTAAGAACCTCCAGAATCCTATAAGGGCCGATAAACCGAGGCTTAAACTTAGGAGACGAGACCTTCATAGGAACAAATCGAGAAGACAGCCACACCAGGTCCCCAACACAAAGACGAGGACCAATACGCCGATGACGATTAGTGAACTGTTGAGTCTTCTCCTGGGACAACTTCAGATTGTCCACAACCTGTCCCCAAATCTGATGCATCCTATCAACCACAGCATCCACTCCAGGACAATCCGAAGACTCCAATTGACCGGACGAAAACCGAGGGTGAAACCCTGAATTACAAAAAAATGGAGAAACCAAAGTGGCAGAACTAGCCCGATTGTTAAGGGCAAACTCTGCCAATGGCAAAAAGTCAAGCCAATCATCCTGATCAGCGGACACAAAACACCTCAAGTAAGTCTCCAAGGTCTGATTAGTACGCTCAGTCTGGCCATTAGTCTGAGGATGGAATGCAGACGAAAAAGACAAATCGATACCCATCCTGGCACAGAACGTCCGCCAAAATCTAGACACAAACTGAGTACCCCTGTCGGACACTATATTCTCAGGAATACCATGCAAACGCACCACATTCTGAAAAAATAGAGGAACCAACTCAGAGGAGGAGGGCAATTTGGGTAAAGGTACCAAATGAACCATCTTGGAAAAACGGTCACAAATCACCCAGATGACAGACATCCTACGAGAAACCGGAAGGTCAGAAATAAAGTCCATAGAGATGTGCGTCCAAGGCCTCTTAGGAATAGGCAAGGGCAACAACAACCCACTGGCCCTAGAACAGCAGGGCTTGGCCCGAGCACAAACATCACAAGACTGCACAAACATGCGCACATCTCGAGACAAAGAAGGCCACCAGAAGGACCTAGACACCAAATCCCTGGTGCCAAAAATTCCAGGATGACCTGTCAACGCGGAAGAATGAACCTCCGAGATAACTCTACTGGTCCAATCATCAGGGACAAACAGTCTACCAGGCGGACAGCGATCAGGCCTATCCACCTGAAACTCCTGCAAAGAACGCCGCAGGTCTGGGGAGACAGCTGACAATATCACCCCATCCTTCAGGATGCCGGTAGGTTCGGAATCACCAGGCGAGTCAGGCTCAAAACTCCTAGAGAGGGCATCCGCCTTCACATTCTTGGACCCAGGCAGATATGACACCACAAAGTTAAATCGGGAGAAAAACAACGACCAGCGCGCCTGTCTAGGATTCAGACGCCTGGCCGACTCAAGATAAATTAGATTCTTGTGGTCAGTGAGGACCACCACCTGGTGTCTAGCACCCTCAAGCCAATGACGCCACTCCTCAAACGCCCACTTCATGGCCAGAAGTTCCCGATTTCCCACATCATAATTTCGCTCAGCGGGCGAAAATTTTCGGGAGAAAAACGCACATGGTCTCATTACTGAGCAGTCAGGATCTTTCTGCGACAAAACTGCACCTGCTCCGATCTCCGAAGCATCCACCTCAACCTGGAACGGAAGTAACACATCAGGTTGGCGCAACACAGGAGCGGAAGAAAAGCGGCGCTTAAGCTCTTGAAAGGCCTCCACAGCCGCAGAGGACCAATTAGCAACATCAGCACCCTTTTTGGTCAAATCAGTCAAAGGTTTAGCAATGGCAGAAAAACCCGCTATAAATCGGCGATAGAAATTAGCAAAACCCAAGAACTTTTGCAGACTCTTCAAAGAAGTAGGTTGCATCCAATCACAAATAGCCTGGACCTTGACAGGGTCCATCTCCATAGATGAAGGGGAAAAAATATATCCCAAAAAGGAAATTCTCTGAACTCCAAAACTACACTTTGAGCCCTTTACAAAAAGAGAATTAGCTCGCAAAACCTGAAAAACTCTCCTGACCTGTTGAACGTGAGATTCCCAGTCCTCCGAAAAAACAAGAATATCATCCAAATACACAATCATAAACTTATCCAGATATTCACGGAAAATATCGTGCATAAAGGACTGAAAAACGGAAGGGGCATTTGCGAGACCGAAAGGCATTACCAAATACTCAAAATGGCCTTCAGGCGTATTAAATGCGGTCTTCCACTCATCCCCCTGCTTAATCCGCACCAAATTATACGCACCACGTAGATCGATCTTAGTGAACCACTTAGCCCCCTTTATACGAGCAAACAGATCAGTCAGTAAAGGTAACGGGTACTGGTATTTAACTGTAATCTTATTCAAAAGTCGATAGTCGATACAAGGTCTCAATGAACCATCCTTTTTACCTACAAAGAAAAATCCTGCCCCTAGTGGAGACAACGAGGGGCGAATATGACCCTTTTCCAAGGATTCTCTGATATACTCCCGCATAGCAGTATGTTCAGGTACAGACAAATTAAACAAGCGACCCTTAGGAAACTTACTACCGGGGATCAATTCAATAGCGCAGTCACACTCTCTGTGGGGAGGGAGAGAATCAACTTTAGGCTCTTGAAAGACATCATAAAAATCTGACAGAAATGCTGGGATCTCAGAGGGAGTAGATGAAGAAATAGGAACCAAAGGTGCATCCCCATGAATACCCCGACATCCCCAGCTCAACACAGACATAGATTTCCAGTCCAAGACGGGATTATGAATCTGTAACCATGGTAATCCAAGCACTAAGACATCATGTAGGTTATATAATACAAGGAAACGAATAATCTCCTGATGGTCTGGGGTAAGACGCATAGTCACTTGTGTCCAATATTGTGGTTTATTGCTAGCCAAAGGTGTAGAATCAATACCCTTCAGGGGAATAGAAACTTCCAACGGCTCCAAATCAAACCCACAACGCTTGGCAAAGGACCAATCCATGAGACTCAGAGCGGCGCCAGAATCCACATAAGCATTCACAGTCACAGATGATAAGGTACAAATCAATGTCACGGACAAAAGAAATTTTGACTGCAAGGTACCTGTAGAAAAAGATTTATCAACCTTTTTATCAACCTTATTTATACGTTTAGAGCATGCTGATATAACATGAGCTGGATCTCCACAGTAGAAGCACAATCCATTTTTGCGCCTGTAATTTTGACGTTCGCCTCTAGACAAAACACGATCGCATTGCATATGCTCTAATGCCTTTTCAGAGGTCACCGCCAAATGGTGCACAGGTCTTTGCTCAGAAGACACCGCCATATGGTGCACAGGTTTTTGCTCAGAAGATACCGCCATATGGTGCACAGATTCTTCCTCAGAAGACCCCGCCATATGGTGCACAGATTTGCGCTCCCGCAAACGCCGATCAATCTGGATAGCCAATTTCATGGCATCATTCAGACCTGTAGGCACAGGGAACCCCACCATGACATCCTTCACGGCATCAGAGAGACCTTCTCTGAAATTAGCTGCTAAAGCGCACTCATTCCATTTAGTAAGCACCGACCATTTACGGAATTTCTGGCAGTATATCTCAGCTTCATCTTGCCCTTGGGAAAGAGCTATCAAGGCTTTCTCAGCCAAAATCTCCAAATTAGGTTCTTCATAAAGCAACCCCAAAGCCTGAAAAAACGCATCTACATTTAACAACGCAGGATCCCCTGGCGATAATGCAAATGCCCAACTTTGTGGGTCGCCGCGCAGTAGAGAGATAACAATTTTAACTTGTTGAGTCTGATCACCAGCAGAGTGAGATCTCAGAGACAAAAACAATTTGCAATTTTCTCTGAAACTCAAAAACCGGGATCTGTCTCCGGTAAAGTATTCAGGCAGAGGAATCTTAGGTTCAGACATTGGAGCACGTATAACAAAATCTTGTAGGTTCTGTACTTTTGTCGCAAGGTTATTCAAACCCGCAACTAAACTCTGTGGATCCATGTTTCAAATGGGTGTAACCCAAGCATTCAGAGGTTAAGAGGAGAGGAGAAAAAAAAAGGCTGAAGACTGCAGTTTAAGCAAGGAATACAAATGATCAAACTAAGGTGCACTTTCAAACACAGAAAAAAAAAAAACCTTTTCTTCTCCTTCCTACTTTAGTGCATATTTTAACACATAGATTTTTTACTGGCCGGCCAAACTGTTATGGTTACCCCAATGACCATGGGAAAAAAATACAAAACGGACTAGCTCTCGGGTGATGGAAACTAAGGTCGACCGTGACCTGAACCTGACCCAACACTTACAGTAGCCGGGGGATGTACCTACGATGCCCTAGACACCACGCGCCAGCCGGAGATCTAACTACCCCTATAAGAGGAACATACAGGCCTGCCTTACCTCCAGTGAGGAACCCCAAAAGATGATAGTAGGCCCCCACAGATATTGACGGTGAGTTCAGAGGAAATGACATACGTAGGATGAACAGCAGATTTAGCACAGTGAGGTCCGCTTACTAGATAGCAGAAGGACAGGAAAGAGTTACTTCACGGTCGACCTAAAAATCACTATTCAAAAACACCATCCAGAAATTACTTTAAACTCCAGTGACAACTCATGCCACTGGAGTAGTAATTTTCTGTCCACAAGAGCTTCCAGCACTGAAGAGTCACATTGCAGATAGCTGGACAAAAATAGCAAAACAAGAAACAAAATTCAACTTAGCTGAACTGGAACTTGAGGCAGGTGAATGCAACAGAATGCTACTAGCACATTGATGGCCGGCATGTGACTAACAGCCAAGCAGCCTTTAATAGGAAACTCCCCAAGAGGGTGGCGACAGGTAATAATCAGAGATGGAGGAAGGCACATAAGAGACACTACCATAACAGACCACCGGGGGAGCCCACAAACCGAATTCACAACAGATAATTCACCGTGTCCTCCCTGAGATGACCCCAACTTTGACTGTCTGTTCAAAGTTCAGCCAGTCATCAAACACTTCAACAAAATGTTTGCTGAGGTGTACATGCTCAAAAGGGACATCTGCATGAATGAGTCCTTAATCCTTTTCAAGGGGAGGCTCAAATTCTGGCAGTACCTGCCCAGTAAGAGGGCCTGGTATGGAATTAAACTCTATAAGCTGTGGGAGAGTCAGGGTACACTCACATTTTTAGTGTTTATGAAGGGAAGGACACCTGGATTGAACCCCCTGAATGCCCCCCTGTCCTAGGAAGTGTAAGGCAAAATTGTGTGGGATTTGGTGCACCCACTGCTGGATCAAGTTTATTATCTCTACGTGGATAATTTTATACCATCATCCCACTATTCAAGTCTCTCTCTGTGAGAGGTACCGCAGCCAGTGGTACTGTCCACAAAAATCAGAGAGGCCTCTTGAAAATGCTATTTGGGCAGATGCACCAGAAGGTGTGGCAGCAGAACCCAATGCAGAACCCACCTTCTGATGGTCAAGTACAAGGACAGGAGGGATGGCTTTTTCTTGACCACTGTACATGTGATGGTACCTCTACACAGGTCACCAAACCAGACTATGTACTGGGGTACTGCAGAAACATGGCAGGCGTTGATCTCTCTTATAAAGACCTCCAGCCGTACAGTGCTTTGAGAAAGCCCAAGGTATGGTACAAGAAACTGGCTGTGCACATCGTACAGATAGCAATGCACAACGTTTTCTTGATGTGCAGGCAGACTGGACTGCTACGTCATACCTTCAGTTCCAGGAGGTAGTGATCAAGGCCCTGATATTTGTCAGTCAGGAAGGAGCGGGCCCCAGTACTTCCGGAACTGAAGGCGCTCGTATTGTACCAGGCCAACATTTCCCTGGGGGAAGTCCCTCAAAGTGGAAAAAAAGGTAAGTTGCAAAAGAGGTACCGAGTGTGTTACAGAAGGAAAATACACAGGGACACCATTTATCAATGCAACACCTGCTCAGAAAAACCTGGCCTGTGTATCAAAGAATGCTTCAGACTGTACCACACATCCATGGACTACTAAAATCATTTCTGACTTACACAACTGATATATGACAACCTGACGAACACTACACAACTGACGTATGGCATCCTGACAAATACACAACTCACGTATGCCACTACATTATAAAATTCACATACTAGAAAACAGTAGATACAGCAGTGTTGCCCTTTTTTCTGCTGTATTTTTGGAGGATTTTCAGTTCTCTTTTGTGGCTTTGCTATTAGTTTTGTGATAGGAAACAGTAAATCATTTAAAAAATGGGGTCACCTGTGGCACATTTCCACTATTGAGGTGCATCAGGGGCTCAGCAAATGCAACATGATGCCCACAGACCATTCCATCAAAGTCTGCATTCCAAAACATCATCCCTTACCATTCAAGCCCCGACGTGCACCCTAACAGTAGTTTTCTCCCACATGTGGGGTTTCCTCGTACTCAGGTGAATTTGCACAACATCTTTTGAGGTGCAATTTCCCTGGTTACCTTTGTGAAAATAAAAAAATGGGGGCTAAAAGATAATCTAGATAAGTTCATTGAGGGGTCTAGTTTCAAAAATGGGGTCATTTGTGGGGGGTTTCCACTGTTTAGGCACATCAAGGGCTCTCCAAACGCGACATGGCGTCCGATCTCAATTCCAGCCAATTTTGCATAGAAAAAGTCAAACGATACTGCTTCCCTTCCCAGCACTGTCGTGCACCCAAACAGTTTTTCTCCACATATGGGGTTTCAGTGTACTCAGGAAAAATTGCACAACAACTTTTGGGGTCTGATTTCTCCAGTTACCCTTGTGAAAATAAAAAATTGGGAGCTAAAAGATCATTTTTGTGGAAAAAATATGATTTTTTGTTTTCACGGCTCTACGCTATAAACTTCTGTGAAGCACTTGGGGGTTCAAAGTGCTCACCATACATCTAGATACAGTGCCTTGCGAAAGTATTCGGCTCCCTGGAACTTTTCAACCTTTTCTCACATATCATGCGACAAACATAAAAGATACCAAAAGTAAATTTTTAATGAAGAATAAAACAACAAGTGGGACACAATTGTGAAGTTGAACGAAATGTATTGGTTATTTTAATTTTTTGTGGAAATTCAAAAACTGAAAAATGGGGCATGCCATATTATTCGGCCCCTTTAGTTTCAGTGCAGCAAACTTACTCCAGAAGTTCATTGCGGATCTCTGAATGATCCAATGTTGTCCTAAATGCCTAATGATGATAAATATAATCCACCTGTGCATAATCAAGTCTCCGTATAAATGCACCTGCTCTGTGATAGTTTCAGGGTTCTGTTTGAAGCACAGAGAGCATCATGAAGACCAAGGAACACAACAGGCAGGTCCGTGATACTGTTGTGGAGAAGATTAAAGCCAGATTTGGTTACAAAATGATTTCCAAAACTTTAAACATCCCAAGGAGCACTGTGCAAACGATCATATTGAAATGGAGGGAGTATCATACCACTGCAAATCTACCAAGACCCGGACGTCCCTCTGAACTTTCATCTCAAACAAGGAGAAGACTGATCATAGATGCAGCTAAGAGGCCCATGATCACTCTGGATGAACTACAGAGATCTACAGCTGAGGTGGGACAGTCTGTCCATAGGACAACAATCAGTCGTACACTGCACAAATCTGGCTTTTATGAAAGAGTGGCAAGAAGAAAGCTATTTCTCAAAGATATCCATAAAAAGTGTCGTTTAAAGTTTGCAACAAGCCACCTTTGAGACACACCAAACATGTGGAAGAAGGTGCTCTGGTCAGATGAAACCAAAATCGAACTTTTTGGCAACAAAGCCAAACGATATGTTTAGCGTAAAGGCATCACAGCTTATCACCCTGAACACACCATCCCCACTGTCAAACACGGTGGTGGCAGCATCATGGTTTGGGCCAGCTTTTCTTCAGCAGGGACATGGAAGATGGTTAAAATTGATGGGAAGATGGATGGAGCCAAATACAGGACCATTCTTGAAGAAAACCTGTTGGAGTCTGCAAAAGACCTGAGACTGGGATGGAGATTTGTCTTCCAACAAGACAATGATCCCAAACATAAAGCAAAATCTACAATGGAATGGTTCACAAATAAACGTATCCAGCTGTTAGAATGGCCAAGTCAAAGTCCAGACCTCAATCCAATGGAGAATCTGTGGAAAGAGCTGAAAACTGCTGTTCACAAACGATCTCCATCAAACCTCACTGACCTCGAGCTGTTTGCCAAGGAAGAATGGGCAAGAATTTCAGTTTCTCGATGTACAAAACTGATCGAGACATAACCCAAGCGACTGCAGCTGTAATCGCAGCAAAAGGTGGAGCAACAAAGTATTAAGTTAAAGAGGCCGAATAATATTGCATGCCCCACTTTTCAGTTTTTGAATTTCCACAAAAATTTAAAATAACCAATAAATTTCGTTCAACTTCACAATTGTGTTCCACTTGTTGATTTTTCACCAAAAATTAACATTTGGTATCTTTATGTTTGAAGCATGATATGTAGGAAAAGGTTGAAAAGTTCCAGGGAGCCGAATACTTTTGCAAGGCACTGTAAGTTCCTTGAAGGGTCTAGTTTCCAAAATGGTGTCACTTGTAAGGAGTTTCCACTGCTTAGGCACATCAGGGACTCTCCAAACGCGACATGGCATCCGCTAATTATACCAGCAAATTTTGCATTCAAAAAGTCAAACGGCGCTCCTTCTCTTCCAAGCTCTGTCCTGCGCCTAAGCAGTGATTTTTCGCTATATATCGGGTATTGGTTCAGGAGAAATTGCTTTACAAATATTGGGGCTCAATTTTTCCGGTTATCCTTGTGAAAAATAAAAAAAATTAGACTAAAGTAAAATTTTTGTGAAAAAAAAGTTAAATGTTCATTTCTTACTTTCACATTCTATTAATTCCTGTAAAGCACCTGAAGAGCTAATAAACTTCTTGAATGTGGTTTTGAACACCTAGAGGGGTGCAGTTTTTAGAATGGTGTCACTTTTGGGTATTTTCTATCATATAGACCCCCCAAAGCCACTTCAAATGTGAGGTGGTCCCTAAAAAAAGTTTTTGTAAATTTTGTTGTGAAAATGAGAAATCGCTGGCCAACTTTTAACCCTTATAACTTCCTAACAAAAAAAAGTTTAAAAAATTGTGCTGATGTAAAGTATACATGTGGGAAATGTTATTTATTAACTATTTTGTGTGACAGATGTCTATGATTTAAGGGCATAAAGATTTAAGGTTCCTTTTTTCTTACACAAATAAACACAAGTCATATCGAATAAATTTTGTTGAAGCATTTCAGAGTTATTACCTTATAAATTACCTTATAAATTGACAGTGGTCAGATTTGTAAAACTTGGCCTGGTCATTAGTGTGCAAACCAACTTTGGAGGTAAAGGGGTTAAGTTCTCTCCACAGGTGTTCAATGGGATTTAAATCCAGATTCGTTGCTGGCCACTTCAGAACACTCCAGCACTTAGAGTCCATCCTTTTCCTGGTGCTTCTTGAAGTATGTTTGGGATCATTGTCCTGCAAGACCTATGACCTAGCATGCAAACCCAGCTTTCTAACACTGGGCACTACATTGCGACCCAAAATCCTTTGGTAATGTTTAGATTTCATGAGACCTTACACACAGACAAGGCACCCAGTGCCAGAAGCGGCAAAACAACCCCAAAACATAATTGAACCTTCACCATATTTGACTGTAGGTACTGTGTTCTTTTCTTTGTAGGGCTCTTTCTGTTTTTGGCAAAAAGTAGAATGATGTGCTTCACCAAAAAGCTGTATCTTGGTCTCATATGTCCACAAGATGCTTTCCCAGAACAATTTTGGCTTACTCATGTTCATTTTGGCAAACTGCAGTCTAGCTTTTTTAGGTCTCTGTGTCAACAGTGGGATGCTCCTGAGTTTCCTGCCATAGCATTCATTTAACTCAAATGTTGTCGAATAGCTCACGCTGACAGTGTTCCACCCTGAGCATGCAGGACAGCTTAAATTTCTTTGGAGCTTGATTGGGGCTGCTTATCCACCATCCTGACTATCCTGCGTTGCAACCTTTCATCAATTTTTCTTTGTCGTTCACATCCAGGGAAATTAGCTACAGTGCTACGGGTTGTAAGCTTCTTGATTGTGTTGTGAACCGGAGAAAAAGGAACATCAAGATCTCTGGAGATGGACTTGTAACCTTGAGATGGCTGATATTGTTCAACTATTTTGGTTCTTAAGACCTCAGACAGTTATCTTCTCCTTTTTCTGTTCTCATCCTTAGTGTGGCACACAGACACACAATGCAAAGATTGAGTCAACTTCTCCCCTTTTTATCTAGTTTCAGGTGTGATTTTCATATTGTCCACATTTGTTACTTGCCACTGTTGAAGTTGAACGAGTATCACATGCTTGAAACAAAGCTGGGGCTGTCTCTTGTTTTTATTTATGTCTGTCTTTCTCCCCCCCCCCCCCTCCCAGATGTCTGGATGGGGCATAAAAATTGCTGAAAACTATGAAAGGATGGCTGAAATGGCATGGGTACAGCATGGGGAAGACCCATGGAAGCATCTCTAATTCCCAGGTCACTGCTGGGAACAATGTTGTCAGAGTATTACGGTGCTTTTACAGATTGACAATAAAACATACAAAACCAAAGATAAAATGATTCCAGTGATTTCACTGGAAAAAATGTTAAGAAACATTCTTTCCTGGATAATGATTTGTATATAAGGCAAAATAAGAGAAGAGGAAAAAAAATGCTCCTCCACATCTTGGGCTATGATCACGTGCAGTGTTTTTGCATGTTTGCATTGCTTTCAATGGTAAAAAAACATTCAACAGGAAATGTAATTTTAATATTTTATCTGGCCATGTGGTGTGTGAGACATGATCAGACACATTGAAAGTCACAATTTTTTGTTCAGGGTCATCAGGCGGCAGGGCCGGACTGGCCATAGGGCAGTTCTGGCAAATGCCAGAAGGGCCGATGGCAGTAGTGGGCCGCTTGAGTGTGCCGCTGTCGGCACTCTTCCCCCCGCTGTCGCGGCACACTCCCGGCCCCGCATTCAACTATACCGGCGTCATAGACGCCGGTACAGTTGAATGCAATGATGGAGGAGAGTGCGTCTGCTGACGCCCCCTCTCCCATCATTCCCCGCTCTGCCTGCCGCTGACAGTGCGGGTGCGCGATGACGTCATATCATCGCGCACCTGCAGTGTGACCGGGCGCCGGGCAGACTGCAGCTGCTGAGACCGGAGCCAGAGGAGAGCAGCGCGGGGCACGAGGAGAGAGGTGAGTAGAGTGTTTTTTTGTTTTTTTTTTAACAAAGAGTGATGAGTGGATTGTGGAGCTATTGGGGGGGGGGGACTGCCTGCCTGCCTGTATTCCATTCTATGGGGGCTGCCTGCCTGTATTCCATTCTATGGGGGCTGCCTGCCTGCATTCCATTCTATGGGGGCTGCCTGCCTGCATTCCATTCTATGGGGTCTGCCTGCCTGCATTCCATTCTATGGGGGCTGCCTGCCTGCATTCCATTCTATGGGGGCTGCCTGCCTGCATTCCATTCTATGGGGGCTGCCTGCCTGCAGTACATTCTATGGGGGCTGCCTGCCTGCATTCCATTCTATGGAGGCTGCCTGCCTGCATTCCATTCTATGGGGGCTGCCTGCCTGCATTCCATTCTATGGGGGCTGCCTGCCTGCATTCCATTCTATGGGGGCTGCCTGCCTGCAGTACATTCTATGGGGGCTGCCTGCCTGCAGTACATTCTATGGGGGCTGCCTGCCTGCAGTACATTCTATGGGGGCTGCCTGCCTGCATTCCATTCTATGGGGGCTGCCTGTCTGCATTCCATTCTATGGGGGCTGCCTGCCTGCAGTACATTCTATGGGGGCTGCCTGCCTGCAGTACATTCTATGGGGGCTGCCTGCCTGCAGTACATTCTATGGGGGCTGCCTGCCTGCATTCCATTCTATGGGGGCTGCCTGCCTGCATTCCATTCTATGGGGGCTGCCTGCCTGCATTCCATTCTATGGGGGCTGCCTGCCTGCATTCCATTCTATGGGGGCTGCCTGCCTGCATTCCATTCTATGGGGGCTGCCTGCCTGCAGTACATTCTATGGGGGCTGCCTGCCTGCAGTACATTCTATGGGGGCTGCCTGCCTGCAGTACATTCTATGGGGGCTGCCTGCCTGCAGTACATTCTATGGGGGCTGCCTGCCTGCAGTACATTCTATGGGGGCTGCCTGCCTGCAGTACATTCTATGGGGGCTGCCTGCCTGCAGTACATTCTATGGGGGCTGCCTGCCTGCATTCCATTCTATGGGGGCTGCCTGTCTGCATTCCATTCTATGGGGGCTGCCTGCCTGCAGTACATTCTATGGGGGCTGCCTGCCTGCAGTACATTCTATGGGGGCTGCCTGCCTGCATTCCATTCTATGGGGGCTGCCTGCCTGCATTCCATTCTATGGGGGCTGCCTGCCTGCATTCCATTCTATGGGGGCTGCCTGCCTGCATTCCATTCTATGGGGGCTGCCTGCCTGCATTCCATTCTATGGGGGCTGCCTGCCTGCATTCCATTCTATGGGGGCTGCCTGCCTGCAGTACATTCTATGGGGGCTGCCTGCCTGCAGTACATTCTATGGGGGCTGCCTGCCTGCAGTACATTCTATGGGGGCTGCCTGCCTGCAGTACATTCTGTGGGGGCTGCCTGCCTGCAGTACATTCTGTGGGGGCTGCCTGCATTACATTCTATGGGGGCTGTGCTGCATTATATTGTATGGTGGCTGCCTGCATTACATTCTATGGGGCTGGCTGCATTATATTCTATGGGGCTGGCTGCATTCCATTCCATGGGCATGTGCTGCATTATATTCTATGGGGCTGGCTGCATTCCATGGGCCTTTGCTGCATTACATTCTATGGGGCTGGCTGCATTCCTTTCTATGGGAGCTGTGCTGCATTATATTCTATGGGGTTGTGCTGCATTATATTCTATGGGGCTGTGCTGCATTGCATTCTATGGGGGCTGTGCTGCATTAAATTCTATGGGGCTGGCTGCATTACATTCTATGGGGGCTGTGCTGCATTACATTCTATGGGGGCTGTGCTGCAATACATTCTATGGGGGCTGTGCTGTATTATAGTCTATGGGGGCTGTGCTGCATTACATTCTATGGGGGCTGTGCTGCATTAAATTCTATGGGGGCTGTGCTGCATTACATTCTATGGGGGCTGTGCTGCATTACATTCTATGGGGGCTGTGCTGCATTACATTCTATGGGGGCTGTGCTGCATTACATTCTATGGGGGCTGTGCTGCATTACATTCTATGGGGGCTGTGCTGCATTATATTCTATGGGCCTGTGCTGCATTATATTCTATGGGCCTGTGCTGCATTCCATTCTATGGGCCTGTGCTGCATTATATTCTATGGGCCTGTGCTGCATTCCATTCTATGGGCCTGTGCTGCATTATATTCTATGGGGCTGTGCTGCATTCCATTCTATGGGCCTGTGCTGCATTTCATTCTATGGGCCTGTGCTGCATTATATTCTATGGGGCTGTGCTGCATTATATTCTATGGGGCTGTGCTGCATTCCATTCTATGGGCCTGTGCTGCATTATATTCTATGGGCCTGTGCTGCATTATATTCTAGGGCCTGTGCTGCATTCCATTCTATGGGCCTGTGCTGCATTATATTCTATGGGGCTGTGCTGCATTCTATTCTATGGGCCTGTGCTGCATTATATTCTATGGGCCTGTGCTGCATTATATTCTATGGGCCTGTGCTGCATTCCATTCTATGGGCCTGTGCTGTATTATAGTCTATGGGGGCTGGCTGTATTACATTCTATGGGGGCTGTGCTGTATTACATTCTATGGGGGCTGAGCTGTAAAGCTGGATACAGCTGTAATTATATGTTACTAGACTGTGGCCCGATTCTAAAGCATCGGGTATTCTAGAATATGCATGTCCCCGTAGTATGTGATTCGCGGCAGACTGTGCCCGTCGCTGATTGGTCGAGGCAACCTTTATGACATCATCGTCGCCATGGCAACCATTATGACATCTACGTCGATACTGTGCCCGTCGCTGATTGGTCGAGGCCTGGCGGCCTCGACCAATCAGAGACGTGGGATTTCCATTATGACATCATCGTCGCCATGCTGTGCCCGTCTCTGATTGGTCGAGGCCTGGCGGCCTCGACCAATCAGAGACGCGGGATTTCCAGGACAGACAGACAGACAGACAGACAGACGGAAAAACCCTTAGACAATTATATATATAGATATAGTCGTGTTACACTCCCCTGACTTCTTGTAGCCTACAAGTGTACAAAGATATTATACAGTCACCATGTGACAAGTGGGCCTGTGTGACTTCAAATGCCAGGGCTGAATTTTAGTCCCAGTCCGGCCCTGTCAGGCGGCCATCAGCCTGCCCTTTCTATTTTTAGAGGGTCAGCTGGTATCTTGTGGACAGATGAGACCAAGATAGAGTTTTTAGGTACTGCAAATTCTGCTGTTTACTGTAAATAGAATGAGGCCTACAGTTAAAAGAACACAGTAATTACAGTCAAATGTGGTTGAGGTTCAAAGATACTTTGGAGTGGTTTTACTGCCTTTGGCCTTGGGTGCCTAGACAATGTTGCAGGTATCATGAAATGTGAAGATTCCCAAAGGATTTTAAGTCGCAATGTAGTGCCCAGGGTCAGAAAGCTGAATTTGCATCCTAGGTCATGGGTCTTTCAGCAGGACAATGACCCCAAACATACTTCAAGAACCACTAAGAAATAGATTGAAAAAAAACACTGGAGAGTTCAGAAGTGGTAAAGTCTCCCACCACCACCTTTTACATACAAATGCTAGATAGAAACTGTGAATTGACACATAAAATCAGTTAATGTTGCCTGCTTTGATGAATTTTTGAGTACAGGACACCGTAAAAAATGAGTCGATCAATTAGTCCATGGAAAAAGCAGCAGCAATACTTTGGATTTATAAGGCAATGATCCCTGACTAGATGTCTGTCATACGCTATACCTAATGCCACACCTCACCCTACATGAATTGCAGATAAGAATGGTATTATTGTAGATTATAGAAGGGATTTGAATCAGCCCTGAAAAGTTTTTTTTTCTTGTACGTGGCAGCACCAAACTGTAGAGTAACGCAAATAATACTGCCAGCTATGATGAAATTCTGAGTACAGATCACCGTAAAAAACATGAATCTGTCAATGAATTCATGGAAAAAAGCAGCAGCAAGGCTTAAAATTTATAAGGCTATAATCCCTGACTAGATGCCTGTCATACGTGATACACACTACAACACTTCTCCCTACATGAATTGCAGATAAGAGCGGTATTCTTATAACAAAATAGAATCTATTTGAATTAGCCCTGGACAAAGTGATTATTTTATAGCAGCAGCATCAAGGACTGTCATGTCATTAACCCTGTTGGGGAACACAGTGAAGTGTTTTGCACCTGCTCAGGATATGGAGGAGACCAGGATCTTCTGTACAAACTCTTCCATCCTGGCTGTGAAATCCTGTATGCTGTTACAGAACTGCAACACAGAACTAGGATAGAAGGGGGAAAACTGACCCTGCACTGAGACTAGGCTGATACCCTACGATGGGGTGGGCAACACATTCCTTGCGAATAGACCCACCGACGATCCTAGGTTAATCTCAGAGAAGACCTATAGATAGGAGGAAGGAGGTTCCTGAAAGATCTAAGGACTGGGTATAAAAACAGGTCTCCTCCTAATAGAAACACAGAGACGGCTGCAAAAAAACAACTGAAAACAGAAACTAAAGATAGCAGAACCAGGGATCCCAGAACTGCACAATATCAAACACAGAAAGCTATTAAAGCACCTAGCCAGATCTCAAGCGGAACAGAATCTTCGACCGATCGACTTTCTAGTTTCCGAAATCCCTGGATGACCTGCCAACGGAGACTCATGACATTCAGCAAACAAAGCTCTCCGCAAGGCTCTAGGAACAAATAATTTACCATATGGAGTGGTAGTTGGTGCAGCAATCTGAGCCTGTAGGATGCTACTCTCCAACTCAGAACCCAATGCTGCCACCACCACCCCTCTCTGCAAAATACATTCCTCCTTCTCATTATTAACTGCTGGAGAGAAGCTACGAGACAAAGCATCCGCTTTAACATTCTTCGTCCCAGGGATATATGTTAAGGAGAAATGAAACTGGGCAAAAAACAGTGCCCACCTAGCTTGACGGGCATTTAAACGTTTAGCAGCATCCAGATATATCAGATTCTTATGATCAGTAAAAACCTGTATCGGATGTATAGCCCTCTCCAAAAAAATGTCGCCAATGCTCAAACGCAAGTTTAATAACCAGCAACTCTCTGTTCCCAACATCAGAGTTGAGCTCAGTCTCTGAATCTTTTTTAGAAAAGAAAGCACAGGGATGCACCCCATCCTCTCCCTCTTGGGACAGAACTGCCCCCACCCCTACTGAAGAGGCATCAACCTCTACCAGAAATGGCTTGGTCTCATCTGTCTGGATCAAAACAGGAGCAGAGCTAAACCTCTCCTTGAGATGCTCAAAAGCCTTAACAGCCTTAGAGGAGCATTGGACAGTATTGGAACCCTTCTTGGCGAGATCAGTTATAGATTTAGCGATCACAGAAAAATTCTTTATGAATTTTCTGTAATAATTAGCAAACCCTAAAAATCTCTGAACCGACTTCAAATATTCAGGCCTAGGCCACTCCAATACCACCTGAACCTTCACCGGGTCCATCTCAAACCCATCACTGGAGACAAGGTACACAAAAAAACTCATTTTCTGTACAGCAAACTCGCACTTCTCCAATTTAGCAAAGAGTGAATTTTCACTCAAAATCTGTAGAACTTTGCAAACTCTCTGCCACTGTGACTCCAGATCGGAAGAGTAGATGAAAATATCATCCAAATAAACAATAACACTCCTACCGATCAACGACCTCAGAATGTCATTAATGAAATATTGAAAAAACGCAGGCACATTAGTAAGGCCAAAAGGCATCACCAGACACTCAAAATGACCTTCTGGGGTATTAAAGGCTGTCTTCCATTCATCGCCCTCCTTCACCAGCAGCAAATTATATGCCCCACGAAGGTCAATCTTAGAGAACCACTTCGCTCCGGTAAGTTGGTTAAACAAATCCGGAATCAGCGGTAACAGGTAGGAATTGCGCACAGTGATCTTATTAATCTCCCGAAAATCCAGACACGGCCTAAGGCCCTCATCCTTCTTTTTGGCAAAAAAGAATCCTACAGCCACAGGGGACTTAGAGGGTCTTATATGGCCTGCAACTAAACTAGTCTGTAGGTATTCATTTAAGGCCTCCTTCTTGGGAATCGTCAGATTAAATAAAAGACTCTTAGGAAGTGTGGCACCTAGGACGAACTCAATAGCGCAGTCGTAATCTCTATGGGGTGTGTGGGGTTTCACTCGCTCAGGTGTGACGGCTGACATTCAGAAGGCACGTTCCATTAAAAGTTCAAAGGGTTTATTGCTCCATAAACACATAGAAACAACAGAAAACAAATAGCCTTTAGCTCAGGAAAAGGAAAAACAAATGTCCAGTCGTTCAGGCTCAGTCCTGGAGCCTTAACACACTCTGGAGGCTTACACCTCCACACATATCCCCTGTGTTAAGTATTAACCTTTCTTTTATAGGTCTAACCACACCCAGAACCCATCACATGATTAGACATATGGTTATGACATCACCACAGGTCCTGAAACACATATAGTTAGGCATGGTTACATCACAGCGGCAAGCCACCTATGTGACACATATCTCCCGTCGACTAGACAACCTTTAGCCACGCTACAGGTGGTAGAGCTTGTGACTCAACCTCCGAAAATACCCTCCAGAAATCCTGAATGGCTTCAGGTAGATCCCTCTTCACAACAGCAGCAATGTGAACATTACAACAATTACCATAACACCCCAGGACCTTATAGTACTAGATGACCAGTCTAGCAAAAGATTGTGCATTTTTAACCAGGGTAAACACAGGATGACTGGGCAAGGTAATTTAGCAAGGACAAACAAGTCTATACACTCCTGATGTTCCATATTCACTGTAAGTGGGAACCCGGTAACCTTTCGAGAAATACACCCATGTTCCAGAGGAGTGTTATCAATAGCCACAACAGGAATAGGAGATGACAATGGTTCAGAACCAAACTTATATTTGTCTAGGAATTGTTGATCAATCAAATTAAGTGCAGAACCACAATCCACCATTACCTGAAAAATCAATGGAATGACCATGATATGTGGTATTGCCAGAAAAAAAAAAACTCCTGCGGATCGTAAAAATGCAATACGAACTGGAGTGTTACTACTACTGACCTGTTTTTTCTTTCCTTATGCGAACCTCACATTGCTTAATAAAATGGTCAGCCTTACCACAATACAAGCATAGCCCTTCAGAAAACTTCTTCTCCCTCTCCTGGGAACGAGAGGACATCGCCCCAAGTTGCATCAGTTCCCCGCTGTCGACGGGGCTATCCTGAGAGACGGGGTTCAGCATTATAAAAGCCTTCTCTTCATTATGTCTGTCTCTCAATATTCTAGCCACACGGATAGCTAACTGCATAGCAGTTTCCAAAGTATCAGGTGCAGGATATGCAATGAGCAAATCTTTAACTCTTTCACTCAAACCTGCGAAAAACTGACTCTTGAGCGCTGGGTCATTACACCTGACCTCTGCGGACCATCGTCTGAACTGGGTGCAATACCTCTCAGCATCAACAGAACCCTGTTTAAGCCATCTGAGCTCTGCCTCAGCTGATGTGACCTGATCAGGATCATCATATAACAACCCCATAGCAGAAAAAAATGCTTCTACTGATGTCAAACAAAGATCATCAGGATGTAATGAAAATGCCCAGATTTGGGGTTCATTTCACAATAAAGACATAATAATCCCTGCACGCTGTAATTCACTCCCTGAGGATCTGGGTATAAGCCAAGAATATATTAAACATGCATTTTTAAATGTAAAAAATTCCTGCCGTTTACCAGAAGAAAACTCAGGTAATCCAACTTTAGGTTCTTCAGAGCATGCTCCAGAGTAATTACTCACGTTCTGTTGCAGGTCGGCTACTTCCAAAGTTAACCCTTGCAAGCATTGAGCAAGTTCTTGGACGCTGCACATATTGAAGGAATCCGGGAGATAATTTTTTTTTTGTTTGGCTGGACAAACTGTTATGGAACTGCAACACAGAACTAGGATAGAAGGGGGAAAACTGACCCTGCACTGAGACTATGCTGATACCCTACGATGGAGTGGGCGACCCATTCCTTGCGAATAGACCCACCGACGATCCTAGGTTAATCTCAGAGAAGACCTATAGATAGGAGGAAGGAGGTCCCTGAAAGATCTAAGGACTGGGTATAAAAACAGGTCACCTCCTAATAGAAGCACAGAGACGGCTGCAGAAACCAACTGAAAACAGAAACTAAAGATAGCAGAACCAGGGATCCCAAAACTGCTCAATATCAAACACAGAAAGCTATTAAAGCACCTAGCCAGAACTCAAGCGGATTAAGGCTACTTTCACACTAGCGTCGGCACGGGGCCGTCGCTATGCGTCGGCCCGACATGCCGATGCCCGTTGTGAAAATAATGCCCGACGTGGGCAGCGGAAGCAGTTTTACAATGCTTCCGCTGCCCATTGTGAAGTCTGGGGAGGAGGGGGCAGAGTTCCGGCTGCGCATGCGCGGTTGGAAATGGCGGTCCCGACGCACGAAAAAACGTTACATGTAACTTTTTTGTGCCGACGGGCCGACACTTCCAGTGTGCGACGCTTGCGACATATGGACATACGTCGCAATGCGCCGCTAATGTAAGTGTATGGGCAAAAAAATGCATCCTGCGGGCACGTTTGCAGGATGCGTTTTTTTGCCACAGTGGCGCATTGCGACGTATTCCAAACAACGCTAGTGTGAAAGTAGCCTTACACTGTTGTCCAGCAAGGAATGGGAGGCAGGTGCTGGGTAATAAATTGTGATACAATCACCTGACCTAAGACAACCCAGCACCAGGGGGAAAAGACCAGCAGCCAGAAAACCACAACAAGATGACGGATGCTCAAAAAAACAAAACAGATTCTAACTAGTGTTGAGCATTCCGATACCGCAAGTATCGGGTATCGGCCGATACTTGCGGGTATCGGAATTCCGATACCGAGATCCGATACTTTTGTGGTATCGGGTATCGGTATCGAAACAACATTCATTAATGTGTAAAATTAACCTCGGTGAGGTCCAGGCTGCGTCGGAGAGGTGAGTATAGCAATATTTTTTATTTTAATTCTTTATTTTACACATTAATATGGATCCCAGGGCCTGAAGGAGAGTTTCCTCTCCTTCAGACCCTGGGAACCATCAGGGATACCGTCCGATACTTGAGTCCCATTGACTTGTATTGGTATCGGGTATCGGTATCGGATTAGATCCGATACTTTGCCGGTATCGGCCGATACTTTCCGATACCGATACTTTCAAGTATCGGACGGTATCGCTCAACACTAATTCTAACATATGTAGTGTGAGAACTCCCTATTTAACAAACACCTAACAGCCCACAACCGGGCTGCCACTAGAAATTTCGGGGCCCCATACTGGCAAAATTTTCGGGGCCCCTCTGAGACTCCACCCAGGCTCCACCCCAGCCCCGCCTCCACACTCCACCCCTCGAACTGGCCACAGTCCCACCGCTCTCTCTTGGAAAATCTCCACTTCTCACCTATCACACATTGGCAGTCCCTATCACCAGATCACACATAAAGCCGGCAGCTTTTGTTTTGGCCAAAAGATTTTTTAAGCCACCAAAATGACAAGGTAGACACTTTTGGCCAGGCCCTACTCTACTGTAGCCTATTAAATATTTGTTAAAATATGCAATACAATTTAGGTCTATTTTTATTTATTTTTCAATTTTTAAAATGACCTATAATACCACATACAAGGAACAAATACCACAGCACCATGACCAGACCACATATTACCACCACATAGTGACTGAATACTACAATACTGAGTAATAAAAAACACCCCACAATACTATCACCATAAGTGCCAGTATTCACAGGAGATCTGTACTTAGTATGCAGTGTCTGTGTACAGGTAATACAGTGATCACCGGTGACATTATACACAGGAGCTCTGTATATAGTGTACAGTGTAGTGTCAGTGTATAGGTAACACACTGACTCACCAGTGACGTCTCTAGGTGAAGTCCTTCATCTTTCATCCAGAACAGATCGCCATCACTTCATCCAGCTAGGACTCGTTTCTGCAGGGAATAACACAGTTATCTCGAGTTCCACTTGCAGAACACATTACTTAATTTTCCCAACTTCTACATTACACCACATGAAGAAGGCAACATAGTATCACTCTACACAGTAACAGGACCGCCCCCCATTTAAAACAGTATACTCAAAAAATAAAATAAATACATCACTGCAGTAATAATATCCCTTAATTAGCCCCTATGTTAATAATATTCGCCATCCTAGCCCCCGTGTGTCTCATGGCATCAGCCATATGTTCTCGCATCCTGCCCTAATGAGTATCCATTCTGCCCCATATGATCTCTCCATCCTGCCCCATCTGTCTCCATCGTATCCATCCTGCCCCATGATCCTGCCCCATCTGTCTCCAATCCTGCCCCCAGTGTCTCCAATCATGCCCGTATCACCATTCTGCCCCGTCTCCAATCATGCCCCCATGTCTGCAATCATGCCCCCTGTGTCTCCATTCTGCCCCATCTGTTTCCAATCCTGCCCCATCTGTTTCCAATCCTGCCCCGTCTGTCTCCAGTCATGCCCCAATGTCTCCAGTCATGCCGCCATGTTTTTCATCCTGCCCCCTGTGTCTCCAATCATGCCCCATATCTCCATTCTGCCCGTGTACAGCTTTCTGCCCCTGTGTCCAGCTTTCTGCCCCAATGTCCAGCTTTCTGAACCAGTGTCCAGCATACTGCCCCCATGTCCAGCATACTGCCCCCATGTCCAGCATTCTGCCCCTGTGTCCAGCATCTCCTCTGCCCCTGTGTCCAGTTTTCTGCCCCCGTATCTAGCATTCTGCCCCCATGTCCAGCATTCTGCCCCTTTGTCCAGCATTCTGCCCCTGTGTCCAGCATCTCCTCTGCCCCTGTGTCCAGCTTTCTGCCCCTTTGTCCAGCATCTCCTCTTCCCGTGTCCAGCTTTCTGCCCCTTTGTCCAGCATTTTGCCCCTGTGTCCAGCATCTCCTCTGCCCAGCTTTCTGCCCCTTTGTCCAGCATTCTGCCCCTGTGTCCAGCATCTCCTCTGCCCCAGCGTGTCCAGCATTCTGCCCCCGTGTCCAGCATTCTGCCCCTGTGTCCAGCTTTCTGCTCCAATGTCCAGCTTTCTGCACCAGTGTCCAGCATTCTGCCCCCGTGTCCAGCATACTGCCCCGGGCCCCCTCCTCCCCCCCCCTGGATCGCCGCTACCAAAAAAAACCCAAATACTTCTTACCTGGCCGTGTGCTCCTGCGGCGGGCGAAGCTCACTTCCTCCACGCAGGTGAAGGACGCACTCGCCGGCGGCTGACAATGACGTCAGATGAAGGCGAAGTGCGACTGCGCACTGCGGCCACTCAAGTCTGCTGCCAGCCTCCGACTGGCTGGCGGCGGCTGTTAACTATTGATGTGCGGGCATGGGCCCGCACGTCAATAGTGTGCCGCAGCGCCTGCAGGGGGGGCCCGGTGAGCAGATTAGACGGGGCCCGATGCGGGCCCCCTCTGCCCACCGGGCCCCATATGCTCATCATGACTGTAATGCCCTGATGGCGGCCCTGGCCCACAACAAGGCACTGGATCATATATTACTAATAAAACCAACCAGCTCTTTTGGTTTCCAAAAATGTTCCATCAAGGTGGAGCCTCAGAAAAGCATTTTTTCCATTACTAAAGGAGTGGGTCTCCTACATTGGTAAAGCGTAGGCACTAAGTGCAAGGAACTCCAAAAATTAGAAGGAGGCACTCCAATATCCCTTTGAAGAGATGTAGTGAAAGGCCCCAGAAAACATGTTTTTCCCATAATTAAGGAATGGGTATCCTAGACAGGTAATGCCCATGCACAAAGTGCTTGAGCCGAAAAACATTTACCCCTGGTAGGTCTCTAAAACTTATTAATTCGGGCATGATAAACACTCTTAAAAAATGTATAGCGAGGGTAGCATGATAATTCTGCTGATATGGTGGTGGAGGAGGATGACACAAAAAAAGACTAAATACTGAAGTGTATAACCATAATTGGTTGGAAGGGGTGCATGAGAATACACCAGAAAAAAACAAAAAAAAACACTGCACTTGAGTTTATTTTCCGCTGCTCTCATCTTGTGGTGTACATAAGTCAAGCCCAATCCAACCATTTTTATAAGAGTCAGCCTGTCAGCATTTTCAGTTGACAGGAGGATACCCCTATCAGTTATATCAGTTATTCAAAACCTTTAACTCCCTCCTCCCCCACTGCTCCCCTGACCTCCCTCATCTCTGCTGAGGACTTTGCCACCCCCTTTAAAAATAAGATCGACCAAACAAGGCAAGTCTTCATTGTTCAACCACCACAACCCCTTTGTATACCAGACCAATGCCCAAACCCCATAACCTCCCTATCCAACATCACTGAAGGGGGGCTTAATTGTCTCCTCCCCAAATCGCACCTCACCACCTGGCACCTTCCCTTCTGCTTTCAAACAGGCCACAATCATGCCTATCCTTAAAAAGCCAACCCTCGATCCAACTTTCCTCCCACCTCTCATCTAACTTGTTCTTTGACAATCTACAATCTGGTTTCTGCCCCATCACTCAACTGAGACAGCCCTGACCAAAATTACTTACGACCTACTTACAGCCAAAGCTAACGGACAATACTCTGTACTCCTCATTCTAGACCTGTCCTCTGCTTTCGACACAGTTGACCACTGCCTCCTACTACAGATCCTCTCCTCCTTTGGCATCAAAGACCTCGCCCTATCCTGGATCTCCTCATACCTTTCCAACCGCACATTCAGAGTCTCCCACACTAACTCCTCATCCCACCCTCTCTCTATTGGAGTCCCCCTCCTTTATGCTGATGACACTCAGATCTACCTTTCTGGCCCAGACGTCACCTCTCTGCTGTCCAGAATTCCGGAGTGTCTATCAGCCATATCCTCCTTCTTCTCCTCTCGCTTCCTCAAACTCAATGTGGATAAATCTGAACTCATGATCTTTCCTCCATCTCATAGATCTTCCTTACCTGACCTATCTATTGCAAATAACGACATCACACTTTCCCCCGTACCGGAAGTCCGCTGCCTCAGAGTAATCCTCGACTCTGCCCTGTCCTTCAAACTGCACATCCAAGCTCTTTCCACCTCCTGTCGCCTCCAGCTCAAAAATATCTCCAGAATCCATCCTTTCTTCAACCGTCAATCTACTAAAATGCTTGTGCATGGCCTCATCATCTCCCGCCTTGACTACTGCAACATCCTTTTCTGTGGCCTCCCTGCTAACACCCTTGCACCTCTCCAGTTCATCCTTAACTCTGGTGCCTGTCTAATTCATCTCTCTCCTCACTACTCCTTCGCTTCCCTCCTCTGCAAATCTCTTCACTGGCTCCCATTCCCTCAGCGTATCCAGTTCAAATTACTAATACTAACCTACAAAGCCATCCATAATCTGTCTCCTCCATATATCTCTGAACTAATCTCCCTATATCTTCCCTCACGTAATCTCCGGACCTCCCAAGACCTCCACACTTATTCGCTCCTCACCTAAACGCCTCCAAGACTTCTCCCGAACATCCCCCATACTCTGGAATTCTTTGCCCCAACATGTCTGACTATCAACCATATTCGGATCCCTCAGATGGAACCTGAAAACCCAATTCTTCAGGAAAGCTTACAGCCTGCACTGACCCCTCTGCCTCCTCACCACTACCGGAGCTACTGCTTCACCAATACCAGAGCTGCTGCAACCCTCAACCTATTGTCTCCTTCCCCACCACCCTGTAGAATGTAAGCCCGCAAGGGCAGGGTCCTCTCCCCCCTGTGTCAGTCTGTAATTGTTAGTTTGCTTACTGTAAGTGATATCTGTAATTTGTATGTAACCCCTTCTCATGTACAACACCATGGAATCAATGGTGCTATATAAATAAATAATAATAATAATACCCCCGGTAGCATGAAAAACCCGCTCTGATAAAACGCTAGAGGCAGGGCAGGTCATGACCTTCAAGGTGTAGAGAGACAGTTCATGCCATGTGTCTAGCGATAAGGTACAGAGGAATCAAAAATGACTCGCCGAGTGACGAGCATCTGGAGCACACTGATGCTTGAGCGAGTAACGAGCACGCTTGCTCACCACTATTTAATATATGTACAGTAAATTACACATGCAAGCACTAATTATATATCTCACAGATATTTATCTATCCATCTATCTTCCTATATTTTTTCACATCTAATCTAACATGCCAAAGAGAGACAAAAACCTAAGCGTTAAAAATACATGCGTCAAAAACACATTAAAAAAACGCAAGGAAAAGCTTAAGTGAGCTGCGGAGTGGGAGTTATGCAGAAGTTCAGCTGCTTGAAAGCCTGAACAGACACTAATGGTAGGAACATACCCTTAGAGTTGCAGTTCCGCCAAATCAAAGATAAGTCCAATGGCACTTGCATTGAAGGCTATGGCAAGTGTGTCGCTTGCAACTTCTGACCGGCTTATGTGCGATATCTCATCTAATGATTTCCTATGCTATTGCATTGTGACTTGCAATCTACCGCGATTGACACAGTGTTGAAAAAGTGTTGGATTTTCTCTCGCTGGTCGCAAGTCACACGCAACACACTTCAGTTCAACTCTGTGATTTCTGTCACTGTGTCATGCTACATGCTATGTCACCATGTAATCCTATCCTTACACCTAAGCTGCAGGCCAGTTAAATTGTCTGCAGCTTTGCAGCAGGCCGATGTTCTTTTCTGAAATGTTCTTTAATGCTGTATATCTGCCCCGATCCGACCTGTAAGAGATGAAAAATAACTTAGTATACTCACCTGCGGGCAGTCCAGTTCGATGGGTGCCGCAGGTTCTTATCTGGGGCCTCCCATCTTCTTGCGATGCCACCCTCCTGCTTGCGTCATGGCTCCCCGGTATCGTGCTCCTGCGCAGGCGTACTTATTTGCTCTGTTGAGGGCAGAGCACAGTACTGCAGTGTGCAGGTGTCGGGAAAGGTCAGAGAGGCCCAGCACCTGCGCACTGCAGTACTTTGCTCTGCCCTCAACATAAGAAGATGGGAGGCACTGGACCAGAATTTGCGACACCCATCGGACCGGACCTCTCCAGGTGAATATAATAAAAGTTATTTTTCTTCTCTTTCAGGTCAGCTCAGGGGGTTATCTACAGCATTATACAGATTATACAATGCTGTAGCTAAGCCCTGAAAGGTGGTGGCTGTAACTCGTATTGGCCACACCTGGTGACAGGTTCCCTTTAAAGACTGTTTTTGCTGGCTGGAGTGGGATACATATGCTAGGGTCATGATATCTATCGTCTGGAGGAGCATGGACTGTGACTGCAGACTATACCGGCAGGAAATATAAAAGTTGTGGGCCAACCAAAAGTTGGGAGTCCATGGGTATCTCCTGGTATGGAGGCAGTGGAAATATTGGCCCCAGGATGGGATCTTGTGAACTGGGGACATTGCAGACATTGCATTGTGACCATCTAACCAGAATTTATGTAAGATCGTGGATGCGAGGAATAGATATTATTACATTGTTAACCTGCCTAGGTGATTATTATAACCCACAACCTCAGATCTTTACAGTAATGTTGAATGATACACTAGGTCTGAGGGTCCACTCACTCTACCATATATTCTTTCATGGGAGAGAATCAGTGCGATTACGCTAATGACACTCGGCTAAAATTCTGTCAGAGTTTGAGCTGAGTGTCATCTTACTGTGATCCGATTCTCTAGCAAGAAGAATCGCAGCACAGGTTGAGAACTTAATTTGTCCATCTTTTCCATTGTCTCTGTGAGTGTACATCAGACTGCACTTAGATTACTTCCGAGCGCAGTCCGATTTTTCACATGCACTCATAGACTTGTGTGAGTGCACATGGCCCGATGATCGGATGCACTCGCAGCATGCTGTGATGGTTTTCTAATGAAAATCGGCATGAGAAAAAAATGCCCCATAGTATCACATTGTGATGAGTGCTATCCGACAAAACATTTCAAGCAGTTTCAAATCTGCAACAAGTCAATTTTTCCAGCGTTACTGTTGCGTTATTCACCCATTCTAATGAACAGGAGAAAAAATGCATCAAAAACACATGCAAAAAATATCTTAAAAATAAGCAAAAAGCGTGAATTTTAAGCAGCATTTTTCCTGCCAAAACATCATATTGTTGCTGCAAATACTGAACGTGTGTACATACCCTAATATTCCAATATTAACCTGAATACGGCAGACTGTTGCAGGTGCTTGATTTTGGGACATGAATCTACCTAGCTTTTGTTAACCCATCCCTTTTGGTAGTGTTTTGTCTTTTTTTTCTTTAAAAAAAGGATACATTTTAATATTTGAACACATATTTTAACAGTCCAATATAGCAACCGTACATCCCACAACCATACTGCATGCTGTTGATGCATCTTCCTTTCCAGGCATGAATCTATTTAACATCATAGCATTTTAGGGTTCTGTTGCATTTTTGGTCAAATAGGGGATGATTAAAAATAAATAAATAATAAAAAATAAAAGAAAATACAAAAAAGTTCAGGTTTTGCATCTGTTTTACTAGTCCAATTTAACATCTGTACGAGCAGCAACAATACTGTTGGTTGTAAATGCAACTAACTCTACATGTGTGTACCTTCCTAGCAACAGGTTTTTAGGGTTATGAAATTTTTGTCACAGTGAGAGGTGGAGGAAGGAATTTAAACAAAAAAAAAAACACAGAAAAGGTTAATTTCTTTTTGCATAACTGTTTACTAATACAATTTAACAAATGTACAGTATGTGCCACAAAAATACTGCGGTATGTTTCCACAGGTTTCTTTCCGTGTGTACTTACCAAACTAGATACTGTTTTGTGGGGAAAGAGGGGATAATAGTATTTTTTAAAATATACAAAGGCATGACAACATTATAATCATGTTTTAGTTTTTGCAAAGCTGTTTTAATACTTCAATTTGACAACTGTCCAATCCACGGTCAGCATGTATCAGGCAAAGGCTGTATGATCTCAGCCAGGTATGTTTGACTCTGAAACACTGTGGGGTTTCATAGAAAAACATACTTTAAAAGCCAAACCAATATTACAGGCTGTCATGTGTGAAATCACTCCTTTTGACTGTTATGTGTATGCTAACTAGCATTTCTGGTTAATTACATATTTTTCTAGGGTTGGTTAAGTGAGCTATAAAAATGTTGTAAACAAACTACATGTTATACTTGTCATGTAGTGATTAGGTACTGTGGACGCCTACCCAATTCCTCCAACTAGGGGCGCACTAGTCTATCCCAGTCACCAGGATTACTCCAGAAGGTGGAGACGCTAGGGTCATGTGCCTTGTTATGCTTCTGTATTAACTCTTATTTGTTCCCTCCCCCACCCAGAGAGGTAAGAGGCCAAAGTGTATAGGATAACAGTAACCAGACAAACAATGGATGATGGACAGGGATAAATGAAAACTCATATCATATAAATCAACTCAATCATATAAAATACATTAACCAAACAACAGAGTGGAACCAAATAGGAGAGGATGAGGATGAACACACAAACAAACTTCACGCAACAATCTCTTCAACAACTCTCTGTCATGACACAGGACGGGGTTTTTCTCCCATCCTGGTCAGGTACGGGTTAACCTTGTTTAGCCTCTCTTTGGTTCAGGGAGGGCTATTTAGGTCTGCCGCTGGCCTGGTTCTGTGTCAGTGATACTTTTGCTTACCCGGCTTGAGTTGTTGACCCAGGTTATCGTTCTGATATCGTTGTGCCTCTGTGTGCTTGTGTATCCAGTGTATGACCCGGCTTAGACTCTGTTTCTGTTTCTGCCTCTTGATTCGGTACCACTCTGTACTCTCTAGTTCTGACCCCTGACTCTGTCTTTGACAACTCTCTGTCTTGTTCTTTTGTACTGTGCTCCCGTCTGGCTACTGACCTTGGCTTGTCCCCCACCATCCTTCTGTCTTGTCCCTGGCTCCTGCTCGTCTTCCTGGCTTCTGACCCCGGCTTGCCTGACTATGTACCCAGTGTTCACCAAGCTGTCGGTTCTCATCCGTTCTCTGAGCTTGGCTCTGCCCCCTGGCACCTTCTCGGCCGTCACGTGATCTGTCAGGTCCTGCTCCGCTTTTCCTCGAGCACTGTGGTGTCTGTGCATTCCCTGGCTGTCCTACATTTCACGTGCAGTGATCCATTGAAGAACACACAGTGTGTGTCTTTACACTCTCTAAATGCCTACTGACACGGTTCACACCGCGCTGCCAACACTATGTCACGGATCCCAGCAGTATGTCAGGGATCCCGAGGAGGATATCTTTATCATCTCCACTACTCACACCAATTTGTCACGAACCAGGGTTGTTTGATTGCCCCTGGTTCCTCCTTCTGAAAGGGATTTATCTACAGTACAGACCAAAAGTTTGGACACACCTTCTCATTAATGATTTTTCTGTATTTTCATGTCTATGCAAATTGTTAATTCACACTGAAGGCATCAAAACTATGAATTAACACATGTGGAATTATATACTTAACAAAAAAGTGTGAAACAACTGAAAATATGTCTTATATTCTAGGTTCTTCGAAGTAGCCACCTTTTGCTTTGATGACTGCTTTGCACAATCTTGGCATTCTCTTGATGAGCTTCAAGAGGTACTCAACGGAAATGGTCTTCCAACAATCTTGAAGGTGTTCCCAGAGATGCTTAGCACTTGTTGGCCCTTTTGCCTTCACTCTGCTGTCCAGCTCACCCCAAACTAGATGTGCACATAAATGTGTGCACATAGCCTAGTTTGGGGTCTAGTTTCCAAAATGGGGTAACCTGGGGAGGGTTTCCACTCTTTAGTCACGTCAGGGGCTCGCCAAACATGACATGGCGTCTGCTAATTATAGTTAACTATTATCCCTTATAACTTCCTAAGAAAAAAAAAATTCATGTTTCAAAAATTGTGCTGATGTAAAGTAGACATGTGGGAAATGTTATTTATTAACTATTTTGTGTGACATAACTTTCTGATTTAACCCCTTAATCCCATCTGACGTACTATACCGTCGAGGTGGGGTGGGCCTTAATTCCCACCGACGGTATAGTACGTCATACTGTTTAATGCGACATCGCGACTTAAGTCGCGGTGATCGCATTAAATTGCCGGTGCCATCTTACCTGGATGAAGATGGCGCCGACATCCCCGGGCCTGGCTCCGCCCCCCAGGCCTCTGGATCGCTGTGATTGGCTATTCAATTCTGAACAGCCAATCACAGCGTTCCTCATTGTTTCAGCCAATCGGAGCGGCTGAAACAATGAGGTCGCAGGCTAGGATCGAGTACCGATGTACTCGATCCTAGGGCCGGTGCCTGGCAACGCCAGGCACCGGCACAACCCCCCCGGATTGGCGCGATCGCCGATCGTATCGATCGCGCCAATCGCAAGGCACAGCGGCGGTATTACCGCCGCTGTGCCCTGCTGTACTGGCCTGGATCGGTGCTGCAATAGCACCGATCATAGGCCAGAGCCTAGTGCAGGCCCAGCAGGGCCTGCAGGAGCTGATTGGCGCGATCAATGCGATCGACGATCGCGCCAATCACAGGGCACAGCGGCGGTAATACCGCCGCTGTGCCTTTCTGTACCGTACGCCCTGCTCCCTGCTGTCCCCCGGTGTAGCGGCCTGGATCGGTGCTGCAATGGCACCGATCACAGGCCAGTGATTAGTGCAGGCCCAGCAGGGCCTGCAGGTGCTGATTGGCGCGATCGATGCGATCGACGATCGCGCCAATCACAGGGCACAGCGGCGGTCACGTTGTGACCGCTGTGTGTGCCCTGCTGGTGACCTGGCAGTGACCTGCCTAGGATAGGAGAGATCCAAGGCAGTTGCCATGGTCACCAAGCCCTGCAGGGATTGGTGGGATCGATGTTATCATTCGATCCCACCAATGACAGCTCACAGCAGCGGTGTGACCGCTCTGTGACCTGTCTGTCACCTGCAGGTGACCTGTGTGACCGCTCTGCAGGGGTCCTCACTCTAGCTGAGGGACTCCTGCTGAGCGGTCACACAGCCAGATCCTGTCTTGCTGGGCCTTGTGGTGCTACAGAAGCCTGTAACACCACAATCCCCTGCGATACAAAAAAAGCGAAAGAAAGAAGAAAGAAAACCAAAGAAAGAAGAGAGACTACAAAAGGTAAGTGCTAACAGCCCCTACCCGGTCTCACTTCACCCCCCCATCCCCCCCTCCATCCATCCCCCCCTCCATCCACCCCCCCATCCCCCCCTCCATCCACCCATCCCCCCCTCCCCCCTTCCCCCCTCTTTTTTACCCCCTCCGTCCCTCTTTGCGTCGCCGCCGTGCGCACTTTTAGCAGCCGCCGAGCGTTGATTGGTGACGCAGTTCACTGATCAACACTCGTGCTCGCTTTTTTTTCAGCAGCCCCCTTTGCCCAATTCCGTACACCCATCCCGCAGCCGCCAAACTTTGATAAGTGACGCAGTTCACTTATCAGAGCTTGTGCCTGCCGTTTTCCTTTTTTTTTTTCACCACACCTGTGCGCACACCCAGCAGCCGCCGAACTTTGATAAGTGACGCGGTTCACTTATCAAAGCTCTCGTGCCTGCCGTTTTCTTTTTTTTTTTTTTTACACATCCCCGTGCGCTCACCCAGCCTCCGCATCTGACCCTTGCCTTCCTTTTCTTTTTTTTTCATCACATCTCCGGGCGCTCACCCCGCCGCATCTAACCCGTGCTTTCCTTTTTTTTTTTCCCCACATCTCCGTGCGCTCACCCCGCCGCGTCTAACCCGTGCTTTCCTTTTTTTTTTTTTTTCCCCACATCTCCGTGCGCTCACCCCGCCGCATCTAACCCGTGCTTTTTTTTCTTTTTTTCTCACATCCCTGTGCACGCACCCAGCAGCCGCTGAACTTTGATAAGTGACGTGGTTCATTTATCAGAGCTCTCGTGCCTGCGTTTTTTTTTTCACATCCCCGTTCACACACCCAGCAGCCACTGAACTTTGATAAGTGACGCGGTTCATTTATCAGAGCTCTCGTGCCTGCGTTTTTTTTTTTCACATCCCCGTTCACACACCCAGCAGCCGCCAAACTTTGATAAGTGACGCGGTTCACTTATCAGAGCTAGGGCCTGCTGTTTTATACTTTTCTTTCACAGGTATTTTTTTTTTCCTTTAGCTTTTTCTTTTCAGAGTAGTTTGCACCAAACACTATCCCCCCACACTTACACAGTTACCAATAAAGTGCACCCAAGCACCACACTTACAAAAAAAATGTCCCGCTCATCTCGTTCGTCCCAACAGCGCTATTCAGCGGAGGAGGCATATTCTTTCCTTGCCTCCGACACTGATAGCGAGGGAGAGGATCCCACTTTTCTTTATTTTTCTGATTCTTCCTCATCCTCTTCCCACTCCTCATCTTCCTCCTCCGGCCCTGCGGAACCGCCACGCAGACGCCGCAGGACAGAAGATGAGGCTAGGCCCATCGTTGATGAAGATGAAGATGAAGCGCCCACCATTGCTGAAGACGAATCAGCGCACCCCACTGCGGACCCCATATGGACCTCGCCACCTGAAAATTACGAGCCACTGATTCCTGATTTTGTGGCAGAATCAGGAATCAAGTTTGACACCACCGGCCTCACAGAACTAGACTTTTTCAAAGTCTTTTTCTCTGAGGCTTTCGTCAACCTCATGGTGGAGCAAACTAATCTGTATGCTCGGCAATTTTTGGACCAAAACTCGGGTTCATCATATTCTAACTGGTCTCCTGTAGACGCAGTTGAAATGATGCAGTTTTGGGGCCTGGTCCTCCACATGGGGATCCTGAAGAAGCCTGAACTTCGGCAATATTGGAGTGTGGATATTTTATATAACACTCCAGTATTCCGAATGGTCATGACCCGGACGCGCTTTGAGGCCATCCATAAGTTCCTGCATTACAACGATAATGCACGGTGTCCCGCACGTGATGACCCCAACTTTGACCGTCTGTTCAAAGTTCGGCCGGTCATCGAACACTTCAACAAAAAGTTTGCAGAAGTGTACGTGCCTCAAAGGGACATCTGCGTGGATGAGTCCTTAATTCATTTTAAGGGGCGGCTTAGATTCCGTCAATACCTGCCCAGCAAGAGGGCCAGGTATGGAATCAAACTCTACAAGCTGTGTGAGAGTACCTCAGGGTACACCCACAGCTTTAGAGTCTACGAAGGGAAGGACAGCAGGATTGAACCGCCTGAGTGTCCTTCTATCCTGGGAGTGAGTGGGAAAATTGTGTGGGATTTGGTGCACCCACTGCTGGATAAAGGTTATCACCTCTATACCGATAACTTTTATTCCAGCATCCCACTCTACAAATCTCTCTTTGAGCGAGGTACCGCAGCTTGCAGTACTGTCCGCAAAAATCAGAGAGGCCTCCCGAAGACGCTACTTGGGCAGATTCTCAGAAAAGGCGAGAGCAAAGCCCAATGTAGCGACCACCTGCTGGTTGTCAAGTACAAGGACAAAAGGGATGTCCTTCTGTTGACCACCATACACGGTGATGGCAGCGCCCTCAGCACTGTACGGGGTACCTCTGCACAGGTCTGCAAACCGGACTGTGTACTGGGGTACAACAAAAACATGGGGGGCGTTGATCTCTCCGATCAACTCCTCCAACCATACAGTGCTTTGAGAAAGGCCAGGGTGTGGTACAAAAAGCTGTCCGTGCACATCGTACAAATGGCAATGCTCAACGCTTTCCTGCTGTCACGATGTGCACGCAACACCGATACGTCGTACCTTCATTTCCAGGAGGTAGTGGTTAAGGCCCTGATGTTTGGCACGAGGGAAGGAGCGGGCTCCAGTACTTCTGGAACTGAAGGTGCACGTGTCGTACCAGGCCAGCATTTTCCTGGGGTGGTCCCGCCAACTGAAAAAAAAGGTAAGCTGCAAAAAAGGTGCCGAGTGTGCTACAAAAGAGGAATTCGAAGTGACACCATCTATCAATGCGACACCTGCCCCGACAAACCTGGCCTGTGTATGAAGGATTGCTTTAAATTGTACCACACCTCCATGCACTACTAATTTACTTTACAGGAAATAGAATAATTCCAAAGTTGGCACATCTAGGTAAGTTCTCTGGGGGTCTACTTTCCAAAATGTTGTCACTTGTGGTTTTTTTTCCTGTTTAGGCACATCAGGGGCTCTGCAAACGGAACATGACGCCCGCAGACGATTCTATCAAAGTCTGCATTCAAAAACGTCAGTACTTCCCTTTCGAGCCCCAACGTGTGCCCAAACAGTTTTTTCCCACATGTGGGGTACCAGCGTACTCAGGGCAAATTGGACAACAACTTTTGTGGTCCAATTTCTCCTGTTACCCTTGGGAAATTAAAAAATTGGGGACTAAAAGATCATTTTTGTGGGCAAAAAATAGGATTTTTTATTTTCCCGCACGGGCGGTATAAACTTTAGTGAAACACTTGGGGGTTCAAAGTTCTCACCACACATCTAGACAAGTTCCTTAGGAGGTCTAGTTTCCAAATTGGGGTCACTTGTGGGGGATTTCCACTTTTTAGGCACATCAGGGGCTCGTCAAATGGAACGTGACGGCTGCAGAAGATTCCATCAAAGCCTGCGTTCCAAAACGTCACTACTTCCCTTCCGAGCCCTGACGTGTGCCCAAACAGTAGTTTTCTCCCACATGTGGGGTACCAGCGTACTCAGGGCAAATTGGACAACAACTTTTGTGGTCCAATTTCTCCTGTTACCCTTGGGAAATTAAAAAATTGGGGACTAAAAGATCATTTTTGTGGGCAAAAAATAGGATTTTTTATTTTCCCGCACGGGCGGTATAAACTTTAGTGAAACACTTGGGGGTTCAAAGTTCTCACCACACATCTAGACAAGTTCCTTAGGAGGTCTAGTTTCCAAATTGGGGTCACTTGTGGGGGATTTCCACTTTTTAGGCACATCAGGGGCTCGTCAAATGGAACGTGACGGCCGCAGAAGATTCCATCAAAGCCTGCGTTCCAAAACGTCACTACTTCCCTTCCGAGCCCTGACGTGTGCCCAAACAGTAGTTTTCTCCCACATGTGGGGTACCAGCGTACTCAGGGCAAATTGGACAACAACTTTTGTGGTCCAATTTCTCCTGTTACCCTTGGGAAATTAAAAAATTGGGGACTAAAAGATCATTTTTGTGGGCAAAAAATAGGATTTTTTATTTTCCCGCACGGGCGGTATAAACTTCTGTGAAGCACTTGGGGGATAAAAGTGCTCACCACACATCTAGATAAGTTCCTTAGGGGATCTAGTTTCCAAAATGGGGTCACTAGTGGGGGGTTTCCACTGTTTAGGCACATCAGGGGCTCACCAAACGCGACATGGCGTCCAATCTCAATTCCAGCTAATTTTAGCTTGAGAAAGTCTTATGGCGCTCCTTCCCTTCTGAGCCCTGCCATGCGCCTAAACAGTGGTTCCCCCCCACATATGGGGTATTGGCGTACTCAGGACAAATTGGACTACAACTTTTGTCGTCCAATTTCTTCAGTTACCCTTGTGAAAATTAAAAATTGGGGACTAAACCATCATGTTTGTGGAAAAAATACGTTTTTTTATTTTCACGTACGGGCGGTATAAACTTCTGTGAAGCACTTGGGGGATAAAAGTGCTCACCACACATCTAGATAAGTTCCTTAGGGGGTCTAGTTTCCAAAATGGGGTCACTTGTGGGGGGTTTCCACTGTTTAGGCACATCAGGGGCTCACCAAACGCGACATGGCGTCCAATCTCAATTCCAGCTAATTTTAGCTTGAAAAAGTCTTATGGCGCTCCTTCCTTTCTGAGCCCTGCCATGCGCCCAAACAGTGGTTCCGCCCCACATATGGGGTATTGGCGTACTCAGGACAAATTGGACTACAACTTTTGTGGTCCAATTTCTTCAGTTACCCTTGTGAAAATTAAAAATTGGGGACTAAACCATCATGTTTGTGGAAAAAATACGTTTTTTTATTTTCACATACGGGCGGTATAAACTTCTGTGAAGCACTTGGGGGATAAAAGTGCTCACCACACATCTAGATAAGTTCCTTAGGGGGTCTAGTTTCCAAAATGGGGTCACTTGTGGGGGGTTTCCACTGTTTAGGCACATCAGGGGCTCACCAAACGCGACATGGCGTCCGATCTCAATTCCAGCTAATTTTAGCTTGAAGAAGTCAAATGGCGCTCCTTCCCTTCTGAGCCCTGCCATGAGCCCAAACAGTGGTACCCCCCCACATATGGGGTATCAGCGTACTCAGGACAAATTGGACAACAACTTTTGCAGTCCAATTTCTCCTGTTACCTTTGGGAAAATAAAAAAAATGTTGCTAAAAGATCGTTTTCATGACTAAAAAGTTAAATTTTCATTTTTTACTTCAACATTGCTTTAGCTCTCATGAAGCACCAGAAGGGTTAATAAACTTCTTGGATGTGGTTTTGATCAGCTTGAGGGGTGCAGTTTTTAGAATGGTGTCACTTTTGGGTATTTTTTGCTATATAGACCCCTAAATGTGACTTCAAATGTGAGGTGGTCCCTAAAAAAAATGGTTTTGTAAATTTTGTTGTAAAAATGAGAAATTGCTGGTCAACTTTTAACCCTTATAACTCCCTAACAAAAAAAAAATTTGTTTCCAAAATTGTGCTGATGTAAAGTAGACATGTGGGAAATGTTACTTATTAAGTATTTTGTGTGACATATCTCTGTGATTTAAGGGCATAAAAATTCAAAGTTGGAAAATTGCAAAATTTTCAAAATTTTCGCCAAATTTCCATTTTTTTTGCAAATAAACGCAGGTAATATCAAAGAAATTTTACCACTATCATGAAGTACAATATGTCACGAGAAAACAATGTCAGAATCGCCAAGATCCGTTGAAGCGTTCCAGAGTTATTACCTCATAAAGGGACAGTGGTCAGAATTGTAAAAATTGGCCCGGTCATTAACGTGCAAACCACCCTCGGGGCTTAAGGGGTTAAGGGCATAAAAATAAAATTTTGAAAATTGCGAAATTATCAAAATGTTTGCTGAATTTCCATTTTTTTTTCACAAATAAAACGCAAGTCATATCAAAGAAATTTTTACCACTATCATGAAGTACAATATGTCACAAGAAAATAATTTCAGAATCAGTGGGATCTATTGCAGCATTCCAGAATTATGAACTCATAAAGTGACAGTGGTCAGAATTGTAAAAATTGGCCTGGCCAGGAAGATGAAAATATGCTTCGGGGTGAAGTGGTAAATATGGATGAGATTATAAGGCCCCCCAAGGTCAAGTTTGGAAAATCACATAACTCCAATGATTTGATTAAAGGGATCCGGAATGAGAGGGAGAGGATATGGATCCCGAATCGTGATCCGATTTAGTTCTTGGAAATATAAGCAGGGACATAGCCCCCCATCTATTTCTTAACAAAGAAACACTGCTGCAACGGGAGATGAGGATGGTCGGATATGACCCTTAGCCAGACTTTCAGTGATGTAGTGCTTCATAGCTTGCTTCTCCAGACTTGAAATGTTATATACCGTAACTTGCTCTTTGTCAGTGTAGCTCAGGCGTCTCTGCACACTATTCCACTCCGCCGGCAGGGACGCGACTCAGTCAGCTTCACGGCCCACGGCCTGCACTTCTTCCTCCTCCAGCTGCTGCCTGGGGTCTGCATATAGTATTCAGATCCCTGGGCACTGTGCTTAGAGCGCGTGCGTGCACGCTCCCTCCTTCTTAAAGGGACCGCACAGTTCTAAAGAGACATATGCTGGGAGACATATAATTTAAGGCACTTCCAACTGAATGGAGATGCCTGAGCAACTTGTATAGTTAATCTATTTCACGCTTGCTAGTTGTCAGGTCCCCAGTACCCGCCAGTCAGTCTACCTGTCCAGTACCTGTCTGCCCATACTTGACTTGTGTCCCTGTATTTCAGCCGTACCCACCAGCACCTGCCTGCATGTATTTCAGCCCACTTGACTGTATACCTGCCGCCAGTGTCTATATGTATACCAGCATGCACCTGCCAGTGCCTGTCTGTACACCAGCCATACCTGCCAGCATCTGTGGTTCCTGTGTTTTCGTCGTGCCTGAAAGTATCAGCTGTACTCACTGACTGGGCCGTTCCATCTACCTGCCCCTTAAGCTCAGCTGCGTGTGTCCGAGGTCTGTTCTGGTGTAGCACCTGATATACATCAGGAGCCAAGCCTAACCCCACCACTAGGAGCTCTAGTGAAGTGTCAGGTGCTCACCTAGTTATACCCCTCCAGGCTCTCCTTGGACCACAGCACAGTGGTCCCACCACTTCCTTTACAGGCAACTTGGCCCCAGAAATTAAATTAATGGAGTAATCATATGATCAATGAGGTGGAAGTTCTTGACACCCCTGTACTGAGAAAACATCCTCAAGGTATTTCTAGAGACCAAGTGGTAACCCTGGCTATATGGGTGCATATGCAGTGTTCTTGACAGTAATCACTCCATCTTACTACCTCCTGAGTCTGCCAGTTGACCACGGGATTGTGAAACATCAGCCAAAATAGTACAAGAAACACCGGAGAGGGCAATCCCTCTAAACACATAGCAAATATTTTCATTCCGAGTGCATGACCCCTACCTGCAGACACATCACTCGAACGACCTGAATAAAATACCCCTGGCTAAAAGATACGAAATCAATAGGTATTATTGGTATAGGCCTAGACAATATATGAGGATTGAGACCCTGATCCTGGACGAATCGGGCGACAACCAGATTAAACTCCACTTCACAGTCCTAAAAGGCCGAAATAACCACCTTACTTTATTCTAAATGGATCTCGGCAGGTAAAAATAATTGAAACCTGCACACAGGAAATATGTACATCCGGGTTGATACCCACAACCTGGGCTTTTTAAATTTCCAACACTTTGTTTGCAACCTAGGAAGGACAGACAGGAGCCCACAAAAGGACCGTTCTTGCCACTAAAAAACAAACAAAAAACACTTCCTCTTTACCCTGGACTGCAGAAGAACTGGTACCACGGGTCGTACCACCTAACTGCATAGGTTCCTCGGTAGACTCAGGCCTAGAGCCATTGATGCCTTACCCCCTGAAGATTGAGGTGTTTTTTTTGTCTTCCTTGTAGAAGGTGTTTTTCTCAGATTGCTAGAGACATGGCAGCCTCAAGGGAGACACACGTCTCATAAAGAACAGGCTATGACCGTAGGATCATTCCACCTAGTATCCGTACTCCACCTATGGAACTCGATGCAATACTTCTCCACTTGCTGGTCTCCCTGCTGAAGCCAGCGTAATTTAGACTCAGCAAGAGAGACACAGTTGGGGGTCATCATAAATCACAGCATTAAACAATTCCTCGACCGTCTGAGGTGACGCGGAATCCGGCGATAGAGAAAATGGGCAGGCCTGGGGGTCGAAAAGAGAGATTACAATCCCCACCTGCTGTTCCCCGGTACCTGAGGAATAAGGACGAAACCTAAAATATAGTTTTCAGGAGTCTATAAAAACCACAAACTTACCCGTGCCCCCCAGTGAACCTATCCGGTAAAGCTATCTTTAATTACAACAGGGGTTGACCGAAGGCAGCGGACTCCATGCCTGAAGTCCTTGGATGTTGCAAGGCAATTGTGCACAAGTCTACCTTTAAGCTAAGTGTTTGTAACTGCCCAGCCAGAGTAGCCACAGGATCCATAGCTGATCCAAAAAGATATGGGCTGGTGATAATGTCACAGTTCGGTAGCAAGATTTCCTGGGGCAATGGGCTCCTTCTGTCCCTCAAGCTAGGAAGACCTCTGTAGGTGGAGATACTGGGATCTCATACCTTGCTAGGCTCCTAAATGCACACTGATCTGTTTCCTCCCCCACCCAGGAAGGTACGGAAGTGTATAGGATAACACTAACCTGACAGAGAGGCGAATAATAATAATTTTATTTATACAGAGCCCACATATTCTGCAGCACTTCACAATTAAGAGGTAACATATTCAGACAGTAAATTCAATGCAAGGTAAGACAGTTTAAACAGTTACAGTAGGAGTGAGAGCCCTGCTTGCAAGTTTACAGGTTCAGCAATTATAATAAACTGAGATTCTCATATAAAGCTGCATGATCCAGTGATCAGCCAGTAAGTTAAAGTGCAATTATCAAGTGCATGGAGGGTGTGGAAACAGATGAATAGGAGGGAGCAGCTTCTGAATAATATTTAGAAGGATGGGACAATGCATAGTTAGGTTAGTGAGTTGAGGTGATAGTCTATTTAAAGAGATGTTTTTAAACACGCTTAAAAACCTTGGGGCTAGTGTGGGGACATCGCATTTAATTTTAATTATCCAGCCATTATTTTGGTAGACCCAGGGACATAAGCTAGAGTTAATGTGAGAGTGACTGGTGTTGATCCTTATTGTCACTGAATTAATGTTCAATGGCTGCCATTTGTAGACTGGCTGCTGATTGCTAGTGATGAGCGAATATACTCGTTACTCGAGATTTCTCGAGCACGCTCGGGTGTCCGAGTATTTTTTAGTGCTCGGATATTTAGTTTTTATTGCCGCAGCTGAATGATTTACATCTGTTAGCCAGCATAATTACATGTGGGGGTTGCCTGGTTGCTAGGGAATCCCCACATTTACTTATGCTGGCTAACAAATGTAAATCATTCAGCTGCAGCAATAAAAACTAAATTTCCGAGCACTAAAAAATACTCGGAGGACACCCGAGCGTGCTCGGGAAATCTCGAGTAACGAGTATATTCGCTCATCACTACTGATTACCTATTGTATCTGTCCTTGTAAAGCAGACCTAGTATTGTTCTATTATCTTTGGGAAACAAAGGCACAATGTTTGAATGTTTGTTAATAAGTTGATGACCCATTTGTCCTTTGTAATCAAGCCTGTGGTGGAATGTCTAAATGAAAAGTTGTGACCTATAAAAAGGCAGGTACGCCTGTGTTCAGAGAGACTCCACATTATAGAATTCATGGCATCATGGCTCCAACTGAAGAAATAAAGAGCTGCTTCATTGACCATCACTGAACCCTCATATGTTTAGAGAATCTAGGTTGGGACAATCAAGTCACCTGGCCTCAAACTGCAATGGACTATCATCTTCCTAAGCTTGTCATTACCTGCTCACTGTGGGGGCCTGTATTGCCAAGTTTTTAAACACTATGGTTCGGATACTGCTTTAATGAAGGCTACTACTTGCGATATAATGCAATTTTATTTCAAGTTACAAAATTAAAGGAATAGTATGATTGCATACACTTTTGTATATGTCAACATACAAAGGTTATTTACATATAGAGATTCAATACATAAAATGATTAAAGACCTATAAAGATTAACTACATATACTCACATCATCACCAAGGAGCTTTTAAACATCATCTGTCTGGAATTTTAGAGAATCAACACAAAGACAAAGAACCCCTGGAAAATTCAGAACACTGCAAGGCATCCCCACTTATGAAGGTATCACAACACTGTATACATACAAGCACAGGTACCCAAGTTTCTGTGTCTTAGTCATGTTTCTCTGGCCTTATATAGTGATTTACACTATGTAGTAACTCTGGTTTCACCTTCCCCATCCAGTTTTCAAAATCAGATGTATCAGAGATACCAGGCAACCATCAAAAGATGGGCCATAAACACTGAATGTAAAAACCCACAAGGATTAGATAAATCCACCACAGACAGAGGTTAAAAAAACCTTCATGTTTTACAAAAACAAACAGAGAAAACAGAACTGTTTGTGAGGTACAAGCTTTCAGAAAATGAGTAAATAGTTCTCAAGATTGCGTCCCTATGAGCATTGTCTGTCTGTAAATGTATGACCAGCAATGCTGCTCTGTCTTGGTCTGAATGCATTACATACATTACAGGGACCGTAAAAAGCTGGGAGTCATTGGTGGGGGTACTTGGCTCTGGAAACCTCTCTAATCCCGGCGAGTTAGCGGAAGGGTGAGACTCTGTATTTTGCACCATTTTGGCTATTTGCTGGGACTGGTCTATATGCTATTATGTATTGGTGGTTCAATAAATTATTGCCACACTGTTTTACCCTGACCCTGTGTTGTCTGAGCAGTATTCTGCCCACTGAGAGAAAGAGCAGGCATTGAGTGGTATGAGCACTGGTCTTTCTAAAGACAGATGGGCCAGCGGACGAGAGCACCCACTAACCCTGTATTTCTACATCTAGGTATCAGTCAGATAGTCTCGGTAGTGCATTCCAGAGACCTGGCGCAGCATGGGAGAAGTCTTTGAGACAGAGATGTGACATTCAGATTATGGAGGATGTTAGCCTTAGGTCAGTTTCAAAACAGAGGGCACATGTAGGGCGATAGACAGATGAGGGATGAGATATAGGGTGGTGAAGAGCTGTGGAGGACTTTGTGGGTGAAAGATATGAGTTTATATTGTATTATGTAGCGAATGGGCAACCAGTGTAATGACTAGCACAAGGTGGAAGCATCAGTGAAGCAGTTTGACAGAAATAGGACCCAGGCTGTCACATTCATGACAGATTGGAGAGGAGAACACTTAGTTAGAGAGAGACCGATCAATAGAGCGTTGCAGCAGTCTACGGGAGAATGAATAAGAGCAACAGTAAGAGTTTTAACTGTTTAAAAAGGTGAGAAATATTGGATTTTGGTGATGTTTTTAATATGCAAGTGAAATGAGCAATTGGATATAGGGAACAAAGGAATATTCTGTGTCAAATATAATCCCAACACAGCGGGCATGCTGCTCAGAAGTTATGGTTGAATCCTCCAAGGTAATTTCAATGTTAGGCAGAGTTAGGTTAGCAGACGGGAGGAACACGAAGGTTACTTACCAGTAGCCGGTTTTTCCCAGAACCCATGACAGCACACCTGAGAGAGGGATCCGCCCAGCCAGGACAGGAAATCTACTGAAATAAAAGGGCGGTACCTCTCCTTCGCTTTAGTTGGGCTACATCGCATGAGAATCCCTCCGGTTAATTTACAAAGAAAACCAACACCACATTGTATCAACAAAAAAAACCACCCAAACAATAGTGCACACCCAGGAGGTAAAAAGGGGGGAGGGGGGGAATATATGGGTGCCGTCATGGGTTCTGGAAAAAAACGGCTTCCGGTAAGTAACCTTGCTGTTTTCCCTTCACCCATGACAGCACATCTGAGAGATGTTTTGGAGAAATGACATCACCTTAGAGAGGGACCACAGCTTGGGGCACCCTTTTAACAATGGTTAGGTCAGCCGAGGAGGACAGATTCAGTCTGTGGTGCTTTAAGAAGGTAGATGGTGAGGACCAGGTAGCAGCCTTACAGATCTGATCAATGAATACTAGTGATGAGCGAGTGTACTCATTGCTCGGGTTTTACCGAGCACGCTTGGGTGACCTCTGAGTATTTATGACTGCTCGGAGATTTAGTTTTCATTGTGGCAGCTGAATGATTTACAGCTACTAGACAGCTTGATTACATGTGTGGATTCCCTAGCAACCAGGCAACCCCCACATGTACTCAGCCTGGGTAGTAGCTGTAAATGATTCAGCTGCTGTGATGAAAACGAAATCTCCGAGCAGTCATAAATACTCGGAGGTCACCCGAGCAACGAGTACACTCGCTCATCACTAATCAATACCTCTGCCTTTTCTGCCCAGGATGTAGCCACGGCTCTGGTGGAGTGAGCCTTGATGCCTTCAGGAACTGGAGTGCCACTCGCAGAGTAGGATAAGCTAATGGCCTCCCTGATCCATCTGACAATGGTACCCTTAGATACCCCGTAACCCTTTCTGCTACACTGGAAAACTATGAATAGGAATTAATATTTCCTCCATTGACTAGTCATGGACATGTACTCTAACATGGATCTCCTTACGTCTAAGGTATGGAATTTTTCCTCTCCTGGATTTTTGGGTTATCACAGAACGAGGGTAAGGTGATCTCCTGGCTCCTATGGAATTTAAGAACTACTTTGGGAGATAAGCCAGATCTGGTCTTAGAACAACCCTGTTCTCAAACACTTGCGTTTACGGGGGACAAATAGACAGGGCTTGTATGTCACCCTACGGGCTAATGTTAAGGCCACTAGCAACACCGTTAAAAGCATGAGGAATTTCACAGATAACTCCTGTTAGAGCTCGAATGGTTGCCTAGTTAGCACCTCTAAAACTTAGTTCAGGTCCCATGGAGGAATTTTCTGAACTATAACCGGTCTAGATCTACTAAATTAATTTATAAATCGGGACACCAATCTATTGGATGCTAGGTTGCAATTATACAAGGCACCAAAGGCCGACACCTACACCTTGAGTGTATTAGTTGCTAAACCTAGCTGCAATCCCGACTTTAGAAATTCTAGAATAGCCCTTACCGAAGCTTCATCCCCCAAGGGCTGCCCTAAAAATTCCAGGAATTTCTTCCAAATTCCACCATAGATCTTTGATGTAATTGGCTTTCTACTTTTCAACAGGGTGGAGACTAGCCCTGGTGAGAATCCCTGCCAACTCAGTAACAACCTCTCAAATCCATGCTGTCAGATGGAAGCCCTTCACTTGAGAGTAAGACAATAAACATGGAAGAACGCAGCATGAGAAGCACCAGGTGGTTTAATGGGGATGTTCCAATGAAAGGTGGGGGGGAAATTAGCCTCTCACCTGGAAGGGTTGTGCACCCCTACACAACTCCCGGAGTGGATGTCTCCATGCACTCCTGCTCTGTTGCTCCAGGACCGCTCCTGTACTGTGCTTCCTGGTCTGGTCACGTAGGCCCAAGATCCAGTCACATGATGCCACTTCACAGGATATGACGTCACTTCCGGTCCTGTTGCCTGGTGATGATGTCTATGGCCCCAAGCTGCTCCGGCGACAATGCCTAAAGGGGAATATCAAAGTTTTTTGGAAAAAATACTTATGTGGTCAATTTAAGGAGCGCTATGGCTATAGAGCACACTGCAATGGATTTGTGGTAAACAAACCTTTAATTAAACCACTACGCGTTTTGGCAGCGGACCACTACCTTCCTCAGGCGGATTTACAGACAGTGTAGGAAGTGACACACTAAATAGGGGTAGTGACCAATAGGATGGAAGCATTCAATAATGTTTATTAATGCTTTGTATACCAGCGGTCAGCTGTCAGAAATGCAGCAATTGAAACCAAAATGAAAATCAAATAGTCAAAAAAAAGGGTCAAAAAATAAAGTGATATAAAATATAAAATGTACAATATGTAGATGTAAAAGTATATAAAATATAGCAATATCATGATAAAATATAATATTTGACCTAAAGATTATATTTCAAAGTGATTCAACCACCTACAAAACATTTTTACAAAATATTTATCATACACAATCTAAAAATACTAATAACAGATTATACTGTAGCAAACAAAATTCTTATATAAAAACTATAAGAACACAAAGGAAATATGAATTAATCCCTTTTACCTTTTCTTTTATTAAGGTCACAACCAGGGATTCCCAGCCAGTCTCCCAGCCTCAACCTGCTTAGCATCTGCAATCTGACGAGGAAATGCATATTTAGTCCTTTCCTCCTATCCTTTTCTAATCATTACCATACAGTGTGTTTATTTTATCCTTACTACACTGTGTTCCAAATTATTATGCAAATGACATTTTTCTCAGATTTTCCTAAATGGTCGGTGCAAATGACAGTCAGTCTAATAAAAGCATCACCCGTTAAAGTATACATCGAATTTTATTGAAGAAACATCCCAATGATAACAGTATAATCTCCAAAATGAATGAAAACTCAAAATGCACTGTTCCAAATTATTAGGCACAGTAGAATTTCTAAACATTTGATATGTTTTAAAGAACTGAAATGCTCATTTGTGGAATTTGCAGCATTAGGAGGTCACATTCACTGAACAAAAAAGCTATTTAACTCCAAAACATCCTAACAGTCCAAGTTACATGTTACCATAGGAACCCTTCTTTGATATCATCCTTCACAATTCTTGCATCCATTGAACTTGTTAGTTTTGGAGAGTTTTTGCTTGTATTTCTTGCATGAAGTCAGAATAGCCTCCCAGAGCTGCTGTTTTGATGTGAACTGCCTCCCACCATCATAGATCTTTTGATTGATGATACTCCAAAGGTTCTCTATAGGGTTGAGGTCTGGGAAGATGATGGCCACACCATGAGTTTATCTCCTTTTATGCCCATAGCAGCCAATGACTCAGAGGTATTCTTTGCAGTATGAGATGGTGCATTGTCATGCATGAAGATGATTTTGCTCCTGAAGGCACATTTCTGCTTTTTATACCAAGGAAGAAAGTTGTCAGTCAGAAACTCTATATACTTTGCAGAGGTAATTTTCACACCTTCAGGAACCTTAAAGTGCCCTGCCAGCTGTTTCCCCATGATTCTGGCACAAAACATGACTCCTCCACCTCCTTGATGACGTTGCAGCCTTGTTGGGACATGGTGGCCATCCACCAACCATCCACTACTCCATCCATCTTGACCATCAGTAAACAAGACTATTTGAAAATTAGTCTTCATGTATGTCAGGGCTCACTGCAACCGTTTCTGCTTGTGAACACTGTTTAAGGGTGGCCAAATAGTAGGTTTATGCACTACAGCACGCCTTTGAGGATCCTACCCCTTGAGGTTCGAGGGACTCCCGAGGCACCAGCAGCTTCAAATAACTGTTTGATGCTTTGTAATGGTATTTTGGCAGCTGCTCTCTTAATCCAATTAATTTGTCTGGCAGAAACCTCCCTCATTATGCCTTTATCTGCATGAACTCTGTCTGTGCTCTGTTTCAGTCACAAATCTCTTCACAGTATGATGATCAGTCTTAAAGGGAACCTGTCACCTGAATTTGGCGGGACCAATTTTGGGTCATATGGGCGGGGATTTCGGGTGTTTGATTCACCCTTTCCTTACCCGCTGGCTGCATGCTGGCCGCAATATTGGATTGAAGTTCATTCTCTGTCCTCCGGAGTACACGCCTGCACAAGGCAATATTGCCTTGCGCTGGCGTGTACTCCGGAGGACAGAGAATGAACTTCAATCCAATATTGCGGCCAGCATGCAGCCAGCGGGTAAGGAAAGGGTGAATCAAACACCCGAAAACCCCGCCCATATGACCCAAAACTGGTCCCGCCAAATTCAGGTGACAGGTTCCCTTTAAGTTTTCATGAAATATCTAATTTTTTCAAACCTTGTCCAAGGCATTGCACTATTTAACGCTATTCAGCAGCAGAGAGATCCTTTTTATTTCCCATATGGCTTGAAACCTGTGGCCTGCTTAATAATGTGGAACATCATTTTCATGTAGTTTTCCTTTAATTAGAATCACATGGAAAACTATTTATCACATGTGTTTAAGATTGATTTCAGTGATCCATTGAGCCCTGAGACACAATACCATCCACGAGTTTATTTGAAAAACAAAACAATTAAATCTTTATGACACAAATACAATTTGCATGATAATTTGGAACACAGTGTAGCCACATTCTCAATGGTTAAATTCAAACCCTCAGGACTCAAAGTATCCAATTTAAAGATCCAAAAACTTTCTCTCTTTATCAAGTTGCTATAATGATTCAGAGCAGTAACAACTACTTGATCTATAATTATATGTTTTAGGAATTTTGTTTTTTTTTATGGAAAGTGCAAAAATGTTTGGACACACTATGTTGTTGAAACCCATTGCGTATATTGTGACGATGCTTGTTTAATCTAGCATGCATCGCCTGAATAGTGCGACCCACATATTGTAGGCTGCACGTACATTGCTGGAGATAAACAACATAAGTGGACTGACAGTCCACCCTGCAATTGATGGTGAAGCTCTCCCCAGTGGTTTGTGATTTGAAAGAGGTGGCTCCACCAACAATTGTGCTACAGCACAGACATTTTGGGGTGTTGCAAGTATAACAGCCCAAATTAGAATTCATGGGTTTCTCCTTTGCATCTTTTGATTCCAAAATATTGCTAGGTGGCACCATACTCCGCAAATTGAGGTTTCTTCAATAACCAATATTCGGCCTGTTGGGCAAATGGTTTGAAAGAATTGGGACAGCCTGTAAAATGATCCAATACTTAACTTAATAACCTTTGAATACTTGCTCGAGATTGGTTGTAAGTGGTTACAATACTCCATTCCCTAAATTTAATTGATCTTATTATCGGAAAGGATTTACTGGCCATATAGAATATTCTAAACAAGGCTATGTGCACACGTTGCGGATTTTGATGCGGATCCGCAGTGTTTTTGGAAGCGTGGAATTGCATCAAATCAGTAGTGTAGTGCACTACCAATGTTATTCTATGTGAAATGAAAAATTGTTGTGCACATGCTGCAGAAAAATCCACGCAGATTTGCAGCATAATATTTTCCGCAGCATGTCAATTAGTGATGTGTCGTTCACGAACGAGCCGACACAAAGAGCCGGCTCCCTGCTGTGAACGATGGGAGCCGGCACACCAGTGAGAGCCACTAAAATTCCTGAATGGCTCTCACTGGGCGTAAAATCCCGGGCTTCGGCATGTGTAACTCCGCCCACCTGAGCAAAACCACGCCCACACTTCAATTTAATTGGCTCTAAGAAGTGGGCGGGGTTTCTTCGGTGAGTGTGCGGAGTTTCGGATGCCTGAATAGATATTGAATAGGGATCCATTTAGGATCCAAAAAGAGCCGGTTCGTGAGCCGAAAGAGCCGGCTCTTTTTGGTGAGCGGAGCCATGAGAGCCGGACTGCCCATCACTAATGTCAATTCTTTTTGCGGATCTGCAGCGTTTCTGCAGCCATTGAGTCAGGCACATCCGCAGCAAAACCGCAGGTTTAAAAAGATCTGTGGAGTTGCTGCAGACGTGGATGCGAGAAACGCTGCAGATCGGGAGGAGGGAAGTAAGTGTGTGTGTGCGTAAGCAGACATTTTTTTGATGGGACTACTGCTCCCATTCGGCTATGAATGCTCACAATGACAGCATTGCCGATGATGGGAAAGTAGTTCCATCAGACAATGCATGTGTTCAATAGTAAAAACAAAACACATACAGAGCATACAGCACATATACAGGACATACATTACAAACAGTACATACAACATACAGTACATACTCACCAATCATCTAGTCCCCGAAGCCCTCGATCGCCTGTAATAAAAATAACATAATAAACCAACCTATACTTACCTTTCTGCTGTAGTCCAGTTAATAGCGAGTGTCCCACGATGATCTCCCGTGTAGAACAGTGACATCGGGCGATGTCAGTGCTCTACAGGGCCTCCGCGATGAACTGACAGGCGGAGGTAATCCTCTGCGATGTATCCCTCCACCGCTGCCAGGAGAGAAGTTACCCGAGTTCATTTTCTCACCGGCAGCACTGTGTGAGAAATTTACCACACGGCATTGCCGTAAAGTGAGCCTGAACTCAGGTAACCTCTTCAGCGATGCACTGCAGGAGCCATTATGGTTATTATTGCCTGATTGCTATGAGCACCACCCAGCAGTTGGCACTCATAGCAAGTGAGCATTTCTGCTACATAGACATAGCACAAGTGATTGGATGATCGCAGCTTCTAATCTCCCATGGAGACTATTGAAGCCAGTGTAAAGTGAAAATGAAAAAAAAAAGTGTTTAAAAATATGAAAACATAAAAGTTAAAATCACGCCCCAATCAAAATAAAACAAATAAAAATACACATATCTGTTACCGCCCGATCTATCAAGCTATAAAAAGATTTAATCTGATCGGTAAACAGCGTAGCGAAAAAAGTAAAAATACCAAAATTACTTTTTTGGTCGCCACAACATTGCATTAAAATGCAGTAACGGGCGGTCAAAAGATCATTATCTACACCAAAATGGTATCAATAAGAAAAGTTGGCAAAGCACGCAAAAAATAAGCCCTCAACTAGCCCCAGATGATGAAAAATGGAGACACTACAGGTCTCGGAAAATGGCGCAATTTTTTTTTTAAACAAACTTTGGATTTTTTTTTCACCACTTAAATAAAAGACAACCTAGACATGTGTGGTATCTATGAACTCGTATTGACCTGGAGAATCATAATGACCGGTCAGTTTTAGCATTTGGTGAACATGGTAAGAAAAAAAAAAGTTGTAAAATTGCACTTTTTTTTTGCAATTTCACAGCGCTTGGATTTTTTTTCTGTTTTCCAGTACGCGATATGGTCAAACCAATGGCGTTGTTCAAAAGTACATCTCGTACTGCAAAAAAAAACAAGCCCTCATATGGTCATATTGATGGAAAAGTAAAAACGTAATGGCTTTGGGAAGCAGGGGAGCAAATAACAGAAACAAAAAGGCCGGAGGGAAATATACAACTGGCACTCACAAGGAGAAGGGTTGAAGAGTCTAATAGCGTGGACTTCAAAAGGAAGTAAACATAAGTGAGAGTACCTGGGGGATAACCTGGAAAGCACACTGTGATGAAAAGATCAGACCAACACCTCCACCTTGTTTGTTCTCTGTGAAACAGACGGGGATAAAGAAAATTACAAGCATACAAATATACTCACAAAATGATTGAGTGGGAATCAAGGGAACAGTAGGAGGGATAAACAAAATGGAAAAGATGAATAGGATAAAACAGACAATATGCAAATCTACGCAGATTGCTAAAAAAAAAACCTGCTACTAAATCAGACTGCTCCTTCACAACCAAACCAGAAAGTTGAAAACTATCACCAGCAAATCCCTAGTGCAAATAGTGAGAATATATACCTGAGAGAAGTGGCAAACATTGAATAGCTGAGACAATACAGGGCAGAGAGCTCCAGGAGATAGACAGACCTGATTAACCCTTGCAAAAACAGAGCAAGGAAGACCTGCACTACTAAAAGGAAGGTGAAGCAGATCTAATGTGTGCAGGGGTTTATATAACCTGATGCTGTGATCTTCTGGCCCCTCTCTGTCTCAGTATCCCCATGACAGTTAAATAAGCTGTTAGTTACTACCGGTTACTATACATTTCCCCCAGCCAAGTAGTAATGTCCAAGTGACCTTAATGTAAGTTTGTGTTTGCATTAAACAATTCACAAAGGTTTAATTACAGTCATAAGAAACCTCATATTTTTCAGAGAAATAACAGGATTTACAGTCTTGAGATTCACAGCAAATTTGTTTGCCACAAATCAAATTTTTTTAGAGAACTCAGCAAAGCTAATGAATTTTAATTTTAAAGTTCTACTCATTCACTAGCATGATCTGGAATAAAGTCAAGCGTCATTACCAGGATAGCAATTTTCAATATTTCAAAGGTAGAGATAAGAGCATAGTAAGCAAAAGTCAAGCATCTGAGCAAGACGTAGAACTACAAGTAGAGGTAACCTAAGGGACAAGGCAATGTGAGGTCAAGAACAAAGCTAAGTTCAGGATCAATATAAAAGACAAAAATAATCCACAGAAACAAGAGCCAAGGATGAAATTTAAACACCAGACAAGACATGACTGGATAATTACACTTTAAATATGATGCCAGGCCAGATATCATTTTAAAGGGAACCGGTCAGTAGGATTGCGCATAATAACCTACAAACAGTGTCAGGTCGGCGCCGTTATACTGAATAAAATGAGATCTTGGTTGATGAAATCCGTTTTGTTATTGTTTCATAATCTTTATTTTAAGTTTTGTGTTAATGAGACTCTCGTGCCCTAAGGCGGGGTTCATGTATGTGGTGCTCTGATTATATATTCCTAACGCAGAGTGCTGACAGATCACTGGTCCCTCACTGACCTGCCCCCTAGTTTGCATAATGAATATACTAATTATTATTATTTATTATTATAGCGCCATTTATTCCATGGCGCTTTACATGTGAGGAGGGGTATACATAATAAAAACAAGTACAATAATCTTAAACAATACAAGTCACAACTGGTACAGGAGGAGAGAGGACCCTGCCCGCGAGGGCTCACAGTCTACAAGGGATGGGTGAGGATACAGTAGGCGAGGATAGAGCTGGTCGTGCAGTGGTTTGGTGGATCGGTGGTTACTGCAGGTTGTAGGCTTGTCGGTAGAGGTGGTTAATGTATGTATTTGAAAAAAGAATGTCACTTAATCAAAATGGCGGCACCTGCGCACTTTCTCTTATCGGTTAGTGCCTATTATTTTCCTGTGTTGCAATGGAAAAAAAAAATCACCATTAATATGACACAACAACAAGACTGAATTCATCAACCAAAGTATCATTTATTCAGGATAACGGTGCCGACCTGACACTGACACTACTTATTCAGCAACCAATTAAGGATACTGGCAAGATACCTAACAAAACCTGGTGCTTGAACTAGGTGAGTAATATAAACTATGAGTATGATTACAGTAATGAAGTTGATTGATGACTAGCTAACCAGAAATCACCTCTGTATTCTCATACAGCAGTTTGTCTGTTTCTTTTTTTTGCAATAGCTATTTTCTGTAACGAATTGAAAAAAAATATGATTTCCTGTTCACACAACAGAGAGATTTCTTATCATGAACGTAGAGTGCATCAGTCTCTTCCCCGGCACAACATTCATATTCCAATTCAATCAAAAGTATTTCTGTTTGACCATGTTTTCATTCAATTATATCCCTGCTGCTATTTGTTTAAAATCATTACATGTTCTAGGTGTGTTTTTTTCTCCCATATAAATACATTTTGGAAAAAAAGGATCCTGTGCTGTTAATGGGGTTACCCCACGAACAAAAGTGTTTAATCGATAGATAATGGAAAATTAAGCATTTTCATAATTGGATGTGCTTTATAGTAATATTGCTGATCAGAGATACACTGATGTGTTCTGTGTAAGGTTCCATGTTGCTATGTTCTGTGTAAGTCTTAAGGTACCTTCACACGAAACGACATCGCTAGCGATCCGTGACGTTGCAGCGTCCTCGCTAGCGATATCGTTGTGTTTGACACGCAGCAGCGATCAGGATCCTGCTGTGATGTCGCTGGTCGCTGAATAAAGTCCAGAACTTTATTTGGTCGTCCGATCGCTGTGTATCGTTGTGTTTGAAAGCAAAAGCAACGATACCAGCGATGTTTTACACTGGTAACCAGGGTAAACATCGGGTTACCAAGCGCAGGGCCGCGCTTAGTAACCCGATGTTTACCCTGGTTACCAGCGTAAAAGTAAAAAAAACAAACAGTACATGCTCACCTGCGCGTCCCCCAGCGTCTGCTTCCTGACACTTACTGAGCGCCGGCCCTAAAGTGAAAGTGAAAGCACAGCGGTGACGTCACCGCTGTGCTGTTAGGGCCGGAGCTCAGTCAGTGTCAGGAAGCAGACGCTGGGGGACGCGCAGGTGAGCATGTACTGTTTGTTTTTTTTACTTTTACGCTGGTAACCAGGGTAAACATCAGGTTACTAAGCGCGGCCCTGCGCTTAGCAACCCGATGTTTACCCTGGTTACCCGGGGACCTCGGCATCGTTGGCCGCTGGAGAGCGGTCTGTGTGACAGCTCTCCAGCGATCAAACAGCGACGCTGCAGCGATCGGCATCGTTGTCGCTATCGCTGCAGCGTCGCTTCGTGTGAAGGTACCTTTATGCCTAACCACGTAGATCATCTCACTCTACTCATAATGAGTCCACAGAAAAAGGGAGAAAAGATAAATCAATATACTCTATTGTTGACACTGGCAGGGGTCATTCTATGGGTATGGCTTTACTCCTCTCTGCCTTTTCCTTTCATTCAAGTAGCAATAAATCACACCAGTGCAGTTTGAGAGGTCAATAGCAGAAATACAAACTGAAAAACCAGCGTATATGTCCGGCAACAGATCTTCTAGTATTGCACTGCTGTGGTTTATTCAAAATGAGAATAGGGATCCAGCGAATTGACATTGGTCTATAGAATTTAACTTTTATTTCATATGAATAAAATTAACAAACATATGGCATCCAGCTCATACACACTAGCACAGTAGTTCAGCGATCAACGCGTTTCGACATCCTGTCTTAGTCATGATTTATTGAGGCGAGTATAAAGGTACCCTTTCCCCTGCTATAGCACAAACCATCGCTAAAAAGAAGGAAAGAATAGGCAGAGAGGAGTAACATCATAAGTAAGGAATAGCCCTGACAAAGACATCATAGAGAATATTCACTGATCTTCAAAACCACCAAGTCTTGCTGAGCACAGTGAGAACCGGCGACAATGATGAGCGTTGTCGTCACTATCCAGTGCCTAGGAATAGCAGTCACTTTACTGCTTTTCCCAGATGCCAGAGCAAGATTCAAAGAACATGAACTAAAGTGGAGCTCCGTAAGAACATTTTGGGTACTAAATTAGTGAACGAGGGACTGTCTCTTTTACTTCTGTGTTTTTATGCTTTTCAGGTACCCTTTTTTGTATTATGGCGGACCTGCATTGTATTTTTTTTTACTTTTTCTTATCAATAATTTTGAGAACGAGGGAGAGTGTGGGGGAGTCTTTGATCAATTAAAGTGTTTTTTTCTGTATGTGGAATTTCATTTTTTATTGCCATGTTAGTAATGATGATAGAAACCTCTCCATTACTAATCCCAGGGGTTGATGGCAGCTGTGATATTTGACAAAACACAGCCGTCATCAACCCCAGCTACCATTTCCCGATTTCCACTGCATCGTGGGCAATTGGGAAGAGCAGGGCAAAGCACCAAAATTGGCACATCTATTTTGATGCGCCAATTCTGGGGTGGCTGTGGCCTTGTATTTTTAAGCTGGGAAGGCCCCAATAACCAGGGACCTTTCCACCTTGATAATGTAATGTAAGCGGTCTGCTTTACTTTGGCTGGTTATCAAATGTAGGGGGGCCCAACGTCATTTTTTAAAATTAAGTATTTATTAAAACCAGGCTTAAAACATCTGCATATTCACACTTGCATTGCCTATGATTTTTTTACTGCAAATTTACCATATCTAATGCAAGTCTATGGGGAAAATCCACACAAAAGTCTGTATGCAAATTGCCTCTTCAGAGATAAAGAGGACTTGAACTCTATAGCGCCACCTATTGGAAGTAGTGTCTGATTGTTCCCACAAGAGAAATTGACGTGACGCAGCTCGGTAACCCACATCACAGGTGATGGTCACTATGAATATTTTGTCATGCCTAGCGGATTTTGCAATGCTCCACTTGTGTTTCAAAATTTTGTAAATAAATCTTCTGTGATATCTTGAACCAGTATGTCTTAGGCTGGTTTCAGACTTGCGTTCCTGTGCGCTGTGGATGGCAGCATGCTTCCTCCTTGCTTCCTCCGTGAAGCTCCGCCTACTGCCGCCTGTGTCCAGAGTTTCCCTGCGTACCTATCTTTAACATTGGATTTCCGCAGTACACAGGAACGCAAGTCTGAAACCAGCCTTAGTGTCTCTTTACACACATCGAATGTCGTCACAATACGACCTCCGCTTGGCAAACTTTTACCGATCAGTGGACATTTCAATGCTTGTTTTCACAAGCAGACCAAAGTAAATGATGCACACTGGGCGATCCATACTGGATTGCTCATTGCATATAGGCTGCCATCTTTCTCAGCACTGCAAGTCCTGTTTACAAGGGATGATGCAGCACTGACAATTATCTTTTTTGCTGCTTAAAAGATAATTTCACCTGATAAATGAGCACTTTGCTCGTTCATCATATGATAGGCACTCTGTTTACACGGCAAGATAATCCTGAAACAAGACTCATTCACAAATATAGAACCAGAAACACATGGGCTACTTGCACACTGAACAAGTCTGTAGGAACCTGTTCAGACCACCAGAAAACTTGAAGACACAAAAAAGCACAGTGAGGTCAAAAATACTCTGTTGTAAAAAAAGTGGTGGAGCAGCTTAGTATACATTTTTTTGCAAAAAAACGTATCAACTAAATACCCCTGTTTTCTTTACATCTTTTGACTAGCACTTGCTTATTACTGTGATTTTTTTACAACAGAGTATTTTTGACCTCACTGTGCTTTTTTGTGTCTTCAAGTTTTCTGGTGGTCTGAACAGGTTCCTACAGACTTGTTCAGTGTGCAAGTGGCCCATGTGTTTCTGGTTCTATAATTGTTCTCTTGTTTCTACAAGACTGGGGAGTCCACCACTCCTCTGTGGGTCATTTGCATTTAAGCTGTTCCATCCTGCATGTCCACATGTATATTTTTTTCTCTCTGAACCCTGCTTATACAGGTACTATACAGATAATCAGGTTTTAAATACATCAGATAGGGATTGCATACATTAGTTAGGACTGCTCTATAAGGGTATACCTTGGCGATTTGGTGGAGCAGCTTAGTATACATTTTTTTGCAAAAAAACGTATCAACTAAATACCCTGTTTTCTTTACATCTTTTGACTAGCACTTGCTTATTACTGTGATTTTTTTACAACAGAGTATTTTTGACCTCACTGTGCTTTTTTGTGTCTTCATTCACAAATATGTTGCAGTGCAAATGTCCCTTTGGTCTATCAGGATGACATTCTAATTTCCAAAAATGTAGATTAACATTAACTTCAGTGTTAAGGTACCGTTACACTAAACGACTTACCAACGATCACGACCAGCGATACGACCTGGCCATGATCGTTGGTAAGTCGTTGTGTGGTCGCTGGGGAGCTGTCACACAGACAGCTCTCTCCAGCAACCAACGATCAGGGGAACGACTTCGGCATTGTTGAAACTGTCTTCAACGATGCCGAAGTCCCCCTGCAGCACCCGGGTAACCAGGGTAAACATTGGGTTACTAAGTGCAGGGCCGCGCTTAGTAACCCGATATTTACCCTGGTTACCATTGTAAAAGTAAAAAAAAAAACACTACATACTCACATTCCGATGTCTGTCACGTCCCCCGCCGTCAGCTTCCCGCACTGACTGTGTCAGCGCCGGACGTAAAGCAGAGCACAGCGGTGACGTCACCGCTGTGCTCTTCTTTACAGCCGGCACTGACAGTCAGTGCGGGAAGCTGACGGCGGGGGACGTGACAGACATCGGAATGTGAGTATGTTGTGTTTTTTTTTTTTACTTTTACAATGGTAACCAGGGTAAATATCGGGTTACTAAGCGCGGCCCTGCGCTTAGTAACCCGATATTTACCCTGGTTACAAGTGAACACATCGCTGGATCGGCGTCACACACACCGATCCAGCGATGACACCGGGTGATCAGCGACCAAAAAAAGGTCCTGATCATTCCCTACGACCAACGATCTCCCAGCAGGGGCCTGATCGTTGGTCGCTGTCACACATAACGAGATCGTTAGCGGGATCGTTGCTACGTCACAAAAAAGCGTGACGTTGCAACGATATCGTTAACGAAATCGTTATGTATGAAGGTACCTTTACAGAGACTAAAAAAATCATTTTACATCAAATCAGAAAAATTTCTCCTTGATCTTTGTGAACTGCAATTTCTGGGTTGTATCATCTCTTTTAGAGGTCAGCACATCGACTTAAAGAAATTCTAATATTTTCAAGTGATAGTTCACCTTATTGCCTTCACTCGGAAGCATACTAATTCTTGAAACTGGCCAAATTCTGCAATCCATACCTTTAAACACTTTACATTTTTATTTTTCTCTGTTCCTGTTCTACACCACCCAGATATCAGCAGGCCATTTTTCCTTAAAGTGGAAGTCTCTGCTGGGGAACAGTTATTTTCCAAAATTCTTCTGAATCTAGACGCTATTCCTGCAGTTTCTTTTTTAAGAAATTATCTCCGGCAGAATGGAAGTACTATAATGGTGACTGAAAATTTTTAGCCACAAAATTAACTATGGAGGAGCAGCATCATCTGTTTGAGGAAGCTAAGTTACCTATTAGCATTCATTCAGACAATACAAATCTGGAGTATTTACAGTCAACCTGTAGTCTGAATCACTGACAAGCTTAATGATTACTTTTCTTCTTGTTGTTTAATAATAATAATAATAATAATCTTTATTTATATAGCGCCAACATATTCCGCAGCACTTTACAGTTTAACAGTTTCAAACACAACAGTCATAAGTAACAACGTTAACAATACAATAATTAAAGCGAAATAAGACGACCCTGCTCGTGAGAGCTTACAATCTACAATGAGGTGGGGGAGATACAAAGTACAGGTGTGTATTTACAATGATGTATTTACAATGATGGTCCAGCCATCTTCAGGGGGTGGGGGATAGATGGAGATAGTGAATGGGCTACACACAAACATAAAATGACTTTGATTAGTGAACATGATAGGCTGCTCTGAACGGTGGCGCAGTGGATAGCACAGCAGCCTTGCAGCGCTGGAGTCCTGGGTTCAAACCCCACTAAGGACATCATCTGCAAAGAGTTTGTATGTTCTCTCCGTGTTTGCGTGGGTTTCCTCCGGGTACTCCAGTTTCCTCCCACATTCCAAAGACATACTGATAGGGAATTTAGATTGTGAGCCCCAACAGGGACAGCGACAATAATGTGTGCAAACCTGTAAAGCGCTGCGGAATATGATATATATAGCGCATATAAAAATAAAGATTGTTAAATGTGTTTTGAGCGAGTGCCTAAAACTATGCAAGTTGTGGATGGTCCTAATATCTTGGGGTAGAGCATTCCAGAGAATTGACGCAGTGCTGGAGAAGTCTTGGAGTCGGGAGTGGGAGGTACGGATTAGTGCAGAGGTTTGTCAAAAGTCGCTTGCAGAGCTCAGTGGTCGGTTAGGCCGATAGACAGAAATGAGGGAGGAGATGTGTGGAGAGCTTTGTGGGTGAGAACAAGTACTTTGAATTGTATCCTGTAATGAATGGGCAGCCAGTGTAACGACTGGCAAAGAGCGGACGCGTCCGAGTAATGATTAGCCAGATGGACGACCCTGGCTGCTGCATTAAGGATGGACTGGAGAGGGGAAAGTCGAGTGAGGGGGAGGCCTATTAATAGAGTGTTACAGTAGTCCAGGCGGGAGTGGATCAGGGCGACAGTGAGGGTTTTTGTTGTTTCCATGGTGAGAAAAGGGCGGATTCTAGAGATGTTCTTTAGGTGTAAGCGGCATGAGTGGGCAAGAGATTGTATATGGGAGGTGAAGGAGAGATTGGAGTCAAAAATAACACCCAGACAGCGCGCCTGCTGATGGGGCGTTATTATGGTGCCACCCACGGAGAGGGAAATGTCAGATTTAGGGAGGTTAGTAGATGGCGGGAGCAGAAGAAGTTCAGTTTTTTTTCAGATACAGAGCGGACATGATGTTGGAGACTGCAGACAGACAGTCAGTCACTGGCATTCTGTAGTACAGCGGGGGTAAGGTGAGGGGATGACGTGTATAGTTGTGTGTCATCAGCATAAAGATGGTACTAAAAGCCAAATCTGCTGATGGTCTGTCCAATTGGGGCTGTGTAGAGGGAGAAGAGAAGGAGGCCAAGGACTGAGCCCTGAGGTACCCCGATAGTGAGAAGAAGAGGAGATGAAGTGGAGCCAGAGAACAGAACACTGAAGGAGCGGTCAAAAAGATAGGAGGAGAACCAGGATAGAGCAGTGTCCTTAATGCCTAGTGACTGGCTTTATCTTCACCTACTGTCTGTCAATCTGTCAAAAGACAAAAAACATGCTCTTTCCAGTTTTTTGATCCATGTGACATCTTTGAAGAAACACCCTCTCGTAGAACCTGAACGTGTCCTTGCTTCTATTTTTCCTTCAACAAATTCTTCACCCAAAGGATTCTCCTTCATTGCTAAAGTTCTTAGCCAGAATGTCTTAGCTTGGGCCTATTCTTTCCAATGACCAAAGAGCAGAAATTTTTCCAGATTTTATTGGTAGCCTAAAGGGAAAGTAGATGTCAAAGCGTGTATACAACCATTGCCTATTTCACAAGAATCACAGTTTGAACGCTGCTGACTGGCATTATCAATTCCTTAGATATCTTTTTGTATCCATTTCCTGTTTTATATAGTTCAACTACCTTAGAACCATTGACAATTCTTTTGCTTTCCCCATGAATCACAATCCAGAAACGTCAGTGGCTGGATGAAAGATGCAAGAGTCAGTCTGGCTCCCAGAAACTCACTCAGCTTTTATGCACACACACTGATCACAAGCAAACAGGTCACAGGTGAGGATGTTACCTTTAGTAGCCATTCAAACCCATTTGTGTCAACTTCTGTGCATGTTATCAGGCCAAAATCAACAGGGTATGTAAACTTTTTATCAGGGGCATTTGGATGTTTTGGGTTGTCATTATGATTTAAAAAGAGAAAATACAGTAGTTTGACAATAAATGGCTTCACCCAACCACTAACCACGAGTGGAGAAAAAGTTTTGGTGTTATCATTGATATTCTCTGTAAAAAGGCCAAGAAAGCAAAACTTCTGCAGGGCTATGTAAACTTTTGAGTACAACTGTATGTATTCCTCTGTTAGATCTTATTGGATGATTCCTCAATATCGCTGTCATGTTTTGGCAGAAGTGTGAACAGCTGGAATTATATGGATATATATTTATTTATGTAATTATACTTATATGTCTCTTTACCTCAGAATTTTTAGCTTTGCCCCCTGGCGGATTGGGATTCTTTGTTCCATACTCCCATTCTTTATCAGATCTTTACATTTGGTGGGAGTATCCCATTTAGTTGTTGTTTTATGCATTTCATAAATTACAATCCTTCACAAAGAGGGCTTTGAGTTAGTATTGCTAAGCAATAATGGAGTATTACAGCTTGTTAATCACCAAGGAGCTACCTTACATTTGCACTTTCTCCACACATTATAAATGAAATATACAGTGGGTATAGAAAGTATTCATATCCCTTTATATTTTTCACTCTTTGTTTCATTGCAGCCATTTGGTAAATTCAAAAAAGTTCATTTTTTTCTCATTAAACTCTGCACCCCATCTTGACTGAAAAAAACAGAAATGTAGAAATTTTTGCATATTTATTAAAAAAGAAAAACTGAAATATCACATGGTCATAAGTATTTAGACCCTTTGATCAGACACTCATATTTAGGTCACATGCTGTCCATTTCCTTGTGATCCTCCTTGAGATGGTTTTACTCCTTCATTGGAGTCCAGCTGTGTTTAATTAAACTGATAGGACTTGATTTGGAAAGGCACATACCTCACAGCTCACACTGCATGTCAGACTAAATGATAATCACGAGGTCAAAAGAACTGGCCAAGGAGTTCAGAGACAGAATTATGGCAAGGCACAGATCTGGTCAAGGTTACAAAAGAATTTCTGCAGTATTCAAGGTTCCTAAGAGCACAGTGGCCTCCATAATCCTTAAATGGAAGAAGTTTGGGACCACCAGAATTCTTCCTAGACCTGGCCATCCAGCCAAACTGAGCAATCGTGGGAGAAGAGCCTTGGTGAGAGAGGTAAAGAAGAACCCCAAGATCACTGTGGCTGAGCTCCAGAGATGCAGTAGGGAGATGAGAGAAAGTTCCACAAAGTCAACTATCACAGCAGCCCTTCACCAGTCGGGCCTTTATGGCAGAGTAGCCCGATGGAAGCCTCTCCTCTGTGCAAGACACATGAAAGCCCGCATAGAGTTTGCTAAAAAAACACATGACGGACTCCCAGACAATGAGAAATAATATTCTCTGGTCTGATGAGACGAAGATAGACCTTTTTGGTGAAAATTCTAAGCGGTATGTGTGGAGAAAACCAGGCACTGCTCATTACCTGCCCAATACAATACGAACAGTGAAACATGGTGGTGGCATCATGCTATGGGGGTGTTTTTCTGCTGCAGGAAAAGGATGACTGGTTGTCATTGAAGGAAACATGAATGCGGCCAAGTACAGAGATATCTTGGATGAAAACCTCTTCCAGAGTGCTCTGGACCTCAGACTTGGCCGAAGGTTCACTTTGCAACAAGACAATGACCCTAAGCACACAGCTAAAATAACAAAGGAGGGGCTTCAGAACAACTCTGTGACCATTCTTGACTGGCCCAGCCAGAGCCCTGACCTAAACCCAATTGAGCATCTCTGGAGAGACCTGAAAATGGATGTCCACCAACATTCACCATCCAACCTGATGGAACTGGAGAGGATCTGCAAGGAAGAATGGCAGAGGATACCCAAATCCAGGTGTGAAAAACTTGTTGCATCATTCCCAAGAAGACTCATGGCTGTACTAGCTCAAAAGGGTGCTTCTACTCAATACTGAGCAAAGGGGTCTGAATACTTATGACCATGTGATATTTCAGTTTTTCTTTTTTTAATAAATTTGCAAAAATGTCTACATTTCTGTTTTTTTCAGTCAAGATGGGGTGCAGAGTTTAATGAGAAAAAAATGAACTTTTTTGAATTTACCAAATGGCTGCAATGAAACAAAGAGTGAAAAATATAAAGGGATATGAATACTTTCTATACCCACTGTATATTTCATTTATAATGTGTGGAGAAAGTGCAAATGTAAGGTAGCTCCTTGGTGATTAACAAGCTGTAATACTCCATTATTGCTTAGCAATACTAACTCAAAGCCCTCTTTGTGAAGGATTGTAATTTATGAAATGCATAAAACAACAACTAAATGGGATACTCCCACCAAATGTAAAGATCTGATAAAGAATGGGAGTATGGAACAAAGAATCCCAATCCGCCAGGGGGCAAAGCTAAAAATTATGAGGTAAAGAGACATATAAGTATAATTACATAAATAAATATATATCCATATAATTCCAGCTGTTCACACTTCTGCCAAAACATGACAGCGATATTGAGGAATCATCCAATAAGATCTAACAGAGGAATACATACAGTTGTACTCAAAAGTTTACATAGCCCTGCAGAAGTTTTGCTTTCTTGAGTGTACATTAATGAGAAAAAAATGACCTTTTTTGAATTTACCAAATGGCTGCAATAAAACAAAGAGTGAAACATTTCAAGGGGTCTGAATACTTTCCGCACCCACTGTAGATAACTTGTCTTATTATGCATAAAATAGTTGTCAGAGTTTCTCTAAAAGGTACTTGTAGGTAAAGTAAAGACTTGTGTATGGACCACATACAGCAGCATACCTCAATAAGGCATCATAGATATGCAGCATGTAGTGCAACATGTCATCAAATCCATGACAAAAAAAAATTGTCTCATAGCAGTCCATGGGCATCATATTACAGATTTATACACACATATTTAGCTATTGTTGACAAAGTGTATATATTTGTGAAGCAGAAATTATTCATGGTCTTAAAAAGCAACAACAAAAATTATTCGGAAAAAGATTGATTTAATTATGTATGGCAATTTCCCTATACATCTAAAACAGGTTGAAATTAAAGTATATTAAACTGTAGCTTGAATGAAATAAAGACCCAATCATGTGACACTAGGAAGTCTTTACAATACTAGTATATTTTATGGGCATTTTATACAGCGGGTGAAATAAGTATTGAACACATCACCAATTTTCTAAATAAATATACTTTTAAAGGTGCTATTGACATGAAATTATCGCCAGATGTCAGCAACAACCCATCTAATCTAAACAGGCAAAGAAATCAAACAATAGATGTCCATAAATTAAGTTACTTGTAATAATGAAATGGGGAAAAAGTATTGAACATGCTTACTGAAATGTATTTAATACTTTGAACAAATGCCTTTGTTGGTGATCACATCTTCAAGATGCCTCACACAAACTATATTGCTCAGGTGTGATCTTGGCCCATTCTTCCACACAAACACTCATCAAATCCTGAAGGTTCAGTGCACTCCTTCTATGAACTCTGAGCTTTAGTGTCTTCCATAAGCTTTCTATTGGATTCAGGTCAGGTGATTGACTGGGCCATTCTAGTTGCTTTATTTCCTTTCTCTGAAACTGAGTTTGGCTGTGTGTTTGGGATCATTGTCTTGCTGAAATGTTCACCCTCGTTTCATCACCCTGGTAGAAGGCAATAGATTTCTATGTATCGGTACCTTCATCCTTCCTTTAAATGGAACCTGTCACCCCCCCCCCCCCCCCAGGCGTTTTTAACTAAAAGAGCCATCTTGTGCAGCAGTAATGCTGCATTCTGACAAGGTGGCTCTTTTAGTTCTGGGTGCTGTAACTGCAGAAATAATCAGTTTTATAATTTGTCCTAAATACCTTGTCTTCAGTCAAGGAGGCAGGTGTTTCCCCCCTGCTTCAGATGCCACACAGCCGTCACTCAAATCCTCTTGGCGCCGGGCGCCGCCTCCTCACCGCTGTTTTGAAATCTGCCGGAGCCTGCGCTCTTTTCTCCTGCCTTGGGCATGTGCAGTGAGCGCTGCCCATCCTCTGTCCTCATATGCAGTCTAGCTGACTGCGCCTGTGCAGCCGCCCTGCCTGTGAATCCCAGCCCCGCAATTGTTCACATTGCGGGGCTGGGATTCACAGGCAGGGTGGCCGCACAGGCGCAGTCAGCTAGACTGCATATGAGGACGGACGGGCAGCGCTCACTGTGCCTGCTCAAAGCAGAAGAAAAGAGCGCAGGCGCCGGCAGATTTCAAAACAGCGGTGAGGAGGCGGCGCCAAGAAGACATGACTGACGGCTGTGTGGCATCTGAAGCAGGGAGGAAACGCCTGCCTCCTTGACTGAAGACAAGGTATTTAGGACAAATTATAAAACTGATTATTTCGGCAGTTACAGCACCCAGAACTAAAAGAGTCACCTTGTCAGAATGCAGCATTACTGCTGCACAAGGTGGCTCTTTTAGTTTGAAACGACTGGGGGGGGGGGGAAATGACAGGTTCCCTTTAATCATATGAAGTTTTCTATACTATATGCTGTAAGACAGCACCACAATATGATGTTCCCACTTCCATACTTCATTATTGATATGGTGTTTTCGGAGTGATATGCAGTGCCTCTTGGAGTTATGATAGTGCAGCAACTCACTCAGGATAATAGGTAACACACTGAAAGCTGCAATTCACCCTGCTGCTACCTGTACAGACTAAAGATCCTGACCCCGCAGTCCCTAATGGTTCCTACATGAGCTGAGATAACCCTCACCACACACTATACGATAGCAACGCGAACCAATGCTGCCTGAAAAGCTGTTGAGCACTTTACGTTCCTTCTAAAGAACCAGAGAGCAGAGTGTAAATTACCTACAGAAAAGAAAGTATGCTAAAATTGAAAAAGGTCCCAGAGTGAAGAAAACAAATCACGAAATACAAAATAAGGGATTTAATATGTAGTTTTAAAAAATATGCCAACTACTTCCTAAAAAGAAACAGAATATAGGTGCAGAGTGGTGAAGAGCAAACATGCTCTAATAACGTCTTTTCTGAGCACGATTGGGTGTTATCCGAACATCTGGGAGTGCTTGTATATTATGTTATAGTCTCTGCAGCTGCATGATTTGCGGCTGTTAGACAGCCTCAAAACATGTGGGGATTGCGTAACAAACAGGCAGATAATTCTTTTCACGGCTTTGTCTGAAATCTTGAAGGGAGCACCTGGTCGTGACTAGTTTAAGGTGAAATTATGTCATTTTCACTTCCAGATTATGACACCAACAGTGTCACTGGTGCTCACTGGAACCTTCAGTAGTTTACAAATTCTTCTGTAACCAATGCCATCAGTATGTTTTGCAACAATTAGGTTGCGAAGGTCTTGAGACAAGTTAGTTTTTACCAACCATGAGATGTTTCTTGTGTGGCACCTTGGTAATGAGACATCTTCTTATAGGCCATGAGTTGTACCAGCTGATATTATTTTTTAATAAGTGGCACTATTCCTTTCTGATTACTAATACTGATACTGTCACCGATGTGTCAGATCCTGCAGACCATTGCACTGCATCTGTCTGCAGAAGGTCTCAGCAGTTTGCTTTGCAGACTTCTGACTGGTCATTCTGATTCTAGGACCCAGTGGTCATTCTGATTCTAGGACCCATTGGCCACCTTCCCCGGCTCTAAGGCTATATGCACACGTCCGGATTTCTTGCAGAAATTTCCTGAAGACAACCGGAAATTTTCTGCAAAAAATCCGCATTTTTTTTTTTTGCGTTTTTTTTTCCGTTTTTTTTCGGCATTCTGCAAGCGTAATTAGCTTGCAGAATGCTAAAGTTTTCCAAGTGATCTGTAGCATCGCTTGGAAAACTGACTGACAGGTTGGTCACACTTGTCAAACATACTGTTTGACAAGTGTGACCAACTTTTTACTATAGATGCTGCTTATGCAGCATCTATAGTAAAAGATAGAATGTTTAAAAATAATAAAAAAAATTAAAAAAATGCTTATACTCACCTGCAGACCTCAGCGGCGTCCGTTTCGTATAGATGGTGTGTGCGCGCAGGACCTTCCATGACGTCGCGGTCACGTGAGCGGTCACATGACCGGTCTCGACCAATCACAGGACCGTGACGTCATCGCAGGTCCTTCACCGCACACCAGCTACAGGAACCGAAGCGGCAGCATGCACCTGAGAGGCGGGAAGACATCGAAGGTGAGTATATCACTATTTTTTATTTTAATTCTTTTTTTTTTACCACTTATATGGTGCCCAGTCCGTGGAGGAGAGTCTCCTCTCCTCCACCCTGGGTACCAACCGCACATAATCTGCTTACTTCCCGCATGGTGTGCACAGCCCCGTGCGGGAAGTAAGCAGATCAATGGACTCCTAGGTGTGCGGAATCCCCGCAATTCTGCATTTTTAATGAACATGTTGCTTTTTTTTTCCGCGATGCGATTTTTTCGTGGAAAAAATCGCAACATTTGCACAAAAAATGCGGAATACACTGTAAATAATAGGAGGCATAGGTTAGCGTTTTTTTCGCGTTTTTATCACGTTTTTATAGCGAAAAAACGCAAAAAAAAACGCAAAAAATCCTGAACGTGTGCACATGGCCTTAAGGTCACACCTGGATCTGGATGTTTATAACTCCAATCTTTCTGTTAAGAGTTTACATTTGCATTTCCGTGTTGAGGCTTTGAGCTGTAGCAGTCAGCTATCGTCCTCTTTGGAGTTTGGAGGACGTTGGTGTTTCTCTCTGAGTCTACTCAAGCTAAATGTTCCCATTGTTTCGTTTGTCTATCCCAGTTGTCTTTAGAGATAGTGAGAATTGACTAGAGCTCATCCTGTCATTCCCGGTGTGGGGTTTATCACCAGGGTCATGCAGGGATTAGGTATTATGCTTGGTGATAAGTGCAAAACCTATATAGGGATGATAGGGTAGACAGGGTGACATTAGATCTGTCTAGGGGTCGCCACTCCCCCCTTATCTAGTGTTTGGTTCCCTTTCGCTTATCCCTTCATGTTGCACTTAGCCTTTCCTACATGTTGCGTGACAGACACTGGTGTCATGATGTTCCATGTCTTTTTGCACCTCTATTTCTTCATGTGGTAAATACTTTTTACACATAAATTAATTTATGGACATCTATGTTTTGATTTCTTTGCTTGTGTGGTTTGGAGGGATTGTTACCGACATCTGGTGACAATCCAAGCTAATAGCACCTTTAGAAGTATATTTACTTAGAAAACAGTACTCTTCTTTGTGATGAGTTAACTATGCATAGAATTGCTGAAAGATGTCCATGTTCACAATTTAATCAAAGAATACGGTACCCACAATCCATGCACCTATTGTCCCGCATTTAACAACTATTTTTGGATCATGAAGTGGCTTCTGGTTCTACTCATGTAAATTTGCTTTGGGACAGAACCTATTTTCTGGGAAGTAACATACACTATTAGATGAAACCACACTTCAACAAATCTATAATGCAACCGGATGTGTCTTTTTATCCGAAGCCTCTGGCGCATCCACAGGAGTCAGCGCATGCAGCACAACAATGTCATTATTTCCAAGTCGTCAGTAAGAGCAGCTTCACCAGAGGTGAGGAGACAGACACAGAGACCAAGAGAGGGTGAGGAAAGGGAGGAGAGAGTGAGGAGGGTGAGGAAAGAGAGTGAGAAGAGAGGGTGAGGAAAGAGAGAGAGGGTAAAGAAAGAGAGACGGTGAGGAGAGAGAGGGTGAGGAGAAGATGAGGAGAGCGATAGGAGTGAAAGAGCGAGAGAGACAAAAGTGTACCAATAAAAATGCTCACCACCCAGGAGTAGAACAGGTTCAATAGCTAGTATCCTATATTGCAACAGGTCGAAATCAGTCTGCTACAATGGTGGGGTTTTAACAAATTACTGATTTTTTTTTCATCGACCATATATCCTGTGTTCTGCCACTTCCCCACCCCCACCAAAGCATGTACACTACCTTTTACTTTGGGCCAGAACCTATTTTCTGAGAAGTAACATACATGATTAGATGGAACCACCCTTCAACAAATCTATGATATAACAGGAGATGTGTCCTTCTGTCCGAAGAGTGAGGAGAGAGTAATGAGATAGAGAAGATGAGGAAAGAGAGGAGAGAGAGGTTGAGGAGAGAGAGGGTGATCAGCGAGAGGGTGATCAGAAAAAGGTGAGGAGAGAGAGAGGAGAGAAGGGTGAGGAGAGAGAGAGGGTGAGGAGAGAGAAAGAGAGAGGGTAAGGACAGAGGGTGGGGAGTGAGAGTCAGAAAGAGAGAGACAAAAATGTACCAAGAACAATGCTCGCCACCCGAGCATAGAACATGTTCAATAGCTAGTATCATATATTGCAACAGCTCTAAATCGTTCTGCAACAATGGTAGGGGTTTTAACAAATGACTGTGTTCTGCCATTTCTCCACCCTACCAAACTATGTACACTGCTTTTTGCTTAAAGTGAAAGGTCTGGAAGTGTGCGTAAAAAACTTATGTTTTTCTGAATGATCCTTTGGGTGCATAGAATTCCACTATTGCAATTCTCTGTTTAATCAATGATAGCCAGTTGGACACCCGTAGAACACTATAACCATCCATTAAAAAGTACCATTATTGACAACTTATCTCCTTTGAAAAGAAAAACATCTGGAGTTGAAATTTCAATTGGAGGATTCTTCTCTCCGCCATTAATTGTTGGGGAGAGTCAGGAAGACGACATAAACATTCAGCTGGTCTAGCTGAAATTGATAGTTTCAGATTATTTTCATCTATGTGTATGTGGACCTTTGGCATGAATACACATTTCACAGTTTGTTTGCATGGAGCCTGGACAGTGTGCAGAGACTCCATACAAAGAAGGTGTAATAAAACCATGTGCCTTTAGGGCTTCTGTCAGCAGTTTTGTTATGTTTAAGGCAAAGAATAGCAGAAACTGCAGCGCTTTTTGCCACCAAAATGTTTGATTACAAAAAAGCACAAAATGAGTTTCAGTAGAGGATTTATTTTCTAAACATTCAAGATTGTATGGCCAAAGGTATGCGGACACTGGGTAGGTTAAAAATCCCACTCCAAAATTATTGGACTTACCATGGAGTTGGGCCCCCCTTTATGGCTTTTACGGACATCACTTTTCCAAAGAGACTTTCCACAGGAATTTGGAGAGCAGTTATGAGAATTTATGCCCGTTTGATGAAGCTACAGCCATGTAGCGATATGCGTGGGGAACTTGGTCTCATCAGGCTGTTCATTTACTCGTTTAATGTGGCTATTTTTGTTAAGCTCCTGGTGGTACATCTTTTCTATGTGCCTCATTTTGTGCCATATTCGATTACATTGATCTCAATGCCTTTCCTCCCAATAGGAGTATTCTTACCTACTAATATTCTTTATATATTCATTATTTTTGCATAATTCTTTGAATTCACATTCAAGTTTGTGTGGCCTATTGTTTTGTGGCTGACCTATTGAACAGTGTAAAGTAGTGAGAGAGATCTTTAAATCAGTGAAATATATCTTACTGGAAGTAGTTTTCACTTAATTAGAGTTTAACAGCAACATCAGCATATTTCGGTGCACAGTGGCCGGATTATACTCTAGGTCTTCTTTTCTCTCTCTGTGATTTCCAAGCCCTCCACCTGCCTCCGCTGTTTGAAGAGGAGCTTTCTATTAGGAATTGTGGTTCTATGCTCCCACCTGGGAATGGATCGGATCTACGCTACTCTTGTCACAAGCGCCGCAATTGTCCTGACCCTGGAGGCGGAGCTACCACGCGCACAGGGACAATGTCACAATATTAAGGAGTGTTGCGCTCTGGAGTAGTAGAATGTGTGGGACATGGGATGCCATATCTCCAATGGATTTCACTGCCCAAGGAACGCTGTGTTCCCGGGTTGCCTGTCAATGCAGGATGCTACTGTTTCTGGTACTAGGCAATGGTGGAATTGTGTCCATTCTGCTGTGCAAGTTAGCAGGAAATGGTTGTCTGGGCATGATTGGGAGGTATTCAACACTTGATCATTTCCTTCAGCATCAGGCGAGCTATTTAACCCTGTTCCAGGCTCTGGTCTTTGCTGTTTACACCATGTTCCAAATTATTATGCAAATGATATTTTTCTTGGATTTTCCTAAATGGTCGGTGCAAAGGACAGTCAGTCTAATAAAAGTCATCACCCGTTAGAGTATACATCGAATTTTATTGAAGAAACCTCCCAATGATAACAGTATAATCTCCAAAATGAATAAAAACTCAAAATGCACTGTTCCAAATTATTAGGCACAGTAGAATTTCTAAACATTTGATATGTTTTAAAGAACTGAAAATGCTCATTTATTGAATTTGCAGCATTAGGAGGTCACATTCACTGAACAAAAAAGCTATTTAACTCTAAAACATCCTAACAGGCCAAGTTACTTGTTAACATAGGAACCCTTCTTTGATTTCACCTACACAATTCTTGCATCCATTGAACTTGTGAGCTTTTGGAGAGTTTCTGCTTGTATTTCTTGCATGAAGTCAGAATAACCTCCCAGAGCTGCTGTTTTGATGTGAACTGCCTCCCACCCTCATAGATTGATGATACTCCAAAGGTTCTCAATAGGGTTGAGGTCAGGGGAACATGGTGGCCACCCATGAGTTTATCTCCTTTTATGCCCATAGAAGCCAATGACTCAGAGGTATTCTTTGCAGCATGAGATGCATTGTCACGCATGAAGATGATTTTGCTCCTGAAGGCCATGGAAGAAAGTTGTCAGTCAGAAACTCTATATACTTTGCAGAGGTCATTTTCACACCTTCAGGAACCTTAAAGGGCCCTACCAGTTGTTTCCCCACAATTCGGGCCCAAAACATAACTCCTCCACCTCATTGCTGATGTCGCAGCCTTGCTGGGACATGGTGGCCATCCACCAACCATGCATCTGGACCATTCAGGGTTGCTCGACACTCATCAGTAAACAAGACTGAAAATTAGTCTTCATGTACAGTATATCTGGGCCCAATGCAACCATTTCTGCTTGTGAACACTGTTCAGGGGTGGCCAAACAGTAGGTTTATTAACCAAAGCAAGCCTTTGAAAGATCCTACACCTTGAGGTTGGAGCACCAGCAGCTTCAAATATCTGTTTGCGGGTTTTTAATGGCTTTTTAGCAGCTGCTCTCTTAATCCGATGAACTTGCCTGGCAGAAACCTTCCTCATTATGCCTTTATCAGCATGAACACATCTATGCTCAGATTCAGCCACAAATCTCTTAACAGTACAATGATCACGCTTAAGTTTTCGGGAAATATCTAATGTTTTCATCCCTTGACCAAGGCATTCCACTATTTGATGCTTTTCGGCAGCAGAGAGATCCTTTTTCTTTCTCATATTACTGGAAAACTGTGGCCTGCTTAATAATGTGGAACATCATTAAGTAGTTATCCTTTAATTAGAATCACCTGGAAAACTAATTATCACGTGTGTTTAAAAGATTGATTTCAGTGATCCATTGAGCCCAGAGATACAATAGCATCCAAGAGTTTATGTCACGCTCGCGCCCAGACTGGTTGGCGTGTGCGTGCGAGGGTGTGGCCCCACTGGACCACAGACCAGACTACCTTGGAAGGGGCGTAACTAAGTAGCCTCCTTGGTATTCGCTGGAGCCAATGATGGTAAGGTCAGACTTGTGCGGCAGGAAGCTACCATGTGCTACTCCAGGGTGGTGTCTGGCTGTGGCTGCTGATCCCACCGGAGAATGGAACATAGACAGGCAAGTGGGCACAGCTGGCACTCTGGCAGACAGGCAGGCACGGCTGGGACACAGGCAGGCAGATGGGTACAACAGAGACACTGGCAGGCAGGCGGACACGGCTGGCTCTCTGGTAGGCAGGCAGGTACTGCTGGCTCTCTGGCAGGACAGGCGGACAAGGCTGGTACACTGGAAGAACCAGTAGGGACCGGTCTACAGGCAGGTATGTAAAACAGGTAAGAACTGTTCAGACAGGAGGACTTAAGAGGTAGAGAAAGATCGCAAGAGCGGATGCAGAGCAACAGCACAGGAGCTAGAGCCAAGAGCAGAGACGCAGGAGGCGGAGCCAGGAGGAGGAGCCAAGTGCAGAAACGCAGGAGGCGGAACCAAGAGCAAGAGGCGGAGCCAAGTGCAGAAACGCAGGAGGCGGAGCCAAGAGCAAGAGACGTAGAACCACAAGGAGCGGAGCCAGGTAGAACCGCAAGGAGCGGAGCCGCAGAGCAAGAGCTGAGCGGAGCAGCAGAGCAAAGCCACAGAGTGTAGTGCAAGGTCAGAGTGAGGAGCAAAGTTACAGAGAGCAGAGCTGAGAGCAAAGCCAGAGTGCAGAGATGAGAGCAGAACAAAGTCAGAGTGCAGAGCTGAGTGCAGAGCTGAGTGCAGAGCAAGACACAGAGTGCAGACCTGAGAGCAAAGCAAGGTCGCAGAGAGAGGAGCCAAAAGCAGAGCAAAGCAGGACACAAAGTACGCACAGCAGGGAAAGGAAACCAAGGCAGGGATATAAACGGACACAGGACAGGACTAGGCTAAGACAAAGTCAGGAACAGGACAAGGCACAGAGGCATGGACACAAGCCAGGGTACGACGCCCCTCTGGGTGGCGGACATAGGCCAGGGTACGAATCCCCACTGGGTGGCTACACAAGGACTTAGGCCAGGGTACTAAGCCCCACTGGGTGGCTACACAGGACACAGACCAGGGTACAACACCCCCCCCCTGGGTGGCAGACACAAGATTAACAGAGACAGGGCCTGGCACCTCAGCAGCTAAGAACTGACTGAGGGAGTAAGCTGCACAGGCCCCCACCAATGGGTGGGGAAGTCTTAAATACAGGAAGCCTTATGGCAATTGGCCGGGGACACCTTAGCAAGGTGCACAGTCTCAATAAGACACAGGAGTTGCTGGCGCCGCCCCCTATGCACACAGACAGAGCATGCACAGAGCAAGCAGCAGACATGAGGCACACAGCATGGAGCTGGCAGCAGAGAGAAGTCACAACAAGGCCCAGAGAAGTAAGTGAGTTTGAGTGTAATGCAGGTGAGGGATGGGAGGCGATGCAGTGATGCCAGCAGGGTTGTTACAGTTTATTTGAAAAACAAAACAATTAAATCTTTATGACACTTAAATCCCATTTGCATAATAATTTGGAACACGGTGTAGTTTTTCTTTAATTAGAATCACCTGGAAAACTAATTATCACATGTGTTTCATGTGATTTCAGTGATCCATTGAGCCCTGAGACACAATACCATCCATCAGATTATTTGAAAAACAAAACAATTAAATCTTTATGACACTTCAATCCAATTTGCATAATAATTTGGAGCACGGTGTATTGCAGTTCCTATATGCTGTGGTGGTGAGTGGTGCTTGCAGTACTGGTTGCTCTCTTTCAGGGTTAGTCTTCGGGTTTGTTTCCCTTTCTCTTTGTGCTATACTCCCAGGGTTTGTTGCAGAGGAATCTACCTTCTCGACTAGGCTCACGTCACCAGATGCCAGCTGCCTAGCGACAGTGGGCCTGGGAAGGGCTCTGTGTTATGATCCCAATGGCAGAGGATCTCTGATATTCCGGCAAGATAGAAAACATATAAATACTGCTCTAGGGAGGTGGAAAACTGGGCTAACCGCATACCTGATCCTGACACAAACAACTAAAAGTAGCCGGTGAACGTGCCTACATTGGTTCTAGACGTCTCGAGCCAGCCGGAGAACTGACTACCCCTAAAGGGAAAAAATAAGACCTCGCTTGCCTCCAGAGAAATTGAACCCCAAAGATATAGAAAGCCCCCAACAAATAATAACGGTGAGGCAAGAGGAAAACACAAACGTAGAGATGAACTAGATTCAGCAAAGTGAGGCCCAATAGTCTAGATAGCAGAAAATAGATAGTGGACTATGCGGTTAGCAGAAAACCCTACAAAACATCCACGCTGAACATTCAAGAACCCCCACACCGACTGACGGTGTGGAGGGAGAATATCAGCCCCCTAGAGCTTCCAGCAAGTCAAAAATCAAATATAAAGTAAGCTGGACAAAAACACTGAATAATGCAAACGATCCAAATTGTACAAAGCAGACTTAGCTTTTCTTGCATGAGGCAGACTGAAAGGAATCCGGAGGAGACCAAATAGGTCTGGATACAACGATGCCAGGCAAGAGACTGAGTCCAGAGGAGACTCAAATAGGAAACACCCGCTGCTTAACGACACAGCTGGAGCTCAGGCCTGCAACAAGACATACCTAACACAATACCGTTAGTGACCACCAGAGGGAGCCCAGAAACACAGTTCACAACAGTACCCCCCCCTTGAGGAGGGGTCACTGAACCCTCACCAAGACCCCCAGGGCGATCAGGATGAGCAGCGTGAAAGGCATGAACCAAATCAGCCGCATGAACATCAGAGGCGACAACCCAGGAATTATCCTCCTGACCATAGCCTTTCCACTTAACTAAATACTGGAGTTTCCGTCTAGAGATACGAGAATCCAGAATCTTCTCCACCACGTACTCCAACTTGCCCTCAACCAAAACCGGGGCAGGAGGCTCAACAGCAGGAACCATAGGCACCACGTACCGCCGCAACAAGGACCTATGGAACACATTATGAATAGCAAAAGACGCTGGAAGATCCAAACGAAAAGACACCGGGTTAAGGATTTCCAAAATCTTATAAGGACCGATAAAGCGAGGCTTGAACTTAGGAGAGGAGACTTTCAAAGGAACATGCCGAGAAGACAACCAAACCAAATCCCCAACACGAAGTCGGGGACCCACACCGCGGCGGCGGTTGGCAAACCGCTGGGCCTTGTCTTGTGACAATTTCAAATTGTCCACCACATGGTTCCAAATCCGCTGCAACCTATCCACCACAGAATCAACCCCAGGACAGTCAGAAGGCTCAACCTGACCCAAGGAGAAACGAGGATGAAAACCAGAGTTGCAGAAAAAGGGTGAAACCAAGGTGGCAGAACTAGCCCGATTATTAAGGGCAAACTCGGCCAGTGGCAAAAAGGTAACCCAGTCGTCCTGATCAGCAGAAACAAAACATCTCAAATAAGTCTCTAACGTCTGATTAGTTTGCTCGGTCTGGCCATTAGTCTGAGGATGAAAAGCCGACGAAAAAGACAAATCAATACCCATCTTAGCACAAAAGGATCGCCAGAATCTGGACACAAACTGGGATCCTCTGTCAGATACAATATTCTCAGGGATGCCATGCAAACGAACCACATTCTGAAAGAACAAAGGAACCAAATCAGAGGAGGAAGGCAACTTAGGCAAGGGCACCAAATGGACCATTTTAGAAAAACGATCGCACACCACCCAGATGACAGACATCTTCCGAGACACCGGAAGATCCAAAATGAAATCCATGGAAATGTGCGTCCAAGGCCTCTTTGGGATAGGCAAGGGCAAAAGCAACCCGCTGGCACGAGAACAGCAAGGCTTAGCCCGAGCACAAATCCCACAGGACTGCACAAAAGAACGCACATCCCGCGACAAGGAAGGCCACCAAAAGGACCTGGCCACCAAATCTCTGGTACCGAAAATCCCAGGATGTCCCGCCAACACCGAAGAATGAACCTCAGAAATGACTCTGCTGGTCCATCCATCAGGGACAAACAATCTCTCTGGTGGACAACGATCAGGCCTATCAGCCTGAAATTTTTGCAGCCCTCGTCGCAAATCTGGGGAAATGGCAGACAAAATTACTCCCTCTCTGAGAATACCAGCCGGCTCAGAGACTCCCGGAGAATCAGGCACAAAACTCCTAGAAAGTGCATCAGCCTTCACGTTCTTCGAACCAGGCAGGTACGAGACCACGAAGTCAAAACGGGAGAAAAACAACGACCAACGGGCCTGTCTAGGATTCAGGCGCTTGGCAGACTTGAGGTAAATCAGATTTTTATGTTCAGTCAAGACCACCACACGATGTCTAGCTCCCTCGAGCCAATGTCGCCACTCCTCAAATGCCCACTTCATGGCCAACAACTCCCGATTACCAACATCGTAGTTCCGCTCAGCAGGCGAAAATTTCCTTGAAAAGAAGGCGCATGGCTTCATCACGGAGCCATCAGAACTTTTTTGCGACAAAACAGCCCCTGCACCAATTTCAGAAGCATCAACTTCAACCTGGAAGGGAAGAGAGACATCCGGCTGGCACAAGACCGGCGCTGAAGTAAACCGATGCTTCAGCTCCCGAAAGGCCTCCACGGCCGCAGGAGACCAATTCGCAACATCAGAACCCTTCTTGGTCATATCCGTCAAAGGTTTAACCACGCTGGAGAAATTAGCGATAAAACGACGGTAAAAATTAGCAAAGCCCAAGAACTTCTGCAGGCTCTTAACAGACGTGGGCTGAGTCCAGTCATGAATGGCACGGACCTTAACCCCTTCCCGACATGTGACGGAATAGTACGTCACATGTCGGGACCCCCGCTTTGATGTGCGCTCCGGCGGTGAGCGCACATCAAAGTCGCGACATGTCAGCTGTTTTTTACAGCTGACATGTGCGCGCAATAGCGGCGGGTGAAATCGCGATCACCCGCCGCTATTAACTAGTTAAATGCCGCTGTCAAGCGCAGACAGCGGCATTTAACTACCGCATCCGGCCGTGCGGCCGGATATGAGCGCATCGCCGACCCCCGTCACATGATCGGGGGTCGGCGATGCTCCTCCATTGTATAATAGAGGTCCTTGAGACCTCTATGGTTACTGATCGCCGGTGGCTGTGAGCGCCACCCTGTGGTCGGCGCTCACAGCACACCGGCATTTCTGCTGTGTAGCAGCGATCTTATGATCGGTGCTGCATAGCAGAGCCGATCGCGTTGTGCCTGCTTCTAGCCTCCCATGGAGGCTATAGAAGCATGGCAAAAGTAAAAAAAAAAAGTTTTTAAAAATGTGAAAAAAATAAAAAAAATATAAAAGTTTAAATCACCCCCCTTTCGCCCCAATCAAAAAAAATCAATAAAAAAAACCCCCAACCTACACATATTTGGTATCGCCGCATTCAGAATCGCCCGATCTATCAATAAAAAAAAAGCATTAACCTGATCGCTAAATGGCGTAATGAGAAAAAAATTCGAAACGCCAGATTTACGTTTTTTTGGTCGCCACGACATTGCATTAAAATGCAATAACAGGCGATCAAAAGAACGTATCTACACCAAAATGCTATCATTAAAAACGCCAGCTCGGCACGCAAAAAATAAGCCCTCACCTGACCCCAGATCACGAAAAATGGAGACGCTACGAGTATCGGAAAATGGCGCAATTTTGTTTTGTTTTGTTTTTTGCAAAGTTTGGAATTTTTTTTCACCACTTAGGTGAAAAATAACCTAGTCATGTTAGGTGTCTATGAACTCGTAGTGACCTGGAGAATCATAATGGCAGGTCAGTTTTAGCATTTAGTGAACCTAGCAAAATAGGCAAGCAAAAAACAAGTGTGGGATTGCACTTTTTTTGCAATTTCACTGCACTTGGAATTTTTTTCCCGTTTTCTAGTACACGACATGCTAAAACCAATGATGTTGTTCAAAAGTACAACTCGTCCCGCAAAAAATAAGCCCTCACATGGCCAAATTGACGGAAAAATAAAAAAGTTATGGCTCTGGGAAGGAGGGGAGCGAAAAACGAAAACGGAAAAACGGAAAAAGCTCCGGGGGTGAAGGGGTTAACTGGGTCCATCTCCACAGTAGAAGGGGAAAAAAATAAAACCCAAAAAAGAAACCTTCTGTACCCCAAAGATACATTTTGAGCCCTTCACAAATAGAGCATTCTCCCGCAAAACCTGAAACACCATCCTGACCTGGTTCACATGGGACTCCCAATCATCAGAAAAAAACAAAATATCATCCAGATAAATAATCATAAATTTATCCAGATATTTCCGGAAGATGTCATGCATGAAGGACTGAAACACAGAAGGAGCATTAGATAATCCGAAAGGCATCACCAGGTACTCAAAATGACCCTCAGGCGTATTAAATGCCGTTTTCCATTCATCTCCCTGCTTTATGCGCACAAGGTTATACGCACCACGAAGATCTATCTTGGTGAACCAACTGGATCCCTTAATCCGAGCAAACAAATCAGACAACAATGGCAAAGGATACTGAAATTTAACAGTGATCTTATTCAGAAGACGATAATCAATACAAGGTCTCAGAGACCCGTCTTTCTTGCCCACAAAAAAGAATCCTGCACCAAGAGGGGACGAGGATGGGCGAATATGTCCCTTCTCCAAAGACTCCTTTATATAACTCCGCATCGCGGCATGCTCTGGCACAGATAAATTAAAGAGTCGTCCCTTAGGAAACTTACTACCAGGAATCAAATCTATAGCACAATCACAGTCCCTATGAGGAGGAAGGGCACTGGACCTGGCCTCATTAAATACATCCTGAAAGTCTGACAAAAACTCAGGGATCTCAGAAGGAGTAGAAGAAGCAATAGACACCAATGGAGAATCGCCATGAATCCCCTGACACCCCCAACTAGACACAGTCATAGCTTTCCAATCTAAAACTGGATTATGGGCCTGTAACCATGGCAGACCCAAAACGACATCATCATGCATTTTATGCAGTACCAAAAAACGAATCACCTCCTGATGTACAGGAGTCATGCACATGGTCACCTGCGTCCAATACTGAGGTTTATTCTCTGCCAATGGCGTAGAATCAATTCCTCTAAGAGGAATAGGATTTTCCAAAGGCTCCAGGATAAAACCGCAGCGCTTGGCAAACGACAAATCCATCAGACTTAAAGCAGCACCAGAATCCACAAAAGCTATAACTGAGTAAGAAGATAATGAACAAATTAAAGTCACAGACAAAATAAACTTAGGCTGAAAAGTACCAATGGCGGACAGGATTAACTTTTTTCTTTAAACGTTTAGAGCATGCTGAGATAACATGTGTTGAATCACCACAGTAGAAACACAACCCATTTTGACGTCTATGATTTTGTCGCTCGGCTCTGGTCAAAATTCTGTCACATTGCATAGAATCAGGTGACCGTTCAGACAGCACCGCCAAAGGATTATCAGATTTGCGCTCCCGCAAACGTCGATCAATTTGAATGGCTAGAGCCATTGAATCATTTAGACCTGTAGGGATAGGAAACCCCACCATCACATCTTTAATGGCTTCAGAAATACCATTTCTGAAATTTGCGGCCAGTGCACACTCATTCCATTGAGTAAGCACGGACCATTTCCGAAATTTTTGGCAATATACCTCAGCTTCGTCCTGACCCTGAGAGATAACCAGCAACATTTTTTCAGCCTGATTTTCAAGATTAGGCTCCTCATAAAGCAAACCAAGTGCCAGAAAAAACGCATCAACATTCACCAATGCAGGATCTCCTGGCGCCAGAGAGAAGGCCCAATCCTGAGGGTCGCCGCGCAAGAAGGAAATAACAATCTTAACTTGCTGAGCGGAATCACCAGAGGAACGAGGCTTCAGAGACAGAAACAATTTACAATTATTCCTAAAATTCAGGAATTTAGATCTATCTCCAAAAAACGGCTCAGGAATAGGTATTTTTGGTTCAGACATAGGGCTATGGATAACAAAATCCTGAATGCTTTGCACCCTAGCAGCAAGCTGATCCACACTAGAAGTCAGAGTCTGGACATTCATATCTGCAGCAGAGTTTCGGCCACTCAGAGAAAAAGGGGATGGAAGAAGCTAAGAAAACTGCAGCAAAAAAAAAACAAAAACTCAGAACTTCTTTTTAATCCCGCTTCTGCGATGCATTAAACATTTTCTTTTAGGCCTGGCATTCTGTTATGATCCCAATGGCAGAGGATCTCTGATATTCCGGCAAGATAGAAAACATATAAATACTGCTCTAGGGAGGTGGAAAACTGGGCTAACCGCATACCTGATCCTGACACAAACAACTAAAAGTAGCCGGTGAACGTGCCTACGTTGGTTCTAGACGTCTCGAGCCAGCCGGAGAACTGACTACCCCTAAAGGGAAAAAATAAGACCTCGCTTGCCTCCAGAGAAATTGAACCCCAAAGATATAGAAAGCCCCCAACAAATAATAACGGTGAGGCAAGAGGAAAACACAAACGTAGAGATGAACTAGATTCAGCAAAGTGAGGCCCAATAGTCTAGATAGCAGAAAATAGATAGTGGACTGACGGTGTGGAGGGAGAATATCAGCCCCCTAGAGCTTCCAGCGAGTCAAAAATCAAATATAAAGTAAGCTGGACAAAAACACTGAATAATGCAAACGATCCAAATTGTACAAAGCAGACTTAGCTTTTCTTGCATGAGGCAGACTGAAAGGAATCCGGAGGAGACCAAATAGGTCTGGATACAACGATGCCAGGCAAGAGACTGAGTCCAGAGGAGACTCAAATAGGAAACACCCGCTGCTTAACGACACAGCTGGAGCTCAGGCCTGCAACAAGACATACCTAACACAATACCGTTAGTGACCACCAGAGGGAGCCCAGAAACACAGTTCACAACAGCTCTGCTTAAGTCCCTTTCCTAAATTACTGGGAGCAGGCTCGCTAAGCTGGGGCAGCTTGTGCCAGCGCATCTGTGGCTGTGCTTTTGCTGGTTTGGTGCCAGTCTTACTGGGTTACTTTGCACTTATGAATAACAGAATAAACAGCCATATTTATTTATTTTTTTAAATGGATACAGTCAAGCAGCTTAAGGACCAGATGCAGGGTCTTCTGGGAATGTTTCAGGATTTGGTGGGCACTGTGAACCAGAACAACCAGACACTGGCTCAGGGGGTTCCTCAGACACAGGTAAATTCTAACCCCAGTCCTGCAGCGGGGTCATTCCCATAGAACCTAAGGTGCCCCTTCCTGATTTTTTGGTGGGACATTGTAATCATTTCAAGGAGGGGTGCAAATTATACTTACAACTTTGCCTTTTTTCCTCTGGTAACGAAGGTACTCGGCTTGGTCTTGTTATTTCACTTCTTCAAACGAATCCCCAGTTCTGGGCATTTTGATTACCCTAAGGAGCAATCATACTCTCATCAGTGGATTAATTTTTTTGAGGCTATGAGTCAGATTTATGACAAATCAGACCGTTTGACCTTGGCTGAATCCAACCTTTAGGATTCTTGTCAGTGGGACCTCACAGCGAAGGACTACTGCTAACAGTTCCGTAGGTGGGACATAGGGTGGAACAATGCTGCTCTTCACAGTACCTTCCTGTCTGGGCTTAATGACCATATTAAACATATGCTAGGGAACCACTCTGCTCCCTGGTCTTTGGAGGCCGCCATGACATTAGCAGTGTGACTTTATCGGAGAAGATGGGAGAGATTTCAGGAGAAACTGTTCTTCAGACGGAGTTCATCCATACCCTCTGCCAGTCTTGTGGCTGAGGGAGAACCCACACAGCTTGGTGGAGTTGGTACCTCTCAGGAGATAAGGCAGTGAAGATAGCGTCAGCGACAGTGCCTTCTATGCAGTTCCTCACATCACCTAGTTTATGAGTGTCCACGTCTGGAGCCAGCGGGAAATGACGGCGCATAACTGGGTTCAGAGATCCCCATCTAGGAACTCAAGTATCCCTAACAAAAATATGACTTTATGACTTTTACCTATTGTTGTCACTTTTAACGGTAAGAGTGTGGAGGGTCATTTTTTTGTTGATTGCGGGGCTGATATGTTTTTTAATGCTGCCATGGCCATGGAGTTGAAAATTCTCTTATCTCCTTGGATGCATCTATTAGATTGTCTTGATAATTCTCCCCTTGTCGAGAGTAGTGAGTATCCCACAGCCGAACCAGTGTCTATTGTGAAAAACTATAAGGTTGCACCATGAAATACTAAGAAAAGGACCAGCTTAGGTGTCCTGGTCCTTTTTTTTCTATTTTAATCAACCCTTTTTAGACATGTGCACACCTACTCCCATCAGCTACAGGTGATGTTAAGTAGCTAGCTGGTCCATTCCTGCCCCATAAATTGTAGGTTTTTTGCCCAGGAGAGGTGACGTATCAGGACGTGGACCCAATTTTGAAGGACACCTTGACGTTGGTAGTTGGGCACACATATATTGGTCAATCTATGCACTAATCACCTTCTTTTTTACTATGCAAATTGCCTCTTCTGAGAAAAAGAGGACTTAAACTCTATAGCGCCACCTGTTGGAAGTAGCGATCCTACAAGTCACAATCAACCCTTTAACGAGTTGTGCAATATGACTTAGGATAAAAGCCAAATCAGTATCTCAATTCGCAGACACGGTCTTTCGGGCTTTTGGCCCTCGTCAATGCAAGCATGTGAACTGATTTGGCTAGGTGAGAGGCTCTGGACTGGGGTCTAAGGGGTAACTTTTCTCCTTATGGAGAGTGACATACCAGCTGGCTTGTCAAGGTAAGGAGGCTTATTCGCCGTGCAATGCTCCTCTGGGAAATGAAATATGCAAATTGCCTCTTCTGAGAAAAAGAGGACTTAAACTCTATAGCGCCACCTGTTGGAAGTAGCGATCCTACAAGTCACAATCAACCCTTTAAAGATTCGTGCAATATGACTTAGGATAAAAGCCAAATCAGACACGGTGTTTCGGGCTGTTGGCCCTCGTCAGTGCGAAGCATGAGAACTGCTTTGGCTAGGTCTTTTTTACTGTAATTTTATAGCAATGTTTCCCATTTTCTATGGCGGTAATGCAGAACAAGTGTCTATCACCACAGGTTGTCTGCACAAGGAAGAGGCATACTTTTATATTTTACAGGATCCTTCTCCTGCTGTGGTGTTAGGTCAACCTTGGCTTCACATCCATAACTCTATTATTGACTAGGAGAAGGGGGATATTGTTAAGTGGTCCTCCAATTGCCAATCCTTTTGTATTATTAGGCCCCCAAAAGGTAGTAGGTTCCACCTCCCAGGCTCTGGTAGAGTATATGGCAGAGTTCCCACAGATGTTCTCTGAGGAGGCCTACTAGAAATTACCTTCACATAGAACTTATGGCTGCTCATTGAGGGAGCAAAGTTGTCAAAGGGCCACATTTTTAACCTGTCAGAACCCGAAAGGCAAGCCATGAAGGAATATATTCGGGAATATTTGAAAAACTTCTCTGCTCCAGTCTGATGTCAATAAGCCTTTTGTGGTGGAAGTGGACACCTCCGAGGTAGGGGTGGGAGCGATGCTCTCCCAAGGATCCACAATCGAACACATTTGAGGCCTCAAGCTTTTTTTTCTCAAACAATTCACCACCAGAGCATAATTATGACATCGGCAGTCGTAAACTTTTTGCCATCAAGTTAGCTTTGGAGTAATGGAGGCACCTCCTTGAGGGACCTAAGCACCCATTCACAGTGCTTACTGGCCATAAAAATCTATTTTTTTAGCATAAGACTTCGTAGATTTGTTCAGGTGGTAAGCTAACAAGGGGTTCCCATGAATATTGTCTCCGACCGTGGGTCCCAGTTTATCTCCGGTGTTTCTGGAGGGCTTTCTTTTAAAGCAATCTTGCCAATATGATATTTCATCACTTATCAGTATTATAGTCTGAGGCCACGTGCACACTTGCGGAAAGTGGTGCGGATTTTTCCGGACTGCTTTTGGTAAATCCGCAGGTAAACCGCACTGCGGATTACCTGCGGAATTACCGCGGATTTATCGCGTTTTTTTTGCAGATTTTGTGCGGATTCCACCTGCGGTTTTACACCTGCAGATTCCTATTATGGGGCAGGTGTAAACCGCTGCGGAATCCGCACAAAGAATTGACATGCTGCGGAATAAACAACGCTACGTTTCCGTGCGTTTTTTTCCGCAGCATGTGCACTGCGGATTTTGTTTTCCATAGGTTTACATGGTACTGTAAACTCAGGGAAAACTGCTGCGAATCCGCAGCGGCCAATCCGCTGCGGATCTGCAGCAAAATCCGCAACGTGTGCACATACCCTAAAGGGTAAGGTTTCTCCTTGTGGAGAGTGACATACCAGCTCTGGCTTGTCAAGGTAAGGAGGCTTATTCACCGTGCAATGCTCCTCTGGGAAATTTAATATGCAAATTGCCTCTTCAGAGAAAAAGAGAACTTAAACTCTATAGCGCCACTTGTTGGAAGTAGCGATCCTACAAGTCACAATCAACCCTTTTATGGAGTTGGGCAATATGACTTAGGATAAAAGTCAAATCAGTATTTCAATTTGCAGACACGGTATTTCGGGCTGTTGGCCCTCGTCAGTGCGAAGCATGAGAACTAAATTGGCTAGGTGAGAGGCTCTGGACTGGGATCTAAGGGGTAAGGTTTCTCCTTGTGGAGAGTGATATACCAACTCTGGCTTGTCAAGGTAAAGAGGCTTATTCGCCGTGCAATGCTCCTCTGGGAAATTTAATATGCAAATTGCCTCTTCAGAGAAAAAGAGGACTTAAACTCTATAGTGCCACCTGTTGGAAGTAGCGATCCTACAAGTCACAATCAACCCTTTTATGGAGTTGTGCAATATAACTGGATAAAAGCCAAATCAGTACCTCAATTTGCAGACACGGGTTTCAGGCATATTAAAGGGAATCTGTCACCCCAAAAATCGTATATGAGATAAGGTCACTGGCATCAGGGACTTATCTACAGCATTCTGTAATGCTGTAAATAAGCCCCCTATGTAACCTGAAAGGTAAGAAAAACAGGTTATATTATACTCACCCAGGGGCGGTCCGGTCTGATGGCCGTCACGGTCCGGGTCCTCCTATCTTCATACGATCACGACCTCTTCTTGTCTTCCTGCCGCGGCTCCTGCGCAGGCTTACTTTGTCTGCCTTGTTGAGGGCAGAGCAAAGTACTGCAGTGTGCAGGTATCAGGAAAGGTCAGAGAGGCCCAGCACCTGTGCACTGCAGTACTTTGCTCTGCCCTTAAGCCACAGCAGGAAGACAAGAGGACGTCATCGTATGAAGATAGGAGGTGCTGGACCCGGACCGCGACGCCCATCGGACAGGACCGCAGCGGGACTGCCCCTGGGTGAGTATAATCTAACTTGTTTTTCTTACCTTTCAGGTTACATCCGGGGCTTATCTACAGCATTACAGAATGCTGTAGATAAGCCCCTGATGCCGGTGGCCTTATCTCATATACGATTTTTGGGGTGACAGATTCCCTTTAAATTTCCCAGAGGAGCATTGCACGGCGAATAAGCCTCCTTACCTTGATAAGCCAAAGCTGGTATGTCACTCTCCACAAGGAGAAATCTTACCCCTTAGACCTCAGTCCAGAGCCTCTCACCTAGCCAACATAGTTCCCATGCTTCGCACTGACGAGGGCCAACAGCCCAAAACACTGTGTCTGTGAATTGAGATACTGATTTGGCTTTTATCCTGTCATATTGCACGACTCGTTAAAGGGTTGAATGTGACTTGTAGGATCGCTACTTCCAACAGGTGGCGCTATAGAGTTTAAGTCCTCTTTTTCTTTGAAGAAGCAATTTGCATACAGTATTATAGGGAAACACTGCCAGCCCCTGGTGAATCAAGGCAGCAAACTATGCTTGATGAAACGCATAGGGATATTTCTAGTCTTAAGGCTATGATTCTGTAAAAGTGATTAGTGCTGTTAAGGGTTTGTGAGTTCCTTTGTATATCAAAATAGCAATGGTTGCTATTTGGTAAACAACTAGTTGGACACCCATGCTATGGGTCTAGTTATTGATCAAGATACTATTGATTATAGTGAACAGTTATTTTAGTATTCAATATAGCTGATATCTAAAGCTAAATTAAGGATAGTATATTCTAGTAGTTGATTGAAGCTTTATGGTGTCCTTTAATATGAATAAGTGGTTATGTTTGACCAGGGTTATTGAGGTCAGAATATTAATATACTAACCATTTAATATAGTCGGGCAGGCCCAAATACTTTGTTACAGAAATAAAATGATACATAGTCTGTGTACTGAAAGAATTTTGAACTTTTGTATAGATGTTGTAATGTATGTTTATCCATTTTAAAATTAAATATTAAAAGTTAGGTTTTATAACTCTACATTTCACTTCAGTTAGATTAGACAGTGAATTATTGGTGATATTCCTTGGAGATATTTAGTTTATAATAATTCAGTGAATTTATGGCTTTCTTTAAAAGCCTTGAAACTCTCATTTTCATCCGTTTACCATCCTTAATCTAATTGGTAAGCTGAGTGAACCAACCAGTGTCTTGAGTCCTATCTAAGATACTTTGGCTCCCATACTCAGCACGATTTGGGATCATACTTAGCCTTGGCAGAGTTTGCCCTAAACAATAGACACCACAAGGGCTTGGAAATGACCCCCTTCTTCTGTAATCAAGGATATCATCCTAGGTCTCCATGCTTTGAGGGAGGGTACTATGTACTTCCGGCGGCCTCTGTAACTATCCACCGCCTCCAGAAGGTCTGGGAGGAGGCCTGTACCCATCTCAAGAAAGCAGGGGAAAGCATGAAGAGGAAGGCCAATAGGCATCGGCAGCAAGGTTGCTAACTCAGAGAGGGGGAAAGAGTTTGGGAGGCTAGTAAGAATCTCAAGATTAAGATACCATCTCCTAAGCTCACAAGGTTTAGAGGACAATTTCCCATTAACGAGGTTGTCAATAAGGTGGCTTTTTGGGTAGGTCTGCCTTCCTCTATGCGAGTTCCCAATGTTTTTCACAAGACATTATTAAAGAAGGTGGTTACTCCGCTTGTGACCCAGGATCCTCCTCCTCCTATTCTGGTAGACAATACTGAAGAACTTGAGATATAAAGTATTGTGGACTCTCAAAGTTCAGAACACCGTTCAGTATTTGATTCATTGGAAGAGAGTACAGTCCTGTGTCTCAGAAGGTAATATACAGTACAGACCAAAAGATTGGACACACCTTCTCATTTAAAGATTTTTCTGCATTTTCATGACTATGAAAATTGTACATTCACACTGAAGACATCAAAACTATGAATTTACACATATAGATTTATGTACTTAACAAAAAAGTGTGAAACAACTGAAAATATGTCTTATATTCTAGGTTCTTCAAAGTAGCCACCTTTTGCTTTGATGACTGCTTTGCACTCACTTGGCATTCTCTTGATGAGCTTCAAGAGGTAGTCACCGGAAAAGGTCTTCCAACAATCTTGAAGGAGGTCCCAGAGATGCTTAGCACTTGTTGGCCCTTTTGCCTTCACACTGCAGTCCAGCTCACCCCAAACCACCTTCATTGGGTTCAGGTCTGGTGACTGTGGAGGCCAGGTCATCTGGCGTAGCACTCCATCACTCTCCTTCTTGGTCAAATAGCCCTTACACAGCCTGGAGGTGTGTTTGAGGTCATTGTCCTGTTGAAAAAAAAATGATGGTCCAACTAAACGCAAACTGGATGGAATAGCATGCCGCTGCAAGATGCTGTGGTAGCCATGCTGGTCCAGTATGCCTTCAATTTTGAATAAATCCTCAACAGTGTCACCAGCAAAGCACCCCCACACCACCACACCTCCTCCGCCATGCTTCACGGTGGGAACCAGGCATGTAGAGTCCATCTGTTTACCTTTTCTGCGTCGCACAAAGACACGGTGGTTGGAACCAAAGATCTCAAATTTGGACTCATCAGACCAAAGCACAGATTTCCACTGGTCTACTGTCCATTCCTTGTGTTCTTTAGCCCAAACAAGTCTCTTCTGCTTGTTGCCTGTCCTTAGCAATTGTTTCCTAGCAGCTATTTTACCATTAAGGCCTGCTGCACAAAGTCTCCTATTAATAGTTGTTGTAGAGATGTGTCTGCTGCTAGAACTCTGTGTGGCATTGACCTGGTCTCTAATCTGAGCTGCTGTTAACCTGCGATTTCTGAGGCTGGTGACTCGGATAAACTTATCCTCAGAAGCAGAGGTGACTCTTGGTCTTCCTTTTCTGGGGCGGTCCTCATGTGAGCCAGTTTCTTTGTAGCGCTTGATGGTTTTTGCAACTGCACTTGGGGACACTCTCAAAGTTTTCCCAATTTTTCGGACTGACTGACCTTCATTTCTTATAATGATGGCCACTCGTTTTTCTTTACTTAGCTGCTTTTTTTTTGCCATAATTCAAATGCTAACAGTCTATTCAGTAGGACTATCAGCTGTGTATTCACCAGACTTCTGCTCAACACAACTGATGGTCCCAACCCCATTTATAAGGCAAGAAATCCCACTTATTAAACCTGACAGGGCACACCTGTGAAGTGAAAACCATTTCCGGTGACTACCTCTTGAAGCTCATAAAGAGAATGCCAAGAGTGTGCAAAGCAGTCATCAAAGCAAAAGGTGCCTACTTTGAAGAACCTAGAATATAAGACATATTTTCAGTTGTTTCACACTTTTTTGTTAAGTATATAATTCCACATGTGTTAATTCATAGTTTTGATGCTTTCAGTGTGAATTTACAATTTTTATAGTCATGAAAATACAGAAAAATCTTTAAATGAGGTGTGTCCAAACTTTTGGTCTGTACTGTATATGGCATCTCATCGCTGAGTTCCATAAGAGGTTCCCAGACAAGGTGGATGGTGAGCCCAGAGGCCTCTCCTAGGGAGTGGGGTACCATTAGGAATTGTGGTTCTGTGCTCCCACCTTCGATTGGATAAGGTCCGCTGCTAAACTACTCCCATCACATGTGCTGGAACTGTCCTGACCCTGGAGGTGGAGCTACAATGTGTGCAGGGACAAAGTCCCAACATTATGGAGCATTGCATTCTGGAGTAGTAGGATGTGTGTGGACATGCGACGCCATATCTCCAACAGATTTCACTGCCCTAGGAAGATGAGACATTGTATTCCCTGGTTGCCAGGCAACGCAGGAAGCTGCTCTGTCTGGCAGTAGGGAGTGGTGAGATTGTGTACATTCTGCTGTGCTAGTTAGCAGGAAATGGTTGTCTGGCGATGATTGGGAGGTATTCAACACCTGATCATTTCTTTCAGCATCAGGCAGGCTATTTAACCCTGTTCTCAGCACAAGTCTTTGCTGTTTATTGCAGTCCCTAGGTGTTGTGGTGGTGAGCGGTGCTTGAAGTACTGGTTGCTTTCTTTCAGGGTTGGTCTTCGGGTTTGTTTCCCTTTCTCTTTGTGCTGCACTCCCAGGGTTTCTCGCAGATGAATTTACTTTCTTGACTATGCTCCGACCACATAAACAGATGCCAGTTGCCTGGCGACAGTGGGCCTGGGAAGGGTTCTACTAATATCCCCCTCCCAATTACTGGAGGCTAGGTGAAGAGTATCCCGACCCTTTAAGGTTCGCTTAGCTGGGGCAGCTTGCGCAAAGTTAGTCTGTGGCTGCGTCTTTTCTGCTTGTGTACCAGTTTTGCTGTGTCTCTCTCCAATTGTGCATAACACTTTCAAACATAGGAGACAGGTCACTGGAAAGGCAGTGACCTGTTATTCAAAGACTAGAAGCAGGTAGAGGAGTCTGGGAATCACAGACAAGGTCTTCTCCCAGAGTACAGTCCGACCCTGTATACTGAAGTCTAATTTGCAGAAAACTTCAAATAGTGCATAAAAATGAACAACAACATGGATTTCTTCACTAAAGGTATCAAATTATTCTGCATTACAGCTATGTGTACTTTACATTCCGAAATCTTTCTGACAAGTTCACTTTAACAGCAATCTAGCCATTACTCTGCTAGATCCACCTGGTACAACACCAATTAGATTCCATTCATTAAAGGGAATCTATCACCCCTGGGACATACAGGTGCATTTCACAAAATTAGAATATTATCAGAAAGTTAATTTACAGTATTTCAGTTCTTCAATACAAAAAGTGAAACATGTATTAGAGTCATTACAAACAGAGTGATCTATTTCACTATATGGTGGTATGAGCTAGCTCTGTTACTTCACAGAGTAGCCGTGAACTCAAAGCACTGCACCCTGTTTGACTTCACAGAGGCACAGGCTATCTGCCCAAACAGAGAGCAGTCAGTGGTCATGCATGCACACAAACTCCTCGCCGGAGGTGCCAGCATTCTAGGGGCTTATTTCAGCCTGGTCCCTGAACACAAACTCACATGACCACACTGGCGCAAAGCACATAACATAGAACAATACTAGCGCATGGCCGTGCGGCCATGCGAGCCTTAAATAGTTGCAGCATGTACAAGACCTTCCTAGGACCAATGAGAGGCTGCCACAGAGCGTGAGCACCTACAGGACCTTCCTGAAGGACCAATGGCCTTAGCTGCAGTATCTGATCATGTGACCCTCGATCTCCACTGAGAGATGTTACTCTGGGCATGCTCAGAACGAGAAAAGCAGGACTTAGTCCCAGAAGCGTCTGCTCGCCGCTGCCCAGCACTGACTTCAATAGCAGAAGCAGGAAAAGCAGCAGTAACTCTTTGTACAGAGTCAGACTGAGCGAGACGCTGGGACCGACGTCTCTGCTGAGCAGGCTCCACTGCGGCAGGAGAAGAATGGGAGACCGCAGCGGAGATGGCCCGAGATTCCCCCTGTGCAGAGGCAGGAACTCAACCCCTAACATACAGCCAATGAAAACCCAAAAGTCAGTAAATTAGAATATTTTATAACACCAGCTTGAAAAAATGCTTTTAAAATCCAAAATGTTGGCCTACCAAAATGTATATTCAGTAGTGATGAGCGAGTATACTCTTTACTCAAGATTTCCCGAGCATGCTCGGTGGGTCTCCGAGTATATGTAAGTGCTCGGAGATTTAGTTTTTGTTGACGCAGCTGAATGATTTACAACTGTTAGACACCTTGATTACATGTGGGGATTCCCTAGCAACCAGGCAACCCCCACATGTACTTATGCTGGCTAGCAGCTGTAAATCATGCAGTTGCGTCAACAAAAACGAAATCTCCAAGCACTTACAAATACTCGGAGACCCCCCGAGCATGCTCGGGAAATCTCGAGCAACGAGTATACTCGCTCATCACTAATATTCAGTAAATGCACTCAATACTTGGTCGGAGCTCCTTTGGCATCAATTACTGCATCAATGTGATGTGGTATGGAGGCTATCATATAGGTTTTATAACACCTTCATGCTGAGGTGTTATGGAAGCTCGGGTTGCTTTGATATGAGCCTTCAGCTCATCTGAATTGTTGGGTCTGGTGTCTCATCTTCCTCTTGACAATACCCCATAGATTCTCTATGGGGTTAAGGTCAGGCGAGTTTGCTGGCCAATCAAGCACAGTGATACTTTTGTTTTTAAACCAGGTATTGGTACTTTTGGCAGTGTGGACAGGTGCCAAGTCCTGCTGGAGAATGAAATTTCCATCTCCAAAAAGCTTGTCGGCAGAGGGAAGCATGAAGTATTCTAAAATTTCCTGATAAACGGCTGCGCTGACTTTGGTCTTGATAAAACACAGTGTACCTATACCAGCAGATGACATGGCTCCCCAAACCATCACTGATTGTGATAACTTCACACTAGACCTCCAGAAGCTTGGATTGTGTGCCTCTCCACTCTTCCTTCAGACTCTGGGACATTGATTACCAAGGTCTAGTGTGAAGTATCAACAATGAATGATGGTTTGGGGAGCCATGTCATCTGCTGGTATAGGTCCACTGTTTTATCAAGACCAAAGTCAGCGCAGCCGTCCACCAGTCAATTGTAGAGCACTTCATGCTTCCCTCTGCCGCTAAGCTTATTGGAGATGGAAATTTAATTCTACAGCAGGACGTGGCGCCTGTCCACACTGCCAAAAGTACCAATTCATCGTTTAAAAACAACAGTATCACTGTTAGTGTTGAGCATTCCGATACCGCAAGTATCGGGTATCGGAATTCCGATACCGAGATCCGATACTTTTGTGGTATCGGGTATCGGTATCGAAACAACATTAATGTAAAAATGTGTAAAAGAGAGAATTAAAATAAAAAAATATTGCTATACTCACCTCTCCGACGCAGCCTGGACCTCAGCGAGGGAACCGGCAGCGTTGTTTGCTTAAAATTCGCGCTTTTCCTTCCTTACGTGAAGTCCCGGCTTGTGATTGGTCGCGTGCCGCCCATGTGGCCGCGACACGACCAATCACAGCAAGCCGTGACGTAATTTTAGGTCCTTCAGGATTTTAAAATTACGTTCTGGCTTGTGATTGGTCGCGTCGCGGTCACATGGGCGACGCGACCAATCACAAGCCGTGACGTCACGGGAGGCTGGACACGCGCGCATTTTAAAATGCGCGCTTGTCCTGCCTCCCGTGACGTCACGGCTTGTGATTGGTCGCGTCGCCCATGTGACCGCGACGCGACCAATCACAAGCCAGAACGTAATTTTAAAATCCTGAAGGACCTAAAATTACGTCACGGCTTGCTGTGATTGGTCGCGTCGCGGCCACATGGGCGACGCGACCAATCACAAGCCGGGACGTCACGGGAGGCAGGACAAGCGCGCATTTTAAAATGCGCGCGTGTCCAGCCTCCCGTGACGTCACGGCTTGTGATTGGTCGCGTCGCCCATGTGACCGCGACGCGACCAATCACAAGCCAGAACGTAATTTTAAAATCCTGAAGGACCTAAAATTACGTCACGGCTTGCTGTGATTGGTCGCGTCGCGGCCACATGGGCGGCACGCAACCAATCACAAGCTGGGACTTCACGTAAGGAAGGAAAAGCGCGAATTTTAAGCAAACAACGCTGCCGGTTCCCTCGCTGAGGTCCAGGCTGCGTCGGAGAGGTGAGTATAGCAATATTTTTTATTTTAATTCTTTCTTTTACACATTAATATGGATCCCAGGGCCTGAAGGAGAGTTTCCTCTCCTTCAGACCCTGGGAACCATCAGGGATACCGTCCGATACTTGAGTCCCATTGACTTGTATTGGTATCGGGTATCGGAATCGGATTGGATCCGATACTTTGCCGGTATCGGCCGATACTTTCCGATACCGATACTTTCAAGTATCGGACGGTATCGCTCAACACTAATCACTGTGCTTGATTGGCGAGCAAACTCGTCTGACCTTAACCCCATAGAGAATCTATGGGGTATTGTCAAGAGGAAGATGAGACACCAGACCCAACAATGCAGATAAGCTGAAAGCTGCTATCAAAGCAACCTGGGCTTCCATAACACCTCAGCAGTGCCACAGGCTGATTGTCTCCATGCCACGCCGCATTGATGCAGTAATTAATGCAAAAGGAGCCCCGACCAAGTATTGAGTGCATTTACTGAATATACATATCAGTAGGCCAACATTTAGGATTTTAAAATAATTTTTTCAAGCTGATGTTATAAAGTATTCTAATTTACTGAGATAATGACTTTTGGGTTTTGATTGGTTGTAAGCCATAATCATCAACATTAACAGAAATAAACGCTTGAAATAGATCACTCTGTATGTAATGACTAATATATGAGTTTCTCTTTGTGTATTAAGGAACTGAAAGAAATTAACTTTTTGATATTCTAATTTTGTGAGATGCACCTGTATATAACCTCTTAATATGGGCACACAGCTGATAGAAATTTTAAGATATGCCTCATATCTGTGGTTTTGTGTTGATAAATTGTCTTTTATGCTAATGATTTCTTCCAGGCTGCCTGGAAGAAATCTCTGCCTCCTGTCTTCAATTGTGTACCACCCCCTCCTATGAGTGTCACCGTGCCCTGTGACGTGTAATAGTGGCCACGGAATCCAGCACCCCACAATAAAGCGAATATATGTACCTATTCCTCCCTTCTATGGGCATTGGCTTCAGCATTCTTCTGAGCAGGCGAGTCACTGCTACTTTCATTGCAGTGACCTCCGGCGTGCATGGTGACAAGGTGCTCTCTCCAGCATGCATATATGGATGACCGGGACATCAGAAACTGTATGGTTCTTAACACGCCCCCTGACGAAGCTGCGGGTAAAACGCCCGTTGGGGCCATTGGTTCTTGTCACATATACCTTTCCCCTCTGGACACATCACTAAGATGTAAGTACTACTTACCTATTTAGTACTACCAGGTCCTCTATGGACAAGTCTCAGCATAAGCCTCTAGACTAGGGGATTCATTACACTCTGGAAACTCACACCTTTTTAAACCTTATGTATTGATATACACTTCAAGGGTGTACTGGCCCAATACCTTAGGAAGACCCTGATCTCTTTTTTTTGTATGTTGTTCATTGTAACTTTATTATTAATAAATACGTTAATTTTATGAGACTTTTTACACTCATTCTTTCCTGTTGGTTGTATAGTTTACCTTGGAGTGTGCCTCTAGAGCAGGGGTCTCAAACACGCGGCCCCCGGGCCGCATACAGCCCCTGAGGCAGGCATCTGCGGCCCGCGGTGCACGCTAGAAGAGAGGAGGCGGCACAGAGCTCTGGGAGTTTCGCAGCTGCCCACAATGCATGACGCGTCGCCATGGATAATGAAACCGCGTGTCGCCAAGCAGGAAGACGTGCAGCAGTGTGCAGCACCTGTGACGGTCGGAAGTCACTCTGCGTATCCATGGCGACGAGTCATGAATTGTGGGCAGCTGCGAAACTCCCAGAGCTCTGTGCCGCCTCCTCTCTTCTAGCGTGCACTAGGCTGGAGCAAAGCATTGCGGGGGGGGGGGGGGATGCAGAGCCTGGCTGGGAGGACAAGGTATGGGCTGTTATATACTACGTTGGCTGTTATATACTGCGTGGGCTGTTATATACTACATGGGCGGTTATATACTATGTGGGCTGTTATATACTACGTGGGCTGTTATATACTACATGGGCTGCTATATACTACGTGGGCTGCGTCTTATACTACATGGGCTGTTATATACTATGTGGGCTGTTATATACTACGTGGGCTGTGTTCTATACTACGTGGGCTGCTATATACTACGTGGGCTGCTATATACTACGTGGGCTGTTATATACTACGTGGGCTGTGTTATATACTACGTGGGCTGTGTTATATACTACGTGGGCTGTGTTATATACTATGTGGGCTGTACTATATACTACATGGGCTGTTATATACTACATGAGCTGTTATATACTACATGAGCTGTTATATACTACATGGGCTGTTATATACTACGTGAGCTGTTATATACTACGTGGGCTGTGTTATATACTACATGAGCTGTTATATACTACATGGGCTGTTATATACTACATGGGCTGTTATATACTACGTGGGCTGTTATATACTACGTGGGCTGTTATATACTACATGGGCTGTTATATACTGCATGGGCTGTTATATACCACATGGGCTGTTATATATTACGTGGGCTGTGCTATATACTACATGGGCTGTTATATACTACATGAGCTATTATATACTACGTGGGCTTATATACTACATGGGCTTATATACTACATGGGCTGTTATATACTACATGAGCGGTTATATATGTGGGCTGTTATATAATACGTGGGCTGTGTTATATACTACATGGGTGTTATGACCCCAATGGCGAGGGTCTCAGAGGAACGTGGAAGTCTGCAGAATACAAAAATCCAGCTCATAGGGCAGTGGTAACTGGGTTGACCATATATCTACTCCTAACGCCAACACTAGAAGTAGCCGGGGATCATTCCTACGTTGATTCTAGATGACACGCGCCAGCCGGAGAATCTAGCTACCCCTAGTAGAGGAAAACAAAGACCTTTCTTGCCTCCAGAGAAGGGGACCCCAAAGCTGGATAGAAGCCCCCCACAAATAATGACGGTGAGGTAAGAGGAAATGACAAACACAGAAATGAATCAGGTTTAGCACAGAGAGGCCCGCTTACTGATAGCAGAATAAAGAAAGGTAACTTATATGGTCAACAAAAACCCTATCAAAATCCACACTGGAAATTCAAGAACCCCCGAACCGTCTAACGGTCCGGGGGGAGAACACCAGCCCCCCTAGAGCTTCCAGCAAAGGTCAGGATATAGATTAGGAACAAGCTGGACAAAAATACAAAACCAAAACAAATAGCAAAAAGCAAAAGGCAGACTTAGCTGATATAACTGGAACCAGGATCAGTAGACAAGAGCACAGCAGACTAGCTCTGATAACTACGTTGCCAGGCATTGAACTGAAGGTCCAGGGAGCTTATATAGCAACACCCCTAACTAACGACCCAGGTGCGGATAAAAGGAATGACAGAAAAACCAGAGTCAAAAAACTAGTAACCACTAGAGGGAGCAAAAAGCAAATTCACAACACATGGGCTGTTATATACTATGTGGGCTGTGTTATATACTAAGTGGGCTGTTATATACTACATGGGCTGTTATATACTACGTGGGCTGTTATATACTACATGGGCTGTTATATACATGAGCTCTTATATACTACATGGGCTGTTATATACTACATGGGCTGTTATATACTACGTGAGCTGTTATATACTACGTGGGCTGTTATATACTACGTGGGCTGTTATATACGTGGGCTGTTATATACTACGTGGGCTGTGTAATATACTACATGGGCTGTGTTATATACTACATGGGCTGTGTTATATACTACATGGGCTGTTATACTACATGAGATGTTATATACTACATGGGCTGTTATATACTACGTGGGCTGTTATATACTACGTGGGCTGTTATATACTACGTGGGCTGTGTTATATACTACGTGGGCTGTGTTATATACTATGTGGGCTGTTATATACTACGTGAGTTGTTATATACTACGTGGGCTGTGTCATATACTACGTGGGCTGTGTTATATACTACATGGGCTGTTATATACTACATGAGCTATTATATACTACGTGGGCTGTTATATACTACATGGGCTGTTATATACTACATGAGCGGTTATATATGTGGGCTGTTATATAATACGTGGGCTGTGTTATATACTACATGGGCTGTTATATACTATGTGGGCTGTGTTATATACTAAGTGGGCAGTTATATACTACATGGGCTGTTATATACTATGTGGGCTGTTATATACTATGTGGGCTGTTATATACATGAGCTCTTATATACTACATGGGCTGTTATATACTACATGGGCTGTTATATACTACGTGGGCTGTTATATACTACGTGGGCTGTTATATACTACGTGGGCTGTGTTATATACTACGTGGGCTGTGTTATATACTACGTGGGCTGTGTTATATACTACGTGGGCTGTTATATACTACGTGGGCTGTTATATACTACATGGGCTGTTATATACTACGTGGGAAGTGTTATATACCACGTGGGCTGTGTTATATACTACGTAGGCTGCTATATACTATGTGTATTGTATTAAGTTTGAAAAGAATGCGGCCCGCCAACTTAAATATTTTTTTATGTGCTGCCCATTTACTCTGCCGAATTTGAGACCCCTTGCTCTAGAATGTTTTTTCCTTAATATACTTGCTCGTATTTGTGGGTTTTCATGGTTTCTACCTGTGCAGGGAGAAAAGAAGTGGAGAGAGCACCTTACAGCTACGCACGCCTGCGCTGAAGAAAGCTGAAGCCAATGCCCATAGACGGGCAGAAAAGGCATGCATAAAAATCACACTTGTGCACAGCAGGGGTGCGGGATTCTGGGGCCACCATTACACGTCACAGGGCACTGTGGTGCTGCTGGGAGAGAGTTGGTACAAAAATTTAAACAGGAGACAAAGATTTCTTCCAGGTACCACACGCCCCGGAACCTGGAAGAAATCAATAGCATAAAGAAACCAAACAGTCCTATAAACCATGAAATGGAGAGGAGGCTGCTCGTACACACCTCCGCTCATTTACGATGGGGCTAACGTTACCCCCAATACTATCCAGTGCATGAGGAATAACTTCAGTTTTTGACAGTAGCTCTTCAATGATTGACAAACTTCCATATGGTAACTATTTGAATAAAGTCCAGGGATGCTAATCCTCCAGAAATTCCCGGACAATCAGGAAAACTGGGGCACTTATTTCCATTGAAATAAGAAAGTTGATGAGTCTGTGACTTTTTTGAAACTAGTATTGTGACTGAAGTGATCATCCTTTTATAAAGTGAACAGTGTGGATGTCCTCACAAGAATTATGGCCTACACACATCAGATATGATTTCTTTCGCTCAGTGACCTGTTCGGGCCAAAGGTTTCCAGGTGTCGCTGCTACATCACAGTGCGATATAAGTGAGTAGGTCGCTGTAAACGCCACACGACCACCAATTGGATCTGCTGTTTTTTTGTGTCTTGCTTGTTGTGGTGACCTAAGGCCCCTTTCACACAACAGTTTTTTGCTATCAGTCGCAATCTGTCAGATTTTGAAAAAAACGGATCCAGAGACTGATACCGCCGGATTCGTTTTTTTCTCATAGACTTGTCTTAGCGACGGTTGGCCTCACGTTTTATCCGTCGTTCGCCGCATCCTTCGAAAATTGCTTGTCTGGCGGCTGGAGACAACGGACATAGTAACGTTTTTTGTGTACGTCGAAAAAACAAACAGCGACGGATCCGTCAATGGATTCCGTTTTTTAAACTGAGCATGCTCTGCTTTTTTAGGATTCAATTAGCCGGATCAGCTAGTTGGATCCGGCGAAAAAACGGATCCATCGCATCAGTTTTTCACAATGTGTAACGGCCATCACTTTCCTGTGAGTTCTCCATGCTCCCTTCCTCACACAGACATGGATGTATATTATGCCCACTGACGGCTGAGGAGAACCTCGGCCACACCGTGACATCACGGCTCCGGGCTCCACATGGCCATCACTTCTCAGCCAAAGCAAACAGCAGCGTGGAGCGTGACGTCTACAGTTTGGTGACTCTTTCACCACAGTCCCTTGGCGGTCCCAACGGTCGCTTTCATGTTGTGAGAGTTTGGTTCGTCCTCTACCGCTTTCGTCACTTTATTCCCCTCCCCTAAGGCAGCACACAAGCTTTGCTTTTCCTTCCTATTGTTTCCCGCCGCGACCGCGCCACAGTCCCCGATAGACGCGCGCTCACGTGTGCCCTCAGTGGTTCCCCCTCGTGCTCGGTCACGTCCTCCCTCTTCACCGGTACGTACGCGAGCATGACGCGGGGTCGCGCTCTCTCTGTGCGAGGTGCAGGCCCTGCTTGTAGTACCAGCGGCCGACGCTAAGGGGTCGCTGTTCTGCGCTTTTTGCCCCCTCTCCACCACCAGCAGCAGGAGCAGCAGTGGCCGCCGCGGCCTTAGGTCTTTTTGTCTGTGAGGCAGAGTGAGGAGCGCTCGATTCCGCGGCAGCTCAGCTCAGCCGCCGTAGCGCGGGTACATGAGAGAGAAGCCGCCGAGCGGAGAGCGCAGGAGGCCGCGGACAGCAGCGCACACGCAGCCCAGCCGTTAACACAAAGGGAGACCTGGAGCCCGCAGCGGCCCGGCAAAACATGCCCCGTGTCAGGCAGCAGTCAGCCGGGTGTCCGTGCTGAAGAAGGGAGACCGTGAGACCGAGGTGTCCGGTCAGCGGCGGGCCGACCCTCCGCCGTCGCCGAACACTTATCTACGTGAAGCCCCCCTCTGTGGCCGCGGCCTGAACTTTTCCGTGTGCCCCCCTCTCCCCGGACCGGCTCCCCCGCTCCTGCCAGCGCCTCCTGTGCGGTCCATGAGCGGGCTCGGGCCGGCCGCTGGCTCCCTCCTCTCCTGAGAGCCGAGGAGCGGGAGGCCGCCACCCCTCGCCTCGGAGCCGCTCGCCTCCCGCAGTCACTAGCGCTCCCTGCACCTCCACACCACTAATCGGTTATCTGAGGACACTGCCCGGTCTCCTGCAGCCAGCTCGCACGATGTCTAACTCGACGGTAAAATCGGAGCCCGATCACCGGAGGAAGGGGCAGGCTTTCCTGGACGAGCTGCGGCAGTTCCACGAGAGCCGAGGGTGAGAGTGCTGCACATGCAGCGGGACTGATCACCGGGGGGAGGGGAGCTAACCGGGGGTATGTATGGAGGGAGACCGTGCACATGCCTGTGTGTGCATGCCTGTGTGTACACGGAGGGGGCCCCTGACTGTGGGGGTGACCTAGTGTCACACACGGGCAACTCTGCACGCCGGAATGTTATTTACTATGGCCACGGGCTGCCCTGCTGGGAACTTTCTGGGAAACTACAACTCTCAGCAGAGTGTGCGAACCCCGGATCAATACAACCTGTGGCCTCTTCTACTGAAAGCGAGCAGGCGCTGTCTGACTCCTCATTGGTGATCCTGGCAGCAGGGCTCAATTATTCCAGCAGGTTTATTACATTACAGGTGACGTAGCCGCCCATCTGTAGACTATTACCTTGCTGTGGGATTCAGTATGGATTTTAGTTTGTGTAAGGAAAATACTGAGCTGCACTTGATTCACTTTACATGTGTATTGTGTCCTACAATGAGTTTGTAAGAGCTGGAAAATGAGATTTAGCTCCGCTACGTCCATATGAGATACATCATCATACTCTGATCATCAGGTGCGACACACATCATCATACTCTGATCATCAGGTGCGACATACGTGATCATACTCTCATACATACATCATCATACTCTGATCATCAGGTGCGACACACATCATCATACTCTCATACATACATCATCATACTCTCATACATACATCATCATACTCTCATACATACATCATCATACTCTGATCATCAGGTGCGACACACATCATCATACTCTGATCATCAGGTGCGACATACGTGATCATACTCTCATACATACATCATCATACTCTGATCATCAGGTGCGACACACATCATCATACTCTCATACATACATCATCATACTCATACATACATCATACACTCATCATGTATGACATACATCATCATACTCTGATCATCAGGTGCGACATACATCATCATACACTCATACATATGTCATCATACTCCCATACATCATCATACTCCCATACATCATCATACACTCATCATGTATGACATGCATCATCATACTCTGATCATCACACTCATACATACATCATCAAACTCTGATCATCAGGTATGACATACATCATTATACTCTTATCATCAGGTACGACATACATCTTCATACTCTGATCACACTCTCATACATACTCCATCATACTCTGATCATCAGGTATGACATACATCATTATACTCTGATCATCAGGTATGACATACATCATCATACTCTCATACATACATCATGATAATTTCATCATCATGTATGAGATACATCCTCATAGACGTGGATTTCAGAAGAGACAGCTGACTGGAAAACTAACCCAATATCTTATACACTACAATTCCCAGAAGTCCCAAACTCATAGTCTGGTCTGGGTCTTAGGAGGCCATGGGTTATATTGTTCTGAATTACGTCTTTATATTGTAATGTCTTTTAGGGTATATAATGTACATTGTGTGTTGTCACATAGCTGGATGGAGAAGGCCAGACATGACACTAACTTGTCCCTGGTTATCGACAGGAGATATATAAGCTTCTTTGTTGTGTTCCTGTTAATGAGCACATGACGTTGTGACCCCTCTATGTACAGTGTATATACACATACTGCCGGCTGTACAGCTCCACCTGTATGCAGGTCCTGACCCATAAATAACAGCTCATCTGTGTGGCAGGGATCGCCCACATTTCAGAACATGGCACTCGTGTATATAGATGCCGCACAGCTTGCGGGGGTATATACTTTGCTTTAGTAGTCCATACACACGCGTATATGCTGCCACACCGATTACCATAGAAATAGAATACACACAGGCTTTCTGAGACCAGCTGTTTGCAGTTGAATGTTGGCATACTGCCATATGTAAGGTGTTATCCAGGACATTTTTGCACTTGCCACTGTTTACTTGTGCCAGATCTAATTGATGGTGAGTTTGACCACTGGAATCATAGATAAGCCTGAGTTCACACTGCGTATGCTTTGTGAACCTATTCAGCATACACATCTGGGAAAACTCCTGCCAATTACACCAACTTTAACCATAGGCTCCCATTGACTTAGTTTAGGCCAAAAGTGACCTTTGGCCTTCAATGTTTTTTATATTCAGCAAGTTTTTTCACATTCTGTATAGAAAGGAACAGCAAAATGCACATGTAATTAAAGTTAAAAAAAAAACTTGGAGGAAAAAATAAGGCCTGTGGTCGACAAATACCACTGTATGGCTTTGCAGTGACGTACTTTGGAGTTACGTGTTGGGGAATACTGATGTATACCCAGGGATGGACACAGACAGAAGAGGGCCCCTGTACAAGAGCAGTATATGGGCGCTTTGCAGGTCAATGTCTCTGACAGAAGCAGCTTTCGAGGTGAAAGTGGGCCCCATAGCCTCTTGGGCCCCTATACAGCTGCACAGTTACCACCAATGGGATGTCCACCGCTACTCCTGAGGTATATATGTGCTCAGATAGGGCCCCATCCCATAAATATACATGTGGAAAAGAATCCTGCAGTCTTGGGTAGATGATACAAGAATTCTTTGTGTGGTCCAGTATATAATGTGTAAATAATGACCTTTATCAAACTCCACGGGTCTAAAAGTACCTGTAACACTAGCGCTGAGTATTCAGAGTTGCGACTGCTGTTGCCTCCGATGTATCACTGTAGCATGAGCTGATCAGAGCCTAAAAAGAATAATCACCCATGGCTGCATTGCCTACTTATAGAAATTAGTTCCAGGCTGGGGATGGGTGCCTTTTTTTCTTACAGCAATTATATTTTATCGAAATGTTACAATACTGGAAACCCCCGGTAAGCTAGGCCTCACCTATTGCAGGTTGTAAAGCAATAATGAGAATATACTGAATGCGAATAGCCCATACACTGGCTTTCACATTGCGCTCCTTTCCATGTCTTAGCAGGTCCCGCTTCCGGAAGATCCCTGCGGTTGGGGGCAGAGAGCTGGACCTGCACACTCTCTACACCAGGGTCACTACTTTGGGAGGCTTTGCAAAGGTAAGGAAACTTTCCATGTGGTGCAGATGTCTGCTGACCCATGACCCTGGGGCATATATTGTATCCTAACCAAGATGAATCTCTGTATGCACTCCACATGTTATTTATGTGTTCTTACTATCCCTCCGCACAGTCATTAGGAACCTGCCACATGTCTATGGTCCTTTCGGGTCGACTTTCTGCCACAGCAGGGTGTTGGTATACATAACGCACACAGTCTGGTCTTTACTAAGCCCAGTATACATGACACCATCTGATCCTTAGGAGGAACCTGTGTGTTTGTATACAATAGATTATGCTATGTGTATCCCTATACACACCAAACATTCCGTATTAACACACGTCCAGATAATGTAGAGATCAGCGGGGCATGTGTACACAGCATGGTGTATATTATATATACACACATACATTTCCATTTGGAAAATGTATATGTGTATGCCTAATTAGATGGATATATACCGCATACCTCTTATCAGTTGGGAACATGTACACAGTATGGAAGTGGGTGTGTGTGTATGTATGTATGTATATATATATATATATATATATATATATATATATATATATATATATATATATATATATATATAGTACATGTACACATTATATTTATACTACACACTAATGTACCCATTTCTTTGCTGTATATGTGATATATACCCAGTTCTAGTCTGTATACATGTTCAGTCAATATATACATGATATATACCCAGTTCTATGATGTTTACATGCCCAGCTGATATATATACCCATTTCTATGCTGTCTACACGTGCCCAGCTGATGTGGATATGTGTGTGTGTATGTGTATATATATATACACACACACCCACCCCCATGCCTAGCTGATATATATATACCCAGCTGATGTGTGTGTGTATATATATATATATATATATATATATATATATATATATAATTATACATTATACACCCGTGCCCAGCTGATATATACCCATTTCTATGCTGTCTACACGTTCCCAGCTGGTATGTGTGTGTGCATATATATACACCCCCATGCCTAGCTGATATATACCCATACCCAGCTGATATATATATATATATATATAATATACACCAGTGCCCAGCTGATATATACCCATTTCTATGCTGTATACATGTGCCCAGCTGATGTAGATACCCATTTCTATGCTGTATACATGGGCCCAGCTGATATATACCCATTTCTATGCTGTATACAGGTGCCCAGCTGATGTAGACCCATGCCCAGCTGATATATACCCATTTCTATGCTGTATACAGGTGCCCAGCTGATGTATACCCATGCCCAGTTGATATATACCCATTTCTATGCTGTATACAGGTGCCCAGCTGATGTAGACCCATGCCCAGTTGATATATACCCATTTCTATGCTGTATACATGTGCCCAGCTGATGTATATACCCATTTCTATGCTGTATACATGTGCCCAGCTGATATATACCCATTTCTATGCTGTCTACACGTTCCCAGCTGGTGTGTGTGTGTGCATATATATACACCCCCATGCCTAGCTGATATATACCCATACCCAGCTGATATATATATAATATACACCAGTGCCCAGCTGATATATACCCATTTCTATGCTGTATACATGTGCCCAGCTGATGTAGATACCCATTTCTATGCTGTATACATGGGCCCAGCTGATATATACCTATTTCTATGCTGTATACAGGTGCCCAGCTGATGTAGACCAATGCCCAGCTGATATATACCCATTTCTATGCTGTATACATGTGCCCAGCTGATGTATACCCATGCCCAGTTGATATATACCCATTTCTATGCTGTATACAGGTGCCCAGCTGATGTAGACCCATGCCCAGTTGATATATACCCATTTCTATGCTGTATACATGTGCCCAGCTGATGTATATACCCATTTCTATGCTGTATACATGTGCCCAGCTGATATATACCCATTTCTATGCTGTATACATGTGCCCAGCTGATGTCTATACCCATTTCTATGCTGTATACCCATGCCCAGCTGATGTATATACCCATTTCTATGCTGTACATGTGCCCAGCTGATATATATACCCATTTCTATGCTGTATGCATGGGCCCAGCTGATGTATATACCCATTTCTATGCTGTATGCATGGGCCCAGCTGAGATATATACCCATTTCTATGCTGTATACATGGGCCCAGCTGATGTATATACCCATTTCTATGCTGTATACCCATGCCCAGCTGATGTATATACCCATTTCTATGCTGTACATGTGCCCAGCTGATGTATATACCCATTTCTATGCCGTATACATGTGCCTAGCTGATATATACCCATTTCTATGCTGTATGCATGGGCCCAGCTGATGTATATACCCATTTCTATGCTGTATACATGTGCCCAGCTGATGTATATACCCATTTCTATGCTGTATACATGGGCCCAGCTGATGTATATACCCATTTCTATGCTGTATACATGTGCCCAGCTGATATATATACCCATTTCTATGCTGTATACATGGGCCCAGCTGAGATATATACCCATTTCTATGCTGTATACATGTGCCCAGCTGATATATATATACCCATTTCTATGCTGTATACATGTGCCCAGCTGATGTATATACCCATTTCTATGCTGTATACATGAGCCCAGCTGATATATATACCCATTTCTATGCTGTATACATGAGCCCAGCTGATATATATACCCATTTCTATGCTGTATACATGAGCCCAGCTGATATATATACCCATTTCTATGCTGTATACATGTGCCCAGCTGATATATATATACCCATTTCTATGCTGTATACATGTGCCCAGCTGATGTATATACCCATTTCTATGCTGTATACATGGGCCCAGCTGATATATATACCCATTTCTATGCTGTATACATGTGCCCAGCTGATGTATATACCCATTTCTATGCTGTATACATGGGCCCAGCTGAGATATATACCCATTTCTATGCTGTATACATGTGCCCAGCTGATATATATATACCCATTTCTATGCTGTATACATGAGCCCAGCTGATATATATACCCATTTCTATGCTGTATACATGTGCCCAGCTGATATATATACCCATTTCTATGCTGTATACATGGGCCCAGCTGATATATATACCCATTTCTATGCTGTATACATGGGCCCAGCTGATATATATACCCATTTCTATGCTGTATACATGGGCCCAGCTGATATATATACCCATTTCTATGCTGTATACATGGGCCCAGCTGATATATATACCCATTTCTATGCTGTATACATGGGCCCAGCTGATATATATACCCATTTCTATGCTGTATACATGGGCCCAGCTGATATATATACCCATTTCTATGCTGTATACATGGGCCCAGCTGATGTATATACCCATTTCTATGCTGTATACATGGGCCCAGCTGATATATATACCCATTTCTATGCTGTATACATGGGCCCAGCTGATATATATACCCATTTCTATGCTGTATACATGTGCCCAGCTGATATATATACCCATTTCTATGCTGTATACATGGGCCCAGCTGATGTTTACCCCTGCCCAGCTGATATGACTGTTTCTGGAGAGGTAACACATGACTGCAGTGTTATCAGGGCGGTTTCCCGTAATTGTGCCTATGTCAGCCCCGTGGGTCGGTGGAGCTGGTAGTGGCAGCGTCCCCGGGGCTCCAGGCCAGCTGTATGAGGAGGCACTTGTGGGCCTAGCAGGAAATCCAGGCCGCGGCGTACATGCCAGTTGGCCCTCGGCCGGCCGCGGCTCCATGTGTGCAGCTTCCCTCACTCACTACTTTACGCGCAAGTCAAAATTAGCGGGCAAAGCGTTCCACATCGCTAATCGTCCCCAGAGCCCGGCGCCTCGGCTGGGGGAGGGGCGGCTCGGCTGGGGGAGGGGCGGCTCGGCTGGGGGAGGGCCGCCCGGCCTCCGCCCGCCCCCTGCCGGTGCGCTCACACACTGCGCTGCGGCCCCGCCCTCTGTCACAGCTGTGCTCTGCTTCATGTCCTAGATCTCGGAGAAGAACCAGTGGGGAGAAATCGCAGAGGAGTTCGGCTTCCCCCGGGCCTGCGCCAATGCTGCCTTTGCTCTCAAACAGTATTACTTGCGGTGAGTTGTGTGCTGGCCAGCCCCAGGTACAGTATGTGCCCAGTGGGCTATCGGCCCCCGTTACCTCATGCATTTGCCTTTGGACTTCTCCGTTTGTGCTGCCGATGATTTGTGCGTTGTTTTTTGTACATTTTGATCACATATTGGCGTTGATATGTCTGCCGCTTTGGGAAATGTCTCCTTCTGGGTTGTCCTCTCTGGTTCTTTAGCTGTTGGTGTGGCCGTGGCACAATATTCACTTCTTATGGAATTGCTGGTTGGTGTCACAGGTCAGTAATCAGGCTGTGGTCAGAAGGCATCACTTGTTTTTGCAGCATTTGGGCTTTTCCTCTCGCCTCACCATCCGTTCCATAAAAACTGTAAGGAAATGTTTACAAGCAGAAGGGAAATGCCTGTGGGTATGGACTAAATTCATTCTTTGTATTAAAAATCGTGACCCATTGGATAATAAGCAACAGGCGGAAGAAAAGAGAAAATTGTCCTCCAGCAATGCTTGGTTCAGGTAAATAAGCAAAAACCATCTTTATTTAGATAATGGTGATTAAAGGGACACTGTCACCTGAATTTGGAGGGAACAGTCTTTAGCCATAGGGGCGGGGGTTTCGGGTGTTTGATTCACCCTTTCCTTACCTGCTGGCTGCAATATGGGATTGAAGTTCATTCTCTGTTCTCCATAGTACACGCCTGCGCAAGGCAAGATTGCCTTGTGCAGGCATGTACTACGGAGGACAGAGAATGAACTTCAATCCCATATTGCAGCCAGCATGCAGCCAGCGGGTAAGGAAAGGGTGAATCAAACACCCGAAAACCCCGCCCCTATGGCTAAAGATTGTTCCCTCCAAATTCAGGTGACAGTGTCCCTTTAAGGCTATGTTCACACGCTGCGGTTTTTGCTGCGGATCCGCAGACGTTTTCCATGCAGGGTACAGTACAATGTTACCCTATGGAAAACCAAATCCGCTGTTCCCACTTTGCTTTTTTCCGCTGGAAAATCCGCACTGATTTTCTGCGGAAAAAAAGAAGTAGCATGTCACTTCTTTCTGCGGATTCCGCAACTGTTTTCCACCTGCACCAATAGGAAAGTGCAGTTGGAAAACCGCAGTGGAATCCGCAGAAGAAACCGCACAAAAAACCGCAGGGAAATCCACTGCTTTTTTGCACTGTGGGATTTCCAAATCAGGACCTGAAAAATCCGCAGGAAAAAAAGGATAGTGTGAACAAGCCCTTAGGCTTGTAGCTAAAAAGCCTCAGTTATGTACCCTGGATTTCTATGGTGACCAGTGTATTTTTTTCATTTTAACAATATATAAATAAATATTTTTTATGGTTTTAACTGAACCAATCATCTCTGGAGGACAAGTTTTTCTTTTTTTTTTCTGCCTGTTGAATTTCCACATCCCAGACTAGGACGGTTCCGTGCGATGATCTACATACAACCAAGGTGCTGCTTCATGTGGTGAGCTGACTTTTCCTTCTACCCCTCTGTTTTGTTATTGGATAATAATCGGCAGAAAGAAATGCTGCATTTTGTACTTGGCTACCTGTGCTGGATGCTGAAGAAGCATTTCATAATGACAAAAGTGCAACAATGTGTAATTTTTGAGAGTTTCATTCTACTGGCTAACATAGGCAGCCTTATGAATATCTTAAAGGGGTTGTCCAGGCTTGGGCAAGTGTCTAAAGGCAGTCGCTATGTGACTGGAGACTGCCAAATTGTAACTGTGTGGTGTGCACAATGGCACGATTCCCTGGTCTTCCCGTTGCGAGCAGGTGGTCTCATGATAGCATGTATGCGATTTGCATACTTGGAGCCATGTTCTGATGAGACCCCCCTGAGTACTCTCAATTCACTTCTATTGACAGAAATTGGCCGTGTGTTGTTGGCACGTGACTGCAGGTAAGCAATCACATGCATGCAGAATACTGGTGAAGCGTGCCTGTGGGCATACCACATGGTGTCATGAATCTTTAGTCAAATTAGAGTGCCTGGCGACCCCTTCAAAGGGAATCTGTAAGTACAGAATGACTGTTCAAACTACGTCTCAGAGCTGCACAGCGGGGCCAATCGTTTATATACACCTTTCCCTCAATCTCCGCCCCAACTCTTCTTTAGTTGACAGCCCTGGCTCCATAGAGGTAGAGAAGGGAGGAGATAGATGAAAAACCAAGCAAGTGGGAAGGTGAATTTAAGTGACTGGCCCCGCCGTGTAGCTCCAAGCGCCTGTACTTGGTTTTAAAGTGACTCTGTCAGGACAGAATGACTGTTCAAACAGAAGCGAGTACAGGTGCTTAGTGCATTATGGCGTGGCCAGTGACTCAAATAAACCCTCCCATCTGTTTGTTTTCCCTATATCTCCGTCCTTCTCTGGCTCTGAAGCTAGAGCTGTCAATCATGGAAGAGGGGGTGAGGTGCTGGAGATTGAGGCAGGACAAGCCGGTGGAAGGGTATGTATAAATGATTGGCCCCACCTTTGTTCACCGTTCAGCAGGACTTAGTTTGAACAGTCAGGGTATGTGCCCACGGTCAGGAATTGCTGTGGTTTTAACGCTCCGTATTTATGCAGCGTCAAAACTGCAGTGTGCAGATGTTACAGCATAGTAGAGGAGATATCTAGAATTCCCATGTCCACTGTGCGTGTATGTGCACCTGCTGATCGCCCGCGGAGACTGACATGCGGCTCGGGTTTACGAGCCGCAGCATGTCAACTTGTCTTGCAGAGATGCTAGTCTCCACAAGAGAAATGTCAACAGTAGAATGTATTTGGAAGCGGTAAATCCGTGAGGGTCACTGAACACAAGCAGATTTGATTAGAACTTGGCGTTTTGGACGCAGCGAAAATACCCTGCATCCAAAGAACTGCTACTTCCAGGTCGTGGGAAAGTACCCTCATTCTGTGCTGACAGACCCTTTTAATTATACGCATATAACATATACACTTTTTTTCTGTTAATTTTTTGATTTTTATTACTAAAACCATCTGAGAGAAAATATTGCCTGACCTTGTGGCCTATAGCAGCCAGATTTCAGCCTTCTACCTCTAAACTGATTTGAGAACACAGTTGCATCAAAGCATCACATAACATTTGTCCTGCCTATAGAGCAATCTTCTGGTTTAGGGAGATCACTTCCAACTTAACGTAGTTTGTGCTGGACATTTTGGCTCTCTAGTACTTGGATTCAGTCATATTACTTTTACTGTTACACAGGTTAGTTTTCCTTATCTTACCATGATAGAGCACTGTGACATGTTAGTTTTGGAATACTGCTGGTCTTCTAACTCCATATTTACAGAGTGCTAGGCATGTTGATTGCTTTGCTATATGATAGTATTGTCTTTTTTTGCTTTTAGTTTTGCCCAGTACTTTGTCACTTTGTGATATGTTTAGGCTTTGCCTTCATGATCTGTTGTACGAGCTTCGGGTAGTCTGTATGTAGCGTCCTTCTAGCTGAGAGAGGCGATGTGTATACTCAGGCTGTCATCACACGCATCCTACACATGGCTTGTGTTACTGGCTCCAGGAGCTCTCGCTGCTCAGGCTGCCTTCCTATTGGCTGTCCTAGATTGACTCCACACGTGAATCTGTAGTGACTACAGCAGCGTACACAGTCTGGGTTTCGTAGGTCTACTCTGAAATCTTGGCGTAGCTGCCTGTTTCTTGTCTTTTGCCAATTGCTTATTAGTAGAAAGTTAGAATTTGGGTGCACGGGTCAGCTACTATACAGTATTCACAAATAGGAGCCGACGAGTATTTGGGCTTTTTTGCTATATGTGCATATAGCGTGGCTAATACTTTGCTACGTGGTATCTTGTACTATATTTCCACTATGTTATGTTCCCTAGGTTTATTAATTGGTAAGATTCAAGATTTTTTGCCCCCTAAATGTTACTGAACCTTAAAAGCGAGGCCCAAATAACTGTATGAATTATTTAAAAAAAAAAAAAAAGCAAATTGCATTGCTAGCTTTATAAATGTGCTGCTAAGGTTCTAATCACGTCCCGTGTTCTACATACATTAGAAAATATACAATGCAGACATATGCAATGATATGTTTAGTTACAATGAAAGAAATATATTACAAAACCAAGAAAAGATCATGCCCATACAGATGGGAACACCTCACAATATGTATAAAAAATTCAATGCTTTATTGGTAGAAAATGACACACAGCACAAAGAACATTAAAAACATTAAAAGTACAGAGAAGATACCTATACAAAGACCATGCCCTATTATGGGGGCAAGGATGACTCACAACAAAAATCCCCCCAAAATATCTCAGTACAAATGAGGTATATAATATGGAATAAATAAGCAAAAAATATATTTAAAAAATGGCTCCCAAAATGATCAATTTTAGTATAAATAGGTTGCGATCCTTCCCTGAGGAAGCCGCTCCTTCTGCGGCGATACGCTTGGGATCCTGTCCCACACCTCTTGTCCCCTATTATCAATGTTGGCTTCGCTTCTAAACCTCTGGACCATGGAAGTTAGGATATACTAGCGTAAGGACTGGGCATCTTTTCGCTTCAGCCCTCTTCATTTATTTGCTTCTTTATTCTTTCATTGCAATTTTCTGCTAGTATACAAATAGGATCTCTTTAACCCCTTCCTGACATCTGACGTACTATCCCGTCGAGGTGGGGTGGGCCCGTATGACCGCCGACGGGATAGTACGTCATACGCGATCGGCCGCGCTCACGGGAGCGCGGCCGATCGCGGCCAGGTGTCAGCTGCCTATCGCAGCTGACATCCGGCACTATGTGCCAGGAGCGGTCACGGACCGCCCCCGGCACATTAACCCCCGGCACACCGCGATCAAACATGATCGCAGTGTACCGGCGGTATAAGGAAGCATCGCGCAGGGAGGGGGCTCCCTGCAGGCTTCCCTGAGACCCCCGGAGCAACGCGATGTGATCGCGTTGCTGCGAGGGTCTCCTACCTCCTTCCTGGCTGCAGGTCCCGGATCCAAGATGGCCGCGGCATCCGGGTCCTGCAGGGAAGGAGGTGGCTTACCGAGTGTCTGCTCAGAGCAGACACTTGGTAAGCCTGCAGCCCTGCACAGCAGATCGCAGATCTGGCAGAGTGCTGTGCACACTGCCAGATCAATGATCTGTGATGTCCCCCCCTGGGACAAAGTAAAAAAGTAAAAAAAAAATTTTTCCACATGTGTAAAAAAAAAAAAAAAAAAAAAAAAAATTCCTAAATAAATAATAAAAAAAAAATATATATATTATTCCCATAAATACATTTCTTTATCTAAATAAAAAAAACAAAACAATAAAAGTACACATATTTAGTATCGCCGCGTCCGTAACGACCCAACCTATAAAACTGCCCCACTAGTTAACCCCTTCAGTAAACACCGTAAGAAAAAAAAAAAAAAAAAACGAGGCAAAAAACAACGCTTTATTACCATACCGCCGAACAAAAAGTGGAATAACACGCGATCAAAAAGACTGATATAAATATCCATGGTACCGCTGAAAACGTCATCTTGTCCCGCAAAAAACAAGCCGCCATACAGCATCATCAGCAAAAAAATAAAAAAGTTATAGTCCTGAGAATAAAGCGATACCAAAATAATTATTTTTTCTATAAAATAGTTTTTATCGTATAAAAGCGCCAAAACATAAAAAAATGATATAAATGAGATATCGCTGTAATCGTACTGACCCGAAGAATAAAACTGCTTTATCAATTTTACCAAACGCGGAACGGTATAAACGCCTCTCCCAAAAGAAATTCATGAATAGCAGGTTTTTGGTCATTCTGCCTCACAAAAATCGGAATAAAAAGTGATCAAAAACGGTCACGTGTCCGAAAATGTTACCAATAAAAACGTCAACTCGTCCCGCAAAAAACAAGACCTCACATGACTCTGTGGAGCAAAATGTGGAAAAATTATAGGTCTCAAAATGTGGAGACGCAAAAACTTTTTTGCTATAAAAAGCGTCGCTGGTTTCACACTTGCGTTTTTGTCTGTAGCGTTTTTTGCACAAAAAACCGCATGCGTTTTTTCCCTATATTTAACATTGAAAACGCATGCGGTTTTTTTGTATGCGTTTGGTCGCGTTTTCAAACGCATGCGGTTTTTTTCTGCATGCGTTCATTTTCCGAAATACAACCTGCAGTATTTTCTTGCGTTTTTAAGCACATGCGTTTGTTTGCGTTAAAAACGCATGCATTTTTATCGAAAAAAAAACAGAAAACACACTGAAAAGCCACCCACCACCATCAAGGTGATAAAGGGATCCAAACCCTAACCCTAACTCTACCCCTAACCTCACCCCTAACCGTTTAATGAACATTTTCTGACAGTCATAGTGCCACGTATTTCAGTGCCACGTATTTCAGTGCCACGTATTTCAGTGCCATGTATTTCAGTGCCACGTATCACGTATTTCAGTGCCACGTATTTCAGTGCCACGTATTTCAGTGCCACGTATTTCAGTGCCACGTATTTCAGTGCCACGTATTTCAGTGCCACGTATTTCAGTGCCACGTATTTAAGTGCCACGTATTTAAGTGCCACGTATTTCAGTGCCACGTATTTCAGTGCCACGTATTTCAGTGCCACGTATTTAAGTGCCACGTATTTAAGTGCCACGTATTTAAGTGCCACGTATTTAAGTGCCACGTATTTAAGTGCCACGTATTTAAGTGCCACGTATTTAAGTGCCACGTATTTAAGTGCCACGTATTTAAGTGCCACGTATTTCAGTGCCACGTATTTCAGTGCCACGTATCACATATTTAAGTGCCACGTATTTCAGTGCCACGTATTTCAGTGCCACGTATTTCAGTGCCACGTATTTCAGTGCCACGTATTTCAGTGCCACGTATCACGTATTTCAGTGCCACGTATTTAAGTGCCACGTATCACGTATTTCAGTGCCACGTATTTCAGTGCCATGTATTTCAGTCACGTTTAGGGTTAGGGTTAGGGCTAGGGTTGGGGCTAAAGTTAGGGTTGGGGCTAAAGTTAGGGTTGGGGCTAAAGTTAGGGTTAGGGTTTGGATTACATTTACGTTTGGATTAGGGTTGGGATTAGAATTATGGGTGTGTCAGGGCTAGGGGTGTGGTTAGGGTTACCGTTGGGATTAGGGTTAGGGGTGTGTTTGGGTTAGGGTTTCAGGTAGAATTGGGGAGTTTTCACTGTCCAGGCACATCAGGGGCTCTCCAAGCGCGACATGGCGTCCAATCTCAATTCCAGCCAATTCTGCGTTGAAAAAGTAAAACAGTGCTCCTTCCCTTCCGAGCTCTCCCGTGCGCCCAAAAAGGGGTTTACCCCAACATATGTGTTATCAGCGTACTCGGGACAAATTGAACAACAACTTCTGGGGTCCAAGTTCTCTTGTTATCCTTAGGAAAATAAAAATTTGGGGGGCTAAAAATCATTTTTGTGGGAAAAAAAGATGTTTTATTTTCACGGCTCTGCGTTATAAACTGTAGTGAAACACTTGGGGGTTCAAAGTTCTCACAACACATCTAGATAAGTTCCTTGGGAGGTCTAGTTTCCAATATGGGGTCACTTGTGGGGGGTTTGTACTGTTTGGGTACATCAGGGGCTCTGCAAATGCAACGTGACGCCTGCAGACCAATCCATTTAAGGCTGCATTCCAAATGGCGCTCCTTCCCTTCTGAGCTCTGTCATGCACCCAAACAGTGGTTCCCCCCCACATATGGGGTATCAGCGTACTCAGGACAAATTGGACAACAACTTTTGGGGTCTAATTTATCCTGTTACCCTTGTGAAAATACGAAACTGGGGGCTAAAAAATCATTTTTGTGAAAAAAAAAAAGAATTTTTATTTTCACGGCTTTGCGCTATAAACTTTAGTGAAACACTTGGGGGTTCAAATTTCTCAAAACACATCTAGATAAGTTCCTTGGGAGGTCTAGTTTCCAATATGGGGTCACTTGTGGGGGGTTTGTACTGTTTGGGTACATCAGGGGCTCTGCAAATGCAACGTGACGCCTGCAGACCAATCCATTTAAGGCTGCATTCCAAATGGCGCTCCTTCCCTTCCGAGCTCTGTCATGCGCCCAAACAGTGGTTACCCCCCACATATGGGGTATCAGCGTACTCAGGACAAATTGGAAAACAAATTTTGGGGTCCAATTTATTCTGTTACCCTTGTAAAAATACAAAGCTGGGGGCTAAAAAATCATTTTTGAGAGAAAAAAAAAAATATTTTCACTGCTCTGCGTTATAATCTGTAGTGAAACACTTGGGGGTTCAAAGCTCTCAAAACACATCTAGATAAGTTCCTTAGGGGGTCTACTTTCCAAAATGGTGTCACTTGTAGGGAGTTTCAATGTTTAGGCACATCAGGGGCTCTCCAAACGCAACATGGCGTCCCATCTCAATTCCAGTCAATTTTGCATTGAAAAGTCAAATGGCGCTCCTTCCCTTCCAAGCTCTGCCATGCGCCCAAACAATGGTTTACACCCACATATGGGGTATCATCGTACTCAGGACAAATTGCACAACATTTTTTGGGGTCCAATTTCTTCTCTTACCCTTGGGAAAATAAAAAATTGGGGGCGAAAAGATCATTTTTGTGAAAAAATATGATTTTTTATTTTTACGGCTCTGCATTATAAACTTCTGTGAAGCACTTGGTGGGTCAAAGTGCTCACCACACATCAAGATAAGTTCCTTAGGGGGTCTACTTTCCAAAATGGTGTCACTTGTAGGGGGTTTCAGTGTTTAGGCACATCAGGGGCTCTCCAAACGCAACATGGCGTCCCATCTCAATTCCAGTCAATTTTGCATTGAAAAGTCAAATGGCGCTCCTTTCCTTCCGAGCTCTGCCATACGCCCAAACAGTGGTTTACCCCCACATATGGGGTATCAGCGTACTCAGGACAAATTGTACAACAACTTTGGGGGTCCATTTTCTCCTGTTACCCTTGGTAAAATAAAACAAATTGGAGCTGAAAGAAATTTTGTGTGAAAAAAAGTTAAATGTTCATTTTTATTTAAACATTCCAAAAATTCCTGTGAAACACCTGAAGGGTTAATAAACGTCTTGAATGTGGTTTTGAGCACCTTGAGGGGTGCAGTTTTTAGAATGGTGTCACACTTGAGTATTTTCTATCATATAGACCCCTCAAAATGACTTCAAATGAGATGTGGTCCCTAAAAAAAAAATGGTGTTGTAAAAATGAGAAATTGCTGGTCAACTTTTAACCCTTATAACTCCGTCACAAAAAAAAATTTTGGTTCCAAAATTGTACTGATGTAAAGTAGACATGTGGGAAATGTTACTTATTAAGTATTTTGCGTGACATATGTCTGTGATTTAAGGGCATAAAAATTCAAAGTTGGAAAATTGCAAAATTTTCAAAATTTTCGCCAAATTTCCATTTTTTTCACAAATAAACGCAAGTTATATCGAATAAATTTTACCACTAACATGAAGTACAATATGTCACGAGAAAACAATGTCAGAATCGCCAAGATCCGTCAAAGCGTTCCAGAGTTATAGCCTCATAAAGGGACAGTGGTCAGAATTGTAAAAATTGGCCCGGTCATTAACGTGCAAACCACCCTTGGGGGTGAAGGGGTTAAACTCATATGGTACTGTGATTTGGTGTACAAGCTGCCCATTGTGATGCAGACTTATTTATACTAAAATTGAACATTTTGGGAGCCATTTTTTAAATATATTTATTGCATATTAAATGCGTCATTTGTACTTAGATATTTTTTGGGGATTTTTGGTGTGAGTCATCCTTGCTCCCATAATTGGGCATGGTCTTTGTATAGGTATCTTCTTTGTACTTTTAATGTTTTTAATGGTCTTTGTGCTGTGTGTTATTTTCTACCAATAAAGCATTGCATTTTTTATACATATTGTGAGGTGTTCCCATCTGTATGGGCATGATCTTTTCTTGGTTTTGTAATGTCTTTCTGCAAACCCATGGTGAACTCTCCTGTTTGAATTGATATGCGGTGCCCTCCTGCTTCTCTATCTAGAATGAAAGAAATATACATACAGATCACTGAGATGGGCAAAATTGCAAAAAAATGTAATATACGTCTCAAAGAATCACTGCTTATCCTGGCCATTATGGGCAAATCTGAAGTGAGTACAGGATCCAGTCCTCCTGTATTATGTATGTATCAAGACGAACATTCCTTGAGCTCTGTGACTTGTCATCTTTGTTGGGCAGTCGCCTAATTATATATTCTGTCCACTGCTTAGCAACAGACACTGACTGTAAGATCCTACATTCACCCCCAGATGGCAGTATGTTAGTGAGGGTTTTGCATTAGTATTTGTAAGTTAAAACCAGGAGTGGAACAAAAACAAAGCAAATCTATAATGGAAACTTTACTAGCACCACTTCTGTGTTTTGATTCTGCTCCTGGTGTTTGTGTGCAAATTTTGATACATTGACCAAAATATTGTCTTGCTTTGTGACCTTAAGGTGAATGTGTCACGATTTTTATTTTTTTCTTATTAATTATTAACTATATTAGCATTTATTTTTAAAACGATAATAAAATGTAATATTTTTAATGTTTATTTTTTAATTTAATTTCTGCAGCCACTGGGGGGCTGCTATTTTTATTTGCTGGTATGTGTCTCAGCACGACACCACGAATATGGCAGACACAGAGCATAGGAGACTATGGTTGCATCTACTATACTTATGGCTGCCCAATGTATGGCCCAGTGCTACAGTGTTCAATGGCAAGAGCTGACAGGAGGTTGAGGGCAGCGACGGTGAGCAAGGTTGGCAGCCTGGCTTTGTCCAGCTTATGCCAGGCCAGTAAGCTGTTCTCACCACTGGATGACGTTACTTCTACCAATCTTCTCTGAGTAGTACTGTGGGGGTGACTTCTTCCAGGTTGGTAGCCTCGCATAAGTAGGACAATACCAGACTGCCCGACTTGCTTTAACCAAAGCAGTGTTGAGCTCACAGAAGTGAAATAACCCCGCTCTGAACACTGACTCATCTCTGCTCAGTCAGTGGAAGTCCTCATTCAGATGTGTTGATGTCTGAATGAGGCTTTACTGCTGTCAGTCAACTTCATAGTGCTTTTTTCAGAGAAAATAATAAAGTTAAAAAAAAACAAAAAAACTTTAAGCCCTTAGTGACAGAGCCAAATTTTTTAAATCTGACCAGTGTCATGTTATGTGGTAATAACTCGGGAACGCTTCAACAAATCCCAGTGATTTTGAGATTTTTTTTGTGACACATTATACTTTATGATAATGGTGAATTTAGGTTGATATGTTTTGTGTTTGTTTATGGAAAAATATCAGAAATTTATGCAGAAATTTCCGGAACAAAACCGGAGATTTTCTGCATAAAATCCGAATGGGTTTTTCTTCCTGATTTTTCGTGTTTTTTTTCCGAAGCTTCCCAATGCATTAAATAGTGGGAAATCCGTGATAAATCCGCAAAATTAATGAACATGCTGCTTATTTTTCCGCGATGCGTTTTTACCGTGGAAAAAAATGCAACATGTGCACAAATATTGCGGAATACATTCAAAATGATGGGCTGCTTAATGTATGTGTTTTCTATGCGTTTTTGCCGTGGGAAACAGCCGAAAAAATACGCATATTATCCGGAACGTGTCCACATACCCTAAGTGTATTGATATACTCGCCAATTGCTCTCTTTACCCCTTCACCCCCAAGGGTGGTTTGCACGTTAATGACCGGGCCAATTTTTACAATTCTGACCACTGTCCCTTTATGAGGTTATAACTCTGGAACGCTTCAACGGATCTTGGCGATTCTGACACTGTTTTCTCGTGACATATTGTACTTCATGATAGTGGTAAAATTTCTTCGATATAACTTGTGTTTATTTGTGAAAAAAACGGAAATTTGGTTAAAATTTTGAAAATTTCGCAATTTTCCAACTTTGAATTTTTATGCCCTTAAATCACAGACATATGTCACACAAAATACTTAATAGGTAACATTTCCCACATGTCTACTTTACATCAGCACAATTTAGGAACCTAAATTTTTTTTGTTAGGGAGTTATAAGGGTTATAAGTTGACCAGCAATTTCTCATTTTTACAACACCGTTTTTTTTAGGGACCACATCTCATTTGAAGTCATTTTGAGGGGTCTATATGACAGAAAATACCCAAGTGTGACACCATTCTAAAAACTGCACCCCTCAAGGTGCTCAAAACCACATTCAAGAAATGTATTAGCCCTTCAGGTGTTTCACAGGAATTTTTGGAATGTTTAAATAAAAATTAACATTTACATTTTTTTTACACAAAATTTATTTCGGCTCCAATTTGTTTTATTTTACCAACGGTAACAGGAGAAAATGGACCCCAAAAGTTGTTGTACAATTTGTGCTGAGTACGCTGATACCCCATATGTGGGGGTAAACCACCGTTTGGGCGCACCGCAGAGCTCGGAAGGGAAGGAGCGCCATTTGACTTTTCAATGCAAAATTGACTGGAATTGAGATGGAACGCCATGTTGCGTTTGGAGAGCCCCTGATGTGCCTAAACATTGAAACCCCCCACAAGTGACACCATTTTGGAAAGTAGACCCTCTAAGGAACTCATCTAGATGTGTGGTGAGCACTTTGACCCACTAAGTGCTTCACAGAAGTTTATAATGCAGAGCCGTAAAAATAAAAAATCATATTTTTTCACAAAAATTATATTTTCGCCCCTAATTTTTTATTTTCCCAAGGGTAAGAGAAGAAATTGGACCCCAAAAGTTGTTGTGCAATTTGTCCTGAGTACGCCGATACCCCATATGTGGGAGTAAACCACTGTTTGGGCGCATAGCAGAGGTCGGAAGGGAAGGAGCGCCATTTGACTTTTCAATGCAAAATTGACTGGAATTAAGATGGGACGCCATGTTGCATTTGGAGAGCCCCTGATGTGCCTAAACATTGAAACCCCCCACAAGTGACACCATTTTGGAAAGTAGACCCCTTAAGGAACTTATCTAGATGTGTGGTGAGCACTTTGACCCAACAAGTGCTTCACAGAAGTTTATAATGCAGAGCCGTAAAAATAAAAAATCATATTTTTTCACAAAAATTATCTTTTTGCCCCCATTTTTTTATTTTCCCAAGGGTAAGAGAAGAAATTAGACAACAAAAGTTGTTGTGCAATTTGTCCTGAGTACGCCGATACCCCATATGTGGGGGTAAACCACTGTTTGGGCGCATGGCAGAGCTCGGAAGGGAAGGAGCGCCATTTGACTTTTCAATGCAAAATTGACTGGAATTAAGATGGGACGCCATGTCGCGTTTGGAGAGCCCCTGATGTGCCTAAACATTAAACCCCCCCACAAGTGACACCATTTTGGAAAGTAGACCCCCTAAGGAACTTATCTAGATGTGTTTTGAGAGCTTTGATCCCTCAAGTGTTTCACTACAGTTTATAACGCAGAGCCGTGAAAATAAAAATTCTTTTTTTTTTTTTTTTCGCAAAAATGATTTTTTAGCCCCCAGTTTTGTATTTTCACAGGGGTAACACAGGGGTGGGATTCAGCCGGTACGACCCGGTACGGGGCAGCCGTTTACTAAAATTTCTATCTGCCAGCGTTCCGGTAATTGAAAATGGTTGCCACGCCCCCGGGGCCATAGCAACTGACAGCAGGCACGTGACGGGCTGCCGCTCCGGGGTCGCATGGCTACAGCAGGCAGCGCACGGCTCTGTCCCCTCCCGCTGCCAACTGTTCCAACCAATGCGCCAGAGCCCGCGCCGGGTGATGACGTAACAGACGTCAGTGCTTGGACCCACAACAGCTGCGCAGCGGAGCCTGCAAGGGCCGGGGTCCGGACCCTGCCGAGGATGCAGCCGCTGACTGTACGAGCGGCGAGGCCTTGATCTACCGCAAGGAACGGGGGCTTCACACCTTTCGGGCCGCAGCTGTCACCGGGCGGAGAAGACCCTGAGCGGAGCGTCCCCTGGTAATGATGGTGATGGCAGCAGATCTGTCACTAGTTACCTCTCCTGTCCTGCAGCTGTGCTGTGCCGATCACTGTCCGCATCATGTAAAGGTGCCGTTACACTAAGCAACTTACCAGCGATCGCGACCAGCGACGTGATCGCTGGTAAGTTGCTGTGTGGTCGCTGGGGAGCTGTCACACAGACAGCTCTCTCCAGCGACCAAGCGACTTCGGCATCGCTGAAACTGTCTTCAGCGATGCCGAAGTCCCCATGTAAAAAAAAAAAAAAACACTACATACTCACCTTCTGTCGTCCTTCATGTCCCTCGGCGCTTGCCGCACTGACTGTGTCTCAGCGCCGGCCGGCCGTAACAGCGGTGCCCAGCGGTGAACCGCTGTTACTGCAGGTTCACCGCTGGGCTCTGCTTTACGGCCGGACGGCGCTGAGACAGTCAGTACGGCAAGCTCCAGGGGACGTGACGGACAACAGACGGTGAGTATGTAGTGTTTTTTTTTTACTTTTACCATGGTATCCATGGTAAATATCGGGTTACTAAGCGCGGCCCTGCGCTTAGTAACCCGATGTTTACCATGGATACCAGTGAAGACATCGCTGGATCGGCGTCACACACGGCGATCCAGCGATGTCAGCGGGAGAGTTGCGACGAAAGAAAGTTCGTCCACTCTCCCTGCAACCAGCGATATCCCAGCAGGATCCAGATCGCTGCTGCGTGCCAAACATAGCGATATCGCTATGCAGGACGCTGCAACGTCACGGATCGCTGGCGATATCGCCTAGTGTGACGGTACCTTAAGATGGCTGCCTGTGCTCCTCTCCACACTGTGTGCAGGATCTGGCCTTCATGCTCTACTGTTCTCTGGTAGCAGCCATTCCATTCTAGGGAGAAACTGATGGTAGTTTTCTTCATTGGGGTTAGTGACAGGAAGTGGAGAAATGTCAGTGCCCCCAGTTACAGACCTCCGTATGTGCAGGTGTCTAGCGGACCTGTATATTGATGTTGTGTAGATAGACTGACGAGTGTACGTATCTGGTTATACCGGTGGTTGCAGTTGTTGTTCTCCGCCGTATGGATGATGCTTTTGCCTCGCTGCAGGCTAATGATGGTTGTGCTTGGTGATACGGTGTATACAATGCATCCATGATAATCATCTGTCGTTCGGGTAATATGTGATGTGCAGCTACACTGCCCGCACTCCGCAAGCTGCAATGCACGGGGGCGTCTGCCATCTTCCTATAATAAGGCTCTGATCACATGGTGCGCCGACATTCCCGGTGTCTGTTCTGTCTTAGGGACCAATAAATGGAATACGTGATCTGCTGCATCCTTCGTGCTCATTGTTGACAGAGTGGCCCCAGTGATCATGATTGGGTCTGGTTTTTTTAGAACAGAAAAAAGTCCTTAAGAAACCAAATCCAAACAAACCCCATAACTATCAATGAGGCCTCTCTCGTCTCCACTGGCATACCTGATACAGCGGATCACTTATTCTGTTTGTTCCTTAAACAGAACAGTCAGATGGAGTGTCCGAACATCAATGTGAACAGAACTTTAAAGGGTTAAACTCAACAATCCAAGTTATTAGCCAGTCCTCAGGAGAACAGCATTCAGCTTTCTGCATCAGTCCCATAGCCAATGTGTGGAGGGGTGGCATGCATGGGTCGCCACCACGCCATTCTGTCGGGGCATGTCACAGCCACCTTCTCAGGTTCAGTGAGAGTCCCAGGGGCCGGACCCCCCCCGGTCAGCAAGTTATCACCTATTCTGTGGGTGTAATAGATGTATGGAAATTATTAGCAGCTTTTACATTGTGGCATGCCCATCCTAACAGCATGAATTCCCACTCTATCCATGGTCGTGTTCACTGCAGGTTGTATTTCACTTTTGTAACGTCCCTTTGCTTAGGTTGGAATTGAGAAGAAATCCATAACTTATTGCAGATTTTTACATCATGTTCAATAAGTCCTAAAATCTATGCAAATTATTTCCTCCAATAAAATTGAGATTTCAAACAGACATTAAAGGGATTTTCCACTTCCTTAATTTACCTCTCATACTATGGCCAGGTTTTTGCCAATCACCCTGAGAGGTTTTTTTTTATTCTCCAGACTCCCAGAGTCTGGAGAATCGTGCCACTGGGCGTGGCTTATTAGTATGGGCGGGGTTATTGAAAATGGGCGTGGCCAAAATTCCCGCCGCCACGACTTAGAGGACCTGTTGTTAAAAATTTGAATCCCACCCCTGGGGTAACAGGATATATTGGACCCCAAAAGTTGTTGTCCAATTTGTCCTGAGTACGCTGATACCCCATATGTGGGGGGGAACCACTGTTTGGGCGCATGGCAGAGCTCGGGAGGGAAGGAGCGCCATTTGGAATGCAGACTTAGATGGATTGGTTTGCAGTCGTCACGTTGCATTTGCAGAGCCCCTGATGTACCCAAACAGTAGAAACCCCCCACAAGTGACCCCATATTGGAAACTAGACCTCCCAAGGAACTTATCTAGATGTGTTGTGAGAGCTTTGATCCCTCAAGTGTTTCACTACAGTTTACAACGCAGAGCCGTGAAAATAAAAAATCCTTTTTTTTCCCACAAAAATGATTTTTAGCCCCCCAAATTTATATTTTCCCAAGGGTAACAAGAGAACTTGGACCCGAAAAGTTGTTGTCCAATTTGTCCCGAGTACTCTGATGCCCCATATGTTGGGGTACACGTCTGTTTGGGCGCACGGGAAAGCTCGGAAGGGAAGGAGCACTGTTTTACTTTTTCAATGCAGAATTGGCTGGAATTGAGATCGGACGCCATGTCGCGTTTGGAGCGCCCCGATGTGCCTAAACAGTGGAAACACCCCAATTCTAACTGAAACCCTAATCCAAACACACCCCTAGCCCTAATCCCAACAGTAACCCTAACCATACCCCTAACCCTGACACACCCCTAACTCTAATCCCAACCGTAAATGTAATCCAAACCCTAACCCTGGCCCTAACCCTGGCCCTAACCCTGGCCCTAACCCTGGCCCTAACCCTAGCCCTAACCCTAACGGGAAAATGGAAATAAATACATTTTTTTTAATTTTATTATTTTTTCCTAACTAAGGGGGTGATGAAGGGGGGGTTGATTTACTTTTATACCATTTTTTATAGCAGATCTTTATGATTGGCAGCCGTCACACACTAAAAGACGCTTTTTATAGCAAAAAAGTTTTTGCGTCTCCACATTTTGAGACCTATAATTTTTCAATATTTTGGTCCACAGAGTCATGTGAGGTCTTGATTTTTGCGGGACGAGTTGACGTTTTTGCATAGCACTCTGTCAGATCGCCGATCTGACTTACAGTGCTGCAGGCTTACCAGCGCCTGCTCTCTGAGCAGGCACTCGGTAAGCCACCTCCCTCCCTGCAGGACCCGGATGCCGCGGCCATCTTGGATCCGGGACCTGCAGCGAGGAAGGAAGTAGGACACCCTCGCAGCAACGCGATCACATCGCGTTGCTCCGGGGGTCTCAGGGAAGCCCGCAGGGAGCCCCTACCTGCGCGATGCTTCCCTATACCGCCGGCACACCGCGATCATGTTTGATCGCGGTGTGCCGGGGATTAATGTGCCGGGGGCGGTCCGTGACCGCTCCTGGCACATAGTGCCGGATGTCAGCTGCGATAGTCAGCTGACACTCGGCCGCGCTCCCCCCGTGAGCGCCGCCGATCGCGCTGGACGTACTATCCCGTCGGTGGTCATACGGGCCCACCCCACCTCGACGGGATAGTACGTCCAATGTCAGAAAGGGGTTAAGCTAAGGTCTCACCAGGCGTTTTTGCAGTGTTTTTTTTTAATGTTTTTTTTTTGTGCAAATTTTCAGCTGCGTTTTACAGTACCAGCAAAGTCTGAGATTTCAGAAATCTCATGCACGTAGCTTGTCTTTTGTCATCAGAATTTTGTTCTTTGCATGGTTTTTGCACAATTTAGCATGTCACTTCTTTCAGCGTTGTTTTTCAGCGTTTTTCACCCATTGAGATGAGTGGGTGCTGAAAAACTCTGAAAAAAAAAATGCAGGTATCCGGTTTTGCTGCTCATTTTTTGTGCCAAAACCTGATTCTATACAATAGGACTTTTTTTTTCCAACACTAAACTTTATCAGCATGCACAAGAGACAAATCTAGCTTTCCAAAACCACAGCAAAAAGCGCAAGGAAAACCTGCTTTTTTCTGCAGCTTCTATCCTGCCAAGAACTCCGGTTTTGTTGCAGGAAAAAAAAAAAATGAAAAAGCGCCTAGTGTGAACTTACCCTGAACCTGTTTCTCAGCACCGCTCTAGTGCTCTTCTCAGTCACGTGATATCTACTGTATTTTCTGGCGTATAAGACTACTTTTTAACCCCTGAAAATCTTCTTAAAAGTCGGGGGTCGTCTTATACGCCGGGTGCCGTCTTGTACGCCGAATGCAGACACCAATGTGTATATGGTGGGTGGGAGGGAGTGGTCCCGATGATTAAGAGGGGGCGTCTCACAGGAAAGTGTGAGTGGAATATCCCCCATTACCTCATTGTAGCTGCAGCATGGGGTCTCTGTGCTGGGGAGAGGCGGCAGCTGCTGCTCCTCTTTGTGCCGCATGGGTGCTGTGCTGTGGGGCGGTGGCCGCCGCCGCTCCCCAGCACCCCACACTGCAGCTACAATGAGGTAATGGGGGATACTCCACTCACACTTTCCTGTGAGATGCCCCCTCTTCATCATCAGGACCACTCCCCCCCAAAAGGCACATTAGTCACCGGCCCTATAAGACGACATATGGCGTATAAGAAGACCCCCGACTTTTAAGAAGATTTTATATTTTAACTGGAAAAGTTGGGGGGTCGTCTTATACGCCCAGTCGTCTTATATGCCGGAAAATACGGTATTCTGAACAGCCGGCTCACACGTTGTTATATGTGTGAGCTGCAAGTACCGTAGCTCTTACTATGGAAGTGTATGGAGGGTCATTCTGAGCTTCGTTCTGATGCTTCATATTGTAATAGCGACTTGCACATAGAGCTCTGTGTGATCTGGCTGTTTAGAATTGCATAGAGTGAAAATGGTGATCCGTGAGTATTATCAATACACTTGTACTTCGTTACACAGGTCTGAGGAATACAAAAAATGAATCGTATCGGTATGTCATACGCCGGCTTGCACACAGAGCACACATTTTTCCCAGACAATTTAATCAGCTATATTGTGCCTCTAGCAGCCACAGGTGTAGCGGAGCTTCGCCAGCAGCTGTTAATCTGTTAAATCCCACGATCAGTCTCTCGGCGTGCCCATGACGTGATCGCAGAGCGCCGATGGGTTGTCATGACAGCCAGAGGTCTGCTGAAGCTGTTAACTGGCATTCATAGGAGATCGTGATGGCACAAGCAATCACATGGTTGCAGCTTATTTAATACAGTAAAAAAAGTTTTAAATAATGTCTAATCGACCCCTTTTGCCCCATTACAAATAAAGCTATTTAAAAAACCTCTTGGCTCTTGGAAGAAGAGAGGGAAAAACTAAATTGAAAAAATAGAAACTTGCCACGTATTGAAGGGGTTAACAATAAATAAAAAAAATAGTATCAACACATCGTTAAAAGTCCAGGCTGTAAAAGTGTAAAATGAGCCTTTATGGTAAATGCCTTAAACAGAAAAATATTTGAAATCCTGAATTGCAATTTTTCATTCACCACACCTTCAAAAAAAATGTCATTACCAATGAAAACAGTGTGTACATACCTTCAAATAGTATCAATAAATATGACAGGCAATTTTTTTTTATCATGCAATGGACACCATAAATAGCCCCACCCCACCCACCCCCCAAAAAATGAAAGAAGGATTTGAATTTATTTGCTGTATTTTCCTATTGCACTGTGCGGAAAGTGACACTGTTCACATCTAGCTATCAGATTTCAGTTACCAAAAAATTGTGTCTGACTTTGTTCCTAAACTTTTCCCTCGCCAACATTTACTGCAGACCGGGGCGGGTTTTAGACAAAGTGGGGCCCCATCACCCAGAAACACTTTAATTGTATTTACATGCACTGCGTTTTGGCCTCCATATAGTATATTGCACTCCCCATAGTTCCCCATGTAGTCTAGTGCACTCTCCATATAGTATAATGCACTCCCCATAGTCATCTAGATAGTATAATGCACTCCCCGTAGTCCTCCATATCTAGTATAATGCACTCACCGTAGTCCTCCATATCTAGTATAATGCACTCCCCGTAGTCCTCCATATCTAGTATAATGCGCTCCCCGTAGTCCTCCATATATAGTATGTGCTCCCCGTAGTCCCCCATATATAGTATAATGCGCTCCCCATAGTCCTCCATATATAGTATAATACGCTCCCTGTAGTTCTCCATATATAGTATGTATTTGAATAATTGCATGGATGAGAACGGTGCCCGTTAAAGGGTCAGTATTGACTTTGAAGATTGGTACTTCCTATAGGCTGCACTAGAGTTCTAGTCCTCTTCCTCTCTGAAGAGGGAATTTTCATATATAATTTCCAAGAGGAGCATTGCAAGGCTTAAGAGTCTACTCACATTGGCATGCCAGGCAAGGCATGTCACTCTCCACAAGGAGAAACATTTCCCCTTGGACCTTAATTTGTGGAACTCCAAGTGGTCCAAAATGAGTGGCACATAGTTGTCTTGCTTCATACCTACTACATGTCACACCATTCCCAAGGGCTGGGAAGCCTAGACTTGCTGGGTGTAGTGTCACACAATTTACATTACATAATGTACCTTCTGTACCCTAAAGCTTTGGAAGTGTATGATAAACATTGAAAATAATGTTGAAAAGGTTCAGGAAATATCATACTAATTGAAATAGTAATCTTTAGTTTGAAAAAGGTGATGTAGAGGTGACTTTTTTGTAGATGATCAAATACAGACAACCTAGGTTCTTCTGGTTTCTGAATTACTGATTGGAAACACTGATGTATACTCTAAACCTCAGGGCAGGGGTTTTCTGAAAACGGAAAACCCCTTTAACATATTGTCAAGTAATGGTATATAGCCCGTCACGGTCTTGCAACATACTGTTAAGCTCTAAAGTCCCTACCTCTCTACATGGTGATCTCAACACCTGTCAGAGCATGCTTGGAACAGTCTCCTACAAATGACAAGTTTTGGGCAGCAAGCATCAGCTGACAGGTTAGCTTTAGCATACTTACTGATCAATGCCTTCTCCATGATTTATTCTGTACCTGTCCCCTTCTGCACTATGTGTCTACAATTCATACATGTCAGCTCACATATCATATTTGTGGACTGCAAGTCGCTATCAATTTGAATTGTGGTCACATGGTACAAAAAGTGACCAGAATGCTATAAGTCATGGGCAGAGAAGGTGATTGGTAAGTATTACTAAAAAGATAAAACATTTGATGAGGATGTTATTTTAAGTTTTGGGCTATGTGCACACGATGCGTTTTTTTACGCACGTAAATGGTCCAAAAACGCAATGGAATACTTTGCAAGGTAATGCAATGACAATCCTGAAGTGTTGTGCACATGATCAGTAAATTTCCATCCGTATTTGCAGCATTTTATTTTCTGCAGCATGACAATTATCTTTGCATTTCTGCAGCATTTTTGACTCATTGACTTAAATTGAGTCAGTCAAATCTGCAGCAAAAACGCAGGTGTAAAACAGTTTGCGTATATCTGCTTATTTGGTTTAGATTTGCTGCCAAAAACGCTGCAATTTGTCAAAGGAAATTATGTCAGAATGTGGGTGTGGGCGGGCGGAGAATGTGGGTATGGGCGGGCGGAGAATGTGGGTGTGTGTGTGGGCGGAGAATATGTGCCTGTGTGTGTGTGTGTGTGCCCAGGCGTCATCTGATGGGACTACTACTCCCATCCGGCTACGTCTTTTGTCACATAGACAGCATGAGCCGATGATGGGAGAATAGTCTCATCATCCGGCGCCTGTGTTCATTTGTATAAAAAAATAAAAAAAATAAAAACATTTACATAACTACATACATACTCGCATACAAAATACATAATCACCGATCGCCTAATCCCCGATGCACGTGTCTCCTGCAAACAATTAAAAATAATAAACCAACATATACTCACCTTTCTGCCATAGTCCATTTAATACCGAGTGTCCCACGGCTATCTCACCCGGCCGCCGGCGATACACTGACAGGAGGTGATCGCTCCTGCAGTATATCACTGAGGCGCCGTGAGAGTTCACCTGAGTTCATCAGCTGATCATCTGAGGTGCTGTCACTTACGGCACTGCTGCATGAGAAAGTTCTCACGCAGCGATACTGCCGTAAGTGAGAGCACCGTACCTGATGAACTCCTGTGAACTCTCACGGCAGCTTAGTGATACACTGACAGAAGGTAATCGCTTGCGCAATGTATCGCCGGAGGCCGGGTAGAGCGGTCGCATCTCCCAATGTGACTGTTCTACACGTGAAATCACCGTGGGACACTCGGTATTAAATGGACTGTGTTGGACAGGATAGTATTATATGTTGGTTTATTATTTTTTGATTCTGGGTATCTGTGTTTTGTACAATATCACTATGGAGTTAGTAAGGGAGAGGTATCTTATAGATGTCTCTCTATTACTAACCTGTGGGCTTGATGTCACCTGACAATACAAAGGTGACATGAACCCCACTTGCCACCGCTACAGGGCAAATGGGAAGAGCGAGGCTAAGTGCCAGAATTGGCGTATGTATAAGATGGGAAGTACAGGGGGATAATTACTTCACGTGATCCAGACTATATATATATATATATATATATATATATATATATATATATGTGTGTGTGTGTCAGGTCTCAATTGGTATACTTTGTTCAGTTCTGGGCACCACATTTAAAAAAAAAAAAAAAAAATGAAAAACTGGAGCAAGTTCAAAGAAGAGCTACCAGGATGGTGAGCGGACTGTAAAGTACCGTATATACTCGAATATAAGCCGACCCGAGTATAAGCCAAGGCACCTAATTTTGCCTCGGAAAACTGGGTAAGCTTAACAACTCGCGTATAATCCAGGTATGCATTGTCCCTTCATCCCTGTCCTGGTCTGTGTGGCTCCCTCCGTCCCATCCTTGTATGCATGGATGAGCTCCCCCGTCCTTGTATGCATGATTGTGCTTCCCCCGTCCTCCCCCGTCATGTATGCATGGCTGGGCTCCCCCCATCCTTGTATGCATAGCTGGGCTCATCCCGTCCTCCCCCTTCCTTGTATGCATGGCTAGGCTTCCCTGTCCTTGTATGCATGGCTGGGCTTCCCCCGTCCTTGCTCGTCGTACTTGCCCTCCTCGCGCGGTCGCTGCACGTCCCTGCATCTCCGTTGTCCCTGCAGCTCTTCTCTCCTGTGCTGAGCCGTCACGTGGTACCGCTCATTAAGGTAATTAAAATGCGCACCATGCCTATGGGAGTGGAGACGCGTGCATATTCATTACCTTAATGAGCGGTACCACGTGACCGCTCAGCACAGGGATAGCTGCCGCAACTGGACAACGGAGATGCAGGGACGTTCAGTGACGGCGCGAGGAGAGTGAGTATGATGTCACAGCCGCCGGCTCCTGCCGCTGCTCCGCCACTTCCCTCCCCCGCTGTCTTTCTGGACAATGACTCGTGTATAAGCTGAAGGGGGCATTTTCAGCACAAAAAAAGTGCTGAAAATCTCTGCTTATACACGAGCATACACAGTATGTCCTATGAGGGATGGTCAAAGGATCTGGGAATGTTTAGCTTGCAAAAAGAAGGCTAATAGGAGGCTTGATAGCTGTCTAGGGATATATACTGTATATATATATTTTTGTTTATTTAATAATATCTCTCTATTTGATGAATGGATAGAAAAGCTGGCAATTCCTGTGCGCATACAGTAAAATCACTCTGACAGGTTAGAATAGATATATACACATAGAATATATGTGTGTGTATATATCTATATATATATATGTACTAGCTGAGGAGCCCGGCGTTGCCTGGGCATAGTAAATATCTGTTGTTAGTTATAGCTTATGCTGCATGGCTGGTTGTAGTTGTTGGTTGTTTTTGGAGAAGGTGTTTGTTGGATTTATCTGTGATTGTTGCTAGGTTTTGAGTGTTTGATACCGTAATTCCCTTTCTTCTCCTACTTTGTTTTAAACCCATCCTCCACTCCCCAGTGTATTGCCTCTGTTGTTTACATGTGTATATTTGTATGATTAGTATTTTCCGTTATCCCTGATCATATTACCTTGTTAAGGTACCTTCACACGAAACGACTTTGTAACGATATCGCTAGCGATCCGTGACGTTGCAGCGTCCTGGCTAGCGATATCGTTTAGTTTGACACGCAGCAGCGATCAGGATCCTGCTGTGATGTCGCTGGTCGCTGAATAAAGTCCAGAACTTTATTTGGTCGTCCGATCGCCGTGTATCGTTGTGTTTGAAAGCAAAAGCAACGATACCAGCGATGTTTTACACTGGTAACCAGGGTAAACATCGGGTTACTAAGCGCAGGGCCGCGCTTAGTAACCCGATGTTTACCCTGGTTACCAGCGTAAAAGTAAAAAAAACAAACAGTACATGCTCACCTGCGCATCCCCCAGCGTCTGCTTCCTGACACTTACTGAGCGCCGGCCCGAAAGTGAAAGCACAGCGGTGACGTCACCGCTCTGCTGTTAGGGCCGGAGCTCAGTCAGTGTCAGGAAGCAGACGCTGGGGGACGCGCAGGTGAGCATGTACTGTTTGTTTTTTTTACTTTTACGCTGGTAACCAGGGTAAACATCGGGTTACTAAGCGCGGCCCTGCGCTTAGCAACCCGATGTTTACCCTGGTTACCCGGGGACCTTGGCATCGTTGGTCGCTGGAGAGCGGTCTGTGTGACAGCTCCCCAGCGATCAAACAGCGACGCTGCAGCGATCGGCATCGTTGTCGCTATCGCTGCAGCGTCGCTTCGTGTGAAGGTACCTTTAGTCTGGTTGGTGTACTATGGTTCTTCCCTTGGTGGGGGAAGGTTACAGTCTGAGGGTAAATTCTGGAGCTAAGGCAAGGTACGTGGGCCCCGCTGTCTTCGCTATTAGAAGTAATCCAGGGAACAGGGTGAGCTTGGGCACCCCTATTGTTAGAAACATGGAAGGAGCCCCTGGTCTCGGGACACCTGACAGCAGACTTGTGACATTAGCTCTGACGGAAACCGGTCTTTGATCGATTTATGGATCCTATCACTGCTCTGACAGGACAACTGCAGCAGCTCAACCTGTAGATTGCAGATCTACGCACTGTCATTTTACAGCACTCCAACACATCAGGTTTGGGGACCATGACTCCCAGGCAACCCTTAGTGGAGCCCAAGATTGCTTTGCCTAACAGGTTCTCTAGGGGGCGTGACAAGTTTGTTTCAGGGAGGCCTGTAAGCTATACTTCAGGGTGCTTCCTTGTTCCTCAGGAACAGAGGAGCAATGTGTGGGGAAAATAATCTCTCTCCTTCAGGGTAACACCCAAGTATGGGCATTCTCTCTCTTGTCTGAATCTCAGTGGCTTCACACAGTGGAAGATTTTTTTTCTGGTCTCTGTGGCCAAGTTGCCAAAGAGCAGACTAAAGGTACCTTCACACTAAGCGACGCTGCAGCGATATCGACAACGATGCCGATCGCTGCAGCGTCGCTGTTTCGTCGCTGTTTGGTCGCTGGAGAGCTGTCACACCGACAGCTCTCCAGCGACCAACGATGCCGAAGTCCCCGGGTAACCAGGGTAAACATCGGGTTACTAAGCGCAGGGCCACGCTTAGTAACCCGATGTTTACCCTGGTTACCAGTGTTAAATGTAAAAAAACAAACCCTACATACTTACATTCGCGTCCCCCGGCGTCCGCTTCCCTGCACTGTGTAAGCGCCGGCAGTACAGAGCACAGCGGTGACGTCACCGCTGTGCTTTGCTTTCCGGCCGGCACTGACACACTCAGTGCAGGAAGCTCTGTGCAGCAGCGCGGACGCCGGGGGACGTGACCGACATCAGAGGGTGAGTATGTACTGTTTTTTTTTTTTTTTACTTTTACAATGGTAACCAGGGTAAATATCGGGTTACTAAGTGCGGCCCTGCGCTTAGTAACCCGATATTTACCCTGGTTACCATTGTAAAACATCGCTGGCATCGTTGCTTTTGCTGTAAAACACGACGATACACGCCGATCTGACGACCAAATAAAGTTCTGAACTTTCAGCAACGACCAGCGATATCACAGCAGGATCCTGATCGCTGCTGCGTGTCAAACACAATGATATCGCTATCCAGGACGCTGCTACGTCACGGATCGCTATCGTTATCGTTGTAAAGTCGCTTAGTGTGAAGGTACCTTAAGGCTATATGCACACGTTCTGGATTTTCCGCATTGTTTTTGCATTTTTTAGGCTGTTTTCCGCTGCAAAAACGTTTACATTAAGCATCACATCATTTTTTTATGCATTCCACAATTTTTGTGCACATGTTGCGTTTTTTTCGCTATAAAAATGGATTGTGGAAAAAAACAGCATTTTCATTAATTTTGCAGATTTTTCGCGTATTTCCCTCTTTATTGCATGGGAAGCTCCAGAAAAAAAGTGAAAAATCCGCAAAAAACACGTGTGCGGTTTTCCTGCGAAAATAGATTTACTCAGGAAAATTCTGCACACTTTCCTGAACGTGGGCACATAGCCTAATATCTTTGGTCCAGGGAGGCAGGCCATGAAGGACTATATTGTGGATAGTTTGACAAAGGACTCATACTCACATGCGATAAACTCGGATGAGTCTCGCACGTCAATACCCGGCACTGCACTCAGGAGCGAAACGTGCGGCCATGTAGCAATACATGCAGCCGCACGCTCCGCTCCTGAGTGCCGGGTATTGACGTGCGAGACTCATCCGAGTTTATCGCATGTGAGTATGAGCCCAAAGGGTCATATCAGACCATCCTCATTCCCCATTGCTGCAGGGAATTTCTTTGTAAAGAAGAAAGATGGGGGGGGTTACACCCCTGCCTAGATTTCTGCAAACTCAATATGATCACCGTCCGGGATACTTATCTTTTCCCTCTCTCCCTGGACCTCTTTAATCAGATTGTAGGAGCAAAATGGTTTTCTAAACTGGATCTCAGTGGACATTAGTGATGAGCGAATATACTGGGGTGATCTCCGAGCATTTATGACTGCTCTGAGATTTAGTTTTCCTTGCCTCAGCTGGATGATTTATGGCTGTTAGCCAGCCTGAGTACATGTGGGGGTTGCCTGGTTGCTAGGGAATCCTCACATGTAATCAAGCTGTCTAGTAGCCGCAAATCATCTTTTTGAGGCAAGGAAAGCTAAATCTCCGAGCAGTCATAAATACTCGGAGATCACCCGAGCATGCTGGGGAAAACCCGAGCAACAAGTATACTGTCTCCTCACTAGTGGGCATATCATCACATTCCTATTAACCCTCCGTCAGGGGCAATATGTTTCATAACGAGTTTAGGGGCATTGCGCCTGTCCGGCACAGGCTAGAAAATTGGCTTTATTTTCCTTTTTTAAAAATTTCAATGCTCTAAAAGTGATCAGTTACCTTAATAGGAATGTAATAAATGAGAATACACATAATCGGGTGGAAAAAAAAATGTTTAATAACCAGAAAAGTAATATGTTTCTATGTCTTGAGCATCCTCCTCACTCTCTCCATCTTGATCTGTATCAGACACATCTGCACATTCTACCACATCATCTTCTGAATCAATGTCACTTTCTTCCCCTAAATCTTCTAGCTGTAAGGGGTCTGTCTCATCAAGCAGTATATTTTGCACTTGCTCAACATGAAGGGCATTTGACAAGTCAAATATTCTCCTCGCCATTTCGGAAGAAAAGCTGAAGCAAGAGAGAGAATATGTGTTAGGGCTCAATGAGCCTGAGAAGCACACTCTTATTTCTAACAAAACCTTCTATGACAAATCCACAAATTTAGCACTAGCTATTCATAAGACAAGCTAAAAAAACAATTGAGATGAATAAAAACAGCAAATTTTAACTGTCAAAGGTGTGACGCATTCAGGGGCAATGAGCCTGAGAAGCCAAAACACTGATATCTGATCTCCTGCAGCTCTGAAGCACAAGTGGCTTCTCAGGTTTCACACAGCCTTTAGGCTATGTGCACACGTAGGGAGGGTCCTCTGCGGGTTCTCCCGCAGCGGATTTGATAAATCTGAAGGGCAAAACCGCTGCGGTTATCCCTGCAGATTTATCGCCGTTTGTTTTGCGGTTTCCGCTGCGGGTTTACTCCTATACTATTGATGCTGCATATGCAGCATCAATAGTAATGTTAAAAATAATATAAAAATGGTTATACTCACCCTCTGACGTCCTGATCTTCTCGGCGCTGCACGCGGCGGTCCGGTTCCAAAGATGCTGTGCGAGAAGGACCTTCGTGACGTCACGGTCATGTGACCGCGACGTCATCGCAGGCCTTGCTCGCATAGCAACCCTGCGACCGGACGGCCGCGTGCAGCGCTGAGAGGTGAGTATATCATAATTTTTTTATTTTTACTCTTTTTTTTTTTTTTTTTTTTTTTTTAGCACAAATATGGTTCCCATGGCCTGGAGGAGAGTCTCCTCTCCTCCACCCCGGGTACCATCCACACATGATCCGCTTACTTCCCGCATCGTGGGCACAGCCCCATGCGGGAAGTAAGCGGATCAATGCTTTCCTATGTGCAGAATCGCCGCGATTCTGCACAAAGAAGTGACATGCTGCGGAATGTAAACCGCTGCGTTTCTGCGCGGTTTTTCCCGCAGCATGTGCACAGCGGATTGCGGTTTCCATAGGTTTACATGTAACTGTAAACGCAATGGAAACTGCTGCGGACCCGCAGCGTCAAGATCGCTGCGGTTCCGCGGTAAAAACCGCAACGTGTGCACATAGCCTTAAAGTTAGGAAGGTACTGGGAGGAGGGTGTTTTCCAGACAAACCACTGAAAATAGAGAAATGAAACTAAGTGAGCTGCACCTGTCAGATCAGTTGCCCCTGACGGAGGGTTAAAGAGGGGGTGAGTGAAAAACTGCTTTCAATGCTCTTGAGGGACACTATGAGAACCTTGTGATGCCATTTGGGTTGACTAATGCTCACGTCGTCTTTTAGCACTTTCTAAATGACCTTTTTAGTCACCTGGTAGGTAAATTTGTGGTAATCTACCTTGATGACATTAAGGCTGCCGTCACACTAGCAGTATTTGGTCAGTATTTTACATCAGTATTTGTAAGCCAAAACCAGGAGTGGAACAAATAGAGGAAAAGTATAACAGAAACATATGCACCACTTCTGCATTTATCACCGACTCCTGGTTTTGGCTTACAAATACTGATGTAAAATACTGACCAAATACTGCTAGTGTGATGGCAGCCTAATTTATTCACCTGACCTTGAGTCACATCAGGTACATGTCAGACAAGTCTTGCAGATACTCCAAGACAATAAATTATTTGTCAAACTAGAAAAATGTATGTTCTCGGTTGAGGAGATCGCTTTTCTAGGATATGTTTTATCATCCACCGGTTTTAGCATGGATCTGACAAAAGTCCGGGTGGTAATGGATTGGGATCGTCCTGAGGATTTGAAGGAATTACAGTAGTAGTTGGCGAAATCCAAAAACCGTTGTAAGTTCATCAAAAACTTTTCGTTAGTGGCCAAACATTTGACGGTTATGACAAGGAAAGGGACAGACTTTTCCAAGTGATCCAGTCCCTCCAGGGAGGCATTCGATACCTTGAAGGAGTATTTTGCATCTGCGCCGATTCTCATACAGCCTGACGTCACTCAGCCTTTTATTGTAAAAGTTGACTTGTCTGAACAAAAAAAAACCTGCCATTTGCGGAGAGAAATTATGACATTGGTAACCGGAAACTCTTGGCAATCAAGTGGGTCTTTGAAGAATGGTGTCATTTTTTTTGTATGGGCCAGTTCATCCTGTTATGGTAATCACGGATCATAAGAATCTCGTATACCTAGAGTCTGTGAAATGTCTTAACGCCTCGACAGGCAAGATAGGCATTGTTTTTCACCAGGTTTAACTTTTTTGTTACATATAGGCAGGGGAACAAGAACATTAAGGCAGATGCCTTATCCCTTTGTTTTCTTGTGGGTGGAGATAATTGTGAACTGCTTCCTATACTACAAAAAGGGGTGGTTATTGCATCTATATGCTCCGATCTTGAGAAGGAGATTGTTGAGGCTCAGGGGGGATGCACTTGCTGCCTGTTCATTAGGGAAACTGTTTGTACCTGTGAATCTCCGTCTGAGAGTTCTTAGTGTGCGAGTTCTTAGTGAACATCCTGATTCAGTCTTGGCTGGACATCCAGGTAATAAAGCCACCACAGATCTTCTTACTCGGCGGTTTTGGTGGTCAGGAATGCATCAGAATGTAGCCGCCTCCAGTGTCTTTACATGTTCTAAAACCTCTCATACTCGTCCGTCGGGGTCTCTCCAACCATTGATGATTCCTAGTAGACCTTGGACTCCTCTTATCGGTTGATTTTATCACTGATCTACCCATGTCAGCAAGTAATACTGTAATTTTGGTGGTGGACTTATTCAGTAAAATGTCACATTTTATTACGCTACCCGCTTTTTCTAACTCCAAGATCTTGGCGCAAATTTTCATCAGAGAGATTGTAAAATTACATGGATGCCTACCGTTTGGAGGTCGTTTTGCACTCTTTTAGGGATCCATCTGTCGTTCTTTTCATCATTTCACCTGTAGTCTAATGGGCAAGTTGAACGGGTTAACCAGAATCTTGAGACTTATCTTAGGTGTTTTGTGTCTGAGAATCAGGAGGATTGGGTTACCTACTTACCTCTAGCTGAATATGCGGTATATAAGCTTTGTCATCAGTCTACTGGTAAGTCCCCGTTTTTGGGTGCATACGGGTTTCATCCTGTGTTCAGCGCATTTAATAGGACGCGTTCTTCTGGAATACCGGAAGAACGATTTTCTTTATCAATTACGTCTATGTGGCAAGGTGTTTTTGATAATTTGATGAAGATTGGGTCCAAATATAAGAGTGTGGCTGATCGGAGACGTTTGGTGGGTCCGGACCTGACTGTTGGTGACTTGGTGTTGTTGTCCTCAAGGAACATTAAGGGTATGTGCACACGATGCAGATTTTGCTGCGGATCCGCAGCGTTTCTCATGAGTTTACAGTTCAATGTAAACCTATGGGAAACCAAAAACGCTGTGCACATGATGCAGAAAAAAACGTGCGGAAACGCAGCGGTTTACATTCCGCAGCATGTCACTTCTTTCTGCGGATTACACAGCGGTTTTACAGCTACCCCTATGGAAAATCGCAGTTGTAAAAACCGCAGAACAACTGCAGTAAATTTGATATATCTGCAGCAAAAACGCAGCATTTTTGCCCTGCAGATTTATCAAAACTGCTGCGTAAAAATCCAAAGTGGCCAAGAATACGTGTGCACATACCCTAAGTTGAAGATTCCCTCTTGGAAAGTGGGTCCCACGTTCATCGACCCTTATAAGATTGTGACAGTCTTCAATCCTGTAGCATTCCTCCTTGTTTTGCGGTCCACTTTTAGGATCCATAATGTGTTTCATTGATCTCTACTCAAAAATATGTTGCGTCCTCTGTACCGTCACTGCTACTGCCATCTCCAGTCATTGCAGATGGAATTTTGGAATTTCAAATAGCTAAGATCATTGATTCTCTTAGTTTGGTGCTTCAGTATCTGGTACACTAGAAGAGATATGGACCTGAAGAGAGGAAGTGAGTACCAGCACCTTACATCCATGCAGCCAGACAGATCCAGTCTTTTCACGTGGTACATCCTGATAAACCCGGTTCTGAGGTTCCGGAGGTCCCTCGTGGAAGGGTGGGGGGGGTGGGGTGGGGGGGATTGTCATGGCTCTACTGTGACAGAGAGAAGCCAGAAGAATGCAGTGTGAGATTTCTTCTGCTGCATTGATTAGAATCCACTTCACCTTCTTATAATTTGTAAAGCGCTGCGGAATATGTTGGTGCTATATAAATAAAAATTATTATTATTATATTAAACCGAGCAGGTTTCTTTTAGCAGTGCAGGATTTAATAGCCTCTCCCATATCCTATATAAACTGGGTTCTGGCTAGCACTCATTGTCAGAGCTAGATTATGCTGCATGGCTGGTGGTTGTAGGTGGTTGTTATTGGAGAAAGGGTTTGGTGGATCTGTGACTTTTGCTTGGTGTGGGATAATTCCTTTTCTTCTCCTACGTTGGTTTAACCCCAATCTCCACTCCCCTGTTGTTTGTGTGCATATTTGTATGATTAGTATTTTCCGTTATCCCGGTTCGTATTACCTTGGTGTATAGTAATACATCCACCAGACTACTATTCCCCTCTTGCCTCGGTGGGGGAGGGTTACAGACTGAGGGCGGATTCAGGAGCTAAGGCAAGGTATGTGGTATCGGCATCTTCACGCTCACAAGTAATCCGGGAAGCTAGGGTTCCCTAGCCTTAGGGACATAGAAGGAGCCCCCTATCCCGGGACACCCGACAATAGTGGTGAAAGCGGATTGTAGGCCGCAGTTTGCCCTGCTCTGTTGTAAACTAACGACCTTTAAAATCATCTGGCAAAACCACAACAAAATTGAAACCTTTCGCAGATTTGCTGCTGTGGATTTCCCTGGTGTTATGCCCTGATAAACTGGGAGGTGATGCACAATTGAGGGCAGTACAGCCGCCTTCTATCACTGCATGTTAACAGAGAATTGCAATGTGAGTGAAGTTCATAGGGGTATGAACCCTGCAGGTTTTCAATCCCCTAATTAGTATTAATAAATAGTGACGTTTTATCCAAGTCATTTATAATATTCGTCTAGTTGTGTGGGAATAGAGTGCTTAGGCTATGTTCACATTATTTTCAACGTGTTTATTTTTATGCAAATTTTCAGTGTTTTACAGTACCAGCAAAATGCACCAGCATGCACACAGCTTGGTGTTTTTGTTCTCTGGACTTTGTGCAATACCTTGGTTTCTGCCAAATGCAGCCTTTCAATTCTCTTAGCGTTTTTTTCAGCATTTTTCACCAATTGAAAGCAATGTGTGTTGTAAAAAACACTACAAAAACTCAGGTATCAGCTTATGGCTGCGCTTTTGGTGCCAAAACCAGAAGAAGAATTTTTTTAGATTTTTTTTTATGCACTAAACATTATCAGCATAATAATAATCTTTATTTTTATATAGCGCTAACATATTCCGCAGCTCTTTACAGTTTTGCACACATTATCTTCGCTGTCCCCGTTGGGGCTCACAATCTAAATTCCCTATCAGTATGTCTTTGGAGTGTGGGAGGAAACCCACGCAAACACGGGGAGAACATACAAACTCCTTGCAGATGTTGTCCAAGGTGGGATTAGAACCCAGGACTCCAGCGCTGCAAGGCTGCAGTGCTATCCACTGAGCCACCGTGCTGCCCTAGCATGCACAAGAGGCAAATTTACCCTGACAAAAGCTAAGCAAAACATACTTTTTTTGCAGCAAGTTTCTTATTGGCAAGAGAACAAGTTTTGCCTTAGGAAGAAAGCGCATCAAAAACTCAATGTGTGAACATAGCCTTACAGAGTGCTGCAATCTTAGCTGCTTATACCTGGTCACACTTGGTTTGTTCTGTTAGAGGTGCTGGTCAGTTTTTTGTGATATTGAAAAGTATGCAAAACACTTTATACTGACTAGTGGAATTACCAGCATTGGTTCATAGCAAGAAATTGGATAACTAGAAAGATGGAAGCAGCAATCTGATTGTTTTAGTTTGCTATGAGTATGAGGCTATATGGAGAGGAATCGTGCTGTAGTTGCAATCTGAGCTAACCCTCTGAACAGTCTTTGTCCCCAGCGCTATGGGGCCCATTATTTGCTAATGGAGTATAAAATCTTTCTGTAAATATTTTTCTTACTTTTTGGTTAAGATGTCAGCTTGAGAAGACTTCGGTTCATAGATAACCTGTCAAATCTCCTTCACAATCTTCATGTGTAAGAACTCGTTCATAAGGCTGCTTTCACACATCAATTTTTTGCCGTCAGGCACAATCCGGCGAATTTTGAAAAAAAACAGATCTGGCAAAAGTTGCAGCCGGATCCGTTTTTTTTTTTCTCATAGACTTGTATTAGTGACGGATTGCGCCTGATGACCTCACGTTTCATCCGTTTTTCGCCGGATCCGTCAAAATTTATTTTTCGGCGGCTGGAGAAAACTGACATAGTAACGTTTTTTGTGTCCGTCGAAAAAACAGACCGCGACAGATCCTGGCCATCCGTTTTTTGCTAGAATGGAAGCCTATGGCGCCGGATCCCTCATATGATGGAATCCGGCGACGGATTCCATTTTTTTAAACTGAGCATGCACCGATTTTTGCATTTTCCATTGTGGTCTCTTCTCCTCTCCCCTCCCAGATCAGCTAGTTGGATTTTCTCCCCAGATCAGCAACTAGGATCCGGCAAAAAAAATGGATCCGTCGCATCAGTTTTCCACAATTTGCGACGGATCCGTTTTTTTCAAAATTCGCCGGCTTGTGCCTTTCTCTTCTGAAAAGTCGGGGACCCCAAATACAATAGCTAGCAGTCGAAAGATGATTGCTCCTCTTATTCTGAGGTCACCCATCTTTCCCAACTCCTCCAGTCACAAGAGCACTCACTGCACTAAAGTGTAATGTGTTTTCTATGAGAGAGCGACACCTGGCGGTGACTTATCTCGCTGCAAACAAAAGAATTGGCAGTGCGAAATCCGACTTTCTTAATCCTTATTTCCCTCAACATAATTTATTTGGGTAGAGACGCCTCTATACACATTAGACTGTCTACCAAGCCCTGCAATGTTAGTCTATTGTGTATGGGGGCCTTTGGTCTTTTTATATTGCCTCATCCGATTAGAAGGGGAAAATGTAAAGCAATATATATTTTTTTGTAAAGCAACCATTTTGTAAAAACACATGTACTCTTCAGTTGGTAACACTAGACTGGGAATAAGTTATGCAGCGTATGCAGTTAGGTTGAGAAATGTTTGGACAGTGACTGACTGAATCATCGTGATTTGGCCTCTGCTTGCCACTATTTTTTTTTTATTTCAAATTAAACTGAGAAGCATTTGAAGTGTACACTTTCAGGTTTAACTTAATGGAGTTGAACAAAAATATCCTGTAAAACGTTTAGGAATTGCAACCGTTTTTCTATAAAGCCTCATTTCAAGGGCTCAAAAGTAATTGGAAACATTAGCTTTACTATAAATAAAATGTTCATTTTTAATACTTTTTAGAGAATCCTTTGCAAGCAATGACTGTGTGGAAGCCACGTATGTCACCAAACACTCGGTTTCCTCCTTGGTGTTGCTCTGTCAGGCCTTTACTGCCGCTGCCTTCACTTGTTGATTGTGGTTCTTTCTGCCTTATTCATGTGAAATGCACGCTTGCTGTTGTTGAGATATGATGATTGACTTGGCCATTGCAGAATATTGCACTTATTTTGCCTTTAAAATCTCCTGGGTTGCTTTTGCAGTATGTTCTGGGTTTTTGTTCATCTGTACTGTGAAGCACCGTCCAATCAACCTTACTAGATTTGGTTGAATCTGAGCAGAACGTATAGCCCTGTACACTGCAGAATTCATCTGGCTGCTTCAGTCTATCATGAATAAACACTAGTGACCCAGTGCCAATGGAACCAATCATGCCCATGTCATCACACTGCCTACCACTTTTTACAGAGGATGTGGTGTGCTTTGGAGTATGAGCCGTTTCAAGCCTTCTCCATATTTTCTTCTATACTTTTTCCCACCATTCTTCGTTTCATCTGTCCAAAGAATACTTTCCAGAATTGGGCTGTGTTTAGATTTTTTTTGGAAAAGTCTAATCTGGCCTTTCTATTTTTAAGGCTGATTTTTCACCTTGCACTGAGCCCCCTCTGTATTTGATGTAATGAAGATTTCTCTTTATGGTAGACTTTCCGTGTATACTAGAGTATAAGCTGACCTGAGTATAAGCTGAGTCACCTAATTTTGGCACGAAAAACTGGGTAAGCTTATTGACTCTGGTATAAGCCGGGTATGCATTGTTCCCTCACCCCTATCCCCGGTATACATGGCTCCCCATCCCTGTCCTTGTATGCATGGCTCCCCATCCCTGTCCTCATATTCATGGCTCCTTATCACCTATCCTTGGATGCATGGCTCCCCGGTCCCTTGTCCTTGTATGCATGGCTCCCCGATCCCTTGTCCTTGGATGCATGGCTCCCCGATCCCTTGTCCTTGTATGCATGGCTCCCCTGTCCTTGTATGCATGGCTCATTATCCCCTATCCTTGTGTGCATTGCTCCCCGGTCCCTTGTCCTTGTATGCATGGCTCCCTGGTCCCTTGTCCTTGTAAGCATGGGTCCCTTGTCCTTGGATTCATAGCTCCCTGGTCCCTTGTCCTTGGATGCATGGCTCCCCGGTCCCTTGTCCTTGGATGCATGGCTCCCCCATCCCTGTCCTTGTATGCGTGGCTCATTATTCCCCTATCCTTGTATCCATGGCTCCCCGGTCCCTGTCCTTGTATGCATGGCTCCCCCATCACTGTCCTTGCATGCATGGCTCCCCCATCGCTGTCCTTGTATGCATGTCTCCCCATCCGTGTCCTTGTATGCATGGCTCCTCGGTCCCTTGTCTTTGTATGTATGGCTCCCCGGTCCCTTGTCTTTGTATGTATGGCTCCCCGGTCCCTTCTCTTTGTATGCATGGCTCCCCGGTTCCTTGTATGCCTGGCTCCCCGGTTCCTTGTATGCCTGGCTCCTCAAACCCTTGTCCTTGTATGCATGGCTCCCCGATCCCTTGTCTTTGTAAGCATGGCTCCCCGGTTCCTTGTATGCATGGCTCCCCGATCCCTTGTCCTTGGATGCATGGCTCCCTGGTCCCTTGTCTTTGTATGCATGGCTCCCCGGTTCCTTGTATGCATGGCTCACCAATACCTTGTCCTTGGATGCATGGCTCCCCCGTCCCTTGTCCTTGGATGCATGGCTCCTTATCCCCCTATCCTTGTATCCATGGCTCCCTCATTAAGGTAAGGAATATTCATTTCACGCCTATGGGAGTGGAGAGGTGTGCCTATTCATCACCTTAATGAGCGGGGCCACGTGATCGCTTGGCCAGAAATTCTGCTGATGCCAGAACTTCTGCTGATGCCAGAACCAGCGAGATGCAGCGAGGGCGCTCAGAAAGGTGAGTAGGATGTCTTCTGGAAGCCGGCGGCTGCGGATGTCACTGTGTACGCTATAAGACAAATGAATATTCATTTCTCTTTAGCAGCGGGCACAGCAGCCGCCTGCTCCTGCCTCCTGTGACCCGTTGCTCCACCGCTGGCCCTCTGGGACAATTGACTAGTGTATAAGCCGAGGGGGCGTTTTCAGCACAAAAAATGTGCTGAAAAACTCTGCTTATACACAAGTATATACGATAGATACATTTCTTCTTTTTTCAGCCTCATGTGGATCTTTTTATCTTCCATTGAGTGTTTCCCTGACCGCATGTTGTGGGTTCACAGCAACAGCATCCACTGCCACGTAAATGCCACACCTGAAATCAGCTGCTGACCTTTTACCTGCTTAATTGATGGAAATGATGGATTAATGAGGGAATAGCCCATGCAGCCTATTAAATAGCTTTTGAGATTCCTGTCATACTACTTTTGGTCACTTGAGAAAGAGGCAGCTACATATAATAAAAAGCTGTAATTCCTAAACTCCTACTCCAATTAGGATGTGACTGCCCTCAAATTAAAGCGAACAATCTGTACTTTAAGCACGTATTGATTACATAACTGTATCTTGATAATTTTGGCAAAACGCTAAAATGCCAAAAACTTGTGTCGCTGACCAGTTATTTCTAGACCTAGCTGCACATACAGGTATACACTTGAGTGTATTTATAACATAGATATGTATCTTATAAATATATCTATATATACACATACAAATTATACACAGGTATATGTGTGTATATACCCAGAGGCATTATACACTCCTGTGTATGTATATATTATATAGCTGTATCTATACGCTACATGCATACATACATGTGTGTGTATTTTATATACAGTGCTCAGCATAAATAAATGATTCTCCAACAGATTGGAGATAGTGTGTGTGATAGAGATATATATATATATATATATATATATATATATATATATATATATACCCGTCCATTGGTTGTTTTCAGTCCATATATATATCACAAAAGCAGGCAGCACTCCATATTCTTTGAGACAATATGCAGGTGTTTATTAAGCCCACATCTCCATGCAACGTTTCGGCTCTGACTGAGCCTTTCTCAAGCCTGCTTTTGTGATATATATGGACTGAAAACAGCCAATGGACGGGTTTTATATATATATATATATATATATATATATATATATATATATATATATATATATATATATATATATATATATACACACACACACCGTATATACTCGAGTATTAGCAGACACAAGTATAAGCCAACCTCCCTAATTTTGCAACAAGAACCTGGGAAAACTTATTGACTCGAGGATAAGCCTAGGGTGGAAAATGCAGCAGCTACCGGTAAATGTCAAAAATAAAAATAGATACCAATAAAAGTAAAATTAATTGAGACATCAGTAGGTTGTGTTTTTGAATATCCATAATGAGTCAGGAGCCCCATATAATACTCCATACAGTTCATTATGGCCCCATAAGATGCTCCATATACAAATATGCCCCATATAATGCTCCATGCGGTTAATTATGGCCCCATAGATGGTCCATATAATGCTCCATGCAGTTCTTTAAGGCCCCATATAATGCTCCATGCAGTTATCGCCCCATATAATGCTCCATGCAGTTATGGCCCCATATAATGCCCCATATAATGCTCCATGCAGTTATGGCCCCATAGATGCTCCATACAATGCTCCATGCAGTTATGGCCCCATAGATGCCCCATATAATGCTCCATGCAGTTATGGCCCCATAGATGCTCCATATAATGCTCCATGCAGTTCTTTATGGCCCCATAGATGCCCCATATAATGCTCCATGCAGTTATGGCCCCATAGATGCCCCATATAATGCTCCATGCAGTTATGGCCCCATAGATGCCCCATATAATGCTCCATGCAGCTATGGCCCCATAGATGCCCCATATAATGCTCCATGCAGCTATGGCCCCATAGATGCCCCATATAATGCTCCATGCAGCTATGGCCCCATAGATGCTCCATATAATGCTCCATGCAGTTATGGCCCCATAGATGCCCCATATAATGCTCCATGCAGTTATGGCCCCATAGATGCCCCATATAATGCTCCATGCAGCTATGGCCCCATAGATGCCCCATATAATGCTCCATGCAGTTATGGCCCCATAGATGCCCCATATAATGCTCCATGCAGTTATGGCCCCATAGATGCCCCATATAATGCTCCATGCAGTTATGGCCCCATAGATGCCCCATATAATGCTCCATGCAGTTATGGCCCCATAGATGCCCCATATAATGCTCCATGCAGTTATGGCCCCATAGATGCCCCATATAATGCTCCATGCAGCTATGGCCCCATAGATGCCCCATATAATGCTCCATGCAGTTCTTTATGGCCCCATAGATGCCCCATATAATGCTCCATATAATGCTCCATGCAGCTATGGCCCCATAGATGCCCCATATAATGCTCCATGCAGTTATGGCCCCATAGATGCCCCATATAATGCTCCATGCAGCTATGGCCCCATAGATGCCCCATATAATGCTCCATGCAGTTCTTTATGGCCCCATAGATGCCCCATATAATGCTCCATATAATGCTCCATGCAGCTATGGCCCCATAGATGCCCCATATAATGCTCCATGCAGTTATGGCCCCATAGATGCCCCATATAATGCTCCATGCACTTATGGCCCCATAGATGCTCCATATAATGCTCCATGTAGTTCTTTATGGCCCCATAGATGCCCCATATAATGCTCCATGCAGTTATGGCCCCATAGATGCCCCATATAATGCTCCATGCAGTTATGGCCCCATAGATGCCCCATATAATGCTCCATGCAGCTATGGCCCCATAGATGCCCCATATAATGCTCCATGCAGTTATGGCCCCATAGATGCCCCATATAATGCTCCATGCAGCTATGGCCCCATAGATGCCCCATATAATGCTCCATGCAGTTATGGCCCCATAGATGCCCCATATAATGCTCCATGCAGTTATGGCCCCATAGATGCCCCATATAATGCTCCATGCAGCTATGGCCCCATAGATGCCCCATATAATGCTCCATGCAGTTATGGCCCCATAGATGCCCCATATAATGCTCCATGCAGTTATGGCCCCATAGATGCCCCATATAATGCTCCATGCAGCTATGGCCCCATAGATGCCCCATATAATGCTCCATGCAGTTATGGCCCCATAGATGCCCCATATAATGCTCCATGCAGTTATGGCCCCATAGATGCCCCATATAATGCTCCATGCAGTTCTTTATGGCCCCATAGATGCCCCATATAATGCTCCATATAATGCTCCATGCAGCTATGGCCCCATAGATGCCCCATATAATGCTCCATGCAGTTATGGCACCATAGATGCCCCATATAATGCTCCATGCAGTTATGGCCCCATAGATGCCCCATATAATGCTCCATGCAGTTCTGGCCCCATAGATGCCCCATATAATGCTCCATGCAGTTCTTTTTGGCCCCATAGACGCTCCATATAGCATTGTGCCACATGTAGTGCTGCTGCACTAAAAAAACAAAACGACATACTCACCTCTCGTCGCTGCTCCTCAGCTTCCTGTCTCTTCGCACTGACTGTTCAGGCAGAGGGCGGCGCGCACACTCGTACGTCATCGCGCCCTCTGACCTGCACAGTCACAGCAAGAGGGCGGGAAGACAGAGCTTCGGTGGAACGAGGGAAGGTAAATATACTTACCTACTCCCGGCTCTCCTGACGCGGTCCCTGCATGTCCCACGGTGTACGGCGCGGCAGCTTCCTGTAGTGAGCGGTCACGTGGCACCGCTCATTACAGTAATGAATATGCGGCTCCACCCCTGTGGGAGTGGAGTCCATATTCATTACTTTAATGAGCGGTACCACGTAACTGCTGAAGAGGGGAAGAACTTGAAGCTGCCGCGCTGAACAACGTGGGACATGCAGGGACCGCATCAGGAGCGCCGGAAGCAGGTGAGTATTTGACAGGCGTCGCTCCCCTTCAGCGGCCGACCCCCCCCCACCTTCCATGACTCGAGTATAAGCCGAGAGGGGCACTTTCAGCCCATTTTTTTGCTGCTGAAAATCTCGGCTTATACTCGAGTATATACGGTATATATATATATATATCTATATATAAATTTATTAATATTGTTTTGTTTCTTATTTTCAGTCAAGTGGAGCTTACTCTTTGCCACATGAGGTTTTTTTTGCCTTCCTCTGGATCTTCATGTTAGGGCATGTTAGGTTAGGCTATGGGTTGAACTAGATGGAGTTAAAGTCTTCCTTCAACCTTAAGGCCATGTTCACACTTCGCGGTTTTTACCGCGGATCCGCGGCGATTTTGATGCTGCGGGTCCGCAGCAGTTTCCATAGCGTTTACATTAACATGTAAACCCTATGGAAACCGCAAACCGCAGTGCACATGCTGCGGGAAAAACCGCGCAGAAACGCAGCGGTTTACAACCCGCAGCATGTCACTTCTTTGTGCAGAATCGCTGCGATTCTGCACCCATAGGAATGCATTGATCCGCTTACTTCCCGCATGGGGCTGTGCCCACGTTGCGGGAAGTAAGCGGATAATGCGCGGTTGTCACCCGGGGTGGAGGAGAGGAGACTCTCCTCCAGGCCCTGGGAACCATATTAGTGTAAAAAAAAAAGAATTAAAATAAAAAATGATGCTATACTCACCTCTCAGCACTGCCCGTGGCCGCCCGGTCTCAGTTGCTGTGCAAACAGGACCTGCGGTGACGTCACGGTCACATGACCGTGATGACGCCGCGGTCACATGACCGTGACGTCACGAAGGTCCTTCTCGGCACAGCAACTTTGGAACCGGACCGCCGGGTGCAGCGCCGAGGAGATCGCGACGTCAGAGGGTGAGTATAGCCAATTTTTATTATTTTTAACATTACTATTGATGCTGCATATACAGCATCAATAGTACAGGAGTAATCCCGCAGTGGAAACCGCGGAACAAACCGTGATAAATCTGCAGGGATAACCGCAGCGGGTTTGCCCTGCAGATTAATCAAATCTGCTGCGGGAGAACCCGCAGAGCACACCGCAAAGTGTGCACATAGCCTAATAATTATGCTAACAGATCTGTCTGGTGGTTTGTTTTTGCATGGCAAGCTGATGTTTTTATTAGTACCATTTTTGGGACGTATTTTGATTTCATTTTATTGCATTATGTCTTGTGAGGGAGGTCAGAGAAAAAAACGCAATTCTGTTGTTTAAAATTGTTTTCTTCACGATATTTATCGTACGGTTAAGTAAGTTTTTATCTATTCTGGACACTGCAATACTGAATGTTTTTTTGTAGAGTTGGAAAAAGGGGAGTGATTTTTTTTTTTTCTAATATTTTGTAAACCTTTTTGATAGTTTCTTTAGTCCTCTTAGTGAACTTTAACCTTCATAGTGTGACTGCTTGATCTATATGCTGCAGTACCATAGTATTTATAGTAGGTAGGTAAAATCACAATCTCTTATATAGCTTAGCCTGTGGCTGGGTATCCCGGGTAACAACCTGATTGTCAGTTGGAGCCCTGTAATCGCCCCGCAGTCAGGGGACTTGTCAGTGGCATTTAAAGGAGTTACCAGCAGCAGTCAGAGCTTAGCTGTAAAACACAGCCAGCATCTGCTGAGGATGGTATGCGCTCCATACACCCACACCCCTCATGTAACATGTGTGTACGGCAAATTTGAGGAAAGGGTTAATAATGCGATCATGTCAACTATAATTAGCACGTTGTGAAAATAACTGTTATAGTGTGTATGAAGACCTGTAAAAAGGAAATATGGGTTACATGATTTATACTTTTGGGGGAAAATAGACATTAGCCACTTTAATATGAAAAAATATGTATGCATATCCAAAGACATACTGATATGGAATTTAGATTGTGAGCCCCATCGGGGACAGCGATGATAATGTGTGCAAACTGTAAACATCTGCGGAATATGTTAGCGCTATCTAAAAATAAAGATTATTATTTAATTAAAAATGAATAACAAATATATGCAAATAAACATTGGAACACAGTGTGCAAAGAGAACACTATTTGGCATATATTGAATTTGTAGTGCAACTACAAGTTCTGCAAAAATTGTACTACCTTTCAGTTTTGGGACAGAATTCTGTTGCAAACTATTTGATGAATTGGCCCCTTAAAGGTGCAGGGTAAAAGAACCTTATGGGTATTAATACGAGCACTCCTTTCCTGTTAAGGAGAGGTGAAATGATCTTTTGGACTGCACAAAAGATCATCATTCTCAGGAGTGCATAGTCCTGTGCAAACAGTACATGTGCTGCAGAGAACAATGGCAGCCTATGAACACCGAACCATCTATTACAGATCGAGCTGTGCATATCTGAAACCGAATTGGTGTATCTAAACAGTCCAATAAACCAACACCCACACCATTGACTATCAACGGTTGTTTAACATTGCAGTGTAACTGCAGCTTTAATCTTTTGACCTTTTTACTTAAAGGGAACCTGTCACCCCCAAAATGGAAGGTGAGCTAAGCCCACTGACATCAGGGGCTTATCTACAGCATTCTGTAATGCTGTAGATAAGCCCCCGATGTATCCTGATATCCTGAAAGATGAGAAAAAGAGGTTAGATTATACTCACCCAGGGGCGTTCCCGCTGCGGTCCGGTCCGATGGGCGTCGTGGTCCGGGGCCTCCTATCTTCATAGGATGGCGTCCTCTTCTTGTCTTCACGCCGCTGCTCTGGCGCAGGCGTACTTTGTCTGCCCTCTTGAGGGCAGAGCAAAGTACTGCAGGCGTGGGCCTCTCTGACCTTTCCTGGCGCCTGCGCACTGCAGTACTTTGCTCTGCCCTCAACAGGGCAGACAAAGTACGCTTGCGCCGGAGCAGCGACGTGATCGTAAGAAGATGGGAGGCCCTGGACCGCGACGCCCACCGCAGCGGGACCGCCCATGGGCGAGTATAATATAACCTCTTTTTCTCATCTTTCAGGTTACATCGGGGGCTTATCTACATAAGTAAGGCTTACATCGGGGGCTTATCTACATAAGTCCCTGATGCCGGTGGGCTTAGCTCAACTTCCATTTTGGGGGTGACAGGTTCCCTTTAACAGGCATTTTTCTGAAAAGTTGATGGTACTTCGCAGGAAGCGGCATAGTTGAGCTTTACCTAACAAATGCATCATAATTCAATCTACATACTTGTTGCGGTTGTGATATCCTAGGGCAGTGATGGCGAACCTTTTGGAGAAAGAGTGCCCAAACAGCAACCCAAAACCCACTTATTTATCTCAAAGTGCCCACACAGCAATTTAACCTGGGGCTGGTGCGAACATTACAGGAGGCATGCAACACAAACACCCTCTTTAAATTATATAAACACACCGTCTTTAAAATATATAAGCACACACCCTCTTCAAAATATATAAGCACACACCCTCTTCAAAATATATAAGCACACACCCTCTTCAAAATGTATAAACACACACCCTCTTCAAAATATATAAACCCACACCCTCTTCAAAATACACACACCCTCTTCAAAATACATAAACACACACCCTCTTCAAAATGCATAAACACACACCCTCTTCAAAATACACACACCCTCTTCAAAATACACACACCCTCTTCAAAATACACACACCCTCTTCAAAATACACACACCCTCTTCAAAATACACACACCCTCTTCAAAATACACACACCCTCTTCAAAATACACACACCCTCTTCAAAATACACACACACACACACACACACACACACACACACACACACACACACACACACACACACACCCTCTTCAAAATACACACACACACACACACACACACACACACACACACCCTCTTCAAAATACACACACACACACACACACACACACACACACACCCTCTTCAAAATACACACACACACACACACACACACACACACACACACACACCCTCTTCAAAATACACACACACACACACACACACCCTCTTCAAAATACACACACACACACACACACACACACCCTCTTCAAAATACACACACACACCCTCTTCAAAATACACACACACACACCCTCTTCAAAATACATAAACACACACCTTCTTCAAAATACACACCTTCTTCAAAATACACACCTTCTTCAAAATACACACCTTCTTCAAAATACACACCTTCTTCAAAATACACACACTCTTCAAAATATACACACACACCCTCTTCAAAATATACACACACACCCTCTTCAAAATATACACACACCCTCTTCAAAATATACACACACACCCTCTTCAAAATATACACACACACCCTCTTCAAAATATACACACACACCCTCTTCAAAATATACACACACACCCTCTTCAAAATTTACACACACACCCTCTTCAAAATTTACACACACACCCTCTTCAAAATATACACACACACCCTCTTCAAAATATACACACACCCATACTACCCCTTTGCAAAATAAATACACACACAGCCCATCTGACAAATATATGCACACACTCAGCCCCTCTGCAAAATATATACACAGCCCCTCTGCCAAATATATGTATGCACAAAGCCCCTCTGCAAAATATGCACACACAGCCCCTCTGCAAAATATGCGCACACAGCCCCTCTGCAAAATATGCGCACACAGCCCCTCTGCAAAATATGCGCACACAGCCCCTCTGCAAAATATGCGCACACAGCCCCTCTGCAAAATATGCGCACACAGCCCCTCTGCAAAATATGCGCACACAGCCCCTCTGCAAAATATGCACACACTGGCCCTCTGCAAAACACACACACACACACACACACACACACACACACACACACACACACACACACACACACACACACACACACACTGGCCCTCTTAAAAATATATACATACACACTGGCCCTCTGCAAAACACACACCTACATCCCCTCTGCAAACTACACACACCCACAGCCACTCTGCAAAATACACACACCCACAGCCACTCTGCAAAATACACACACATCCCCTCTGCAAAATACACACACACACTTCCTCTCGGCAAGATATACACTGCTCAAAAAATAAAGGGAACACTAAAATACCACATCCTAGATATCACTGAATGAAATATGTCAGTTGCAAATCTTTATTCATTACACAGTGGAATGTGTTGAGACCAATAAAAATGATCAATGTAAATCAAAATTAATTTTCCATGGAGGTCTGGATTTGGAATGATATTCAAAATCAAAGTGGAAAATCAAACTACAGGCTGATCCAACTTCAGTGGTCGACTCAAGACAAGGGAATGATGCTCAGTCAAGAACTGCTGACACACACCAGCCACATGACTTCTGGCATTGTCCTGCATTAGGGTGAACCCAGGGCCAACCGCACCAGCATATGGTCTCACAAGGGGTCTGAGGATCTCATCTCGGTACCTAATGGCAGTCAGGCTACCTCTGCTGAGCACATAGAGGGCTGTGCGGCCCTCCAAACAAATGCCAGCCCACACCATTACTGACCCACTGCCAAACCGGTCATGCTGAAGGATGTTGCAGGCAGCAGATCGCTCTCCACATCGTCTCCAGACTCTGTCACGTCTGTCACATGTGCTCAGTGTGAACCTGCTTTCATTTGTGAAGAGCACAGGGTGCCAGTTGCGAATTTACCAATCCTGGTGTTCTGTGGCAAATGCCAATCATCCTGCAGGGTGTTGGGCTGTGAGCACAACTCCCATTTGTGGATGTCAGGCACTCAGATCATCCTCATGGAGTCGGTTTCTAACCGTTTGTGCAGACACATGCACATTTGTGGCCTGCTGGAAGTCATTTTGCAGGCCTCTGGCAGTGCTCCTCCTGTTCCTCCTTGCACAAAGGCTGAGGTAGCGGTCCTGCTACTGGGTTGCTGCCCTGCTACTGGGTTGCTGCCCTGCTACTGGGTTGCTGCCCTCCTACAGCCCCCTCCACGTCTCCTGGTGTACTGGCCTGTCTCCTGTTAGCGCCTCCAGCCTCTGGAAACTACGCTGACAGACACCGCAAACCTTATTGCCACAGCTCGCATTGATGTGCCATCCTGGATGAGCTGCACTACCTGAACCACTTGTGTGGGTTGTAGAGTCCGTCTCATGCTACCACGAGTGTGAAAGCACAACCAACATTCAAAAGTGACCAAAACATCAGCCAGAAAGCATTGGTACTGAGATGTGGTCTGTGGTCCCCACCTGCAGAACCACTCCTTTATTGGGTGTGTCCTGATAATTGGCAATAATTTCCATCTGTTGTCTATTCCATTTGCACCACAGCATGTGAAATTGTCAAACAGTGTTGCCTCCTAAGTGGACAGTTTGACTTCACAGAAGATTGATTTACTTGGAGTTATATTCTGTTGTTTAAGCGTTCCCTTTATTTTTTTTGAGCAGTGTACAAACACACACACAGGCCCTCTGCAAAATGCGCGCACACACACACCCTGCCTCTCTACAAAATACATATACACATACACAATGCTTCACTGCCTAATACTCTCCCCGCCCCCAAGTACACACTGACCCTCTGCAAAATATATAGACACACTCTTCAACTCTGCAATAAACATGTGGCTCATTAGTGTTAGGAGGTCTCATGTATGAATGGGGAGCAGGTGTGGTAATTTTGGTGTTATTGCTCTCATACTGGTCACTGGAAGTTCAACATGACGCCTCATGCAAAGAACTCTGAGGACCTTTAAAAAAAAATTAAAAAAAATTGTTGCTCTACATAAAGATGGCCTGGGCCAGTGATGGCGAACCTATAGCACTCGTGCCACGCAGCACACGCTCCCGTCCTCCTGTCTGGCTGCTGCCAGAGAGTCCAGAGCGAGTGCCGGGAGCTCTGTGCCTGTGTGCTGGTGGTTTCTGTGCCCACAGCTCTGTGCCTTTCTGCTGGTGATCTGTGCCCCTCAGCTATGTGCCCCCTGTGATATTCGTGCCACCCCCCGGTGATAACATTTTTACATAAAAATTGCATATCTTTGGGGGTTTGATATCCTACCTTTCTATGCACAATCTTTAGGGTTTAATCCACTTTCAAGTTTCTTAAAAACATAAGCTTCCACTAGCTAAAAAGAATAACTAGCGTAAGTTTACACAATGGCACTCCGCCATTGCTCCCTGTGATTGTTTACAGGCTACAGCAGAGACCTCTACAATACCGCTAAGCCCAATGATTGGTTGCAGCGGTAACATCTGCTATAGTCGCGATATCACTGCAGTAGAGAGCAGCAGCACAGAGCTGCTGTTCCTCTAGAGGAAGGTGAGGAACGCTGAATTTATTGTTATCTAGCGCAAGTCTTTTGGGTGAAGAAATGTAAAATCATGAAAACCCCTTTAACAGCCTATGGAATGTTATTTATTATGGTTACTTATATAGTGCCGTCATATTCCGCAGCGCTTTACAGATATTGTCATCACTGTCCCCACTGGTGTGAACAATCTAAGTTCTCTACTAGTATGTCTCTGGAGTGTGGGATAAAACCGGAGAACCCAGAGGAAACCCCAGCAAACACGGGGAGAACATACAAACTCCTTGCAGATGTTGTACTTGGTTGGATTTGAACCCAGGGCCCCAGCACTGCGAAGCAACAGTGTTAACCGCTGAGCCACCGGAATAAAATTGTATTATTTATACTATGTCAAATGATGTTAAAAAGACACCTGCCATCCTCCCAAAGGTTGTATGTAGTGAAAAATACCATACAAATCTGTAGAAGGTGAAAACTAGCTTTTGAACATTCTTCTACAATAAAAGTTAATAACACGATACAAAATCCAATGTTACTGTGATGTTCAGTATTGGGTCACTATTTTACATCAATATTTGTAATCCATAATCTGGAGTTGAACAGCAGAGAAAAACTATAATAAAACACGTCACCAGTTCTGTATTTATCACCCAATCCTGGTTTTGGATTACAAATACTGATGCAAAATACTGAACGTTTGAACGTGGCCTAATGCAGAGTAAAACAAAATCAAGATTTGAGGGCGACCTGCAGATACTCCAATTTATAGCATACTCTGTTCTGTAAGATGTTCTAGTTTACCGTATATACTCCCATAGAGGTGGAGCCGCATATTCATGACTGCAATGAGCGGTAACGGTGACCGCTCAATACAGGAAGAAGATGCAGCGGTGGAAGAAGCAGGGACACAGCGCCAGGAGCAGGTAAGTATACGGGGAGGGGAGCGCTGCGCGATATTTACTGCTCCTCGTTCCGGTGCGGCTCAGTCATCAGCGTCCTCTGGCTGTGACGCTCAGGTCAGAGGGCGCGGTGACGTAGTCAGTGCGCGCCCTCTGCTGAGCGTCAGTGCTGGAGACGGAGCCGCACGAGGAACAGGTAAAAATTGAAAGCGCCGGCGTCCTGAGCGATTAGAGGTGAGTATGTGATTTTTTTTTTTTAATTGCAGCAGCAGCATTATATATTGCACAGCTTTACATGGAGTATCTATGGGGCAATAATCAACGGTGCAGAGCATTATATGTGGCACAGCTTTCTATGGGGCCATAATGAATGGTGCAGAGCATTATATATGGCACAGCTTTCTATGGGGCCATAATGAATGGTGCAGAGCATTATATATGGCACAGCTTTCTATGGAGCATCTATGGGGACATAATGAACGGTGCAGAACTTTATATATGGCACAGCTTTCTATGGAGCATCTATGGGGCCATAATGAACGGTGCAGAGCATTATATATGGCACAGCTTTCTATGGAGCATCTATGGGGCCATAATGAACGGTGCAGAGCTTTATATATGGGACAACTTTATATGGAGCATCTATGGGGCCATAATGAACGGTGCAGAGCATTATATATGGCACAGCTATCTATGGAGCATCTATGGGGCCATAATGAACGGTGCAGAGCATTATATATGGCACAGTTTTATATGGAGCATCTATGGGGCCATAATGAACAGTGCAGAGCATTATATATGGCACAGCTTTCTATGGAGCATCTATGGGGCCATAATGAACGGTGCAGAGCATTATATATGGCACAGTTTTATATGGAGCATCTATGGGGCAATAATCAACGGTATGGAGCATTATATGTGGCACAGCTTTATATGGAGCATCTATGGGGCAATAATGAACGGTATGGAGCATCTATTTTTATTTTTGAAATTCACCGGTAGCTGCTGCATTTCCTACCCTAGGCTTATACTCGAGTCAATAAGTTTTCCCAGTTTTTTGTGGCAAAATTAGGGGGGTCGGCTTATACTCGAGTATATACGGTATCTGGATACTGTATGTAAACATGGTCTGAAGCTTGCTTCTGGAAGTGGTTGTACCACATTTCTACGAGTTTGTCCAAATTGTCATTGTGTATACGCCTTTAGAGGGAGTTCCGTCAGTGTGAGTCATAATTATTTGTACTTCACTTACTGAGTCATTTTAAGTGCTGATATCCTAGTGTGTGCACATATTTTCTTTTTATTAACAGATGTTATATTATATTTTACTTGCAGCTACTTGGAAAAGTATGAAAAAGTACATCATTTTGGTGAAGATGATGAGGAAGTCCAGCCTGGCAATCCCAAACCTCAGCTCCCCATTGGTGCAATACCATGCACATACAACTACCAGCAGCATGTTGTTCCAGGTATGCAAAGTTGTCCTATAGAGTAGCAGAGACGCATAAGGTTTTTTTAATTTTTTTATCTGTGGGGGTCTGAATGATGAGACTTTTACTGATTGCTAACATTAAGAGACAGAAGCGCTCAGGGTGAGATTGCTATCGTCTTTCAAAACTGAGAATGTACAGTATTACACGGATTTAGAAGACTGTCACAGAGTCCATCTTCAGTCTCAAAAGAAGAGTGCAGCACTGAGGTGACCCCTACTAGCTCTTCATTTTAGCGGTTTTGCGTCGTAACGCCCTTATGACATATCTTTAAGTTTTCTGAAGCTGCAGTTACTTGCTGATTTCACACATTTGAGTGTGGACTATGATTTCTGCATTGGCTGAAGAGTTCACGTCAAGAGACCCTTGGCTGTTACTGAAAATTCAATTTGTACATGTACCTTGAAACGCAGGCGTGTGTATGCACCCTTACACTGACCCTGTCTCTCCCGCCTCCGTTCAGTCACTGTAGGACGTTCTGCTAAGTGCCAGCCCCACTGAGAGTGAGTCACAATGACCATACCCAGTGTTTTGACCTGGGAATAAAAATAATATTCCTCCTCGGGATTGACATTACAGGCCGGAGAAAGCCGGAAAATCAGAGCACAATCCATACATAAATCATATCGTTCCACAGAGTATTCTCTCCTTCCTGACATGGCTATTTTCCATTTTTGAGTTTTCTTTTTTTTCTTTTCTTCCAAGAGATATGAATTTTTTTTTGTCGACGTATGACTGCTACTTTTTTGTGGGACAAGTTGTACTTTTGAATTACGCTATTCAATTCATTTTATTCAGTGATAGACTGGGAAGCAGGAAAAAATTCCAAGTGTGGCGAAATGGTAAAGAAAAATGACAATCCATTGTGGAATTGCACTTTTTTCATAATGTTGAATACACAGTAAACATGACCTGTTAATATGATTAATTCAGGTCACTATGTTCACAGGGATTACAAACATGCATAGTTTTTTTTTTTTTTTTTTTTGTTAATAGTGATCACAGCATTTAGAAGGTTGAGGGAGGGAGGTTGCTCCCTTTCTTACCCCATCAACACCCCACACAACAAGACCACAGGGAGGTTAATTATGGCAGCCAGAGATCAAATAACTACCTCCGGGTCTGCCAGCTACAGTGGCCTATTAGACCATGCCATTAGCATTGTGTAAAATGCGTTCTGTTAGTGTCACTCACAGCTCTAATGCATTGCATTCATGTGTATTGCAGTGCATTAGAGCAATCAGTCATCCGGCAAATAAAAGTTAGATTCCCCATGGGGATAAATGTAAGGTCATGCACTTGGGTAGAAGTAATAAGATGTATAACTATGTGCTTAATTCTAAAACTCTGGGCAAAACCGTCAATGAAAAATACCTGGGTGTATGGGTGGATGACAAACTCATATTCAGTGGCCAGTGTCAGGCAGCTGCTACAAAGGCAAATAAAATAATGGGATGTATTAAAAGAGGCATAGATGCTCATGAGGAGAACATAATTTTACCTCTATACAAGTCGCTAGTTCGACCACACTTAGAATACTGTGCACAGTTCTGGTCTCCGGTGTATAAGAAAGACATAGCTGAACTAGAGCGGGTGCAGAGAAGAGCGACCAAGGTTATTAGAGGACTGGGGGGTCTGCAATACCAAGATAGGTTATTACACTTGGGGCTATTTAGTTGGAAAAACGAAGGATAAGGGGTGATCTTATGTTAATGTATAAATATATGAGGGGACAGTACAAAGACCTTTCTGATGATCTTTTTAATCATAGACCTGAGACAGGGACAAGGGGGCATCCTCTACGTCTGGAGGAAAGAAGGTTTAAGCATAATAACAGACGCGGATTCTTCACTGTAAGAGCAGTGAGACTATGGAACTCTCTGCCGTATGATGTTGTAATGAGTGATTCATTACTTAAATTTAAGAGGGGACTGGATACCTTTCTGGAAAAGTATAATGTTACAGGGTATATACACTAGATTCCTTGATAGGACGTTGATCCAGGGAACTAGTCTGATTGCCGTATGTGGAGTCGGGAAGGAATTTTTTTCCCCAAAGTGGAGCTTACTCTTTGCCACATGGGTTATTTTTGCCTTCCTCTGGATCAACATGTTAGGGCATGTTAGGTTAGGCTATGGGTTGAACTAGGTGGACTTAAAGTCTTCCTTCAACCTTAATAACTATGTAACTATATGTAACCATAGAGGGACTAAGTTTCAAAAAAGAAAAGCAAAATAAAAAAAAAAATCGAAACTATTAAAATGAACCCCACAATATGAGTGAAAAATATTATGCCAATAAATGCACATTTCACAAACAAACCAGAACAAGTATACGTATTTTGTATCACCATGTACTGAACAACCTGATGTAGAAAATGTCACACCTTTTAACCCCTTAGGCTAGGTTCACATTACGTTTACAGCAGCCCGTTCAACACATACGGTAACGGGCTGCTGTAAACGCAAGTGCCGGTATGGCAGCACGCTAGCGCAGATAGAGCATCTGCTAGCTCTATCTGCGCTAGCAGTGATGACCCAGAAACGCTGCAGCCCGCGTCTCGGGGTCTGTCACTCAATGACGGCACATCCCTAGCGCACACCCATTGTGGGCGGGCGCTAGTGTTGCGTCCGACATTGGATTCAACAATGCGTTATGTCGCTGTGTAACGTAGTCCGTCTAACGGACACCACTAACGTAATGTGAACGCAGCCTTACACTGACCACTATTAAAAAAAAAAAAAAAAAAAAAAGTGGCACTTTTTTTTTTCTATTAGCTTTTATGTTTATAAAAAATAATTTATTTAAATGTGGAATCATTGTAATTGTTTAAAGCGATATCATCCTTTCTACTGCACGGTGAAAGGCATAATTAAGAGAAAAAAAATGAAACAAATTGGAATACAACACAATCAGAAAAATACTATTAACCTAATCTAGTACCTAGTACCAATCAAGCCCTCACAATACTGTTGACATGCAAAAAGATTTAAAAAAATGCAAAATATGGTGATGCATCAAAAAACATATTTTTATTTAAACTCTTGGACATTTGGTGTCTCTGACCTGAGAAATAATTGTCTTAAAAAAAAAATAAATCTTCAACTGCTGGTGATTCGTTCTGCCTCCTAAAGATTGCAACAAGGCTCAGTTCATATTCTGAGCTCTACAATGCACACTTACATCGAGGTTTTCGTCTAACGTCTAAGTCTCTGAAGTACATGACTCAGACAGAACTCTCGAAGGGAGATTCACTATGTTGCTGGTAACACTCAGATCTATGTCTTGCCCAGACGTCACCTCCACTATATTGCTGGTAACGCTCGGATCTATATTTCTTGCCCAGACGTCACCTCCACTATATTGCTGGTGACGCTCGGATCTATATTTCTTGCCCAGACGTCACCTCCACTATATTGCTGGTAACGCTCGGATCTATATTTCTTGCCCAGACGTCACCTCCACTATATTGCTGGTGACACTCAGATCTATATGTCGTGCCCAGACGTCACCTCCACTATATTGCTGGTAACACTCAGATCTATATTTCTTGCCCAGACGTCACCTCCACTATATTGCTGGTAACGCTCGGATCTATATTTCTTGCCCAGACGTCACCTCCACTATATTGCTGGTGACGCTCAGATCTATATGTCGTGCCCAGACGTCACCTCCACTATATTGCTGGTGACGCTCAGATCTATATGTCTTGCCCAGACGTCACCTCCACTATATTGCTGGTAACACTCAGATCTATATGTCTTGCCCAGACGTCACCTCCACTATATTGCTGGTAACGCTCGGATCTATATTTCTTGCCCAGACGTCACCTCCACTATATTGCTGGTAACACTCGGATCTATATTTCTTGCCCAGACGTCACCTCCACTATATTGCTGGTGACGCTCAGATCTATATGTCGTGCCCAGAAGTCACCTCCACTATATTGCTGGTGACGCTCAGATCTATATTTCTTGCCCAGACGTCACCTCCACTATATTGCTGGTAACGCTCGGATCTATATTTCTTGCCCAGACGTCACCTCCACTATATTGCTGGTGACGCTCAGATCTATATGTCGTGCCCAGACGTCACCTCCACTATATTGCTGGTAACACTCAGATCTATATGTCTTGCCCAGACGTCACCTCCACTATATTGCTGGTGACGCTCAGATCTATATGTCGTGCCCAGACGTCACCTCCACTATATTGCTGGTAACACTCAGATCTATATGTCTTGCCCAGACGTCACCTCCACTATATTGCTGGTGACGCTCAGATCTATATGTCGTGCCCAGACGTCACCTCCACTATATTGCTGGTGACGCTCAGATCTATATTTCTTGCCCAGACGTCACCTCCACTATATTGCTGGTAACACTCAGATCTATATGTCTTGCCCAGACGTCACCTCCACTATATTGCTGGTGACGCTCAGATCTATATGTCGTGCCCAGACGTCACCTCCACTATATTGCTGGTGACGCTCAGATCTATATGTCGTGCCCAGACGTCACCTCCACTATATTGCTGGTAACACTCAGATCTATATTTCTTGCCCAGACGTCACCTCCACTATATTGCTGGTAACGCTCAGATCTATATGTCTTGCCCAGACGTCACCTCCACTATATTGCTGGTGACGCTCAGATCTATATTTCTTGCCCAGACGTCACCTCCACTATATTGCTGGTGACGCTCAGATCTATATGTCGTGCCCAGACGTCACCTCCACTATATTGCTGGTGACGCTCAGATCTATATGTCTTGCCCAGACGTCACCTCCACTATATTGCTGGTAACGCTCAGATCTGTATGTCTTGCCCAGACGTCACCTCCACTATATTGCTGGTAACGCTCAGATCTATATGTCTTGCCCAGACGTCACCTCCACTATATTGCTGGTAACACTCAGGTCTATATGTCTTGCCCAGACGTCACCTCCACTATATTGCTAGTAACACTCAGATCTATATGTCTTGCCCAGACGTCACCTCCACTATATTGCTGGTAACGCTCAGATCTATATGTCTTGCCCAGACGTCACCTCCACTATATTGCTGGTAACGCTCAGATCTATATGTCTTGCCCAGACGTCACCTCCACTATATTGCTGGTAACACTCAGGTCTATATGTCTTGCCCAGACGTCACCTCCACTATATTGCTGGTAACACTCAGATCTATATTTCTTGCCCAGACGTCACCTCCACTATATTGCTGGTAACGCTCAGATCTATATGTCTTGCCCAGACGTCACCTCCACTATATTGCTGGTGACGCTCAGATCTATATTTCTTGCCCAGACGTCACCTCCACTATATTGCTGGTGACGCTCAGATCTATATGTCGTGCCCAGACGTCACCTCCACTATATTGCTGGTGACGCTCAGATCTATATGTCGTGCCCAGACGTCACCTCCACTATATTGCTGGTGACGCTCAGATCTATATGTCTTGCCCAGACGTCACCTCCACTATATTGCTGGTAACGCTCAGATCTATATGTCTTGCCCAGACGTCACCTCCACTATATTGCTGGTAACGCTCAGATCTATATGTCTTGCCCAGACGTCACCTCCACTATATTGCTGGTAACACTCAGGTCTATATGTCTTGCCCAGACGTCACCTCCACTATATTGCTAGTAACACTCAGATCTATATTTCTTGCCCAGACGTCACCTCTCTGCTGTCCAGAATCCCAGAGTGTCTTATCAGCCATATCTTCCTTTTTCCTCTAAGGGTACTGTCACACATTGAAATTTCGATCGCTACGACGGCACGATTCGTGACGTCGCAGCGTCGTACTATTATCGCTCCAGCGTCGTAGACTGCTGTCACACGTTGCAATCACGGCGCTGGAGCGATGCCGAAGTCCCCGGGTAACCAGGGTAAACATCGGGTTGCTAAGCGCAGGGCCGCGCTTAGTAACCCGATGTTTACCCTGGTTACCAGCGTAAACGTAAAAAAAACAAACAGTACATACTCACATGCCGGTTTCTGTCCCTCGGCGCTGTGCTTCTCTGCACTGTGTAAGCACAGCGGCCGGAAAGCACAGCGGTGACGTCACCGCTGTGCTCGCTTTCCGGCTCTGGTGCTTACACAGTGCAGAGGAGCTTTCGCCGAGGGACAGACACCGGCATGTGAGTATGTACTGTTTGTTTTTTTTACGTTTACGCTGGTAACCACAGTAAACATCGGGTTACTAAGCGCGGCCCTGCGCTTAGTTACCCGATGTTTACCCTGGTTACCAGCGAACACATCGCTGGATCGCTGTCACACACAACGATCCAGCGATGACAGCGGGTGATCAAGCGACGAAAGAAAGTTCCAAACGATCTGCTACGACGTACGATTCTCAGCAGGGTGTCTGATCGCAGTAGCGTGTCAGACACAGCGATATCGTAACGATATCGCTAGAACGTCACGAATCGTACCGTCGTAGCGATCGAAATTTCAATGTGTGACAGTACCCTAAGCCAGGGGCCTCAAAACACACAAGGCTGCATGCAGCCCCTGAGGCTCCATAGTGCGGCCCTCAGGCACCAGAGAAAATCGTGTCCAGCAAGCCAGAGCCGCCGACGTCCGTGCTCCTTATCGACTGAATAATGCTCTCACTGTGAAAAACAAGATCTTGTAGTTATGATACCTTTTAATGGCTAAAAAAAAAAAAAAACTGATGTTACACATCCAGCTTTCGGAACTTATTAGGTCCTCCCGATATCTTCCCACACGTAATCTCCAGTCCTCCCAAGACCTCCTTCTCTCCTCCACACTTGTGCGCTCCTCACCCAATTGCCTGAAAGACTTCTTTCGAGTACCCCCAATCCTCTGAAATTCTGTGCCCCATCTTGTATAGTTATCCACCATATTTGGAAGTTTCGTCCGAAACTTCCAAACTTGAAAACCCATGTCTCCAAGAAAGCTTACCACCAGCAATGACACGCTGCCGCAACCCGTAACCTACTGTTTCCTTCCCCATTATTCTGTAGACTGTAAGCCCAAAAGGGCAGGGCCCTTTCCCCTCTGTACCTGTCTGTCATTGTTAGTTTGTCAATTGTAATCTATATTCCTTTGTTTGTTACCCCTTCCTTTCTACAGCACCCTGGAATCATTGGTGCCCTAAAAGAAATAATAGTGGTCTTGTAATGTTATGTGAATCACTACAATTAGTTGTGTGCATTTAATAAAGTACATTTTTTTATTCTATGTTTTATTTATCTATTTTTTTTCCAACAGATTATTTGCGTCAAAGTTATGGGCTTACAATGGACTTCAATACACCAAATGATTACAACAAACTGGTGCTTTCACTATTATCCGGGCTCCCGAATGAAGTGGACTTTGCAATTAATGTTTGCACCCTACTGTCTAATGAAAGCAAGCATGTTATGCAGCTTGAAAAGGACCCCAAAATTGTCACTTTGTTGCTTGCAAATGCTGGTGTATTTGATGATAGTGAGTATATGTTGAGTTTTTGTTTATCTGACTCCACACACATTTGTATACATCTGTGCAGAACAGCTGTATGATTTTTGCCTTGTACATATACCAACCCTCAGGACCATAACAGATCGGCTGCTTTTATGCTGATATATGCAGCCACCTGTCAGTCACTGCTGTGTGCAGTGGGAAGAGTGCTTCATCACTGTGTTGGATAGTTAAATGTCCAGTGTTAGATTGCTTTTAACTGTAAGGCTGGTTTTACACTTGCCTTGTTTTTTCGGCCCCAATGCATTTCTATGGGGCCGCAAAAATTCATAGGAGCACCGTACGCCGTAAGGCCGTGAGGGCTGTATTTACGGCCGTGAAAAAAAAAAACGAGCTTGCTCTATATATTTCACAGCTTACAGACACAGGCCCCATTGAAAATCAATGGGGCCGCAAAAATAACGGAAGGTTGTTTTTGCGGTGCTCCGTGACTTCCATTTTTGCGGCCCGCTTTTTTTTTTCCCCAATACTTTTGCTATAGTATTGGGAGCCCGTAAAACAGCGATCCGCAAGTTTTTTGCGGTCCGTTATTGCGGCAGACTGTGAAAATAGCGGCGATAAGGCCCGCAATAACGGGCCACAAAAAAACCCGGTAAGTGTAAATGAAGCCTAAGGAACCTTTTTATGTGGCTAATAGAAGGGCAGACGTGTCCCCCTCCTATTTACTATGGCTTTAGTCTGTTAATAAATCTCTTTATGAAATTGAGGCCTTTAGGAAATCTGGTGTCCTGTTCCAGGAGGCTTGTATTCCAGTCACTACCTTTTGAAGATTTAAACAGTAAAGCCATTTGTTATTTGAAATGATACAAAATTTAGTCTTTTTATGTTCGTGTTTTATTTTTAAATGTCGTTTACCCAGCAAATGTATAGTTTCGTACACTCCATATGTTTGAATAATCTGTGCACTACTGAAGAGCAAACGTATTGTAATTGTGATCTGACAACATTTTTCAATGGATAGTTGCAGGTTTTGTAGATAATTTTACAAGTATTCTGGCTTTATCCTGTATTAGTTTATTAGATAACTAGCTGCAGGAAGATCACACGTGTCTTTTTAGGGAAAAATATATGGCTGCGATATTGAGTTATCCTGAAATAAAACACACATTTTATTTGGCATCTATAACTTATCTACGGTATATATTCCTTAAATCACACTGATTTTACAGAGAAATTTGATTTGCAGCAAAATTATTCTCCACAAATTGAATGTTCCTTAATATGTTCTGAGATTTGAAGAAATCCCAGGATATATTAAACACAAGATGTATTAAAAAAAGCTGAAAACTTTAATTCCTCACCACTCATGTACTTAGTCCCTTATGCGGTCCTTTGCATCTATTGCTACCGTTGCCACATGCTGAAAACTCTTGACTTCTTCATACTAGGTTGAGAATTCTGGCCACAACTTAAGTGTCATCCCGGGACTAGTTGCATCCAGAATTCCCGGCCTAGAGTACGCACCTCAGGGCTAGGCCTGGGGTATCACTATGCAGGCACACTGTATGGTTGCAGTGACGTCACAACCCTACAACATGCATGTACAGACATATCTTGGCCTAGAGTGTCCCTGCTAATGTCAAAGCTCAAATGCGAGGGACATCCCGGACCTAATCGTGGCTTTAAGTCCTAGCTTATGAAAATGACAGGGGTTTCATCACTTGGTGGAGGTAAGTGGTGCCGAGGACTGTACAAGGGAGATCGAGCAGCCGAGATGATCGGTAAGCTGAGTATTAATTAGTGATGAGCAAACGTGCCTGGATAAGGTGTTATCCGAGCATGCTTGTGTAGTATCAGTGTGTCTTCGGCGTGCTTGAAAAACATGTTCAAGTCCACGCAGCTACATGTCTCGTGGCTGTTTGACAGCTGCAGCACATGCAGGGATTGCCTCTTTGTTAGGTCCACCTACTTATTTTTCATCTATCTCTTTCCTTATTTGGCTCCTGTGATGACAAGTCTGTCAGTCAAGGAAGAGGTGTGGTGAATATAAATTCAAAACACACAGGCTCCTTTACATCAAAGCAATGTAAGTTATTTTCATGCCAGTTTTATCCAGCTCCGTCAAAATGACGAGCTTTGGAGTACTTCACGCCAGAAATACGGAGGTTCAAACCATTTGTCAGATACTGAGGATTCTTTAAAGGGAACCTGTCACCCCGGTTTTTCACTCTGAGATAATAATACCGCTACATAGGGCATGAGCTGTGCTTTACAAACGTGTTTTTTTTCTACCCTGATTCCCCACCTAAGCTGCCGAAATTACTTACCAAAGTCGCCGTTTTCGCTTGTCAATCATGCTGGTGTGGTCTGATGGGCATGGTGACAAAGCTGTTTCTTCCCCCAGATCTTGCTTAGGTTTCCGTTGGTGGCGCAGTGGTTTGCGACTGCGCAGGTGACGAAAAAGAGCGCCATCTGTGCTATATCCCTGGTGATCGGTGGGGGCGGCCATCTTCCTGTGGCCGCGCGTGCGCAGTTGGAGCGCTCTGCTGCCCGGGGCTTCAGGAAAACTCTGCTTCAGGAAAATGGCCGCCGCAATCTCCATCTGCGCATGCGCGGCAGCCCGCGGCCATTTTCCTGAAGCCCCGGGCAGCAGAGCGCTCCAACTGCGCACGCGCGGCCACAGGAAGATGGCCGCCCCCACCGATCACCAGGGATATAGCACAGATGGCGCTCTTTTTCGTCACCTGCGCAGTCGCAAACCACTACGCCACCAACGGAAACCTAAGCAAGATCTGGGGGAAGAAACAGCTTTGTCACCACGCCCATCAGATCAGACCAGCATGATTGACAAGCGAAAACGGTGACTTTGGTAAGTAATTTCGGCAGCTTAGGTGGGGAATCAGGGTAGAAAAAAACACGTTTGTAAAGCACAGCTCATGCCCTATGTAGCGGTATTTTTATCTCAGAGTGAAAAACCGGGGTGAGAGGTTCCCTTTAAGAGGCGTACACCTCTTATTGAATCTAACATCTTACTCCAAACCTGAAGACCGGTGTGAAAATTGGTGGTTTTGATGAATCAAGACTATAGGTTGAGACTGCACTGAACTGTTTGGCCAAGCCAATGGTGCAGCAGGAGTCTATGGTTTAGTTTGAACAGTCATTTTGTGCTGACAGATTCTTTAAAGGGGTTTTCCAGAACTTTAACATTGATGGCCTATTAGAATAGGGATGAGCAAACTTTCTCGGGTTCCTGCATCGCGCCGGCTGATCAGCCGATTGGTGCCGCAGCTGCATGTTTTGCGGCTGTGTCACAGTCACGACACATGCATGGAGAACCTGTTTGTTGAGCTCTCCATGCATGTGTCGTGACTGCGACACAGCCGCAACACATGCAGCTGCGGCGCTGATCGGCCGGCGCGATCCAGGAAGCTGGGTTCCCTCTGCAGCTTATTTGGCAAGCGCTATAGCTTGCTGAATAAGAGGGAACCCAAGCAAATTCGCTTATCTCTACCAGGCACCCTCGTCGATTAGCTGTTCCCGATGTCAGGGGAACAGTTTAGGAGCTGCACAGAACAGCTCTGTTAACTGTATAGTGGTTGCAGGGTGAATGTGCATAACTCTGCCACAGCCCCTATTCAACCAACACCGGAAAAGCTGATTGGCGGGGGTGCCGGGTGAAGCACCCCCACCAATCAGACAGTGATGACCTATCCTAACAATAGGCCATCAATTTTAAAGTCCTGCATAACCCCTTTGGCGCTTTGGTTTATAGCCACACAAAAGCTGCTAAATTACGACCATTTTTAGTATAGTGGCATCCTGGATGTCACCTATTTCATATGTAGTGATAAGCGGACTAAAGGACTAAATCAAATTAATTTGAATTCTGGGGGGCGTGTCCTAGCTGGCCATGTGAGTGGACACAGGGAAGAGTGCTCCCGCTGCTAAAGGTACAAATATCCTGTGCAAACGTTGATTTCCGGACTTTTTTGCCACAAACCGGTTAGCTGAAGGTCTGGGGAGCAAAGCGGTGCTGAGTGCTGGTTCCGGCATCAGTGGCAATGACCAGACGGAGGCAGAAGGACGCAGGTGCTGGCGATGCAGGAGCCAGCCAAGATGGCGCCGAGGTCAGAGAAGAAGCTGACAGGAAGAACACCGCATGTCAACGGCGCATGGAGGTGGCGGCGAAGCTTCAGCAGTATGCCAGAGTGGAAGCTGCGGAGGAGGCAGAGCAAGGAACCGGAGCTGGAGCTGATTAGTAGGAGGAGAATACAGTCCTGGCTGCAAAGCATGAGGTACAGAGGGGGAAGGAGAGAGGCAGCATGGTGGGGTCAGGGGGGGGGACCTGAAGGCTTAATGCAGAAAGAGGAGCCGACCCACAGAGACGTTGTTGTGCTGATATCCTCGTGCCAGCAATCCTTGAACTCCCTAGCCCTGCAGATGCCGGAGGTAAAAGGGGACACAGCACAGATTAATGCAGCCCTGCAAAAGATGGACAGACGTATAGGAGCTGTGGAGGAGAGGGTGAGCACGGCAGAAGACCACATAGTTAAACTGCAAAAAGCTGAGAAAAAGTTTGCCCAAGCAATATCAGAGCTCGCTGCCAAGAATGAGGATCTGGAAAATAGATCCAGAAGGAATAATATACGTATAGTGGGGCTGCCTGAAAATACTGAGGGGAGAAACCCCACAGAGTTTGTTGAAAGCTGGCTGCTGGAGAAAATTGGGGGCACAGTGCTGACAAAAGTATTTGCTGTTGAAAGAGCTCATAGAGTCCCGCCGCAGCCCCCTGCCCCAGGAGCGAATCCCCGTACCATGCTTGCCAAAATACTGAACTACAGGGACAGAGACATTATCCTCAGAAAGGCTAGAGAAATGGAGGATCTGACGGCTGGAGGTCAAAAGATTGCCATCTACCCGGATTTTTCTGCTGCAGTTCAGAAACAACAGATGAAATTCACTGGGGTGAAGAGACGACTGAGGGAACTAGGAGTGCAATACTCTATGCTGTTCCCCGCAAAGTTGAGACTGGTTGCTTTTGATAAGACCCACTTTTTCCTGACACCAGAGGACGCTACCCAGTGGATTGATACTAATGCGAAAAAACTTAAGGGATAGGGCGATTGACATCTCGGCGAGATCCGGACGGGAGTTGTTTCTCTGTTGCTGGAGGAGAGATTTGCGTTTAATGGCACATTGGTTAAAGGGTTGCGCAGCTGTTGAGGGCTCGGCTGTGCCATATTGAGTGATTGACCGGAGGGGATAGTAATGATTAATAAGTATGGGGGAGGTGGGTTATGCCGGGTACTGCAAATTGGTTTGGTAATTTCTCCACATGGTTATTTAAGTTGGAATGTTGGGAAAAAAACAAAAACTGTGGGAAATTCGGATTGTTACTGCAGCGAGAGGCGCATGGAGAGGGTTAAGTAAGGGAGAGTGTTCGCAATGGGCGGTGGAGCCCCACTCTTGATGAGAGGAAGAATGTGTTGTATTGGGTGGGTTAGGGGGGCAAGTTGGGAGTTGGTGGGGGGGTGGGATGGATTAGACAGCTCATACTTGGAAAAGTGGATACTATGAAGGATGATGAGCCGTATGATGGGGGACCGCATTAAAATATTGAGTTGGAATGTAAGAGGCATAGTGGATAAAACTCGACGGGCGGCTAGTCTGCAGTATGTTCGAGAACAGAGGGTCTCAATGATATGCCTGCTGGAGACACATTTAGTGCGGGAAAAGGTGGATGTATTGAACAGGCGCTGGGTACAGAGGGCATACCATTCTACCTTCTCTACGTACTCTAGGGGTGTGTCGGTGTTGGTACCTGTGGGAGTGCAGTATGAAGAGGTGACGGTACGGGAGGATGTGGATGGTCAGTATGTGGTGGTGCAATGCAAAATAAATGGAGTGTTGATGTGTATAGCGGCGATGTATATTCCGCCTCCATACTCAAGTAAGAAAATTAGAGAGGTGCTGGAGAGGGTGGAAATCTGGGGCCCGATGTCATTTCTAATTATTGGGGATCTTAATAATATATGTGATGACTTTTGGGATAAAAATAAAAACTCCCAGAATAGGACAGTGGGACACATTACTTCGTTTGGGACTTATATTCGTGAAGGTGGGTATGACTGATCTATGGAGAGCTAGGCATGTTGCAGAAAGGGGGTATTCATGTTATTCATCGGCTCATGGTACTCTATCCAGAATCGATTTGGCACTGGGCAACCGTCTGTTGGACACGATGGTAGGGGATGTGAGATATTTGCCTAGGGCCCTCTCAGACCATAGTCCAATTGAGGTGGAGTTTCAGCCGATGGGGACAGGGGCCGTGAACAGGAGAGAGTGGAAGATTCACCCTAACTGGCTGCACAGTATAGATCTAGATAAGATAAAACGGGAGTTGGTGGAATTTTTTGAGCTGAATGATGGGAGTGTAGATACTCTTACTGTATGGGAAGCCATGAAGGCGTACTTAAGAGGGCTGTTGTTTAGAGACATTAGTAGATGTAAGCGGAAGTCGAGAGAGGCAGAGAAGGCAGTGATTGATGGGTTGAAAGCAGCGGAGGATGAGATGGTGACACTGGGTACCCGGGAAGCTGGGAAGAGATTAAAGGCAGCTCAAAGTCATCTGGAATAAATTTTGCTGGGTAAAGCTGAAAGGAAGCTGGAATTCATGAAGCTTGCTTATTATCAGGAGGGTGAAACTGTAGGTCACATGCTGTCGCTGGTGTCTTCTGCACAGAGAAGTACTTCGTTTGTCCATTCTCTGGTTTCCGGAAGTGGTACGAGTGTCTCTGAGACTCCAGAGATTTTGGAGGTTTTTGCAAATTTTTACGAGGACCTATATTCCTCACGGGTGGATGGGACGGTGGGAGACACCGTGGCGTTCCTTGAGGGACTGGAGCTCCCGAGGTTGAGTGATGCAGATAGAGAGGGCTTGGAGGCTCCTATCACGGAGGAGGAACTGGGTTGGGCATTACAGTCTATGGCTTATGGGAAGGCGCCTGGAGTAGATGGGTTTCCTGTTGAGATCTATAAACATATGGGGGAGGTGCTAATTCCCAGATTAAAGGCGGTCCTAGAGGAGGCTAAGACTAGGGAGTGTCTGCCTACATCCATGAGAGAGCCATAATAGCGGTGATTCCTAAGGAGGGGAAAGACTTGGGGCAACCTGAGTCATATCGGCCAATCTCCTTGCTCACTATAGATGTCAAGATTCTGGCCAAGGTGTTGGCGATGAGGTTGACGAGTGTGATCTCCGGCCTGGTGCACCCAGACCAATCTGGCTTTATGCCTGATAGATCCACGGCGATCAACCTACGGAGGCTATTTATGAATCTGCAGCTTAGGTCTGATAACTGTGGCCAGAGAGTTATTGCATCTTTAGACGCCCATAAGGCGTTCGACAGTGTGGAATGGGGATATCTCTGGCAGGTGTTGCAATATATGGGGTTTGGCTCGCGGTTTGTGTCCTGGGTTCGGCTGCTGCATTCGCAGCCGATGGCCAGAGTCCGGGTGAATGGGGAGTTATCACGGACTATACAATTAGCTAGAGGGACGAGGCAGGGGTGTCCGCTCTCTCCTCTTTTGTTTGCTCTGGCCGTGGAGCCACTGGCTGCTAAACTTCGACAGTCTGACGAGGTGTCTGGGTTTAAATATGGGATGATTGAAGAGAGGGTGGCGTTGTATGCGGACGATATTCTACTGTTTCTAGCTGACCCGGTATCTTCCTTGGGGGGGCTATTGGGATTATTGAAAGGTTTGGCTCACTGTCAAGACTGACGATAAACTGGAGTAAGTCTATTGTGTTTAAAGTGGACGGCGTAGGAGAGGAGGGGAGTGAGCTGCTGGAGGATGGGCGACTGAAGGTGGTAAGTCAATTTAAATATCTTGGGATATGGGTATCTATGCCGGTTATGGATTACATACATAGGAATCTGACTCCGATCTTAGGTGTTCTTAAGGCAAAAGTGGATGCTTGGGTTAAGCTGGATTTATCTGTGGTGGGCAGGGTGAATCTTATCAAAATGATTTTGATGCCGAAGATTCTGTATGTTCTTCATAATGCGCCAGTTTGGATACCGCGCGGGAAATTTCGGCAGATTAACTCCCTGTTCAGGAATTTGGTATGGGGGAGACATCCACGTATCAGACTGGAGACACTTCAGCGACCCAAGGAAGATGGGGGCTTGGCATTGCCTAACCCTGAAGTATATTTTCTTGCAGCCCAGAGTCAGCACTTAAAGGGCTGGGTGCATGAAGGGTCGTCCGGGGCGGTACAGCAATTAATGGAAAAGGTGACAAAAAGAAGGCCAGCAGTACAATGTCTGGAGGATGGCTCCCTGGGGGCTTTGGGGAAATTGTATCTGACTGTTATTGATATGTAAGCTGTGGGGTAGACTTAAACATATACGTGGGATTACGGGTCTGACCAGATTCTTCCAGCTATGTCATAATAATAATTTAAAGGAGTTTGTGGCAATGGGGGTACTACCAGAATGGCAGGCCAAGGGGGGATTCAATATGTCTATCAGATAATTGAGCAGGGAGAGTTGAAATCATTTTCCCATTTGCACGTGGAATTTGATCTCGGGTCTGCGGGGGAATATCAATATTTGAGGATGAGACACGCATTTGGAGCTCAGAATAGGGACGGCGGCATCAGCATTCAAAGGGATATAGTGTTAGAGTATTGTGTGGTGAAGGGACTACTGGGGGGGGTTATTTCCACTCTTTATAAAGACTTGCTGCACACTTTCCTATTAAGGTTTCCAATACTGGCGAGAGCTAAGTGGGAGAGGGATCTGGGCCCAATGGAGAATGAAACTTGGGAGTCGGTGCTGGAGTGGGTTCCATGGCTGTCTCTGAGCGAACCGTATAGGCTGTCACAGCTTTATGTAATACACAGAGTTTACAAATCTCCGAAGGTATTATATAAGGCAGGTTTGCGTGATGATTCTGAGTGTCCGAGGTGTAAATCTACAGATGCTGATATATTTCATACTAGCTATTGAACCCGTTCTACGCCCGGGTGGCGAGCATTTATATTGGTATATGGTCTCCATCCTGGTATGTGCTGCTCCCATCCTGTCATGTGCTGCTCCATCATGCGCCCCCATCCTGTCATGTGCTGCTCCACCGTGTCATGTGCTGCTCCATCCTGCGCCCCCATCCTGTCATGTGCTGCTCCACCGTGTCATGTGCTGCTCCATCCTGCGCCCCCATCCTGTCATGTGCTGCTCCACCGTGTCATGTGCTGCTCCATCCTGCATCCCCATCCTGTCATGTGCTGCTCCACCGTGTCATGTGCTGCTCCATCCTGCGCCCCCATCCTGTCATGTGCTGCTCCACCGTGTCATGTGCTGCTCCATCCTGCATCCCCATCCTGTCATGTGCTGCTCCACCGTGTCATGTGCTGCTCCATCCTGCATCCCCATCCTGTTATGTGCTCCCATCCTGCGCCCCCATCCTATCACGTGCTGCTCCATCCTGCGCCCCCATCAGTGCGGGCGGCTGTGCTGGGTGCGGGCGGCTGTGCTGGGTGCGGGCGGCTGTGCTGGGTGCGGGCGGCTGTGCTGGGTGCGCTGGGTGCGGCGGCTGTGCTGGGTGCGGGCGGCTGTGCTGGGTGCGGGCGGCTGTGCTGGGTGCGCTGGGTGCTGTGGCTGTGCTGGGTGCGCTGGGTGCGGGCGGCTGTGCTGGGTGTGCTGGGTGCGCTGGGTGCGGCGGCTGTGCTGGGTGCGCTGGGTGCGGCGGCTGTGGGTGGCTGTGCTGGGTGCGGTGGCTGTGCTGGGTGCGGCGGCTGTGTGGTCAGGCTGTGCTGGGTGCGGCGGCTGTGCGTGGCTGTGGTGGGTGCGGCGGCTGTGGGTGGCTGTGCTGGGTGCGGCGGCTGTGCGTTGCTGTGGTGGGTGCGGCGGCTGTGGGTGGCTGTGCTGGGTGCGGCGGCTGTGGGTGGCTGTGCTGGGTGCGGCGGCTGTCGCCACCTGATTCATTTCCGCCGCCATTTTCTTGGTCCTGCTCCCGGAATCGGCGCCTGCGCAGTCCGCGCTTTCCGGCGCCATTTTCTTGAAGACACACTGCAATGTGTCTTCAAGAAAATGGCGCCGGAAAGTGCGGACTGCGCAGGCGCCGATTCCGGGAGCAGGACCAAGAAAATGGCGGCGGAAATGAATCAGGTGGTGTAAGTAACAAATAGCTGTGGCATGAAGTGCCACAGCCTCATGGCACAGCAATTTGTTACTTGCGCTACCTCATTCATTTCCGGTGCCATTTTCTGTGTCCTCCTGGTGCCGGAATCGGCGCCTGTGCAGTCCGCGCTTTCCGGCGCCTTTTCTTGAAGACACACTGCAATGTGTCTTCAATAAAATGGCGCCAGAAAGCGCGGACTGTGCAGGCGCCGATTCCGGGAGCAGGGGGACATTCATGGCCCGGAATCGCGTCGGTGGAACGGGACAGGTAAGTATACTCACCCTCCGCCTCCTGGCTCGTCCCTGCTTCTCCGTTGGAGATCGCGGTGTGCGTTCAGCGCTTACGCATACCGCGATCTCCTGGGAGCGTCGCTCTGTGGGGTCCAGACTGCGCCGGCGCTTGTGCAGTCTATAAAGGCTTCGGACAGAGTGACGCTCCCACCGTTATATTATAGATGATGTGAACGTGTCCGAGACTGGCTGCTTTTTGGTTGGTAGTTTTGAGTCGTGTGGAAGGAGCATATAGATGCACGGTGCCAAGGGACCCGATGGTGTGCTTGTTGGGGTGCGTGGATGACATTGGAGTGGATAACAACCTGAAGACCGCTATTGCCAGATTGCTGTATATGGCCCAGAAGGTAATAGCGCGAAATTGGATTAAGGACGAGCCGCCTTCAAGAAGAGAATTCCTCCAATATGTGAAGCAGGGCCTGAAACTGGAAAAGGGGTTTTATCAGAAAAGAGGGAAAATTGAAATGTTCGATAAGCTGTGGTCTCCGTGGCTTGCCATGGGATAGGTTTGTTAGAGACCGGGTGAATCAAGACCCTGAATTGGTGAAAATATAACACGTGGCCTATGGTCTTAACTGAGGGGATAGTCATCCTATTGATTTGAGTGTGGAGCTATTAATCAAGGTGGGCTGTCTTATTGCGGGGCGGGATAAGTTGGGATTGCGGGGTTCATTTGGGGGGAAAACTTTGTACTGAAAACAAGAATGTAACATGTTAATTGTAATGTTATTCTTAATAAAAATTTATTTGAGTTAAAAAAAAATTAATTTGAATTCTCTAAGTTCCGACAGCAAAATTCTCTATCAAAGAATGTTAATTTTGGGAAAAAAAAATTTTTTAATCCATTATAAAAAAAAAAAAACAAAAGAAAAATTTCTTGTCCTTATTTATTGTGACCTAATTCTGTTTATTATTCAATAGCCCTGGGAACATTTTCTGCAGTGTTTGGTGATGAATGGAAGGAAAAAACGGACCGTGATTTTGTACAGGTAACCTCAAGTTTTAAGTGACTATCCTAAAATGTTTCTATGATTTGCAACAAGAGGGTTGTTGGACAACACCATTAGAATAGAGGACTGGATAAATTGCGTTTTCGGAAATAACAAATGTGTTGTAATACTACTAGCTGCTTGCATAAGATCCAATGGATGTACTGAATGCCTCTTAAGTTCCTCTTTGCTATATAATATTTCTCTATAAATAATACAATGCCGGGAAAAAAATCTTTACAAGTTCAGCAAAATCATTCAAGTGTTTTATTGTCAATTTTGAGTTACAATTAATATTTAGTTATTATTATTTACGTTTTACTGAGCCAGTGTTGCTATTAGACAGTTTTTGATTTTCTTCCTGATTGTGTTACCGTAGAATTTAGTAGTGTCTGTAATAGTGGAAACTGCTTCAGTAACCTATACATTTTGGCTAGATGTTTGGATTGTGTGTTTTGTGAAATGCTTGTGGGTTCTATGGGTGATAGATGCCGAAATTAAAAACTGGTTGCATCATCCAGAATAGAAAGGTCCATTTTAATTACCCTGATAGCCCCAGCAATTACAAAGGCTGCAGAATTAAAGGGAACCTGTCAGCAGGATTGTGCACAGTAACCTACAGACAGTGTCAGGTCGGCACCGTTATACTGATTTAAAATGATACCTTGGTTGATGAAATCCATGTTGTGGTTGTTTAACCTTTTTCTTCAGTTTTCAGTTAATGATATGTTCATGCTCCGGAGCGGGCTTGTGGGGGGGGTTCCTTCATATGGTGCTCTGATTAGGTATTCATGTAACAACCAAACGAACAAAGGATGATTTAAAGGCCCAAGTATGATGAAAAAATATATTTTTATTAGACACAATTAAAAATACAAAAGTGAAATAGTGGATGAGACCACAGTGCATATAGACAACAAAACCGGGATGGGTGAACCGCGGCTGTAAATAATAATAAATTACAAATACATTTGTGCAAAAATGCACATAAATAGATTCACAGTACATAAATCATTCTGTTACCCCCATATAGGTGAAAAAATTGTGAGTCAAGGAAAACTCAAGTACCTCCAATATAAAGTTTTGAAAAGAAATAGGAAAATTGGACATAGTTAGATAGTATTTAATGGCCCTGAGACCGTCAGGGTGCCTAATGCTGGTGTAAAGCGATTCAACATCTGCTACAACCATGACGGCCCCAGGGTCAATCTGGATGCCATCTATCAATTTGAGGAAGGCGCCTGTATCTTTCAGGAATGATGGAAGACTCTCTACGATTGGTTGCAAGATAGAATCAATCCACCGACCGACATGTTCCAAGAAATTCCCCCCTCCAGAGACAATGGGACGTCCGGGTGGGTTGGCACTATTCTTGTGAATTTTGGGCAGTAGTGCTATCATTATTACTATTATGTTAATTGTACCATCATTATTATTATGATGTTAATTGTGCGGCATTTCCAAAACAGTCCGATACTATGGTAACATGCCATCACTTCCGGTTATCGGCCATTGGTTCGGGCCCTCTTTTTAAGGTGCACACATTCAATTGTCTCCATGCCCCCTGACGAAGGCTGTGCGCCGAAACGCGCATCGGGGTGATGTGGTGACTGCTGGCTCCTTTCTGCACCCCCTGTTAGCTGGACGGGCGTCTGGTACTTTTCTAACTTGGTATGTTCCATGATTTTCAATTGATTCGTTCTTGTGTTTATTCTAGCCATGACCATCGGCAGAAACACTGATTATATTGGCTATATATGGGGGTAACAGAATGATTTGTGTACTGTGAATCTATTTATGTGCATTTTTGCACAAATGTATTTGTAATTTATTATTATTTACAGCCGCGGTTCACCCATCCCGGTTTTGTTGTCTATATGCACTGTGGTCTCATCCACTATTTCACTTTTGTATTTTTAATTGTGTCTAATAAAAATATATTTTTTCATCATACTTGGGCCTTTAAATCATCCTTTGTTCGTTTGGTTGTTAGTTTGGTAATTGATGATTGGCCATTTACTAGTCCTATCAGTAGTGATGATATTATTATTGAATATGTACCAATATTTTGAAATATGATGTCACTCAGATTTTTGTTGGCTTTTGCTTAGGTATTCCTGTGTATGGCTTCTGACTTGCCGCCTAGTTTACATGATGAACATTATAAAAACCCTTCTGCAGGCAGGCGGTGGCGGCGCTTGCGCTGCAGCATGATCGCATATCTATTGTGCATATAATTCATTTATTTGATGTAATCCTTATATTCATTTAAATAAAATCCGTTTGAAAATGGCGTCAGTTGTGCCTGCATAGTAGCAGCTATCAGATCACCAGTAGCTGCTACTGCACAGGCATCGGCGATGCCATCTTGCTAGAGAAAAAAAATTCCTGCTCCAAGATGGCTGCGCCTGTACAGTAGCAGCTATCAGCGATTGCTGATAGCTCCTCCTGCACAGGCGTGGCCAGCACCATTTTCAAACAGATGTTTTTTTTTTTTATGAATATCAGAATTACATCAAATTATTTATGTGCACAGTAGATATGTGATCAGACACCAGTGCAGGTGCCTCCGCCTGCCTGCAGAAGGTTTTTTTTTTTTTTCTCCAAGCTACACTACCGTTCCAAAGTTTAGGGTCACTTAGAAATGTCCTTATTTTTGAAAGAAAAGCAGTTTTTTACAATGAAGCTAACATTAAATGATTCATAAATACACTCTATACATTGTTAATGTGGTAAATGACTATTCTAGTTGCGAACGTCTGGTTTGTAATGCAATATCTTCATAGGTGTATAGAGTCCCATTTCCAAGAGCCATCACTCCAGTGTTCTTTTGGTACTTTGTGTTTGCTAACTGTGTAAGAAGGCTAATGTATGGTTAGAATACCCTTGAAAACCCTTGTGCAAGTATGTTAGCACAGCTGAAAACAGTTTGGCTGATTAGAGAACCTATAAACCTGACCTTCCTTTGAGCTAGTTGAGAATCTGGAGCATTACATTTGTTGGTTCCATTAAACTCTCAAAATCGCCAGAAAAAAAGACCTTTCATGTGAAACTCGACAGTCTATTCTTGTTCTTAGAAATGAAGGCTATTCCAGGCAAGAAATTGCCAAGAAACTGAAGATTTCCTACAACAGTGTGTACTACTCCCTTCAGAGGAGAGCACAAACAAGCTCTAACCACTCTAACCAGACTAGAAAGAAGTGGGAGGCCCCGCTGCACAACTGAGCAACAAGATAAGTACATTAGAGTCTGTAGTTTGAGAAATCGACGCCTCACAAGTCCTCAACTGGCAGCTTCATTAAATAGTACAAGCAAAACGCCAGTGTCAACGTCTACAGTGAAGAGGCACTCCTGGATGCTGGCCTTCAGGGCAGAGTGGTAAAGAAAAAGCCATATCGGAGTGCGCTAATAAAAGAAAAAGATTAATATGGGCAAAAGAACACAGACCTTTGTCCGATGAAGATTGGAAAAAAGTGTTATGGACAGACAAATCCAAGTTTGAGGTGTTTGGATCACACAGAAGAACATTTGTGAGATGCTACAACTGAAAAGATGCTAGAAGAGTGCCTGACGCCATCTGTCAAGCATGGTGGAGGTAATGTGATGGTCTGGAATTGCTTTAGTACTGGTAAAGTGGGAGATTTGTACAAGGTAAAAGGGATTTTGAATAAGGAAGGCTTTCACTCCATTTTGTAACGCCATGCCATACCCTGTGGACAGCGCTTGATTGGAGCCAATTTCATCCTACAACAGGACAATGACCCAAAGCACACGTCCAAATTATGCAAGAACTATTTAGGGAAGAAGCAGGCAGCTGGTATTCTATCTGTAATGGCGTGGCCAGCGCAGTCACCAGATCTCAACCCCATTGAGCTGTTGTGGGAGCAGCTTGACCATATGGTACGCAAAAAGTGCCCATCAAGCCAAACCAACTTGTGTGAGGGGCTTCTGGAAGCATGGGGTGAAATTTCTCCAGATTACCTCAGCAAATTAACTGCTAGAATGCCAAAGGTCTGCAATGCTGGAATTGCTGCAAAGGGAGCATTCTTTGACGAAAGCAAAGATTAAAGGAGAAAATTATTATTTCAAGTAAAAATCTTTTTCGAACCTTGTCAATGTCTGGACTAGATTTTCAATTCATTTGGCAACCCAGTTGATTAATAAAAGTATGTGTTTTCATGGAAAATTCAAAATTGTCTCGGTGACCCTAAACTTTATAACCGTAGTGTGTGTGTATGTATATATGTGTGTGTATATAATATATATATATATATATATATATATATATATATATATATATATATATATATGTGTATATATATGTATGTATACATATATATGTATGTGTGTGTATGTGTGTATATATATATATATATATATATATATATATATATATATATATATATATATATATATAATATTTTTATATAATTGCCTAAGGGTCACTTCCGTCTGTCTGTCACGGAAATCCCAAGTCGCGAAATGGCCGCTCCCTACTCCCCTGCCGTCAGTGCCTGCTCCATGCTCCCCTCCAGTCAGCGCTCACACAGGGTTAATGGCAGCATTAACGGACCGCGGTATGCAGGGTTGTGTGACCAACTTTTTACTATTGATGCTGCCTATGCAGCATCAATAGTAAAAAGATCTAATGTTAAAAATAATAAAAAATTGTGCTATTCTCAATTTCTGTCGGACCCCGGATCCAGCCAAGGCCTTTCCCGCTCCTCGCGACATTCTGGTCCATGCATTGCAATCTCACGAGATGATGACGAAGTCATCATCTTGCGAGACCGCTATGCACTCTTGGGACCGGAGCGTCGCGAGGAGCATCGGTAAACGCCTGGGCTGAATCCGGGGGCCAACCGAAGGTGACTGTATAACTTTTTTATTTTAATTCTTTTTTTTAACAAGGATATGGTGCCCACATTGCTAGACACTGCGTGGGCTGTGTTAGATACTGCGTGGGCTGTGTTAGATACTGCGTGGGCTGTGTTAGATACTGCGTGGGCTGTGTTGGATACTGCGTGGGCTGTGTTGGATACTGCGTGGGCTGTGTTGGATACTGCGTGGGCTGTGTTGGATACTGCGTGGGCTGTGTTGGATACTGCGTGGGCTGTGTTAGATACTGCGTGGGCTGTGTTGGATACTGCGTGGGCTGTGTTGGATACTGCGTGGGCTGTGTTGGATACTGCGTGGGCTGTGTTGGATACTGCGTGGGCTGTGTTGGATACTGCGTGGGCTGTGTTGGATACTGCGTGGGCTGTGTTGGATACTGCGTGGGCTGTGTTGGATACTGCGTGGGCTGTGTTGGATACTGCGTGGGCTGTGTTGGATACTGCGTGGGCTGTGTTGGATACTGCGTGGGCTGTGTTGGATACTGCGTGGGCTGTGTTGGATACTGCGTGGGCTGTGTTGGATACTGCGTGGGCTGTGTTGGATACTGCGTGGGCTGTGTTGGATACTGCGTGGGCTGTGTTGGATACTGCGTGGGCTGTGGTATATATTACGTGGCTGTGCTCTATTACGTGGCCTGGGTTATATACTGCATGGGCAGTGTTATATACTACGTCTCTGCAATATACTACGTGGCTGTGCTATATACTACGTGGGCTTTGTTATATGCTACTTGGCTGTGGTATATTTCTTTGCTGTATCTGTGCCTCATGAATCGTGGTATGTGTTAAAGAGGGGGGCCAATCCGCGACAGTCGCAGTCCGCCCGCAAATTGGTGTGGAGTTTGAAACGCGCTTCGCTAATTGGTCGGGACGAATCCTTTGTATACATTTCATTACTCTGAAAACTTCATAAATAAACTACATACATATTCCAGAATACCCAATGCGTTAGAATCGGGCCACCATCTAGTGTGTGTATATGTATAAAATATATATATGTATAAAATATATATATGTATAAAATATATATATATATATATATATATATATATATATATATATATATATATATATATATATATATATATATATATATATATATATATATACATACACACACGCACACATATATACACATACTAGATGGTGGCCCGATTCTAACGTATCGGGTATTCTAGAAGATGTAGGTAGTATATAGCACAGGCCACGTAGTATATTGCACAGCCACGTAGTATATTGCACAGCCACGTAGTATATTGCACAGCCACGTAGTATATTGCACAGCCACGTAGTATATAACACTGCTTGGAGTATATAACACAGGTTACGTAGTAGAAAGCACAGCGATTTAGTATATTGCCCAGCTACATAGCATATAGCGCAGAGATGTAGTATATAACAGAGCCCACGCAGTATGTAACACAGCCCACGCAGTATATAGCAATGTGGGCACTATATGCGTGGTAAAAAAATAATTAAAATAAAAAATAAACATACACTTCCGAAGGCCCCTTGAAGTCCAGGAGCCTGTGTGCGTTGCACGCGGCAGCTTCCGGTCCCAGGGTTGCTATGCTCTTAGGACCTGTGATGACATCACGGTCACATGACTGTGACGTCATGGCAGGTCCTTCTCGCATAGTATCCTTGGCACCGGAACCTGCCGCTTGCACTGCCGAGGATAGCGGGCCACGTCGGAAGGTGAGAATAACCATTTTTTTATTATTATTATTTTTAACATTAGATGTTTTTACTATTGATGCTGCATAGGCATCAATAGTAAAAAGTTGGTCACACAGGGTTAATAGCAGCGTTAACGGAGTGTGTTACCCGCAGCATAATGTGGTCCGTTAACTCTGCCATTAACCCTGTGTGAGCACTGACTGGAGTATGGACAGGACACTGTGTGCAGGGCAGTAAGCAGTGGCCATTTCGTTGCTGGGATGTCCCCGTCGCTGATTGGTCATGGGCGTTTTGCCGGGACCAATCAGCGACTTGGATTTCCGTGACAGACAGAGGCCGCGACCAATGAATATCCGTGACAGACAGACGGAAGTGACCCCTAGACAATTATATATATAGATCTATATATACATACACATACAGTTATATGAAAAAGTTTGGGCACACCTATTAATCTTCAGCTTAATGTTTTATAAAAATTGTTTTTTTTTTGCAACAGCTATTTCAGTTTCATATATCTAATAACTGTTGGACACAGTAATGTTTCTGCCTTGAAATGAGGTTTATTGTACTAACAGAAAATGTGCAATCTGCATTCAAACAAAATTTGACAGGTGCGTAAGTATGGGCACCCTTATCATTTTCTTGTTTTAAATACTCCAACCTACTTTTTACTGACTTACTAAAGCACTTTTTTGGTTTTGTAACCTCATTGAGCTTTGAACTTCATAGCTAGGTGTATGCAATCATGAGAAAAGCTACTTAAAGTGGCCACTTGCAAGTTGTTCTCCTGTTTGAATCTCCTCTGAAGAGTGGCATCATGGGCTCCTCAAAAAAACTGTCAAATGATCTGAAAACAAAGATTATTCAACATAGTTGTTCAAGGGAAGGATACAAAAAGCTGTCTCAGAGATATTTCCACTGTGAGGAACATAGTAAGGAAATGGAAGAACACAGGTACAGTTCTTGTTAAGGCCAGAAGTGGCAGGCCAAGAAAAACATCAGAAAGGCAGAGAAGAAGAATGGTGAGATCAGTCAAGGACAATCCTCAGACCACCTCCAGAGAGCTGCAGCATCAACTTGCGTCACTGTGCATCGGTCAACTATACCACGCACTTTGCACAAGGAGAAGCTGTATGGGAGAGTGATGCGAAAGAAGCCGTTTCTGCAAGCACGCCACAAACAGAGTCGGCTGAGGTATGCAAAAGCACATTTGGAGAAGCCAATTTCTTTTTGGAAAAAGGTCCTGTGGACTGATGAAACCAAGATTGAGTTGTTTGGTCATACAAAAAGGCGTTATGCATGGCGGCAAAAAAACACAGCATTCCAAGAAAAACACTTGCTACCCACAGTAAAATTTGGTGGAGGTTCCATCATGATTTGGGGCTGTGTGGCCAATGCCGGCACCGGGAATCTTGTTAAAGTTGAGGATGGCATGGATTCCTCTCAGTATCAGCAGATTCTTGACAATAATGTTCATGAATCAGTGACAAAGTTGAAGTTACGCAGGGGATGGATCTTTCAGCAAGACAATGATCCAAAACACCGCTCCAAATCTGCTCAGGCATTCATGCAGAGGAACAATTACACTGTTCTGGAATGGCCATCCCAGTCCCCAGACCTGAATATCATTGAACATCTGTGGGATCATTTGAAGAGGGCTGTCCATGCTCGGCGACCATCAAACTTAGCTGAACTGGAATTGTTTTGTAAAGAGGAATGGTCAAAAATACCTTCATCCAGGATCCAGGAACTCATTAAAAGCTACAGGAAGCGACTAGAGGCTGTTATTTTTGCAAAAGGAGGATCTACTTATTATTAATGTCACTTTTCTGGTGAGGTGCCCATACTTATGCACCTGTCAAATTTTGTTTGAATGCAGATTGCACATTTTCTGTTAGTACAATAAACCTCATTTCAAGGCAGAAACATTACTGTGTCCAACAGTTATTAGATATATGAAACTGAAATAGCTTTTGCAAAAAAAACAATTTTTATAAAACATTAAGCTTAAGATTAATAGGGGTGCCCAAACTTTTTCATATAACTGTATGTGTATGTATGTATGTGTATATATAGATATAGTATATATATACACGTGTGTGTTTGTGTGTGTGTGTGTATATATATATATATATATATATATATATATATATATATATATATATATATATATATATATATATATATATATTTATAATCTTTATATGGACAACAATGAGGGCACTCACCAGTCTTCAAAAAGTCACGACCCGTAGAAGCGCAGGCACAACGCGAAACGGCCGTCGTCCTCCCCTGCTCGCACGAGCTTCGACTCCTTCTCCCCCGGCCATGAATTTTATCTGGATATTGTTGTGAATAAAGAAGTGACTTTTTGTAGACTGGTTAGTGCCCTCATTGTTGTCCTTATAAAGATTATATACATAGAAGTCTTTTTTCTGGAGGAGCACCCGAAGTCGTAAGTCAGCGGCATATGGATGAGTGACATCTGGCCATAGACCCTGGATAGAGTCTCGGAGTAAAGATTGTGCCGCTCGTATTTTTATCTTTGGTGATTATAGATAGATAGATAGATAGATAGATATAGATATATAGATATTATATATATACACACACACACACACACACACACACACACACACACACACACACACACACACACACACACACACACACACACACACACACACACACACACATATATACACACACACGCACTATGTATATAAAATCATTATGTAAACTACTAGGGGACAAGTCACTGAGGGATCCGTAACCTGTCAGAAGCCATACAGATGAATACCTAAGCAGAGCACCACATGAAGCCCCCCACTACCTCGACTCCAGCCCCGCCCCAGAGCACGAGCATATCATTAGCTCAAAACTGAAAATAAAGATTAAACAACCACTGATTACCGTGCACAATCCTGCTGACAGGCTCCCTTTTGAGAGGCGGGGCACCCAAAAGGCCTAATCTAGGCACCCAGGCCTGTCATCCGGTAGTTCCTGTAAAAAGTTATGGCTATCCGAATGTGATGAGATGAGAGGGGGTGGAAGCTTGTGCTGAAACATAAAATTCAAAGTTGTTGTTTTTTTGTGCTGATAATTCTGACTTTAGTTCTTTATATATCGTTAATGTTTTTTTTTATTCCCCTTTTAGTTCTGGAAGGATATTGTTGATGATAATGAAGTACGTGACCTCATATATGACAAGTGCAGATCTCAAGGTGGGATTCTCTATTCATCTGTAGAAAACTACATAAACAAAATGTATTCATCTTTACAGCACAGTTTTGCTTTGTAATGACCAGATGTTCATACTGTCACACTAGATTTGTATCCTTCTTCATTTGCCTTTTAAATGCAATATAAAATTAAAAGGTTTTTCCACATTTTAGGGATACATTATTATTTATTTTTTACATAAATGCATGTATTTTATGCTAAAAACATTTTTGCATTTGGTTTTCATTACACATCTTGCTTTAAAAGGTTTTTCCTCTGCACATTCAACTCAACCTTAGCTTAGTTTGTGGCCTTAATCGGGTGAGGATCTCTGAAAAAAACAGATAAAAAGTTAGACATTTTCTTGTTAGACTGTCAGAACAAGATCACTGATGGATGTAACACTTTTTTTTTTAATCTGTCTTTTTCTAAGCTCCTCTCAGCTGCTTTATGGCCACAGAAGACATCAAAGTTGAATGTGCAGAGAAATAAAGAGCCTGTAAAAGCAAAATGACCCCAAATTTGTAATGAAGACCGATTGTTTTTTTTTTTGTTTTTTTTTTAGTCTAAAATATATTGTGTAAGTAAACTAATATTGGTACCAAAGTTGAACAATCCCTAAATGCAAAGTCACATACATGCGGGTCGAGGGATGCAGTGCCTTACTGCATTGCGCCAAACCTGTTTGATTTAAATTTTCACTGCACCTACATCGGAGACATACCATACAGCTAGCCAACCCGGGACCAAACATCTTTACAGCTAGCCAACCCGGGACCAAACATCTTTGCAGCTAGCCAACCCGGGACCAAACATCTTTACAGCTAGCCAACCCGGGACCAAACATCTTTACAGCTAGCCAACCCGGGACCAAACATCTTTACAGCTAGCCAACCCGGGACCAAACATCTTTACAGCTAGCCAACCCGGGACCAAACATCTTTACAGCTAGCCAACCCGGGACCAAACATCTTTACAGCTAGCCAACCCGGGACCAAACATCTTTACAGCTAGCCAACCCGGGACCAAACATCTTTACAGCTAGCCAACCCGGGACCAAACATCTTTACAGCTAGCCAACCCGGGACCAAACATCTTTACAGCTAGCCAACCCGGGACCAAACATCTTTACAGCTAGCCAACCCGGGACCAAACATCTTTACAGCTAGCCAACCCGGGACCAAACATCTTTACAGCTAGCCAACCCGGGACCAAACATCTTTACAGCTAGCCAACCCGGGACCAAACATCTTTACAGCTAGCCAACCCGGGACCAAACATCTTTACAGCTAGCCAACCCGGGACCAAACATCTTTACTGCTAGCCAACCCGGGACCAAACATCTTTACAGCTAGCCAACCCGGGACCAAACATCTTTACAGCTAGCCAACCCGGGACCAAACATCTTTACAGCTAGCCAACCCGGGACCAAACATCTTTACAGCTAGCCAATCCGGGACCAAACATCTTTACAGCTAGCCAACCCGGGACCAAACATCTTTACAGCTAGCCAACCCGGGACCAAACATCTTTGAACACATACAGCAATCACTGTGATTGGTCTGAGCTTATATTATCAGGCCAGTAAGGTTCCTGGCTATTGGGTCCTTCCCAGCCTAAAAATACCAGCCTGCAGCTGACTTAGAAGTGGAATAATAAAATAAAAAAACACACACAAAAATACTCTTTTTTTTATTTATTTTTTTTTTATAAAGAACCAGCTATTAAGCATATGAAAACATTTATATTACAAAAAAAAAAAAACATACCTGTGAAACAACATGCTTAAGGGGTGGTTATACTATTGCAATCAGCTGAAAAGAAAACCTGCCGCCAGTTTTGTCCTGTGTCAACTAAAACCATGGCCTTAATAAGCTCCTGTGCATCATTGGTTATATAACCACCTGACTCCCCCTACCATCCAACAAACCTTTGATTTTTTTTTTGACAATTTTCAAGGTAATTTTTTTATTGGAAAAGAAAAACAGTACCTTCCTACTGGATGTAAAAACTTGATGTGAATAAGCATGTACGCAATAAGATGCTAGGGAAGTTTTAATAAACCCCTTTATGACCTGGCGATTTTCTGTTTTTGTGCTTTCGTTTTTTCCTCCCCAACATATATAGGTTTTACGTTGGGGAGAAATTTGTAAGAAAAAATTATTTTGCTTGTCACCATTTTCTGAGACCCCTAATATTTTTATATTTTGGGATCTGGGGCTAAGTGAGGGCTTATTTTTTGCTCACTGAGCTGATGTTTTTATCGATACCATTTTGGGGTAGATGCAATGTTTTGATCACCTCTTATTGCATTTTATTACAATGTTGCAGCTGCCAAAAACCCACATAATTCTGGCACTTTTATTTTTTTCTTGTTGCGCCATTTACAGATTGGATTAATGTGTTAGCTATTTTGATACATCGGACATTTCTGTAAAGAGCAATACCAAATGTGTGGTTTTTTTGTTTCATTTTTAATGCATCAAAACCCCCTTTTTGATTTGAACTTTTTTTTTCATACTTTTTTTTTTTTACATTTTTTTTTTTTAAATGAAACTTTGCAGCTTAGTTCTAAGGGTACTAGTAAACAATCATCCGATTGCTTCTTCTATACACTTGTGTATGTATAGCAGAAATAACAATCTTCTATGAACACCTACTAAGAGTATTGTAAGGAAAAGCATGTGGATCTTCAGCAGACCCTCAGCTGTTATGTCAACCTCTCGGCTCCTCGTGATCACGTGACATGGGCCGTATGAATGATGCACTTCTGTCTGGTGTGTGTTAAACCCCACTGTCGGTGATTGATAGCAGCATTTAACTGTTTTACAACCTCAGGTGGAGGCTGAGCCATCTGTGTGACACATCCCTAAACAGAATGCAAAATAGAAATTAAAGATTTTAGGTGTTAAAGGTGTGCAAATATATAGAGAGATATGGGGTAAATAGATAGATAGATACCCATGTAATATATGATTAGTGCCTTTTTTCTATTTAAAATAAATTTTTAAGTAGTTTAATAAACAAACAGGAAAAAGATACAAATAAGGCAGTTTTCAGTTTTATTAAGCTACACTTGCAGTGCCTTGCATGTGTAGCTACTGTACATGAATTGACCTAATAAATGAAACAGTGATGTGGGAATCCCCTCATCTTTGGTAACCAGCAAAGATAAAACAGACAGAGAGCTTTGAGTTGATATTATCAGACTGGGGAGGTATATTTTGCTGTTTTTCTTTTCCCAAAAAAATTACCTTGAAAATTGTTACAAAATTGATAAGTTTTGTACAATTTAAGCCGAATACAATAATAAAACCACTACTTAGCATTCTGTTTCACAGATGTTATATTTTAGAATGTAAATGTTTTGACGCAGCATAGCTAGTTCTTTACTACTTGGAATTGTAGGACAGCCCTATCATCTTTTGTATTTGTACATGTATTTTTTTTTTCTACACTAGTTTATATATTTTGTTTTGCAGAAGGTACATCTCCAGAGTCCTTATGGGACTCCTTATTTCATCCTCCTAGAAAGCTGGGCATTAATGATATTGAAGGACAACGTGTTCTCCAGATAGCAGTAATTTTGCGGAATCTTTCCTTTGAAGAAAGCAACGTTAAACTTCTGGCAGCTAATCGGACATGTCTCCGCTTCTTGTTACTGTCTGCTCATAGTCACTTTATTTCTCTCCGACAACTCGGACTTGATACTTTGGGGAATATAGCAGCAGAGGTAAGATGTGTACATGTGGCAGATATGTAATGACGTGTAATAAGTAACATTTTTACTTTTTGATACGGTTTCTTCTTTATCTGTACCCAATATTGAGTTCCTAATGGACTCCTCATAAAATATGTTCAAGTTCTAAATGTAATTTAGATTTGACTATCGGCATTTTAAACTGTTACCGGTTCAATGTGAAAGAATGATTTTACTTATTCTACCTAGAATATTGGCTTCCTCTGTGCTTTAGTGTTTGGGTGAGGGCTTTTGTTCATTTCTTATCCTTTAGAATTGCTCTGTGCAATAACAAAAGCGAACAGGTTGCATGAGTTTAGGTTGTCTTGCCTGTAACGTGCTGGATTTTCATGCTTTTTATTTATTCACTAGATGGTGGCCCGATTCTAACGCATTGGGTATTCTAGAATATGCATGTCCACGTAGTATATTGCACAGCCCACGTAGTATATTGCCCAGCCACGTAGTATGTAGTATATTGCCCAGTAACGTAGTATATTGCCCAGTGACGTAAAATAAAAAATAAACACATACTCACCTTCCGAAGTGCTGTTGAAGTCCTGGCGCCTGTGTACGGTGCACGCGGCAGCTTCCGGTCCCAGGGTTGGTATGAGCGCAGGACCTGTGATGACGTCGCAGTCACATGACCGTGACGTCATGGCAGGTCATTTGCGCGCAGGACCTGTGATGATGTCGTGGTCACATGACCGTGACGTCATGGCAGGTCCTTCTCGCGTAGAATCCTTGGCACCGGAACCTGCCGCTTGCACTGCCGAGGACACCGCGCCACGTCGGAGGGTGAGAATAACCTTTTTTATTATTATTATTTGTAACAGATCTTTTTACTATTGATGCTGCATAGGCAGCATCAAAAGTTGGTCATGCAGGGTTAATAGCTGCGTTAATGGAGTGCTTTACACCGCGGTCCATTAATGCTGGCATTAACCCTGTGTGAGCGCTGACTGGAGGGGAGTATGGAGCGAGCACTGACTGCGGGGAGGAAGGAGCGGCCATGTTGCCGCCGGACTGTGCCCGTCGCTGATTGGTCGTATCAATGGTCGTGGGCGTTTTGCCACGACCAATCAGCGACTTGGATTTTCATGACAGACAGAGGCCGCGACCAATGAATATCCGTGACAGACAGACAGACGGAAGTGACCCTTAGACAATTATATAGTAGATATTGCAAAGTACTCTGCGTAAGCGTAACCTTAAACGGAACCTGTCAGCAGGACTGTACTGAGTAACCTACAGTGTCAGGTCGGCGCCGTTATACTGATTAAAATGATATCTCTGTTGATGAAATTTGTCTTGTGATTGTTGTTGTTTAATCTTTATTTTCAGTTTTGAGTTAATGAGATTCTTGTTCTGTGGGGGCCTTCATGTGGTTCTCTGGTTAGGTGTTCATACTGATGGCTTATGACAGGTCACTGATCCCTCGGGGATCTGCCCCCCTATTTTACATACTGATAATTATATAGATTGAAAAAAAAAAATCACATTCAGCAGGCAGGTGGTGGCACCTGCGCTACCGCATGATGGCATGTATAACTTGCATTTTAATAATTTTATTTCCTGATATAAATTTATTCAGAAAAAAAATTCTGTCTCAAAATGGCACTGTCATAGATGCTACTGCGCAGGCGTGGCCGGGCCATTTTGAGACAGATTTTTTTTCTGAATAAATTTATATCAGCAAATAAAACAATTTAATACATATTATACATGTGATTATGCTCAAGACAATGCAATACCACACGGACCAAAAGAAAAAGAATATATACAAAGCGTAGGAATATTAAAATACGGCTTTATTTAAGGAAATGCCAAATAGTTTACATAATCAGGAAGAAAACAGTTTTTTGTTTTTTTTTAAATATATAAACAAACACAACCGCGCAGCAACAGGATTATAGGGCTGTATATATTAACCAGCAATATGACCCACAATACCAGGATTCTTTAGGGGCTGTACATTACGTACTATAAAGTGCAAGTAAGGGGGAAACCGAACATGTAAAATTATCTTCATATAAAAAATATAAAATATTTTGATGATGTGCACATTACTCACATAATAATATAAAGTGCAATAGTATATAATGTGTGCTACACAAGTGAAACTAAAATCAAGTAAAACTAAAATCAGCCAATGTGTACAAAATTATATATGGGGAAGGGGTTATTATAACCCTATAATGTAGATCACAAAACCTCAAATAAAGTGCACTCAGAAAAAAGTGACACAGTGCAAACCTACTCCAATTCAGTGATGTGCACACTTGCAAGCACTACCAGATTTAAAAAGTGATGCCGTCCACCCAATTAAGCATACCTCAGTATGCAACTGTACAGCCACAATAAAGCAAATGTTACCTATGCCTGGGGTTTTTTTTCCTGTACCAGCGCGTGCCCGACGCGTGTTTCGGAATTATCCTTCGTCAGGGGGTGACGAAGGATAATTCCGAAACGCGCGTCGGGCACGCGCTGGTACAGGAAAAAAAAACCCAGGCATAGGTAACATTTGCTTTATTGTGGCTGTACAGTTGCATACTGAGGTATGCTTAATTGGGTGGACGGCATCACTTTTTAAATCTGGTACTGCTTGCAAGTGTGCACATCACTGAATTGGAGTAGGTTTGCACTGTGTCACTTTTTTCTGAGTGCACTTTATTTGAGGTTTTGTGATCTACATTATAGGGTTATAATAACCCCTTCCCCATATATAATTTTGTACACATTGGCTGATTTTAGTTTTACTTGATTTTAGTTTCACTTGTGTAGCACACATTATATACTATTGCACTTTATATTATTATGTGAGTAATGTGCACATCATCAAAATATTTTATATTTTTTATATGAAGATAATTTTACATGTTCGGTTTCCCCCTTACTTGCACTTTATAGTACGTAATGTACAGCCCCTAAAGAATCCTGGTATTGTGGGTCATATTGCTGGTTAATATATACAGCCCTATAATCCTGTTGCTGCGCGGTTGTGTTTGTTTATATATTTTTTAACAAAAAAACAAAAACTGTGTATTCTTCCTGATTATGTAAACTATTTGGCATTTCCTTAAATAAAGCCGTATTTTAATATTCCTACGCTTTGTATATATTCTTTTTCTTTTGGTCCGTGTGGTATTGCATTGTCTTGGTATATGCTTGTGCAGTGGTTTTTTCATTGCAATCGGGCACAGCGCACCCTGGTGGTTTTAATATTTTTAAATTTTATTAAGTTACCTCCTTTTTTTTGAGAGACAATACGATGGAAAGAATTTTTTAACCAACTGTGGGTACACTGTGTGTTATTTATTTAATGTGATTATGCTGCAGCGCAGGCGCCACCTCCTGCCTGCTGAATGTGATTTTTGTTTTTTCAATCCATACAATATTCAGTATGTAAAATAGGGGAGCAGGTCACTGAGGGATCAGTGACCTGTCATAAGCCATCAGTATGAATACCTAATCAGAGCACCACATGAAGCCGCCCCGGAGCACGAGAATCCTATCAACTCAAAACTGAAAGTACAGATTACACAACAACCACAAGACGGATTTCATCAACCAATGTATCACTGTAATCAGTATCCAATGTGACATTTTCTGTAGGTTACACTGCATAATCCTGCTGACAGGTTCACTTTAACGATGTGGCAATTAAAAAAAATAAATAAATAAAGGATATCCTTAAATTTATATTTTTTTAATAAGTGACTTGACGTCTAACAGAGATGCTAAGCAGTGACCACATTTTATCTTATACTATAGGTACAAAAGAAAATGATCAAGCTTTGCAAGAATCTACTATATAATTGTCTAAGGGTAACTTCCGTCTGTCTGTAACGGAAATCCCAAGTCGCTGATTGGTCGTGGCAAAACAGCCACGACCAATCAGCGACGGGCACAGTCTGGCGGCAAAATGGCCGCTCCATACTCCCCGCAGTCAGTGCCCGCTCCATACTCCTCTCCAGTCAGCCCTCACACAAGGTTAATGGCAGCGTTAATGGACTGCGTTATGCCGCGGTGTAACGCACTCCGTTAACGCAGCTATTAGCCCTGTGTGACCAACTTTTTACTATTGATGTTGCGTATGCAGCATCAATAGTAAAAAGATCTAAAGTTACAAATAATAATAATAATAATAATAATAAAAAAAGGTTAGTCTCACCCTCCGACGTCATGCACTGTCCTTGGCAGTGCAAGCGGCAGGTTCCGGTGCCAAGGATGCTATGCGAGAAGGACCTTCCATAACGTCACGGTCATGTGACCGCGACGTCATCACAGGTCCTGCGCTCATACCAACCCTGGGACCGGAAGCTGCCGCGTGCACCGCACACAGGCGCCAGGACTTCAAGGGGCCTTCGGAAGGTGAGTATATGTTTATTTTTTATATATGTTTATTTTTTATTTTAAGTCTTTTTTAACCACGCATATTGTGCCCACATTGCTATATATTACGTGGGCTGTGTTACATACTGCGTGGGCTCTGTTATATACTACATCTCTGTGCTATATACTATGTAGCTGGGCAATATACAATGTGACTGTGCAATATACAACGTGACTGTCCAATATACTACGTGGGCTGTGCAATATACTACGTGCTCTGTGTTATATACTAAGTAGCTGTGCAATATACTATGTGGCTGTGTCGGTTCTGTTATATACTACGTTGACTGTGCAATATACTACGTGGCTCTGTTATACACTACATGGCTGTGCAATATACTATTTGGGCTGTGCAATATACTACGTGCCTCCACAATATACTACGTGGCTGTGCAATATACTATGTGCATGTGCAATATACTCCGTGGCTATGTTATATACTACGTGACTATGTTATATACTACGTGGCTATGTTATATACTACGTGGCTTTGCTATATACTACGTGGCTGACCAATATACTACGTTCCTGTGCAATACACTACGTAGCTGTGCAATTTTTCTTTCTTCATATACATATTAGGATTATTATCTTTATATTTTGGTATAATTTATGGTAAGATATATGAATTATATTTATTTTTCATATTTCATCACGTCTTTCACAAGCTGCAATTTTTTAGCAGCGATACTTACCTTTAGCAGTGATACTTGTATACATTGATCGCATATTTGGATTAGTGCGCATGCCCTGGATTTGGCCACTCAGTGACTTCCAGCCCCGCCCACAGGATGACGCGAGCGTTACACGCTTGCGTGTCAGGGGCGGGATTTGGAAAGCCACTTACTTTGCATGAGCGGCGCATAACCAGCGCATGCGCCGTATAACATCCGGGACGCGACCGTAGCTATCAGCTGTTCGCAGCACTTAGGCTGATTTTTGCCATTTATAAAGAGCACTTTCCCATACACAGCACACTTGCCCCCATATGGAAGAAGCCTGAGCGGCGAAACGGCGCTGTCGGGGTTGCAGCATAGGCACACGATACCGGTCACTGTATTCATGTAAGTTAAACCTCATCTATATGTGAACCACTTTTTGATTTATGGCTGTTGTTCAATTTGTATAGATGTTATGACATCTGCAGTATCCTTACAGGGATAGCGTTTTGTACCTATCAGGTTGCATTTCAACCGTAGGTTTTTAGCACTGTTTGCACTATACGGCATATCCTTAATACAAACTTAGATTGTTTTGCTGCAGTAGTCTTCATATTAAAACCTAGTTTTACAGCCATATTTCAATTTAAGCTTATTTTCTCCATATTTGCACCGGCTTTGGTTTTATAATCCTCGGCTGTATACATATATTTCAGCTTATTTATATGGCCCACACAACTTTGGTCATATGACACTGCTATTTACAGGTCCGCTATCTTTTGGCAGTTCTTAACTGCTTGTGGTCAGGTAATATACATTCTATTGTATGACTAATTTTTTAGTCTATACAAAACATTGGCTGGTGTTTATTTAAATGTTCACAATAGGTTCACAATAATATCCCTTTTTTTAGTGACTAGGTTTTTTGTGTTGGCCTTATGTCTGCTTGTTTTTATTGAGACTCGTTGTTTGGTTATTTTCATGGATTTTATTGTTGTTCATCGTCTGTTTAATAAAGTATTTTCAATTTTATTCCATTGTATATGCCTTTGTTTCCCCACATACAAAGGGGGAACTGTGTTATAGTATCTCTGTGCTATATACTATGTAGCTGGGCAATATACAACGTGACTGTGCAATATACAACGTGACTGTCCAATATACTACGTGGGCTGTGCAATATACTACGTGCTCTGTGTTATATACTAAGTAGCTGTGCAATATACTATGTGGCTGTGTTGGTTCTGTTATATACTACGTCGACTGTGCAATATACTACGTGGCTCTGATATACACTACATGGCTGTGCAATATACTGCGTGGGCTGTGCAATATACTACGTGCCTCCGCAATATACTACGTGACTGTGCAATATACTACGTGGCTCTGATATACACTACATGGCTGTGCAATATACTGCGTGGGCTGTGCAATATACTACGTGCCTCCACAATATACTACGTGACTGTGTTATATACTACGTGGCTGTGCAGTATACTATGTGCATGTGCAATATACTCCGTGGCTATGTTATATACTACATGGCTATGTTATATACTACGTGGCTTTGCTATATACTACGTGGCTGACCAATATACTACGTTCCTGTGCAATACACTACGTAGCTGTGCAATACACTGCGTGGCTATGTTATATACTGCGTGGCTGTGTTATATAGTACGTACGCTGTGTTACATACTACGTAGCTCTGTTATATACTACGTCGGTTGTGTTATATACTACATCACTGTGCAATATAGTATGTAGCCTGTGCTATATACTACCTACATATTCTAGAATACCCGATACGTTAGAATCGGGCCACCATCTAGTAACATTGGTATACATCTGGTATAGATGTGTAGTTTTGCTTGATCAAAGTGCATACAGGAGGGAAGTGCTGATATAAATATGTGGCCATAAAGAAAGCTGACAATTGAATGTGTATGGGGCATGCCTGATATGATGTTCTCACAGGGTGTAAGCCACAGCCCAAGTTGTCTGGCAGTGGAATTTTGCCCTCTCCCCATTGAGAACATATGATGCCAAGTATAGCCCAGGTGTATGGGGTCAGGAGGAATAACTGTTGGGCTGAACCATCAGCTGTCTGAAGTGTATGGCCACTCTTAGTTCAATGGCCGTAATGTGGTAATTTATTCTTAGAAACGTGTGTATGATTTGAGTTTAAAAATCATCAGAAAACAAGGGTGAATTCTGAAATAACAGCCCCACCTGTCAGATGCATGGTGTACCTTTTTGTGTGTCTATAATCATTATAATTGATATTAGCTGCTGTGATATTCATTACTATTTGATTTTTGCAGCATAATAACTCCTTTTATGTCTTTCTTCTACAGCTTCAATTAGATCCTGTTGATTTCAAAACCACTCACCTAATGTTCCACACCATAACAAAATGTCTAATGTCACAGGATAGATTTTTAAAAATGAGAGGTAAATCTTTTAAGCATACTTATTTGTTATAACTTATGTTATTTGATGTGTCTAAGACTTTTTTCTTGCTTTGCAAGGCATGGAAATCTTAAGTAATTTATGTAAGGCAGAAGATAATGGAGTTCTTATATGTGAGTATGTGGATCAGGACAGCTACAAGGAAATCATGTGTCATCTTACTCTCCCGGATGTACTACTTGTAATCTCCACTCTTGAGGTGCTCTACATGCTTACAGAACTGGGAGAAGTAGCTTGTGTGAAGATAGCAAATGTAGAGCGAAGCATAGGTAAAACATGTCTACATTTCATATGTTTATGTATGCTAGTGTGCATTACGTTATATAAAACAATGTTAAGAAAGAAAATGTGTTCCACTAGATCCAAATTGGTACCTTGGTGGCTTGTTTTTATGCAGCTAATACTATGTTTTGATGTTAAATTCTGCTTGTATGGTCATAAATGTCAATATTCTACTTTTTTTTTTTTTTTGTAGACACCTTGGTTTGTCTTATTTCTATGGACATCCAAATGTTTGGCCCTGATGCTCTAACGGCAGTGAAGCTTATTGAACATCAGAGCTCCAGTCATCAAGTGGTTTCTGAGATTCGTCCTCAAGCAGTAGAGCATGTTAACCCTTCTGCTAATGCTAACCCTGCTCCAGGTTAGAATTGAATATTTTCCCTTTTTATGTAAGACATTATCGTATTTTTTTAATTATAAGACATGCTTTTTCCCTTCAAATTTGGGAGGACATGGGGATGCGTCTTATAATCTGAGGTGAGCTTACGGGGGGCGACGGCGGTGGAGCTGGGTCACAGGAAGTGGGGTCCCTGCTTCAGGAGACCGGTGGCAGGAGCTGGGCGATGCTGTGGTGCTTGGGATCTTAGAAAGTGTTGGCACCAGTAAGCAGAGTCCATTTTTCCAATGATATCCCTGCAGTTGGCATTGGGAAAATGGCCTCCTCTGGCGGCACATGGGCAGATTGAGATCTTTCAAGATCTCAATCTGCGCATGCGCCCCTCCGTCGTCCATTTTCCTTAAGCCCACACCAGGGATATCATTGGGAAAATGGACTCCGCTCACCAGCGCCGACACCTTCTGAGTTCCCAGGCATCACATCATCGCCCTGCTCCTGCCGCTGCCGGCCTCCTGAAGCAGCAACCCTGCCTCCTGTGACCCCACTCCACTGCAGCCGGCCCCACAGCTAGGCTACCATTAAAAGGGAATATAAGACCCAACACCATTATATTAAAAAAAATCCCTATTTTGCACTCCAAAATGTATTATAAACCTATTCTAATCCGCAAAATAGTTATTTGTTTGATTTTCATAAGTCTTATTTCTAACTGATATATGACATCCATTGAGTTCTATAAGCTCATCCTGTCTAGCATATCTCATCTGCTTATTACCAAGGTATCACACTTGGTGGTCCACGACTTGCTTGTAGGACTACTATGCTGTATGTAGACACTTTATATAGATAATGCATCATTTTGTTATACCTTCAGCTTCCAGACCAGTTAATGCACATGCTGTGCCTCCTCCTGGAATTGTGGAAATAGACAGTGAAAAGTTTGGATGTCAATGGTAAGTAGCTCAAGCCCTGTGTGAAAATGGGATGTTACTGGAGTTAAGACAATTAAGTGCAATGTGGGGCTGAAAAATCTTTCAATTTGTTTTAAATTACTTAAATCCATGTATTTTGGGCTAAAAATCATTTTTGCAATGGAGTTTAATTAAAAATGTTGCAGTTTGCCTTCTGTAGCCTTTGTGTTGTACTGACTGTTGCTGGCAGCAGAGTGGCTTTACTGAGAATCAATGCCTGCTATTATGGACTGACCGGAAGACTACTTTTTTCTTCTTTTTTTTCTTCTGATTCCCTCTCCGCTATAATCACAGACCAAATCAAAGGGAAACCGAGCCTGTAAAAGCAAAATGCTGCAACATTTTTAAAGGAATATGATTTTTCAAAAATGATTGTAGCCCCAAATGCTGGCATTTAAAGGAAAAAAAAAAGTTGTCCCCAAAGATGGTCAATTCCTTTTATGTATCAATCAGCCATTTTATTTATACCATAGCAAATGTTCTCCGTCTATATGGCTGCAAAAGTGTTGGGTTTTGGATCAATCTGGTAAGATTAGGTCTTCGCTACACAAACGTTTTGGAGCACTACTGATTTGATTTTAACTATTTAGCTACAGCTGCAGTCCAAAGCAATCTATTGAATAGTATGCAATTGGGTGGAATGCAGCTGCCACTAAATAGTTAAAAATCAATCAAAAGCACAAAAAACATTGCTGGGTAACCCAGGCCTAAGAGTGAATTTTACTTTTGGTAGGTTTGTTTCATAAGTCTACGCAGCTAAAAATCTATTTCACACATCTGAGTGGGATTATTTTGGCTGCAGGCCCATAGATTTCTACAAGCCCCATTCATATGACTAAATCAATAAGTGCACATAAATCACTCCTATTGCTGTGGACTGGCAGAGACAGCAAAGTACAGTGCTTCGCTTTTTTTTGTCAGTTCCACAGTCAATGTATGGAGAAGCAGTGCGCATGCATCATTGCTGTATTTTAATAGGGCTCACCACCCCCACTGTCCTAAGGTGTGAGCTCTACTCGTGGGACCACTAGTGATGATCAGACACTTATCCTATCGACCCTGTTTAATTACTTAATCTCTCCGGAACAGCAAATAGAGTTATGTAGAAACGTTAAATAAAAAATTCAACCATATGAAGGGATTTCTGGGCCACAGAATTTCAGGGTAATGCCTAGGACACTGCTCACATTTGGGGGACAGTTTTCATAGGGAGGACTAAGCAGCAGGAAAGCTTGGAACAATGGGGTTAGTTCATCAGCCTTTTTTTTTTTTTGCTTACTAGCTCTTTATTATGAAGAAAAGGTAAACAAAAAGATTTATTCTATTTTCATAGGAACCCGCTAGACCCTCTTGTTGGGATACTAGCCTTTTTTTCACATCCGCGTTGGCTGCTCGGCTTCAGGTCTCTGTGGCAGATGGCATAAAACATGCTACAACAAATATTGCAGCATGCTGTGCTATTACTTTCTGTCCAAAGTATGTAGATTATTAAGGATATCCTGTAACTAATCTGTCAAGACATTAAATTGCTTTGCTGCTATGATGGAAAAGAAAAATGCAGTTCCTAAAACACATGTAGCCTAACTCATTCAGACATCGAAGTGACTTTTCATCAGTTTTGGGTCTGATTTTCAGCAGTGTTTGGTCAGTGTTTGTTTTCACCATTAATGTTTCATCAGTATAAAGAGAATAAAAATAAATAATTGCAAAGCTTCTCTTACCCATTGCAGTGTTAAAAGTGGACATCAGACAGATGGCACAATGTGCTGTAAGTGACTTTCACACATTCATGGACTTGAATGGTTGATTTGGATCCGTGACTTGGGAAGAAAATTTAACAGGTTGCTGTAAAAAATAAAAATAAAAAATTTGTTAAATACACGAACAGCCTTATAATAATGAATGTGTTCTTTCTGTGTTTCTGTGTGAAAAACAGATGTCTAAATGAGATCTTACTGAATTAGATAATAGTGGCCGCTAACAACCCACAACACATTTTCAAACTCCAGAATGTATCTAAGCAAAAGTTATATATTTTTTGCCGTAAATAAAATTGAAACTTTTACTCCATGTAAAGGAAAGATATTACAAAATTTAGAAAGATGGATTTAAAAAAAGAAAACTGTAAAGCACCATATAAACTAAAGAAAAATAAATAAAATATGAATTTGTGTTTTTAGGATGGTTAAGAACACTGCAGGGTGTGTTTGCTTTGTGGCCACAGTAATGGATGAGCATTGTTATTCAGAAACGTGTCAGTAGACAAAAGCAGTCTACAGGAATGGGTGGTGAACAGTCTGATACATTCCCATTTAATCTTGATTTAAATGTGTTGTATTGTGTCTTTCCTGCAGGTTGAATGCACATTTTGAAGTGAATCCAGATTCTTCAATGGCAAGATCAGATATGTATTCTGAATATCTATCTACTTGTAGTAAATTGGCTAGAGGTGGAATTCTAACTTCATCTGGATTCTACAAATGCCTACGGTACTACAACTTGCTGTTGATTTTTGTGCATCATATTATAAGACACAGATACTGTTCCTCAAAACAATAATACAGAGTCCAAAATAAAATAAAAATGTGTATGTGCAGCAGAGTTTAAAATAAATAACAAAATATGTAGAAAGGTGAATAGCCTTTTAGTGAAGTGGGTATGTTTTTGTGTTTATTTTCTTCTTTCCATGAATATAATTTTACTTTTTATTTGTACTCTTGTCCTTCCCAGATTATTGCTACTATGTAAGCAGATTGCCCACCTTTTTAAATGTTTGGAATTGTTATACTAAAGTGACCAGGACTTACCCAGAATGTTGTATGGAAACACAGATTGCAGGAATTGTGCTTGATGGTATACACTTTTTTTTTTTTTTTACAGGTCTGTATTTCCAAACCACAACATCAAGAAAGTAGAAGATGCAAGCAATAATGGACAAGCTCATATTCATGTGTCTGGTGTGAAACGAAGGACCTTACCACTTCCAATCCAGATGTACTATCAGCAGCAACCAACTTCTAATGTACCTTCGGACACAAATGCAGGAGGTAAGTGTACAAGGCTTTTTTTTTCTACTTTGCTTATTTGTGAGCAGTTATATGCAATCTACATAGTTTAAGAGACAAAAATATTCTGTACATACTTGTATATATTTAAATAGTATCTGATAAATACAACAAAATCGATAGAATGTGTGTTTATTTAGATAGATACATTATACAGATACATGCACAATTATTTGTCTGTTTCATGTAATCAATGATTTGTTGATTTTTATTTATATTTTTTTGTTCCCAGCAGTGCCACAAGGAGCAGGAAGTCCCTTCCAGAGAACTGTAGCAGCTAATCAGGCTCCTAATCTAACTGCAACACAGATGTCTTTCCCTATTCAAGGTGTCCACAGTGTGGCTCAGACAGTTTGCCGTATGCCACATAATCTTCACGGCCAGGCCCCGCAACAGCAAAATACCACAGTGACTGTTATACAGAATAAAACTCCAATTTCATGTGAAGTAGTGAAGGCAGCAGTAATACAGGGTTCTGTACAACATTCAGCAGTTCCTGTCAGTATTGCTTTGGGAGGATCGACACAAGCTTCTCTGGTTCAGAATCGCAGCAATCCAGGGCATCAGGCATCTGTTACAGTTGTGGGTTCTCAGGCCTTGTTTCACCATCCGTCTGTTATTCAGCAGCAATCACCTTTACACACTGTGGTACCTGGCCAGTTAGCATCGGGCACTCCAGTAGCTGTTATACAACAAACTGTCCCTCAAGGACATATATTTGGCAGGGTGCAAAGTATGCCAGCAGGTACATCTGGACTTCCACATGGTCAACAATTAATCACCACATCATCGCAAACTGTTCATGTCCCATCCCAACAATCCCCAGCTTCCAACCAGCAAAAAGATACAGTTATCCTAACTCCACAACAATATGTTACTACTTCATCTTCTAACATTGTGTCTGCTACAACTGTACAAAGTTTTCACGTCGCAACAGGGCAAGTGGTGACAATAGCTGGTGTTCAGAGCCCTCAGACCTCTAGAATTGGGTTTCAAAACATTGCTCCGAAACCTCTTTCTTCTCATCAAGTCACATCAACAGCCGTAGTTCAACAACCATCACAGCAGCAACCCCAGCAGAGTGTAGTCATTGTCAGTCAGCCAGCTCAGCCTGGACAAGCGTACGCACCAGCCATTCACCAAATAGTTCTTACTAATCCCACTGCAATTCAGGCTGGACAAACTGTTCAGTTAACTGGACAGACAAGTATAACACCTTCATCTTCCCCAATCCCAACTCAAAATAATCAACTCCCCCCAGTAATAACTTCTCCTCAGACCACTGCACTGTCACAAGGACCCCCTCCTACTGTTAGCCAAATGCTTTCAGTAAAAAGGCAACAGTTGTCACCAGCACCTCACCAACAGCAGGCACAAGTGCAGCAACAACCGCAGGCACAAGTGCAGGCTCAGCAATCACAGCCGTCCCAACAGGTACAAGTACAGGTTCAGCAGCAGACCCAAAGTGGAGGTATTGGACTCTCCAGTCCTGCTGAGTCCAGCCTCATTAAGCAGTTGTTGCTTCCCAAACGAGGACCTTCAACGCCTGGAGGAAAACTCATCCTTCCTGCTCCGCAGATACCACCTCCCAACAACACAAGAGCACCAAGCCCTCAGGTGGTATATCAAGTGGCCAATAATCAGACTCCTTCATTTGGTGTGCAAGGGCAAACTGCGACTTCACAAATATTGATGGGGCAACAAAATGTGCAGTTAGTCCAGAGTACAGTGCAGAATCAAACTGCTGTACAGACTGTTCCAATCTCAAATTTACAGATTTTGCCAGGTCAATTGATCTCGAACTCTCCAGCTACAATATTTCAAGGAACTTCTGGCAACCAAGTCACAATAACAGTTGTGCCAAACACCAGTTTTGCTACTGCAACTGTAAGCCAGGGAACTACACCTCAGATTCTTGCACCAATGAGTGGGACACAACCTGGAGTTGGATTACAGGTACAAACCCTTCCAGCTGCTCTTACACAACCAGGTGGGCAACTACCCGCATCTGCTGCTTCTCCCCCTTTTAAGGGTGATAAAATTATTTGCCAAAAGGAGGAAGAGGCAAAAGAAGCTACTGGCTTACACGTGCATGAACGTAAAATTGAAGTAATGGAAAATCCTTCTTGTCCGAAAGGTTCTGTTGGCACCAGCAATGGGGAAGCTAATGAAAATGAAGTTCAAGTGGGAAACCTGTTGAATGGTAAAAAGTTTGACTCCAGTCTACCTCCTTCACACTCAGGGAAAACTCCGAATGAGACCAGTCAAGTGGTCACTAATGGGACATCTGTGCAACTGGGGGAAAATGGAGCTTCATTAAAACAAAACCCTGAACAGAGCAATCCACAGGATGCTAAAACAGACTTAAAAAAGCCACAGCTTAATGGGGTTTGTGATTTTGAAAAGGGAGACTCTTCTCATTTGAGCAAAAACATTCCTAATCACAAAGCTTCCAATCATGTAGGAAATGGTGAAATCTCTCCAGTGGAGCAAAAGGACCTTCTGGATTCTGCTCAAGTTACTGCCAAAGGTGATCAAGTGGAGAAGCTTTCCAATGGACCTATATTTCCCAACAGTTTGGCGCATTTTGCGAGTAGTACAAATGACATTTCTAACCTTGCAATCCAGATACAGTGTGGTAATGTAACAGACTTGCCCAATGGACCTTTAGTTTCCAGTTTGAATTCAGATGTGCCTCAGCAACGTCCGACTGTAGTTGTCTCAACACAGTCTGCGGCTTCTGTTTTACCGGGTCATCAAGTTATTGCAGTGCCCCATATAGGAACTAGGATTACCCAACCTGCTCTGCCGACAGATACCCGTTCTACCAATGGCACAGCAGAATGCAAAGCTGTTAAACGACCTGTAGAGGACAATGACCGGGAATCTGTCCCAATCATTCCCAATAAAGTGGGAGTAAGGATTGTTACAATCAGTGACCCTAATAATGCTGGCTGCAGTGCTACCATGGTCGCTGTGCCAGCAGGCGTAGATCCAAGCACTGTAGCTAAAGTAGCAATAGAAAGTGCTGTTCAGCAAAAGCAGCAGCATCCACATACCTTTGTACAGACAGTTGTTGCACAGGTAAGTCTCACTAGAAAGCCCAGTCAATGCAAGTGTTTGTCGTTTTATCATTGATGCTCATTCTAAAGCATAAATCTGCATATATAGCTGAGTAACATTGGACTTGTCATATCCAATTTTGATTGCATTGTGTCATGGTAATCCTTGGCGTCCATAGTTGCGTTGGAATTTTTGCTTCTGATTAAAAAAAAAAAAAAAAATGGAATAATTAATTTCCATGTAAATTACCATTCTAATTTTAGGCATGCCCAACGGCATTAAATCTTGTAGTGTTTCTAGTGTTATCCGAACATCACACACATGTTGGTATCTCTGTTAAGACATTTTGGTATTGTGGGAAAGTGTACTCTGATTTCCATCTTTTTTCCACCGTTATAATTGGGGGCATTCCATCAATCCTTCCGCTACTCTTTATGGAAAGATTATTGCTGCGTTCAACACTTCATTTCTGTCAAACCTGCTGTATGCCTGATACTCCCCATTATAGTCCGTTGGATTAGGGGGTGCGAGTTTTGGTCCATTTAAAATTGTACCTGTCACAGTGCTATGGTTTCCTTTATAAACTGGAGCCATGATGTTAGTGTGTATAGAGTCATTAATTACTGCTTGTAAGGCTTGTGGAGTGTTTTTTTTTTTTCATGCTGTTAATAACCACTCATGTTTTTTCCACCCTCATGAAACCTGTGTACACACTAAAGCAATACCTTGTAAATCCCCGAGTACTTCTAAATGAAATGTGTTTATCATCAGAATGGTAGAGTGCAATGTGATTTACAGTAAGATAGTTCATGCACCTGCTGAGCTTTCCAAAATTGTCATTGTTGGCTAATCTCTGATGCAATAAAACTTGTGTATACATATTGCTATACCTGGATACACAATGAAGGATGTAATTGATGAGGGCCTCAAAAATTATACTCCTGCATATGATACAATTTTGAGCTATGCTAGATACACAGTGGCAGTGCTTGTAAGACCATGCAGCTATGCCTTTTGACATCAGTGGGATTCTCCTGAAAGCATGGCTTCTACCTTATCAGAATTTATGCAGAGAGAAGGAAAACACTTGAAGAGAATCTTTCACCTCCATCAATACTATTTACCTACAGATAGAGGTCATCTGCAGGTAAATGGTGTTTAAAGGCCCCGTCTCACATAGCGAGATCGCTAGCGAGATCGCTGCTGAGTCACAAGTTTTGTGACGCAACAGCGACCTCCATAGCGATCTCGCTATGTGTGACACGTACCAGCGATCAGGCCCCTGCTGCGAGATCGCTGGTCGTGTCGGAATGGCCTGGACCTTTTTTTGGTCGTTGAGGCCCCGCTGACATTGCTGAATCGGTGTGTGTGACACCGATCCAGCGATGTCTTCACTGGTAACCAGGGTAAACATCGGGTTACTAAGCGCAGGGCCGCGCTTAGTAACCCGATGTTTACCCTGGTTACCAGCGTAAATGTAAAAAAAAACAAACAGTACATACTCGCCTTCTGATGTCCGTCAGGTCCCTTGCCGTCTGCTTCCTGCTCTCACTGACTCCCTGCCGTACAGTGAGAAGTGAGAGCACAGCAGTGACGTCACCGCTGCGCTCTGCTCTCGCTGTACGGCCGGATCTCAGTCAGAGCAGGAAGCAGACGGCAAGGGACCTGGACACCGAAAGGCGAGTATGTACTGTTTGTTTTTTTTTACATTTACGCTGGTAACCAGGGTAAACATCGGGTTACTAAGCGCGGCCCTGCGCTTAGTAACCCGATGTTTACCCTGGTTACCCGGGTGCTGCAGGGGGACTTCGGCATCGTTGAAGACAGTTTCAACGATGCCGAAGTCGTTCCCCTGATCGTTGGTCGCTGGAGAGAGCTGTCTGTGTGACAGCTCCCCAGCGACCACACAGCGACTTACCAACGATCACGGCCAGGTCATATCGCTGGTCGTGATCGTTGGTAAATCGCTTAGTGAGACGGGGCCTTAAATCCTGTCTAACCAGTTTACTGGATTAGCTGCTACGGAAGATGAAGTTTTATATTCTCCCCGCAGCCACTTGCTCCCGCAGTTTACGGTGAGTGTGCTGTAAACGCTGCCTGGCACTTTCACTGTCCGCTCTTCAGTGTGAGTTGGTGTGACTGTAACTGATCCCTACCCTTCCTCTATAACTGGAAGTGACGGACTGCAGCGAGAATATAATTACCGTATTTTTGTGACCATAAGACACACTTTTTTTCCTCCAAATTTGGAGGAAAGTGTGGGTGCGTCTTATGGTAGGGATGTAACGTGGGGAGGGGGCAGCAGTGAGTGGGATTGCACTGGGAGGCAGGAGTCAGAAAAATGTCCCTGCCTGGCTTCAGGAATCAGTGCTGGGGAAACCACATGGTCCCGATCATCAAAGTGCAGTGAATATTCATTAGCTGCTTCCCCGCCCACCTGTCAGCAGCAAATTAATACTGCTTCACAGGGACACACATGGTTTCCCCAGCGCTGGATTCCTGCAGCAGCTGGGGAGATCTGTGTGTCTGGTGGAGGAGGAGGCAGGGACCAGAGGGGACAAGATCGCTGCATACCTGACTGCCGGGGCTGTGCTGGATGCTGAGTGCTCCAGCACAAGGACCTGTGTGATGTCAAGAGTGGGCGGGCTGGAGCATCACATGGCAGCACAGAGCCCTCCCTCTTCTGATGTCATCACAGGTCCTGCAGACACCACACTACAATCTGCAAGCTTACTCCTGTGCTGTGGAGAGGCAACAAGAGGGAGCGCTCTGTGGTGTCATGGGATGGGATGCTCCAGCATTTTACCTCACCACAGCTGGCTGGCTGCCATAATTAAAAGATTAGTCACTACAAACACAAAATAAAGCACTCTGCCACTTCTGTGGTGAACTATAACTCCATAGCCATAGGATCTGCAGGACATGCTGGGAGTTATAGTTCTCCCAATGGGATCTCAAAGCAGCACTCCAGTGTTATTTTTTCAGTGCTGGAGTGATGCTTTAAATATAAGCCCTGTGCCCCCATTCTTAAACTCACCCTCCAGCGTCTTCATATAGCACTTTACAGACACCACACTGGTCCCGCAGCACCATCTTCTACCCGCAGCGTCCAACATAATAACATACTATTATATATAACAACAGCACATATAATAGTATGTTTATGTTATTAAATATTTTACCACCTTTTTTGCTTCAAATATATTTTTCCCTATTTTTCACCTCTAAAACCTGGGTGCGTCTTATAGTCCGGTGCGTCTTATTGTTTGTTTTTTAATTCTGCGTTTTTGTCTGGGTACATTTATCTTTTGTGCATGCTGATCAAGTTTAGTGCATAAAAAAATTAATCTGATTCAACCTGATACCTGTGTTTTTTTTACAGCGTTTTTTGCTCTACCCATTGCTTTTAATGAGAAATGTTGAAAAAATGCTGGAAGTGACATGCTGCATTTTGCAACATCGCAGCTCTTTGACAAAACTGGAATCAAAATAAGCTATGTGCATGAGATTTTTGAAACCTTATAGCCTTTGCTGGTACTGTAAAACACAGCTGAAAATTTGCATAAAAACATTTTAGAAAGCTGCAAAAATACAACGTTTGAAAATAGCCTTACAGCAACAGAAATCTGTCTAAGGCTGGGTTCACATTGCGCTAGAGGCGTCCGTTAGACGGACTACGTTACACTGCGGCATAACGCGGTGTAACTCAGCCCGTTAACGCTGCCATTAAGTCCAATATTGGACGCATCGCTAGCGCACGCCCACAATGGGCGGGCGCTAGCGATGTGCCGTCATTGAGTGACAGACCATGGGACGCAGGCTGAAGCGTTTCCGGGTCACTGCTAGCGCAGATAGAGCATCTGCTAGCTCTATCTGCGCTAGCGCGCTGACATACCGGCACTTGTGTTAACAGCAGCCCGTTAATGCATGTGTTGAACGGGCTGCTGTTAACGCAATGTGAACCTGGCCTAAGAATGTTAATAGGGCAGGTACCAGTGAGCATGTGCAGTCGGAAATTCTGCTGCTGTGGATTGGACTCTTAAAGGGATAATCCAAGATCCTGTCCAAAATATGTAGTAGGTGTAGTAATAAAAATATTAACAAGTAACTCAAATTAGAAATTTTGTTTAGTTCTTTTTATTCGCTATGTCACTTACCCACGTCCAGTGCATTAGCTTAGCTATCCATAGTTACTCTACTGAAATGTCCTGTACATGGGGTAAGTGACCTAGCTTATCAGAAGAACTATGCTACATTTTTAATTGAAGGTATTTTCTAATATAATTACATCTACTACTTATTGGGGTATGATTTGGAGATGGGAATATCCCTTTAACCTAAACTTTGTACTGTCAAGTTATCTCTAGGTCACAGCAGCCACTCTTCATTCAGAAAGGCAGAATAAGCACCTCTTACTTCAGCACTTCTGGTATTGTTAGTACTAGATCAGAAAGACGGGATGGACAGCAGTGTGAGCAGCTTCTTCTTACCACAGCACCCCTTGTTACTCCAGTGTTGGATCACAAAGACATGGTGGACAGCAGTGTGAGCAGCTTCTTACCACAGCACCCCTTGTTACTCCAGTGTTGGATTACAAAGACATGGTGGACAGCAGTGTGAGCAGCTTCTTCTTACCACAGTACCCCTTGTTACTACAGTGTTAGATTATAAAGACATGGTGGACAGCAGTGTGAGCAGCTTCTTCTTACCACAGTGCCCCTTGTTACTCCAGTGTTAGATCACAAAGACATGGTGGACAGCAGTGTGAGCAGCTTCTTCTTACCACAGTACCCCTTGTTACTACAGTGTTAGATTATAAAGACATGGTGGACAGCAGTGTGAGCAGCTTCTTCTTACCACAGTGCCCCTTGTTACTCCAGTGTTAGATCACAAAGACATGGTGGACAGCAGTGTGAGCAGCTTCTTCTTACCACAGTACCCCTTGTTACTCCAGTGTTAGATCACAAAGACATGGTGGACAGCAGTGTGAGCATCTTTTTCAGACCTTAACACCCCTGGTATCTTCACTATTGGATAAGCTAGATGGGGTGGACAGTAGTGTGAGCAGCCTCTTCTTACTTCAACACTTGCCAACTCCAGTATTAGATCAGAAGGACTGTTGGCAAATGTGTGGGCAGCCTATTCTTACCTCAGCACCCCTGGTAGCTCCAGTATTACATTATTATTATTATTTATTATTATAGCACAATTTATTCCATGGCGCTTTACATGTGAAAAGGGGTATATATAATACATCCAAGTATTTACTAGTAACATAAAGGTATTTATTTATTCTTTTAATACGCACAGTGCCAGTCTCTCAGCGCTCGCATGACTTTGCTAGCAGCATTCACATGACATAACAGTATCACACGAGTGCCAGGATTGCTGGTATCAGCTTTTTTTCCCCCCCTTTTCTAATTGGACTGCAGAATTTAAAGGGAACCTCTCAGCAGTACTGTGCTGAGTAACCTACAGAGTATGTCAGGTCAGCGCCATTATACTGATTAAAATGATACCTGGCTGATTAAATCAGTCTTTTTGTGTAATCTTTTTCAGTTAATGAAATTCTCATGCTACAGGGTGGACAATGGGGGTGTCTTCTTGTGGTGCTCTGCTGAAGCATCACCATTTTGAGAGAGATATGTATATTTTTTCTGAAGAAATTTATATCACCAAATAAAATAATTCAATTAATATTATACATGTGATCATGCTGCAACTCAGGCATTTTTTTTTTCAAAACATATTCTATGCAGTATGTAAAATAGGGGGCAAGTCAGTGATGGATCAGTGACCTGTCTGTCATAAGCTATACAGATGAATATGTAAGCAGAGCACTACATAAAGACCCCCCCATAGGCTGCCTCCAGAGCACCAGAATCCCATTAAGTTAAATTAAAAAATTAAACAACAACCACAAGACGGATTTCATCAACCCAAGTATCATTGTATTCAGTATTACCGCTCCTGCCTGACACTGTCTGTAGGTTACTGTGCACAATCCTGCTGACAGGTTCCCTTTAACAAAAGGGTTGTCCAAGTAGTGAACAACCCTATTAACAATATCTATGCATTCAAGGCATATTCTGGTCTTTTATAAAATGGGGACTTACATGAGTTTACAATATTGCCCACAAACCTTTTTATATCCGTGCACTAGACTCCGTAAGTATAGACAATAGGCACGCAGGACACTTCTAACATTGTCATAGAACGCAGTGATAACCCCTGGCATAGTTTATAGGGTTGAATAATAGAACTTGGTTGTGATCACATGACATGTGCCGGAAGTCCTATGACCTGATCAGGGCTGATTTCAATTAAGTTACCATATGAATGGATGTGTCCTCATTCACGTAATGGCTTGTTGATAAACTGAATGCAGGGCTTTAGTTTAATTTAGATAGCCCATGCAAGCATTGCACAACTGGTATACCATTTTTCTGCACTGGTATTATTTGGTTTTGTAAGCAGTGATAGGCAGTGACTTGCCCCATATCTTATAAATGTAACTTGTTACAGTTTAACTAAGGGTCACATGATTGCCTTCCATGTACTGTTGAAACCAGAAGTTTACATACATTATATAAAAAGACACATATGTATGTTTTTCTCAATATCTGAAATGAAATCAGAATAAACCTTTCCCGTTTTAGGTCAATTAGGATTACCATAATTATTATTTGACAAATGCCAGAATAATGTGAGAGAGAATATGTTTTAAAGATTTTTATTACTTACTGCAAAGTCAAAAGTTTACATACACTAAGATTACTATGCTTTAAAAACATTTCTGGCCCCCCATATGATGATGTCATGTGTTTGGAAGCTTTTTGCAACATCTGAGACTTGAGCGTCTTCGCATGATAAATAGACATGCTGTGGTCTGGAAAGATGCGCAGCATGTCCGTCTCCGCAGTGAAGCATCTGTTGCCAGTGCACGCATAGTGGGCATGGAATTTCTTGAAATCCCAGCCACAATACTGGAACATCTGGCCGCTGTGGATGTACCCAGCGTCCAACTCGCTGCGTTTACTGACTGCGGGAACATACCCTTAGACCACCATCCCAACTGTGAAACATGATGGCAGCATCATGTTGTGGGGTTGTTTTGCTGCAGGAGAGAGTGGTGCACTTCATAAAATACATGGCTTCATGAGAAAAGAAGATTATGTGGAAATACTGATGCAACAGTATATAAGCCCCCGATCCGACCTGTAAGTGAAGAAAAATAGCTTTTATTATACTCACCTGGGGGTGGTCTGGTCCGATGGGTGTCGCTGGTCTTGGTCCGGTGCATCTCATCTTCTTGTGATGCCGTCCTCCTGCTTGCTTCATGTGGATGACGCCTCCCCGCGTCTTACACACAGGCTCCCCAGAATTGCGCTCCTGCTCAGGCATACTTATCTGCCCTCAACAGGGCAGATAAGTACGCCTGCGCAGGAGCGTGATTCCAGGGAGCCTATTTTTCTTCTCTTACAAGTCGGATCGGGGGCTTACATACAGCATTATAGAAATCTGTATATAATCCCTGAAAGGGGGTGGCCGTAACTCGTATCAGCCATACCTGGTGACAGGTACCCTTTAAGGATACTGATACAGAACCTGCAGAACATTTGGTTTTGTTTAGACGGTTGAGACCAGCTCCTAAGGTCTTTGCCCCTCATAGAGAATTTGAGAAGGTACTTTCCAAGGAACAGGGCGCTAAAGAGGGAAGCGCCTCTGCATCCTATATCCCTTCTCCCCTGAGCTCACTGCAAACTGGACCACTTCACCAAATGTGGACCTTCCGGTTTATAGATTGTCCACCAATATGGTCCTTCATTTTCAGGATGCAGCATCTCTCAAGGACTCCAATGATGGGCTCATAGAGTCCTTTTCCAGGTCAGCCTTTGAAACGGCCACCTCTACATCGTGTTCTGCCTTTGCCTCCACCTGGGTGGCAAAGTCTATACCGGCATGGGTTAAGCAGCTCGGTCAGGGCATTCTTTCTGGAGCCTAACCAGAGGAATTGGCCAACCTCTCAGACCAAAGTACTCATGCAGGGAAGTACATGGTATCCACCTCCCTGGACGCTGCTTCATGTGCTGCTCGGGCGTACAGCAATATAGTGGCCATCCGAAGGACCATTTGGCTTAATGAGTGGCAGGCGGATTTATTTTCAAAGAAGTCTCTGACCAGCTCGCCTTTCCAGGGTTCCCATCTGTTTGGCTCCAAGTTGGACCAAATTATTAAGGAGGCCATCGGAGGGGCGAGCTCTCTCCTTTCTCAGGCTAAACCATGCCGTTCTCCTTTTGATGCACGAGTTTAGGTACATGCCACATGCTTTCCAGGTTAGGGAAAAGATTTACTTTAAATCCTCAGGGCGTTTCCCCTCCTCCGGGCGATTCCGTAACACGCAGGGTAGACCCCCCCTGGACCAGTCCTGTTAGATTTTCCTCTGCATGACTCATCCTGGATCTTAGATTACTGAACAAAGTAGTCTTTATCATTTCAGGATGAAGTTTCTTCGTTAAGTAATTGCTTCCTTGGAAGCGCAGGAGTTATTGTTCTCCATGGAAGCTTTTGTCCATGTCCTTATTTCTTCAGGGCATCAGAGACTCCTGCGTTTTGCGGTGGGCAGGACCATTTTCAGTTTGTTACCTTTCCTTTACCTCGCTGACATTCTCATCATGGATCCGTCCTTCATTCTCGAATTTCGTTTTTCAAGGAGTGCCGGTTTCTCATTTAGCATCAAATTGGCCCAGGAGGTCTTGTTTCACAAAAGTCGTCATTCTTTTCGCGGACGCCCCCTGTAGGCTCCCAGTCAGACTGAATCTTTTTTTCCCAAGTGCCGATCTGTCACCAGAAATGTTGGTGACGCATGCCATGCCCCTGTATCAGACTCCTCTGGACTCCCTTGACCTCATCTAGTCCTGGAGGCCCTTAGGAGTTCGCATTTTGAGCTACTTCGAGAAGTCTCTGTCTTGGACGGTAGTGTTTCTTGTGGCCATCACCTCCATTAGGTGTCTCGGAGATGGTGGCTCTTTTCTGTCTCCTCCCTTTTTGGTAGCTTTTTTTACCAGGGTAAGGTGGCTTGCAATCTAATGCCTTCTTTCCTTATCCACTGGTGTTCCACTTTCAACTAAATGAGGATATTATCCTCCCTTCCCTTTCGTTTGGCTCTGACTCGTCCTCCGTAGCATTCTCTCATCAGGATAGACATGATCAGGGTGAAGCGCGTCTACCTGGCTCAGGTCGCCCCCTTTTGGAAGACGGACTCTTTCTTTGTCTTTCCTGAGGGTGCGCATAGAGGCCTTCCAACCTCCATGTCAACGATTGCTCACTGGATCCAGACGGCAATTTGGAGGCATGTCAGATCAGAGCAGAGCGCCTTCTCCTGGGTTTAAGGCACACTCTACCCGGGCAGTGGGCACCTACTGGCAGTACACATAGGACCTCCGCCCTGCATCTCTGCAGAGCAACAACCGGTCCTCCATCCACGTGTTCAACAAATTTTTCAGGGTCCATACCTACGCTTTGGTGGACGCCAACGAGGTAGAAGGATTTTGCAGGTGGCAGTGGTGCGTTCTCCAGCTTGAATGGAGTTTTCTGCTGTTCCCTCGCCTTAGACTGCTTTAGTACGTCACATGGTTTCCCGTGTCCCCCAATGAAGCGATAGGGAAAACAGAATTTTTGGTTACTCACCGTAAAAATCTGTTTCTCGGAGCCTTCATTGGGGGAAACAACACCATTAGGCTGCTTTCACACATCAGTTTTTTGCCGTCAGGCACAATCCGGCGAATTTTGAAAAAAAAAAAAAACGGATCCGGCAAAAGTTGCCGCCGGATCCATTTTTTTCTCATAGACTTGTATTAGCATCGAATTGCTATGGATGGCCTCACGTTTCATCTGTTTTTTGCCGGATCCGTCTAAAATTCGTTTTCCGGCGGCCAGAGAAAACGTACATAGGAACGTTTTTTCTGTCCAGCAAAAAAACGGCCAGCGATGGATCCAGCTAAAAACATACGAAACATGAGGTGAAATAATCGCATCCGGCGACCGAATCCATTTTTTTTATTTACAGAAATCCTGAATTTTCCATTCTGGTTCTCTCCCTCTCCCTGGAACAGGAAGTCCAAACTCTATCCCGGGGTGGAAAAAAATAAAGGTATCTGTTGCATCAGTTTATCACAGTTTGCTCCAGATCCGTTTTTCCAAAATTCGCTGGATTGTGCCTGATGGCAAAAAACTGATGTGTGAAAGTAGCCTTACTGTATTATATTGTTACAGTTTGTGTGTTTTCGTTCTCTTTTACATGTTGCTTCTCCTACTGCTTTCTCACTATGTGATTAACCTAGTGGAGTGTACACTGCTGAGGAGCAGCCAACTTTTTTGTGTATAGTGTCAGCCTCCTAGTGGCAGCAGCACACATCCATGGTTTCCTGTGTCCCCCAGTGAAGGCTCAGAGAAACAGATTTTATGGTAACCAAATATTTAGAATTGAGAGTCCTCAGTGGTTGATACCTTTTAATGGCTAACTGAAAAGATGGTAACAAATTGCAAGCTTTCGAGACTACATACGTCTCTTCATCAGGCAAAGACAAACAAATTCTGAAGAATCACATATTTATGCACAACATAGTATAGGAAAAAAAAAAAAAAAAGGGGAGAGGGGAAAAAAAACATGGATAAGCCAGGTGACATGAAGCAGAATTACCATGGGTGATAAACAGTTACGTCCATAAATATTGGGCCAATTCTTAGATAAGGATTGTTTTATTGTCCTTAGGGTCTGGTTCTAATCTGTGATTAGGGTCTGGTTCTGTTGTGATGACCCCACATGGTCTGATGGGCAAGTTCATTAGTTGATGTAAAAAGACATAAATCCGTGTGACACATTCATTCCTGCATTTAGAGTGTCAAAGGTCGTCATCAGTTTATATTCCCAGACTCTCCTGTCTTTCTGCGATTTGAAGTTACCCTTTAATACAAGTAATTTCATGTCCATAATGTTATGATTTGGGAGACAGAAATGTATTGCCACAGGTATATCCATTCTTTTTTCTCTTATTGTATGGCGATGAGAGTTCATCCTTGTTCTCAGTTTCTGCCCTGTCTCCCCCACATACAGACCCCCAGTTGGACATTTAGTAGATATTATTAAGTACACCACATTAGAAGTGACACAGCTGAATGTACCTGGGATCTTGTAGTCCTGATGTGAGTTGGGGATCTTTATCTTGTCCGTGGTCATTATAAATGGACAGGTTTTAAATTTTTTCTGATTGCAAGGAAAGGTACCTGCAGCTGTTGGAGAGGACAGGGAGCTCTTGACAATGATGCTTCTTAGATTTGGGGGCTGCCTAAAACACAGTAGTGGGGGGTCTGGAAAAATTGCTTGTAGTCGGGCATCTTTTTGCAGTAAAGGTTGTAATTTCCGTGCAGCTCCCCTTAGCACCTCCAGATTTGGATTGTAGGTAACTACTAGAGGTACCCGGTTATTTTCTTCTTTAGTTTTGTAATGTAGCAGGTGATTCCTTGATATTCTGGTGGCTCTTGTGATCTGATTTTCAATTGTTCTTGGATGGTAGCCCTGATTCAAAAAGGTCTTTCTGAGGCGACCAAGGTGTTCATCTCTATCCATTGGGTTGGAACATATACGATTGTATCTGATGACTTGGCTGTAGACAATGGAGTTTGTGTTTTGGATGGAAACTGTCCCATTTAAGGTATGTTGGACGGTCGATTGGCTTCTGATACAGGGATGTCTCTATTTTATTGTTCTGCAGCTTAATGATGGTGTCCAAAAAGTTAATTTCAGTGCAGGAGTAGTTGAGTGTCAAGTTGATGGTGGGATGAAATTGATTAAACTGTTCATGGAACGTCTTTAGCTGTGGTTCAGACTCCGTCCAGATGATTAAAATGTCATCAATGTAGCGGTAGTATGCCAGAGGCCTGATGGGACATGAGGACAAAAAGTCGCTTTCAAGCTTGGCCATGAAAAGATTTGCATACTGTGGGGCCATTTTACTTCCCATTGCTGTGCCAGTCTCCTGTAGATAGATCTTCTTGTCAAACTCAAAGTAATTGTGGGTGAGGATGAATTTTATAAGTTTCACCACAGAATTTGCATCAGTCCCTGTGTTTTCCAGGAAGAATTTGCAGGCATTAATCCATCCTGGTGTGGGATATTGGAGTACAAAGATTCCACATCCATGGTGGCCAGGATGGTTCCTTCTGGTAGAGGACCTATTGCTGATAGTTTATTCAATAGGTCAGTTGTGTCCTGAATGAAGCTGGGTGTATCCTTTACCAGGGGAAAGCTTGCAATTTGTTACCATCTTTTCAGTTAGCCATTAAAAGGTATCAACCACTGAGGACTCTCAATTCTAAATATTTTTCTATCTACTGGCTAACACGGTACCAAGATATATTTCTTTCCTGTATGGTAACCAAAAACACTGTTAGAAATAAGTATACAGCATACCCCTTGACAGGTGAAAATACAGCGGATAACAACTTTGTATTATAGCTGACACACGGCTGCATTGGCTGCGATCTGTATTAGCTTGGATCGTGGCCATTTAAATCATTGTATGCCTCTGTCAATAGCGTCATCTAAGTGGTTAACAGAGCGAACGGGCACTCTCTTCAACCTCCTTGCCACACCCTGTGATTGTCAATGGGATGCCTATGGATCCTATGTCAACCCAAGGCTAAGTAAATATTTTAGTTCCCAAAATTTTTTTTTTTTTGTTAAATTCTTGTGAAATATTTGAAGGGCTAATAATCTTCCTGACAGAAGTTTTGAATGACTTGAGTGGTTCAATTTTTAAAATGCTATCACTTTGGAGGATTTTCCAATATATAGGTCCCTCAAAGTTCTTTTTAAACTGAATAGGTCTGTTTTTTGTCAATTTCCTTGAGAATATAAATTGCTGCTAAAGTGTTAATTCTTCTAACATCCTACAAAATAAAATAAGATTTGAAAAATGATGCTGACATAAAGTACACATGTGGGAAACGTATAATAACGTTAGTCTAATATGTCTGTCTGTAAGGGTATACCAGTCCATAGTTTAAAGATAGAAATTTGATAAATATGTAGAAGAAAATTGCAGATAGTGCTGTGATCTTGGGATTTGTTGGTGGGTGTCCATGCAGTCAGACCCCAGCGATCATAGAATTATTCTCGATCTGTGGATAAGGGCTAACTTTGAATTGTAGGATTGCCGTTTAATTGATAATGTACTGTACATTATGGATTGTCTTCTTTGAACTGTAGAAATGTATTCCTAACTCTACGCATGTGTAATAAAATGGATTGCGTTTGACTAGGTTTGCTTGTAGAATAAATTGGATATGTTTTGTGCCATGCAAGGATTTGATGATTATACATAACAATAAATATTTTTCAAATCTTCAGACGACTCCAGTAACGGCACTACCAGCATTACAAGTTCACGGCCATATAGTTGGTTCTCAGCCCTCACCTTACCCTCCTACCACAACATTAAGTCACCCTGCAGAACAAACGAAAAAACCAGGACAAAACTTCATGTGCCTGTGGCAATCGTGCAAAAGGTATGAGGGTTATGAAATGAGGTTCACATTCAGCAATGTGCTTCTTAATCTTTTTTTTATTTATTAAGCACTTATATACCTATTAAATGCTTCCACATCTTATGGACATTGTAATTTTATACGGGGGTTTCCAGAAGTCAGATATTGGGGAAGAGTCTTCAGTCAGCCTGTCTTGTAACAACCGTTTACAGCTAGCAGATTACAAATATATTTTGAACATTTTTGTAATTTTTGAGTAATCTTTCCCCCCTGCTTTTTATAAGGTGGTTTGAAACTCCGTCCCAAGTGTTCTACCATGCTGCAACAGAGCATGGTAGTAAAGATGCATATCCTGGGCAGTGCCTATGGGAAGGTTGTGAACCCTTTCAGAGACAGAGGTTTTCTTTTATTACTCACTTACAGGTAAGTTACTGTATGGCTAAAGTGGCCATACGCCATATACAGCTGTCACCTGAGCTCACCTGGCTTAAAGTGAACCTGTCACCAGGTTACTTACCATAAGGTAAGTCACCACCTTTCATGCCTGATATACAGCATTCTATAATGCTGTATATCTGCCCCCAACCTGAGCTGCAAGTGAAGAAAAATGTTATTATACTCATCTGAGGAGCGGTCTGGTCGGAGGTGTGTCGCTCTTGTTGGTCTGGCGCGTCCCATCTCATTACGATCGCCACCATCATTGCTTCATGTGGATGACGCGTCCCTAGGGCAGAGTAAAGTACTTCAGTGCACAAGCGCCGGAGCTCTTTGACCTTTTCCGGCACTTGCGCACTGCAGTACTTTACTCTGCCCTCAACAGGCCAGAAAAGTACACCTGTGCAGGAGCACGAGGCCGGGGGAGACTATGGATGACATAGGGACGTGTCATCCACACGAAGCAAGAAAGAGGGCGGTGATCCTAAGAAGGGAGGCATCGGACCAAGGCCAGCAACATCCATCTGACCTGACTGTCCTGCAGGTGAGTGTAATAAGTTTTTTCTTCTCTTACAGATTATAGCATTATAAAAATAATGCTGTATATCAGGCCTGAAAGGTGGTAGCCGTATCTCATATTGGTCTCACCTTGTGACGGGTAGCCTTTAAAGAATCAAGCAATGAGCTTTACTGCATTTCATTAGACTTGGCAGCTTGATCACTTTAAGTCACTTCCATACATGCTGATAATCTGCATAATGAAACACTAAATTGTCTGTTTTTACCCTGTTTAAGTAGTTTTTTAATTTATTTGTTAGGGTTGCGGGCAAAGAGCTGGGTTTTTAACATAAAATGATGATTTATGCACAGAATGCTTTGTTTTATGTGTTTGAATTAGTTGTATAATTCTGGTGTGCTTACAGGACAAACATTGCTCAAGAGAAGCTCTCCTTGCTGGATTGAAACAAGAAGAGCAGACCCATGCTGGAAATCAAAAAACTTCCACTAAGTAAGAACAATAAATGTCTTGCATGCCCAAAGCACAAATTTTGTAAATTGGCCATACAATTCCAAAGCACACTTTATAGGTCTCCTATGTTCTGAACCTCTGTTTTATTGCTTAAAGGGGTTTTTCCCACAAAGTAATGTTTTAAACAATAGATCTTGGACTAATAACAATTTCTACAATAATAAAACGTTTTGCAATTGTGTGTTGTCTGTGTGTGTAAAGCACCGTGGAATATGTTAGAGCTATATAAAAATAAAGAATATATGCACACACACACCTCAAGAAAATAAAGGGAACACTAAGGCCCCACATCCTAGATATCACTGAATGAAATATTCCAGTTGTAAATCTTTATTCATTACATAGTGGAATGTGTTGAGAACAATAAATCCTAAAAATTTTCAACGTTAATCACAACTACATCCCATCGAGGTCTGGAGTTGGAATGATGCTCAAAATCAAAGCGGAAAATGAAGTTACAGGCTGATCCAACTTCAGTGGAATTGCCTCAAGACAAGGGAATGATGCTCAGTAGTGTGTGTGGCCTCCACGGGCCTGTGCGACCTCCCTACAATTAATGGGCATGTTCCTGATGAGGCGGTTGTGGTGCAACGTGACATTGGTGGATGGTGTGAGACATGATGTCCCTGATGTGTTCAATCGGATTCAGGTTTGAGAAATGGTCCATAGCTTCAATGCCTTCATCTTGCAGGAACTGCTGACAGACTCCAGCCACATGAGGTCTGGCATTGTCCTGAATTAGGAGGAACCCAGGGCCAACCGCACCAGCATATGGTCTCACAAGGGGTCTGAGGATCTCATCTCGGTACCTAATGGCTGTCAGGCTACCTCTGGCGAGCACATGGAGGGCTGTGCGGCCCTCCAAAGAATTGCCACCCCACACCATTACTGACCCACTGCCAAACCGGTCATGCTGAAGGATGTTGCAGGCAGCAGATCGCTCTCCACGGCGTCTCCAGACTGTCACGTCTGTCACGTGCTCAGTGTGAACATGCTTTCATCTGAAGAGCACAGGGCGCCAGTGGTGAATTTGCCAATCCTGGTGTTCTGTGGCAAATGCCAAGCGTCCTGCACGGTGTTGGGCTGTGAGCACAACCCCCATCTGTGGATGTCAGGCACTCAGACCATCCTCATGGAGCCAGTTTCTAACCTTTTGTGCAGACACATGCACATTTGTGGCCTGCTGGAGGTCATTTTGCAGGGCTCTGGCAGTGCTCCTCCTGTTCCTCCTTGCACAAAGGCTGAGGTAGCGGTCCTGCTGCTGGGTTGTTGCCCTCCTACGGCCCCCTCCACGTCTCTTGGTGTACTGGCCTGTCTGCTGGTAGCGCCTCCAGCCTCTGGACACTACGCTGACAGACACGGCAAACCTTCTTGCCACAGCTCGCATTGATGTGCCATCCTGGATGAGCTGCACTACCTGAGCCACTTGTGTGGGTTGTAGAGTCCGTCTTATGCTACCATGAGTGTGAAAACACAACCAACATTGAAAAGTGACCAAAACATCAGCCAGAAAGCATTGGTACTGAGATGTGATCTGTGGTCCCCACCTCCAGAACCACTCCTTTATTGAGTGTGTCTTGATAATTGCCAATAATTTCCATCTGTTGTCTATTCCATTTGCACAACAGCATGTGACATATGAAATTGATTGTCAAACAGTGTTGCTTCCTAAGTGGACAGTTTGATTTCACAGAAGTTTGATTTACTTGGAGTTATATTCTGTTGTTTAAGTGTTCCCTTTTTTTGAGCGGTGTAATATGTATGTATGTGTCATGTTCGTCACATACGACAGCTCCTGGTAAGAGGAGGAAGCATAAGTTTCTGCTACTTTCTCACGTAAAAAAACACATTTCCCTACCTTCCTTTATTACCTGTTTCTGCCATGTCTCCAGCACTCTGAGCTCATCGGAAACCAAGTCAGTGACATAAGAGCTCTATGAGGTGCGAAACTTATATGTCACTGACTTGATTTATGATGAGTTTACATGACTGAAGAAGCAGCAGAAACCCTCACTCCTGTGATAAGAGGCAGACTTTTGCTACTTTCCCTGGCCATTAGCTGTGGATTGTTTGGACTATGAACTGGAGGAGCTCGGTATGGTTGGACACAGCAAATAACAGTACTTAGCAGAAACACATTTATAAGTTTATCTCGGCACATGAACATTTTTTGACACATCTTTTGTTGAACTTATTATTATTTCAAGATCTCTTATTTGATATGTACTGTACTTGGCAGCAAATTATATACCATTAAGAGTGCATGAACGCATTAATCAGGTAAGTTCATTTTTTGACTGTTCACACTACTAGATGCTTGTTTAGACAAGCCTTTCAGGAGTTCTCCAGGAAAAGGATGACCACTGGACAAACCCTGCTTAAAGGGGTTGTCCAGTACTCGTACAATTTCTCCTGAATCTCGATGTTTTCCCCTAGTAAAATTACAACGCCTATACGCACCTTAGGTCCCGGTGACGTTCCAGTGGTGTCAGCCCTGGCCCTCCCAGGACTGGCGTGACGTGCTATTCCAGTGATGATGGAGCTGCTATTTCTGGGTAATTGTGTAATATTGTTGTGTCAAGTGGATGCAGCAGCCATTCGGCTACTGCTGATCAGTTGCAGCCTTTACTGTTTTGTCATTAGCTCTGAGAATAATGAATGAGCTGCAGCTGATCAGTAGCTGCTGATTTTCTTTAGCAGTCATGTGACTCCCCAGGAATAGCCATTTCAGAATCACTGAACAACACTGTTGTGGCTGGTTACTATGTTGTTTTTATTTTCTCTGGGGCCCTGATTTGTTCACGCAGGTGTTGTATGGTAATGAGCAACCCCTTTAATGTCCATTCATGCCTGTTCAGTAATGATATAGCAGCCAGTATTGAGGTGTTTATTTTATATAGCTCCAACCCTATGGACCAAAAATGTGATTTCCTGATGATCCTTGTAATAGTAAATAAGTTAGATATTCTCATGCCTTCATACAAGCTACATTAAGACTCGCCAATACTGCTGTTTTGTTTTCTAGTAGATGGTCTATGGCACACAATCTTGGTGTAGGATGAATTGTGTAGCTACATGTAGATGTTTAATGTCTTAGATAAGGAGCTGACATTTTAACTAGTATTCATTTTCTCCCCTCTAGACAAACCCCATCAGGGACATCCAACCCTCGAACTCAAAAAGCGATTGTGAACCATCCAAGTGCTGCCCTCATGGCACTGAGGCGGGGATCAAGGAACCTGGTTTTTAGAGACTTTACAGTATGTTTAATTGTAACCTTAAAGGATGTTTGCCAGATGGGTTCATTCGTATACTTGCTAAATGTACATTTAGATACTAAAATATTTAGAATTGAGAGTCCTCAGTGGTTGATACCTTTTAATGGCTAACTGAAAAGATGGTAACAAATTGCAAGCTTTCGAGACTACACAGGTCTCTTCATCAGGCATAGACTAATACAAATTCTGAAGAATCACATATTTACACACAACATAGCACAGAACTGTCAATATTGGAAAGTTCCTACATTAGGAGTGAATGTTTTGTTGTCCTCTGGGGTCTGGTTCTGTCTGAAGTGCAAACTCCTTAATTGATGTAAAAAGACATAAATCCATGCGACACATTAATTCCTGCACTGAGTGTGTCAAAGGTCATCATAAGTTTATACTCCCAGATTCTCCTGTCTCTCTGAGATTTGAAGCTACCTTTCAATACAAGTAATTTCATGTCCATAATGCTGTGATCAGGCATACAAAAATGTTTGGCCACAGGTAGATCCATTCTTTTTTCTTTTATTGTATGGCTGTGAGAATTTATCCTTGTTCTCATTTTTTGCCCTGTCTCCCCAACATACAGACCCCCAGTTGGACATTTACTACAAATAATTAGGTACACCACATTAGATGTGATGCAGCTGAAGGTACCTGGGATCTTGTAGTCCTGATGTGAGCTGGGGATCATTATCTTGTCCGTGGTCATTATAAATGGACAGGTTTTACATTTTTTCTGGTTGCAAGGAAAGGTACCGGCAGCTGTTGGAGAGGACAGAGAGCTTCTGACAATGATGCTTCTTAGATTGGGGGGCTGCCTAAAACACAGTAGTGGGGGGTCTGGAAAAATGGATTGTGAGCGGGCATCTTTTTGTAGTAAAGGTTGTAATTTCCGTGCAGCTCCCCTTAGCACCTCCAGATTTGGATTGTAGGTAACTACTAGAGGCACACGGTTCTTTTCTTCTTTAGCTTTGTAATGTAGCGGGTGATTCCTTGATATTCTTTTGGCTCTTGTGATCTGGTGCTGTGATCTGGTGCTGTGCTGTGTTGTGCATAAATATGTGATTCTTCAGAATTTCTTTTAGTCTTTGCCTGATGAAGAGACCTGTGTAGTCTCGAAAGCTTGCAATTTGTTACCATCTTTTCAGTTAGCCATTAAAAGGTATCAACCACTGAGGACTCTCAATTCTAAATATTTTTCTATCTACTGGCTAACACGGTACCAAGATATTTATCTTTCCTGTATCATTTAGATACTAGTATTTCAGATGCTGCGTTTTCAGTTCTGATATCCGTATCTTTGCGATTAAATTGAACGTGCCGGATATCAGACTTGAAAATATTGTAATTGGATAACTTAATCATTTAAACTGTTGAGGCCCAAAACCTTAATCCTTTACCGAGTCCTTTCCTTTCATGGAGGTGCGCATTTGTGCTATAGAGCTGACCTCAGCCTGCAAGTTCAGGACAATTGAAGATCACCTAAAAAACAAAGTACCGTATTTTGCGGATTATAAGACGCTCCGGATTATAAAAAGCTCCCCAAATTTTGAGAAAAATAGGGAAATAAAATATTTTTTAATAAAATGGTGGTGCTTCTTATAATCCATGTGCCTTATTGCTTACAGGGGTTGGTGGCAGCGGTGACGCTTGGTCCCAGGGTCGCTGCTGGAGGAGGCAGGAGTGGGGTGAAGCCACAGGTTGGGATGAGGGGGTGTTCCTATGTGCGGCGCGCTGCTGCAGGTGTCTGGTGCTGCTGCTGGGGCTATGCCTACATTTTGTGAAAGGCCAGAGCCCCCCCCCCGCAGTTCCATGGTTTCCTGTGTGGTGGACTCTGGGGAAAATGGCCGCTGGGGGGCAGATGAAGATCTCTGCACCAAGATCTCGGGAGATGAGATCTCGGCGCTGAAATCTCATCTCCTGAGATCTCCAGCTGCGCATGCGCCAACCCCCGGGGCCATTTTCCCCAGAGTCCACCACCCTGGAAACCATGGAACTGCGGGGGCTCTGGCCTTTCACAAGATGTTGGCAGAGCCCCCGCAGCACCACCGGACACCCCTTCATCCCAGCCTGCGGCCTGCAGCAACGGTAACAGTAAGGTATATCTGCATTATAAGACGCACCCCCATTTCCCCCAAAAATTTGGGAGGGAGAAGTGCGTCTTATAATCTGAAAAATACGGTAATCGCACAACTTCATCAATGGAAAAATAACATTTCACAAAATGGCAACAATTTATTATTTGAAAACATAAAAGAAAAAAAAAAAAGCATTCATTTGGTTTCTTTGTAACCTTACATATGGACGCAATAGTTAACCTCATTTTTACCACACAGCAATGGTCCATTTAGAAGACCTGATAATCATAAGAATGTTTATTCTGAATTGGCCAATGCATTCATACTTGAGGTATCAGGTCTTTTATGGAGGCTTGAAAATCATTGTTGTCAGCAGCACATTGCCCGATGTAAAAAGGCTTCATGTGTCGGCCCTTATAAACGGGCAAATAAACCTACACCAATAAACTTTTATATAGTCAATTGGCAAAAACTATTACATCCAGATAAACCATTAGTGCCATTAAAAAAATAAACTTAAAAAAAAAATTTAGATTTTCAGTTTGTTATATGCTGTATTAACCCCTTTCTGCCCTCAGACGGGATAGTACGTCCGATGGCAGATCCTCTGCTTTGATGCGGGCTCCGGCAGTGAGCCCGCATCAAAGCCGGGACATGTCAGCTGTTTTGAACATCTGACATGTGCCCGCAATAGGCGCGAGTGGAATCGCGATCCACCCGCACCTATTAACTATTGCGTATCACCCCTACTCTGGAACCCTCTACCACAACACATCAGACTCTCGCCCACCATCGAAACCTTCAAAAAGAATCTGAAGACCCACCTCTTCCGACAAGCCTACAACCTGCAGTAACCACCGATCAACCAACCGCTGCACGATCAGCTCTATCCTCACCTACTGTATTCTCACCCATCCCTTGTAGATTGTGAGCCCTCGCGGGCAGGGTCCTCACTCCTCCTGTACCAGTTATGACTTGTATTGTTCAAGATTATTGTACTTGTTTTTATTATGTATACCCCTCCTCACTTGTAAAGCGCCATGGAATAAATGGCGCTATAACAATAAATAATAATAATAATAATAATAATAATAATAATAACTAGTTAAAAGCCGCTGTCAAACTCTGACAGCAGCATTTAACAAGTCCATCCGGCTGGAAATGCGCTCATCGGTGACCTCCGTCACGTGATCGGGGTGATCAGCGCGTCGGCATAACAACCCAGAGGTCTCCTTGAGACCTCTTTGTTGTTGACGCCGGCTTGTTATGAGCGCCACCCTGTGGTCGGCGCTCATAGCAATGCTGTAATTCTACTACATAGGGGCGATCTGAGCATCGCCTCTATGTAGCAGAGCCGATAGAGTTGTGACAGCTTCTAGTCTCCCATAGAGAGGCTATTGAAGCATGGCAAATTTAAAAAAAAAGTTTTTAAAAATATGAAAAAAATATAAAAGTTTAAATCACCTCCCTTTCACCCCATTCAAAATAAAACAATAAAAAAAAATCAAACCTACACATATTTGTATTTGTATCGGAATTGCCCGATCTATGAATTAAAAAAAAAAAAAGGATTAACCTGATCGCTAAACGGCGTAGCGATAAAAAAAAATAAAAATGCAAGAATTAAGTTTTTTTGATCGCCGCAACGATGCATTAAAATGCAATAACGGGTGATCAAAAGAATGTACCGTATTTTCTGGTGTATGGGCGTATAAGACGACCCCCAACTTTTCCATATAAAATATGGAATTTGGGATATACCCGCCGTATAAGACGGGGGTCATCTTATACGCCCAGTCATCTTATACGGCGTGTGGTTCCCAGGGTCTGGAGGAGAGGAGACTCTCCTTCAGGCCCTGGGATCCATATTCATGTAAAAAATATAGAATAAAAATAAAAAATATGGATATACTCACCCCTCCGACGGACCCTGGCTCTCAGCGGTGCAAGCGTCTGCCTCCGTTCCTAAGATTGCAGTGAGTGAAGGACCTGCGATGACGTCGGCGGTCACGTGACCGCTCATGTGACCGCGACGTCATCGAAGGTCCTTCACTCACTGCATTCTTCGGAACGGAGGCAGACGCTTGCACCGCTGAGAGCCAGGGTCCGTCGGAGGGGTGAGTATATCCATATTTTTTATTTTTATTTATTTTTTACATGAATATGGATCCCAGGACCTGAAGGAGAGTCTCCTCTCCTTCAGACCCTGGGAACCATCCAGGATCGCTCTGTGCACCCGTACCCGGCGTATTAGACGACCCCCGACTTTTGGGACAATTTTTAGGGGTTAAAAAGTAGTCTAATACGCCGGAAAATACGGTATCTGCACCAAAATGGTATCATTAAAAACGCCAGCTCGGCATGCAAAAAAAAAGTCCTCACCCGACCCCAGATCACGAGAAATGGAGACGCTACAGGTATCAGAAAATGGCACAATTTTTTTTAGCAAACTTTGGAATTTTTTTCCACCGCTTTGATTAAAAAAAAAAAAAAAACCTAGACATGTTTAGTGTCTATGAACTCGTAATGACATGGAGAATCATAATGGCAGGTCAGTTTTAGCATTTAGTAAGCCTAGCAACAAAAAAAAAGGCAAACAAAAAAACAAGTGTGGGATTGCACTTTTTTTGCAATTTCACCGCACTTAATTTTTTTTCCCGTTTTCTAGTAAAAGACATGGTAAAACCAATGGTGTCGTTCAAAAGTACAACTCGTCCCACAAAAAAAATAAGCCCTCACATGGCCATATGGACGGAAAAATAAAAAAGTTATGGCTCTGAGGAGGGGAGCAAAAAACGAAAGCGCAAAACTGAAAAAAAGCTGGGGTCACGAAGGGGTTAAAAGGTGCCATAGTAAAGTCTTACTCTCTCTGGCATATGTCGATGGGGAAAAAAAACAAGTTATGTCTCTTGAAATGCTGGGTGACGAAATAAAAACTGGCTGCAGCGGTAAGAGATTAATAATAAAAAAAAGCCTAAAGTTTTAGCACTCGGCTACATGGCAAAGTTCCTATGTATCAGATACAGAATCTCCTGGTGACCATTAACTTTCGGCAGGAGATCTGGCTTTGTGTGCAGGGAGCTATGCTGGCAGTCATAACACATAAAATATTGCTGAAGAACATTTTTTGTTGGCCAGTGTAATCGTAAATTAGCTAAATATGCTGGTGTATATTGTAAATCATGTGGTGAAATGTTCTTGTATTTTATTTTTCTTCTGTAAAGGATGAAAAAGAGGGACCAATCACAAAACACATCCGTTTAACAGCTGCCTTAATATTAAAAAATGTTGCAAAACACTCAGAATGTGGTCGTAGGTAAGTGCAAAACCAGTGATTTGTTAATCTAATGTACACAGAGCCCTCCTATACCAAACGTTTTAGGATTTGTAATCCTGTGACCACAATATGTAGTCTGCGTAGGCTAAGTTCACTCGTTGCGTGTTTGCTACGTTTTTTTTCTCAAGGCAAAACCTGCTCTCTTGGCAATAAAAATGCTGCTTATGAAAAGTAGGCTTTGCTGTGTTGTCTCTTATGCATGCTGATACAGTTTAGTGGCCAATAATCATGATGTAACTTCTTTTAAGGTTTTTGCACCAAAAACGCATCATAACCTGATACCTGCATTGTTATATGTGTTTTTGCACTTAATCATTGCTATCAACGGGTAAAAAAAACTGCAAAAATTCTGGAAAAAAAGTGACATTCTGCAGTTTGCAAAAAGGCAGTAGTTTTCCAAGTCAGTCAGGAAAAAACCCAATGTGTGTACATGAGATTTCTGAAATGCCATAGCTTTTGCTGTTACTGTAAAACACAGTTTAAAATTTGCCTTAAAAAAACCCAATTTGTGAACATAGCCTTACAGTGGTTTGGTATTAATTGTACAGTAGCAATTTTCCTCTTGGGTGATTGTGCATTACTATATGACCTATACATTGGCTTTTTGTTTCTGCATAGATCATTAAAGAGACATGAAAATCACTTATCGGTTCTAGCCCTTAGTAATATGGAAGCTTCCTCTACACTTGCCAAATGCCTTTATGAACTCAATAATACAGCTCATAGTACAGAACAAGAAACAGACTGTGAAATGCTACAGTGAGCGAGGAGCCTGAGGTGCAGCTAGGACTGGGAATCGCAGAACATTTCAAGTACTGTTACTGAAGAAAGCACTAAGTCTTAATGGAGATCATAGATGGCGTTTCCGCCTCCCACGTTCGCAGGGAGGACGCATCACACTCGGATCACTAGCGGAATCCCTTTGTTCTGTGTAAGAAGACGGAAAGTAACTGCCATTGGGATTTTCAACCAGCGGTCTGCGGGGTGTATTTCACACTTGATCAGTCCTGAAGGAAACTGGTGCATTCAAAAGTCAGTACCATCCACATTGGAGTATACTTGGAAGCGTTGTAAAACCTACATGAGCAGATGAAATAGAAGCATTAAATATTTTTATCTTTATCCAAAAAGGAGCACATTTTTATATTTACAAAACTGTTTGAGCTGGTTTGAATAAAAAAAAATTAAAAAAAAATGTCAGCACACCCGTAACCCCTTGATGTTGGTGGGTGCCACCAATTTCTTGCTATGGATTGTGTGTTTTTGTTTAGAAATCAGTAGCTTGGTTTTCTTACTTGAGCCAATATATTTTCACGTATTTATTATCATAAAAAGAAAAATTACCAGTCTGAATAGATCCTGTAAATATTTGTGAATAGAGCACCATGCCACTGCAGCCACTGGAAGAGACGCATTCTGTGGTGTCCTAGAAGCATTATAACTAGGTTCTAAAGTTTTCTAAACTTTCCTGTCAATTGTAACTAATTGTGATATATTCTACGCAGTGGATGAATGTTCATTAAATCTATGTAAATAATTCAGAAAAGGTACTGATGCTGTAAAGTCAAAACAGTTTTGTGGAACTGTGATATCCCTCCTTCCTCCCCCACCCATACACTTTTTTTTATTTTATTATTTGTATTATACACCTTGTAGAACTCATTTGCTGGCTGAAAGAGTATGGAATAATATATCACATGTCATTTTTGTAGAAGAAAAACTATTTGAAGGTATTTTGGTTTCCCCTCTAACATATATCCACTGTAAACGTTTGTCATGGTGCAGGCTCAGAGCTTGTACAGAATTTTTTGTATTTGTAAATTGGTTTAAATACATGGATTTTTATACAGGTTTTCTCCTGTGTTATATTTGCATTATGTGCAGGTATGATATTTTCTTCACTACTTTTTCTATCTTAATATAGTGTGGAATTTTATTGTATTATTCTTCCATTCTTAATACTGTACCACATTCCTGCTCAGATCCTGCTCACGTCTTTAAATTTGTCTTTCCTTTCCCACCTTCTCACATTGGCGTGAAGTGTATCCATTTATAACTGCCTATTGCCTGTTGTATTAGCATCCAAAAATGTGGAAAAATTCCCAACCACCATTTCTGCTGTGTCCGTAGGATGTGCAGTAAAGATATAGACCTAACAGTTTATGTTATAGAATGGCTTTATTTACTTTGGTGACTGTTTATAGTTTTTAAATAAAAGACTGAACATTTCCTGGCCTCTTATTTTAAGGATATGTATCATGTTGGTGGCAACCAGAGAAACCTCTGATCAGTTGTATATTGAACCTTTTATACCAAAGTTTACATGATGAGTATTTGGTGCGTTTTTGAAGCTGCAGAATTTCTGAACCAATTCGCCAAATTAGCTTACTAGCATTTTCTCATTGCATTTGAGTGTTTTGTTTTTTTTTATGTTTCTTGGTCTTTTTTCAGCTGCATTTTGTCTCCTTTTGGTATGTCATGTTTTAAATAAAACTGCTTTGTTTTGACCTTCCTGCTATTTTCATAACTCTTTGTTGATGATGTCGGGTGCGGATTTACATGCTTATTTTTATCTGCAGAGTTTCCTTATCTCATTCAAATCTATGGGGAAATCTGTAAATAACTTGTATATTTACCGCAAGAGAAAATAAAAGGTTGGGGATTTCTAATTCGCTCTGCAAGTAAGTTTTTGCAGTGTGAAATCAAAAAAAGCACAGTAGTCATGAGATATTATATAAATCCCATATGCACTGCTGGAATTGTAATACGTTGTGTTTCTTGCATACAAAAATATACAGTGGAAAAAAGTCACTAAATACTCATCATAGGAACGTGGCCCAAAGGCTCTGACTGTGTTTTATTTGTTCATCCGTTCATAGTTTAAACATGAAAAAATATCTTGTGTAGCAATAAAGCATACAGTGGCTTGCAAAAGTATTCACCCTTCTTGGTTTTTACCTATTTTGTTACATTACAGCGTGTTTTAATATTTTTGTAATCCGACTTGTGTGTGATGCACCAGCACTAAATAGTGTAAGTTGGTGAAGTGAGAAAAATATAGGAATAAATTAAATTTATGGGACCAAATAACAAAAAATTGGAATGTGCATATGTATTCACCCCTTTTGCGATTAAGCCATTAACAATTTCTGGTGCAAGCAATTACCTTCATTTGTCACATGCTTAGTGAAAGGAAGTCTGCCTGTGTGCAATCTAAGTGCCACATGGTCTTTCAGTATATACACACACCTTTTTTTAAAAGACCACAGAGACTGCAACACCATTACGCAATAGGCATCACTAACCAAACACCATGAAGACCAAGGAGATCTCCAAACAAGTCAGGAACAAAGTAGTTGAAGTACAGTTCAGGGTTGGGTTATTTAAAAAAAAAAGAAAAAAAAAAAATCCCAATCTCTGATGATCCCCCGGAGCATCATCAAATCCATTATCATATGGAAAGAACATGGTACCACAACAAACCTGCCAAGAGAGGGCTGCCCACCAAAACTCTCAGCCTGGGAAAGGAGTGCATTATTCAGAGAGGCAGCACAGAGGCCAACTGTAACCCTGAAGGAGCTGCAGCGTTCCTAGCAGAGACTGAAGTACCTGTCCATACGACCACATAAGGCTGGTTTCACACTTGCGGAGGGCAAAGCTGCGGAGGGCTGCGTAGTTCCTCCGTTAAGCCCCACCCACTTCCGCACCTCTTCCACTCAGCTCTGCCAACGTTGGCATGCGTCCTGCGTACCTATCTTTAACATTGGGTACGCAGGCCATGCGAATGTATGCGGATGCCTCTGCATGCGTCGTTTTGACGCTGTGCCAAACGCAACATGTTGCCGTTTGTTGCAGTCGCTCAGCGTCTAAACGACGCATGTGGAGGCATCCGCATACATTCGCATGGCCTGCATACCCAATGTTAAAGATAGGTACGCAGGACGCATGCCGACGTAGGCGGAGCTGAATGGTAGAGGTGAGGCAGTTGGCTGGGCCTAAAGGAACTATGCAGCCCTTCACAGCTCTGCCCTACGCAAGTGTGAAACCAGCCTAAGCTGTACATTCCATAGAGGTGGCATTTATGGAAGAGTGAGGAGAAAAAAGCCTTACGCACAAAAATTGTAAAGCTTGTTTTGAGGTTGCCAAAATACATGTGGGAGACTCCCCAAATGTATGGAGCAAGGTGCTGTGGTCAGATGAGACAAAAATTTAACTTTCTGGCCACCAAGGTAAATTCTATATCTGCACCAAACTAATACAGCTCTTCACCCTAAGAACACAATCCCCACAGAGAAACGTGGTGGTAGCTTCATGCCATGGGGAGGGTTTTTGGCAGTAGGGACAGGGAAAATGTTCCGAATTGAGGGGAAGATGGATGGTGCAAAACCTGTTTTATTTTGTCAGTGATTTGAGACTGAAACGGAGGTTCACCTTCCAACAAGAAATGACCCAAAGCAGACTGCTAAAGCAACACACGAGTGGTTTAAGGGGAACCATGTAAATATTTTGGAGTGACCTAGTTAATGCCCAGACCTTAATCCAATTGAGAATCTGTGGTTAGACTTTCATTGTTGTCCACCAGAGGAAACAATCTAAATTGGAAGGAGCTGGATCAGTTTTGCGTTGAGGAATGGGCAAAAATCCCAGTGGCAAGTTGTGGAAAGCTCATAGAGACTTATGCAAAGCGACTTGCAGCTGTAATTACTGCAAAAGGAGGCTCTACAAAGTACTGACTTTACAATGGTGAGTAAGTCTGCACACTGAGGTTTTCAGTTATTTTGTCCTATTTGTCGTTTGCTTCACAATAAAAAGAAAACCAAATTCTCACAGTTGTAGGCTTGTTCTTTACATGAACTGACTCAAACCTTCAAAAATAGTGAAATTCCAGGCTGTGAGGTAGCAAAACACGAAAAATCTCAAAAAGATGGTGTGGGAGTGAATACTTTCACAAGCCACTGTACCTGTCAGAAATTTTATTTCGATTCTATTTTTATTACTCAGTAAAATAGTCTTAGGAGTTGATCTGTCTCTGAATCTGTAGAGTGTATCATGTTGTGAGCATTATGACCAGTAAAATACGGAAATTCACTTGATATAGCCATCAGAGCTCCATTAATGCAATACTCTGTGGTACCAGGAATTCAGAAAAAAAAACGAAAAGATGAGCAAGAGTCTAAATTTAAAGGGAACCTGTCACCAACCCCCCCCCCCCCCCCCGGCGTTTGTAACTAAAAGAGCCACCTTGTGCAGCACTAATGCTGCATTCTGACAAGGTGGCTCTTTTAGGTATTGGTGCTGTAACTTCAGAAATAATCCATTTTATAATTTGTCCCAAATACCTTGAATCAGTCCTGGAGGCAGGTCTTTCCCCCCTGCTGCAAACGCAGCACCACCGTCACTCATGTCCTCTTGGCGCCGCCTCCTCAGCGCTGTTTTCAAATGAGCCGGCGCCTGCGCTCTTTTCTCATGCCTTGGGCATGCGCAGTGAGCGCTGTCCGTCCTCTGTCCTCATTTGCAGTCTAGCTGACTGCGCCTGTGCGGCCGCCCTGCCCGGGATTCCGCCCCATAGTGTCTTCTGATTTATTCTCACTGCAGGGCTGGGATTCCTGGGCAAGCGCAGTGCATATCTAAGCCTCTCACTCATCTCCCTCCGCCTTCTACAGAGTGTTCAGCGCATGCCCAGGAATCCCAGCCGCGCAGTGAGGATAAATCAGAAGACACTATGGGGCGGAATCTCGGGCAGGGCGGCCGCCCAGGCGCAGTCAGCTAGACTGCAAATGAGGACAGAGGACGGACAGCGCTCACTGCGCATGCCCAAGGCATGAGAAAAGAGAGCAGGCGCCGGCTCATTTGAAAACAGCGCTGAGGAGGCGGCGCCAAGAGGACATGAGTGACGGTGGTGCTGCGTTTGCAGCAGGGGGGAAAGACCTGCCTCCAGGACTGATTCAAGGTATTTGGGACCAATACCAAGAGAAGGAAAAAAACATAAAAATTAACTTTTAATTCTGGTCATTAAAAAACCTACATGCAATATCTTGTTATGGCGAGTGGAGCAGTCCAGGTCACCTGATTTTAAATAGTAACAATTGTAAAGATGATTAAATCATTTAGAAAAAAGCTATCCCTCCGTCCCCTACCTGACCCTAGAGTGACCTCCCTCGTCAAAGCCAACACCTCCACCCAAATAAAGTACTTAAGTGCATTACAACGTCCAGATCTGATGAAGCCTCTATAGGCGCTCATATAAATTGTATGGCTATCTCTTAGTGGGTGATAAAATTATACAAAACTAAGGCCATGTTCACACTTTGCGGTGTGCTCTGCGGGTTCTCCCGCAGCGGATTTGATAAATCTGCAGGGCAAAACCGCTGCGGTTATCCCTGCAGATTTATCGCGGTTTGTCCCGCGGTTTCCGCCTATACTATTGATGCTGCATATGCAGCAATATGCAGCATCAATAGTAATGTTAAAATAAAAAAAAAAAGTTTATATACTCACCCTCTGATGTCTCAATCTCCTCGGCGCTGCACCCGGCGCTCTGGTCCCAAAGATGATGTGCGAGAAGGACCTTCGTGACGTCACGGTCATGTGACCCGGGCGTCATCACGGTCATGTGACCGCGACGTCGCCGCAGGTCCCGTTCGCACAGCAACTCTGACCGGCCGGCCGCGTGCAGCGCTGAGAGGTGAGTATAACATGATTTTTTATTTTTATTCTTTTTTTTTACCCCAAATATGGTTCCCAGGGCCTGGAGGAGAGTCTCCTCTCCTCCACCCCGGGTACCACCCGCACATTATCCGCTTACTTCCCGCAACGTGGGCACAGCCCCATGCGGGAAGTAAGCGGTTCAATGCATTCCTATGGGTGCAGAATCGCAGCGATTCTGCACAAAGAAGTGACATGCTGCGGAATGTAAACCGCTGCGTTTCTGCGCGTTTTTTCCCGCAGCATGTGCACTGCGGTTTGCGGTTTCCATAGGGTTTACATGTAAATGGAAACGCTATGGAAACTGCTGCGGACCCGCAGCATCAAAATCGCGGCGGTTCCGTGGTAAAAACCGCAAAGTGTGAACATGGCCTAAGAGAAAGAAATGTCCTCACTACATCAAAAAGGAAATGCTCCTAATAGAGTAGAAATAGCAGATGCACCCAGAAGTGTTCAATAAGAGAATCAGTTCAGATAGCAACATAGAATACAGAAGCCTATCTGAACTGATTCTCTTATTGAACACTTCTGGGTGCATCTGCTATTTCTACTCTTAGGAGCATTTCCTTTTTTATGCAGTGAGTGCCTATATTGGCTTTGTCAGATCTGGATGTTGTAATGCACTTAAAGGGAAGCTGTCAGCGGGATTGTTCAGTGTCAGGTCGGCGCCGTTATACTGATTACAATGATACCTTGGTTGATGAAATCCGTCTTGTTATTGTTTTTTAATCTTTGTTTTCTGTTGATGAGATTCTCGCGCCCTAAGGCGGGGTTGGTGTATGTGGTGCTCTGATTTATATATTCATAATGTAGACTGCTGACAGGTCGCTGATCCCTCACTGACCTGCCCCCTGGGAATGGAGGGATAGCTTCTGTCTCCCTTTATAAATTTTTTTTCTAAATGATTTAATCATCTTTACAATTGTTACTGACTATTTAAAATCATCTGACTTGGACTGCTCCACTCGCCATAACAAGATATTGCATGCTGTTTTTTTAATGATCATAATTAGTGTTGAGCGATACCGTCCGATACTTGAAAGTATCGGTATCGGAAAGTATCGGCCGATACCGGCAAAGTATCGGATCCAATCCGATACCGATACCCGATACCAATACAAGTCAATGGGACTCAGGTATCGGACGGTATTCCTGATGGTTCCCAGGGTCTGAAGGAGAGGAAACTCTCCTTCAGGCCCTGGGAACCATATTAATGTGTAAAAGAAAGAATTAAAATAAAAAATATCGCTATACTCACCTGTCCGACGCAGCCGGGACCTCAGCGAGGGAACCGGCAGCGTTGTTTGTTTAAAATTCGCGCTTTTACTTGGTTACGTGAGGTCCCGGCTTGTGATTGGTCAGGGCGGCCATGTTGCCGGGACGCGGACCAATCACAGCAAGCCGTGACGAAATTACGTCACGGCTTGCTGTGATTGGTCCGAGTCCCGGCAACATGGCCGCCATTAACCAATCACAAGCCGTGACGTCACGGGAGGCTGGACATGCGCGTATTTTGAAAAGCGCGCGTGTCCAGCCTCCAGTGACGTCCCGGCTTATGATTGGTCACGGCGCCATGTTGCCGGGACGCGGACCAATCACAGCAAGCCGTGACGAAATTACGTCACGGCTTGCTGTGATTGGTCCGCGTCCCGGCAACATGGCCGCCATTAACCAATCACAAGCCGTGACGTCACGGGAGGCTGGACACGCGCGCTTTTCAAAATACGCGCATGTCCAGCCTCCCGTGACGTCCCGGCTTGTGATTGGTTAATGGCGGCCATGTTGCCGGGACGTCACTGGAGGCTGGACACGCGCGCTTTTCAAAATACGCGCATGTCCAGCCTCCCGTGACGTCCCGGCTTGTGATTGGTTAATGGCGGCCATGTTGCCGGGACGTCACTGGAGGCTGGACACGCGCGCTTTTCAAAATACGCGCATGTCCAGCCTCCCGTGACGTCCCGGCTTGTGATTGGTTAATGGCGGCCATGTTGCCGGGACGTCACTGGAGGCTGGACACGCGCGCTTTTCAAAATACGCGCATGTCCAGCCTCCCGTGACGTCACGGCTTGTGATTGGTTAATGGCGGCCATGTTGCCGGGACGCGGACCAATCACAGCAAGCCGTGACGTAATTTCGTCACGGCTTGCTGTGATTGGTCCGCGTCCCGGCAACATGGCCGCCCTGACCAATCACAAGCCGGGACTTCACGTAACCAAGTAAAAGCGCGAAATTTAAACAAACAACGCTGCCGGTTCCCTCGCTGAGGTCCCGGCTGCGTCGGACAGGTGAGTATAGCGATATTTTTTATTTTAATTCTCTTTTTTACACATTATTACATTAATGTTGTTGCGATACCCGATACCCGATATCACAAAAATATCGGATCTCGGTATCGGAAATTCCGATACAGCAAGTATCGGCCGATACCCGATACTTGCAGTATCGGAATGCTCAACACTAATCATAATTAAAAGTTAATTTTTGAGTTTTTTCTTCCCTTGGTATTACCAGGAATTCAGCAGAATTCTAAATGTGACATTATTGTACGTTAAAAATGAGTACAAGAGAAGCATGTTATTTTTATTGTTCATTCAAAGTATGCTTTAATTTTTGTGGAATTTGCAAATGATATTCTCTGGGGATGAAGCGACCCTTTAAAATGGTTTTAATACAGTTGTACTGTAGCCTAGTTATGGGAGAGAAAAGTTTACTGCACTGTAGTCGACTTTTAAATTACACCATTAGTTTTATCATGTGATGTATTGGAAAGTGAGAAAAAAAATCCAGTTGTGGTGAAGTTACGAAAAAAGTGCAATTCCACAATTGTTTTTTTATTTACCATGTTTACAATACGGTAAAACTGATCTGGCAATCTGATTCTCCAGGTCAATACCGATGTTCATAGTTTCTGGGATTTTTTTTGTTTTTTTAAGTGGTAGAACAAAAAATCAGAAATTGAGCAAAAATTGTTGCTTTTACAAATGGGGCTATGTGATGGCTCGATTTTTGCACCCTGAGCTGACATTTTTATTGATACAATTTTGGGGTAGATACAATGTTTTGATTGCCTTTTATTGCTGTACTCGAAAAAGCCGTAATTCTGGTGTTTTGATTTTTTTTCTCTCTCATTACATCATGTACTGATGAGGTAAATTTTATATTTTGGCTAAATTGGACTTTAAAGGACATAGCAATACTAAATATGTGTATCTTTTATTTTTAATGGGGGGAAAGGTGCGTGATTTGAACCTAATTTTTTTTTTAATACAGTAAAAAGTGAATTAGTCCCTTTAGGTGGCTTGAACCGCAGAGCTCCAGTGTTTCATCGAGCAGCTCTGAGGTCACTTTTCAATACAAGTCTGAAAGCCTCGTTCTGGCTAGACTTGTAGTGAGAGCTTGTGGCATAGCTTCTGACTTCCGGCCCGTCAGAAGCTACGCTCACAAGATGGTGCCGTGCGTCAGTATATGACCGGGGGCACGGGACTTACATTTAAAGCTCTACTCCAGCACTGGAGAAAAAATAAAACTCTGGACTAGTGCTTTAATACAGCTAATGTATCAAGAGGAATGGATGTAAGGTGTAAGCTAACTGCCAGTCCAAGATTGAGATATGAGTTCTCACTAGAACAGTTATGTGTAAAATAATAGCAGGCTACCATCACTGATGTGTTTAACTACTGTTTTTGTCAGAAAATTGTTCAACATGGGGGAAAATAATTCATGACTAGGTGTAGGTGAGTAATGAGCAACCAACACCATCAACCATCAACACGTGAACCCAGCTAATTACCGTAGGTGGGTAACCGACTCATTTAGTGAAAGTGGGAAGTTCTAATTAATAGTGTGGAGTTCAATTCGTGAAGAAACCGGTATCAATTATGGCCCTTAAATAAAGGAAGGCAGCAAATGTACCTGCTGGTTTTAGCCCTTGCTCAGTGAGTAAAATGCCTCATTCCACACATTGTACTGAATAAGAAAGAACTTGGAGCAAGAAGTTGATTGTAGAGGGGAAAAGAAGTTCAGAAAAGAAATTGGCTCTTAGCTAAAAAAATTTCCAAGCTTTAAAGTGGCAAACAACTTGAAACACGTGGTAGTGAAAGATATGATACAGTCCACATCAATCATAGAATCACAAGAATGGCAATAAAATATGCAGTGATCAGCTCCACGGGGCTCAAAGAAGATCTTCAGTTATCTGTGAGTCCTGCCACCATCAGAAGACTCCTAAGTGAAGCTAAACTATTTGCAAGAAACCCTTGTAAAGTACCATTGCTAAAAAAGACATAGTTACTTATCGGTAACGGGATTTCTCAGAGCCCATGATAGCCCCACAGAGTGGATCCGTCCTTCAGTGACAGGAAATCTACAGATAAAAAGGGTGGTACCTCTCCCTCATATCAGTTGGTTTACAGAACATAGGAGGACCTTCAGGTTATTGCAATAGAATAGACATTTCAACTATAATACTTAGAAGCCACACTCCGTGCCTATACATAAATCACAAATAAACGAGCATGCTCACCCACACGTGATGGGAGGGAATATAAGGGTGCTGTCATGGGCTCTGAGAAAACTCACTAATGGTAAGTAACTGACTGCGCCCACGGAGAGAATTACAGAGCATTGTATCTTAGGGAGGGATCACAGCGTTACAGATCTGCTCTGATACCTCTGACCTTTCCGCCCAGGAGGTTGCCACTACTCTCATGGAATGAGCTCTAAAACCCTCTGAGGCGACTAGTAAGTGAGTAAGCCAACAAGATTGCATCTCTTATCCAACTTGCCAAGGTACTTTTTGAGGCCTTGAGCCCCTTCCTAGGCCCCTGAAAGCACTCAAACAGAGACCTATCCTTCCTACACCCCTGGGTGGACGCTAGGTACTGAACTAAATACCTTTTAATGTCCAATGAATGTAAATTGTCTTGCATTTTTGGGGTTAGAGCAAAAGGAATGAAGGACTACCTCTTGGGACCTATGGAACCGAGATGCTTCCTTGGGCAAATAAGCACAGTCATGTTTCAAAATAACTGTCCTCTAAGATTTGAGTGAAAGGAAGGCCTGCAGACATGGCCTGAATGTCGCTCACCCTGCAGCCTCATGTTAATGCCACAAGAAGGACCGTTTTGAGGGATAGAATCTTGAGCGAAGCGGAATTTAATGGCTCAAAGGGGGGGACCCGTTAGAGCTGATAGGACCAAATTTAAATCCCATGGTGGTCATTTCTGGCTGGTAATGGACCTAGATCTCGTAGAGGCTCTAATGAATCTTGCTACCCAAGGATTGCCCGCTACTTTATGATTATACAGGGCTCCCAATGCGGCCACCTGAACCTTTTGAGGTGCTAGTAGCAAGGCCCTGCTCTAATCCATTTTGTAAAAACTCCAAGATGGCCATAATTGGAACCTCATCTTGGACTCTGAAAGCCCCCCCACCCACCCCAACCCCCCCGAGGTAGAAAGTAATTTTCTTCAAGTTTTACCATAGGCTTTGGTGACAACTTTCCTACTTTTAAGTAGGGTGGTAACCAAGTTTGGGGAAAACCCTCTGTCCCTCAAAAGTGACCTCTCAAATTCCATGCTTTTAAGTATAAATTGCCTGAGACTGGCGACACAGATTCTCTCGGCCGAGAGTTGCATGAATGTTCCGTGTGTAATCCGTTTGCAATGCGATTTCATCGCATCTATGTATCCGTATAACATCCGCATGCAATGCGATTTTGACATGAGTTTTTACATACAGCAGTTCTCAGTCATTTACACATCATTTTAAAACGAAATATTCTTCAAAACACACACACACACATATATGTATTAAACAGATAGATGGATTAAAAGCCAGCAAATGATCTGTCGCGTACAGTATATTCACAGAGTGACAGGTTAGAATAGAATAGAAATGTACACATAGAATATACACTCACTGGCCACTTTATTAGGTACACCTGTCCAACTTCTTGTTAACACTTAATTTCTAATCAGCCAATCACATGGCGGCAACTCAGTGCATTTAGGCATGTAGACATGGTCAAGACAATCTCCTGCAGTTCAAACCGAGCATCAGTATGGGGAAGAAAGGTGATTTGAGTGCCTTTGAACGTGGCATGGTTGTTGGTGCCAGAAGGGCTGGTCTGAGTATTTCAGAAACTGCTGATCTACTGGGATTTTCACGCACAACCATCTCTAGGGTTTACAGAGAATGGTCCGAAAAAGAAAAAAAATCCAGTGAGCGGCAGTTCTGTGGGCGGAAATGCCTTGTTGATGCCAGAGGTCAGAGGAGAATGGGCAGACTGGTTCGAGCTGATAGAAAGGCAACAGTGACTCAAATCGCCACCCGTTACAACCAAGGTATGCCTAAGAGCATCTCTGAACGCACAGTGCGTCGAACTTTGAGGCAGATGGGCTACAGCAGCAGAAGACCACACCGGGTACCACTCCTTTCAGCTAAGAACAGGAAACTGAGGCTACAATTTGTAAAAGCTCATCGAAATTGGACAGTAGAAGATTGGAAAAACGTTGCTTGGTCTGATGAGTCTCAATTTCTGCTGCGACATTCGGATGGTAGGGTCAGAATTTGGCGTAAACAACATGAAAGCATGGATCCATCCTGCCTTGTATGGAGCATCTTTGGGATGTGCAGCCGACAAATCTGCGGCAACTGTGTGATGCCATCATGTCAATATGGACCAAAATCTCTGAGGAATGCTTCCAGCACCTTGTTGAATCTATGCCACGAAGAATTGAGGCAGTTCTGAAGGCAAAAGGGGGTCCAACCCGTTACTAGCATGGTGTACCTAATAAAGTGGCCGGTGAGTGTATATACATGTCAGTAAAGGTACCTTCACACGAAGCGACGCTGCAGTGATAGCGACAACGATGCCGATCGCTGCAGCGTCGCTGTTTGATCGCTGGGGAGCTGTCACACAGACCGCTCTCCAGCGACCAACGATGCCGAGGTCCCCGGGTAACCAGGGTAAACATCGGGTTGCTTAGCGCAGGGCCGCGCTTAGTAACCCGATGTTTACCCTGGTTACCAGCGTAAAGGTAAAAAAAACAAACAGTACATACTCACCTGCGCGTCCCCCAGCGTCTGCTTCCTGACAGTGACTGAGCTCCGGCCCTAACAGCACAGCGGTGGCGTCACCGCTGTGCTTTCACTTTCACTTTAGGGCCGGCGCTCAGTAAGTGTCAGGAAGCGGACGCTGGGGGACGGCGCAGGTGAGCATGTACTGTTTGTTTTTTTTACTTTTACGCTGGTAACCAGGGTAAACATCGGGTTACTAAGCGCGGCCCTGCGCTTGGTAACCCGATGTTTACCCTGGTTACCAGTGTAAAATATCGCTGGTATCGTTGCTTTTGCTTTCAAACACAACGATACACGGCGATCGGACGACCAAATAAAGTTCTGGACTTTATTCAGCGACCAGCGACATCACAGCAGGATCCTGATCGCTGCTGCGTGTCAAACTAAACGATATCGCTAGCGAGGACGCTGCAACGTCACGGATCGCTAGCGATATCGTTACAAAGTCGTTTCGTGTGAAGGTACCTTACACACAGATATACAGTGGGGCAAAAAAGTATTTAGTCATTCAGCAATAGTGCAAGTTCCACCACTTAAAAAGATGAGAGGCGTCTGTAATTTACATCATAGGTAGACCTCAACTATGGGAGACAAACTGAGAAATAAAAATCCAGAAAATCACATTGTCTGTTTTTTTATCATTTTATTTGCATATTATGGTGGAAAATAAGTATTTGGTCAGAAACAAACAATCAAGATTTCTGGCTCTCACAGACCTGAAACTTCTTCTTTAAGAGTCTCCTCTTTCCTCCACTCATTACCTGTAGTAATGGCACCTGTTTAAACTTGTTATCAGTATAAAAAGACACCTGTGCACACCCTCAAACAGTCTGACTCCAAACTCCACTATGGTGAAGACCAAAGAGCTGTCAAAGGACACCAGAAACAAAATTGTAGCCCTGCACCAGGCTGGGAAGACTGAATCTGCAATAGCCAACTAGCTTGGAGTGAAGAAATCAACAGTGGGAGCAATAATTAGAAAATGGAAGACATTCAAGACCACTGATAATCTCCCTCGATCTGGGGCTCCACGCAAAATCCCACCCTGTGGGGTCAGAATGATCACAAGAACGGTGAGCAAAAATCCCAGAACCACGCGGGGGGACCTAGTGAATGAACTGCAGAGAGCTGGGACCAATGTAACAAGGCCTACCATAAGTAACACACTACGCCACCATGGACTCAGATCCTGCAGTGCCAGACATGTCCCACTGCTTAAGCCAGTACATGTCCGGGCCCGTCTGAAGTTTGCTAGAGAGCATTTGGATGATCCAGAGGAGTTTTGGGAGAATGTCCTATGGTCTGATGAAACCAAACTGGAACTGTTTGGTAGAAACACAACTTGTCGTGTTTGGAGGAAAAAGAATACTGAGTTGCATCCATCAAACACCATACCTACTGTAAAGCATGGTGGTGGAAACATCATGCTTTGGGGCTGTTTCTCTGCAAAGGGGCCAGGACGACTGATCCGGGTACATGAAAGAATGAATGGGGCCATGTATCGTGAGATTTTGAGTGCAAACCTCCTTCCGTCAGCAAGGGCATTGAAGATGAAACGTGGCTGGGTCTTTCAACATGACAATGATCCAAAGCACACCGCCAGGGCAACGAAGGAGTGGCTTCGTAAGAAGCATTTCAAGGTCCTGGAGTGGCCTAGCCAGTCTCCAGATCTCAACCCTATAGAAAACCTTTGGAGGGAGTTGAAAGTCCGTGTTGACAAGCGAAAAGCCAAAAACATCACTGCTCTAGACGAGATCTGCATGGAGGAATGGGCCAACATACCAACAACAGTGTGTGGCAACCTTGTGAAGACTTACAGAAAACGTTTGACCTCTGTCATTGCCAACAAAGGATATATTACAAAGTATTGAGATGAAATTTTGTTTCTGACCAAATACTTATTTTCCACCATAATATGCAAATAAAATGATTAAAAAAAACAGACAATGTGATTTTCTGGATTTTTTTTTCTCAGTTTGTCTCCCATAGTTGAGGTCTACCTATGATGTAAATTACAGACGCCTCTCATCTTTTTAAGTGGTGGAACTTGCACTATTGCTGAATGACTAAATACTTTTTTGCCCCACTGTATATGTATTTATATTGCACTGAAAGATAGAAGAAAAGCCGGTAATTTATCTGCCGGCTTCTATAAAATCACTGCAGGAGCCAACAGGATAGAAGACATGGTTTACATACAGTAAATAGATGCAGAATAGGTAGATATAAAGATGTCAGTGACCAATCCAATTAGTAGTGTGTGCAAATTATGGGACATGCATGTAATTAAAAGTTTCTTTTTTGGGAAAAAATGGCGTGGGCTCCCACCCAATTTTCTGAAACAGCAGAGGGAAAGCCAGCTCCTGGGGGCTGATATGAATAACCTAGGAAGGGACCATGGTTATTGGCCCCCAGTGGCAATCATCATCAGCTCCCAGCCGCCCCAGAAAAGGTGCATCTCTAAGATGCGCCAATTCAGGCACTTAGCCTCACTCTTCCCACTTGCCCTGTAGCGATGGCAAGTGGGGTAATAGTTGTGGGGTTGATATCACCTTTGTATTGTAAGGTGACCTCAAGGCCACGGCTTAGTATTAGGGAGGTGTCAAGACCTCTCCATTACTAATCCTATAGTTGTTACATCTATATATATATAATTGTCTAAGGGGTACTTCCATCTGTCGCGGAAATCCCGGGTCGCTGGCCAATTAGCGACAGGCACAGTCCGGCCGCGAATTGGCCCCTCCCTACTCCCCTCCAGTCAGTGGCCACATAGGGTTTTAGCAGTCCGTTAAACGGACTGCTAAACACCGCGGCATAATGCGGTATAATGCAGTCCGTTAACGCTGCTATTAACCCTGTGTGACCAACTTTTGACTATTGTTGCTGCCTATGCATCATGGCTTTGAGAAAGATCTTCGGATCGAAACGCTTCGCCATTAGCTCCTCATGTTCGGGGGCATACACCGGAGGGAGCATAGTCATTTGCTTGTATTTTAATGTTGGACTTTATTAAACTTTTTCAATTTTAAGGAGCTGGAACTTTTTTTTTCTTGGATTCAACTCGTTTTCCCGCAACGGAGTTCCGAGCACCTGCGTGGACTAATGGTGAGCTGGCTTATAACTTTTTTCTATTATCAATAGTAAACTTTTTAATGTTAAAAATAATTTTTAAAAAAATCATTACATTCTCGCCTTCCGGCACCTTTCCCACTCCTCGCGATGCTCCGGTCCCAAGAATGCATTTCGGCAATGACCGGAGATGACCGCTACATTATCACGTGTTATTGCTGCAATGCATTCTTGGGACCGGAGCGTTGCGAGGAGCATCGCTAAACGCTTGGCCTGGATCCGGGGGCCACCGGAAGGTGAGTATATAACTATTTTTTATTTTAAGTTTTTTTAACAGGGATATGGTGCCCACATTACTATATACTACGTGGGCTGTGCTATATACTGCATGGGCGGTGCTATATACTGCATGGGCTGTGTTATATACTGCATGGGCTGTGTTATATACTGTGTGGGCTGTGTTATATACTACATCTGTGCTATATACTACGTTGGCTGTGCTATATACTGCGTGGCTGGGCAATATACTACGTGGGCTGTTATATACTACGTGAGGTGTGTTATATACTACGTGGGCTGTGCTATATACTACTATTCATATTCTAGAATACCCGATGCATTAGGTTAGATTCGGGCCACCATCTAGTGTTAAATAAAGACAGCCAGAATAGTCTTTTAATGAAATAAAACACAACACAGTTTTCCTATTTTATTATTACTTCTAATCCATGTGACGCCTTTGATCTCCAGTAATAATAACAAACCAACAATATACCATACTTCTCCGTCGTTGTGTCCCACGCAGTAATCCATACCTAGGGAATATACAGTTTTCAACCAATCTTAGAGATGCACCTTTTCTGGGGCGGCTGAGTGCTAATGTTTTTAGCCAGGGGGGCAATATCCATGGCCCCTTCCTAGGCTAATAATACCAGCCCGCAGCTGTCTGCATAGCCTTTGCTGGTTATTAATTCTTGGGGGACCCCATGTCATTTTTGGGGGCTCCCCTATTTTAATAGCCAGTAAAGCCTAAGCATACAGTTGTGAGCTGATATTAATAGCCTGGGAAGCTCCATGGGTATTACCCCCTTCCCAGACTATAAACATCTGCCCCCAGTCGCTGGCTTTCCCTCTGCTGGTTGCAAAAATTGCGAGGGAGCCCACGCCCTTTTTCCCCATAAAATAATCATTCATTAAATATGTCCTGTAATTTGCGCACACACACTGTACTAATTGTATTTGTCACTGACATCTACAGTTAAGTCCATATATATTTGGACAGAGACATTTTTCTAATTTTGGTTATAGACATTACCACAATGAATTTTAAACAAAGCAATTCAGATGCAGTTGAAGTTCAGACTTTCAGCTTTCATTTGAGGGTATCCACATTAAAATTGGATGAAGGGTTTAGGAGTTTCAGCTCCTTAACATGTGCCACCCTGTTTTTAAAGGGACCAAAAGTAATTGGACAGATTAATTTCAAATAAAATGTTCGTTTCTAGTACTTGGTTGAAAACCCTTTGTTGGCAATGACTGCCTGAAGTCTTGAACTCATGGACATCACCAGACGCTGTGTTTCCTCCTTTTTGATGCTCTGCCAGGCCTTCACTGCAGTGGTTTTCAGTTGCTGTTTGTGGGCCTTTCTGTCTGAAGTTTAGTCTTTAACAAGTGAAAAGCATGCTCAATTGGGTTGAGATCAGGTGACTGATTTGGCCATTCAAGAATATTCCACTTCTTTGCTTTAATAAACTCCTGGGTTGCTTTGGCTTTATGTTTTGGGTCACTGTCCATCTGTAGTATGAAACGACGACCAATCAGTTTGGCTGCATTTGGCTGGATCTCAGCACACAGTATGGCTCTGAATACCTCAGAATTCATTCGGCTGCTTCTGTCCTGTGTCACATCATCAATAAATACTAGTGACCCAGTGCCACTGGCAGCCATCACACTGCCTCCGCCATGTTTTACAGATGATGTGGTATGCTTTGGATCATGAGCTGTACCACGCCTTCGCCATACTTTTCTCTTTCCATCATTCTGGTAGAGGTTGATCTTGGTTTCATCTGTCCAAAGAATGTTCTTCCAGAACTGTGCTGGCTTTTTTAAATGTTTTTTAGCAAAGTCTAGTCTAGCCTTTTTATTCTTGATGCTTATGACTGGTTTGCACCGTGCAGTGAACCCTCTGTATTTACTTTCATGCAGTCTTCTCTTTATGATAGATTTGGATATTGATACGCCGACCTCCTGGAGAGTGTTGTTCACTTGGTTGGCAGTTGTGAAGGGGTTTCTCTTCACCATGGAGATTATTCTGCGATAATCCACCACTGTTGTCTTCCGTGGGCGCCCAGGTCTTTTTGCATAGATGAGTTCACCAGTGCTTTCTTTCTTTCTCAGGATGTACCAAACTGTAGATTTTGCCACTCCTAATATTGTAGCAATTTTTCGGATGGGTTTTTTCTGTTTTCGCAGCTTAAGGATGGCTTGTTTCACCTACATGGAGAGCTCCTTTGACCGCATGTTTACTTCACAGCAAAACCTTCTAAATGCAAGCACCACACCTCAAATCAACTCCAGGCCTTTTATCTGCTTAATTGAGAATGACATAACGAAGGGATTGCCCACACCTCTCCATGAAATAGCCTTGGAGTCAATTGTCCATTTACTTTTGTTCCCTTTAAAAACAGGGTGGCACATGTTAAGGAGCTGAAACTCCTAAACCCTTCATCCAATTTAATGTGGATACCCTCAAATGAAAGCTGAAAGTCTGAACTTCAACTGCATCTGAATTGTTTTGTTTAAAATTCATTAAGGTAATGTCTATAACCAAAATTAGAAAAATGTTGTCTCTGTCCAAATATATATGTATATATCTACCTATTCTATATGTATTTACTGTATGTAATTCATCTCTTCTATCCTGTCCCCTCCTGTAGTGATTTTACAGAAGCTGGCAGATTAATTACCGGCTTTTCTTCTATCTTTCTGTGTAATATAAATATATATATATGTGTGTTACTGATATGTGTGTGTATATATACAGTATATATATATATATATATATATATATATATATATATGTATTCTATGTGTATATTTCTATCTATTCTATTCTAACCTGTCAGAGTTATTTTACTGTACACCGCACATGAATTACCGGCTTTTCGAAGGACACCGGTGTGCAAAAAATTAATAGCACTCGCTGTGCGTTTTTTCTCGCACCCATAGACTCGCCCAATATGCGTGTAAAATCACAGCATGTTTTGATTACACTCGCAATTATAATATGCCCGAGAAAAAAAACGGTGATGTGAGCTTCCCCATAGATTAACATTGCTCCGAGTGCAGTGCAATGTTTTCTCACATATCACTCGTGCGTATTATAAGCTAGTGTGATGCCGGCCTGAGGATGAGATACTGGTCCCTGGGGGAGAAGATCTGGAACTTCCGGTAGTATCCAAGGGTCGTTGATGGACATCATCCTCACCAAGGAGAACCAAGTTCTTTTTGGCCAGAAAGGGGCTATCAGGATTATTCTTGCCCTGTCTTCCCTGATTTTCCATAGGACCGCTGGGATCAGGATGGCAGGGGGAAAGGCATAGGCCAGGCTCTGATTCCCCAGAATCATGAAGGCATCTAGAGCCTGAGGGTTCCCTCTGAGATCTGAGGAGCAAAAGGAGTCTACCTTCGTGTTGTCAATGTTGGCAAAGAGATCTACAATCTGGTTGAAAATTGACTTTTTAGGTACAAATTCGCCCTGTTTAAGCTGAGTGCGGCTCGGAAACTCTGCTTTGTAGTTTTCTACCCACCGTAGGAGGAGCGCCGTCAGAGTAAGGAGAAATCTTGAAAATCTGGGCTGTTTTGTTCATCAAGGATTGTAACCTGGTTCCACCTTGATGGTTCAGATAGGCTACCACTACCCGGTTGTCTGAAAATACCTGTACATGTTGACCCTGAAGGGTACCTAAGAATTCTATCAGGGCATGACTGACTGCTAATAGTTATTTCTCGTTTGAGGAAGCAGATTTCTGCTGACCTGCCCAGACTCCGTGAGTAACTCTGTTGTCCAGATGAGCCCCCCACCCTGTGTGGCTTGCATCTGTGGTGACTACTCAAGACACTGTGGTTACCCAAGGAACTCCTTTGGTCAGATTTACCATTTTTTCCACCAACCCAGGGAACGAATAGTTCTTGAATACAGAGTCATGTGTCTTTCTAATTGACTTTTTATGGAGACCATTGTTTAAGATGTCCCACTGAAGCTCCCTGGTGTGTATTAGAGCCCACTGAACTGCTGGCAAACAGGAGGTTAGGGAGCCTAACAGGGACATAGCCTTTCTCAACGTCATGGATGGGTATTGAGATGACCTTGATACCTGACCCACAATCTTTTCCCTTTTGTCCTCTGGAAGGCGACACTTGCTTTTGGGAGTCTAGTGTAAGCCCCAGGAACTCCTGTATCCTCTTTGGTTCGATCTTTGATTTTTTCAATTTAAGACCCGACCTAGGCTTACTAAAGAGGTCATTACTCTCTTGTGTTGCGCTCTGCAATGTTGGACCGAGTCGTCTATCACTAGGAAGTCATCCAAATAAGGAACAATCAAGATGTCCTGTTCCCTCAGGTGTGCTATTGCTTCCACCACCAGCTTGGTAAATACTCGAGAGGCTCCCACCAAGCCAAAGGGGGTAGCCTTGAATGAAAAAAAAAATTTTCTCCCCCTATGGAGACCGTTCCCCTGAGGAATTTCTGAGAGTCTTTATGTATGGGGCTGTGATAATACGCATCCCTCAAGTCCAGGACTGTCATAAAGCAATCGGAAAAAAATATTTTGATGGCTGATTGTATTCAAAAGTCTAAGTCGTTATATACATCTTTAGTTTTTTCAAGTTTATTATTGTATTAAAGGATTCGTCTGGTTTGTTCACCAGAAACAATGGGGAGTAGAATCTTTCTGTCCTTTTCTGAGGGGGGACCTCTTGGAGGACAGCCTTGTCCTCTAGATTCATCACTTCATGTTCCAAGGCCTATTACATATTAAGATAGTTAGCAAGGCCGAAAAAATACATTTGTAGATCCAGTTCAGCCTGTATTCCGTCAGAATAAATCCCCAGATCTATGTCCTTCTAAAGAACCTAATAACTGTAAGATACAATATTGTTACGCTCCAGGAAGACATCCAGGCCTCTCTTGAACCCCTCGACTGAGTTCACCATCACCACCTCCTCAGGCAAGGAATTCCAGATTCTCACTGCCCTAACAGTAAAGAATACTCTTCTATGTTGGTGGAAAAACCTCTCCTCCAGATGCAAAGAATGCCCCCTTGTGACCGTCACCTTCCTTGGTATAAACAGATCGTCGGAGAGATATTTTATTGTCCCCTTTTCTACTTATACATGGTTATTAGATCACCCCTCAGTCATCTTTTTTCTAGACTAAATAATCCTAAGTTTGCATATCTCTCTGGGTATTGTACTTCCCCCATCCCGTTTATTCATTTTTTTTGCCTTCCTTTGTACTCACTCTATTTCCATTATAACCTTCCTGAGCACCGATGCCCAAAACTGTACACAGTACTCCATGTGCGGTCTAACCAGGAATTTGTACAGAGGCAGTATAATGCTCTCATCATTTGTATACAGACCTCTTTTAATGCACCCCATGATCCTGTTTGCCTTGGCAGCCGCTGCCTGGCACTGGCTGCTCCAGGTAAGTTTATTAACTAGGATCCCCAAGTCCTTTCCATGTCAGATTTACCCAGTGGTTTCCCATTCAGTGTGTAATGGTGGTATTGATTCCTTCCCATGTGTATAACCTTACATTTATCATTGTTAAACCACATCTGCCACCTCTCAGCCCAAGTTTCCAACTTATCCAGATCCATCTGTAGCAGAATACTATTTTCTTTTTTACTGACTGCTTTACATAGTTTGGTATCATCTGCAAATATCGATATTTTACTGTGTAAACCTTCTACCAGATCGTTAATAAATATGTTGAAGAGAATATGTCAAAACACCGACCCCTGCAGTACCCCACTGATCACAGTGACCCAATTAGAGAATATACCATTTATAACCACCCTCTGCTTTCTATCACGAAGCCAGTTACTTACCCATTTACACACATTTTCCACCAGCCCCAGCATTCTCTTTTTGTGTACCAACCTCTTGTGTGGCATGGTATCAAAAACGCTTTGGAAAAATCAAGATATACCACATCCAATGACTCACCTTGGTCCAGTTTATAGCTTGCCTCTTCATAAAAACTGATTAGGTTGGTTTTACAGGAGCGATTTCTCATAAACCCATGCTGATATGGAGTTAAACACTTATTTTCATTGAGATAATCAAGAATAACATCCCTCAGAAACCCTTCAAATATTCACTTTTAGAGCCCTTTTTGAATATTGGTACCACATTTGCTATGCGCAACCCCAGCGCTATAGAGTCCCTAAATAAAAGAAATAATGGTTTGTCTATTGCATTACTTAGTTCTCTTAGTACTCGTGGGTGTATGCCATCTGGACCGGAGATTTCTCAATTTTAATCATATTTAGCCAGTTTCGCACCTCTTCTTGGGTTAGATTGGTGACCCTTAATATAGAGTTCTATGTCTCTCGGCATTTCACCTAGCATTTTATTTTCCACCGTGAATACCGTGGAGAAGAAGGTGTTTAATATATTAGCTTTTTCCTCATCATCCACAACCATTCTTTCCTCACAATTTTTTAAGGGGCCTACACTTTCACTTTTGATTCTTTTACTATTGATATAGTTGAAGAACAGTTTGGGATTAGTTTTACTCTCCTTGGCAATGTGCTTCTCTGTTTCCTTTTTGGCAGCTTTAAATAGTTATTTAGATAAAGTATTTTTCTCCCTATAGTTTTTTAGAGCTTCCACGATGCCATCCTGCTTTAGTAGCTTAATGCTTTCTTTTTACTGTTAATTGCCCCTCTTACTTCTTTGTTTAGCCACATTGGGTTTTTCCTATTTCTATTCCTCTGGAGAGGACCGTAGAGGAGTTACCATGAAGTTAGGGACTGGAATTGAGAGAAAGCCTATCCTTAGTCCTTAAGCCTGACTTGATTAGGCTTAGTATCCAGGGACTGTTGGAAATCTTTTACCAGGCCGGATGGAAGAGGGATAGTCTGCCCCCCACCTGGGAAAGACCATCACTGGGAGGGCTTCCTATCTTGAGAGGAACCCCCAAAGAGAAACCCTCTATCATTCTTTTTTCCTTATTCTCACCTGTTTTACTTTCTCTGATGTTTCCCATGCACTATTAAGGAAAAAATCTGCTTTTTTGTCCAGTGGGTGTTTCAGAACTCCCATGTCCTCAAAGGGAAGGGCAAATTTTTCCAATCAGGTCTACCCCATTTCCTTTTAATTAGGGACTGTACATTATCATTTAGAGGGAATGACCTACGTTTCTTCTGCCCAAGTCCCCCAAACATCCTTCACTGTTTTTCTAGGTGAGGATCTATCACTCCCATCGTGGCTCTTACTGCATTGACTAGATCCTCTATTTCCACTAAGGGCACCCTCCCATCTCTTCCTCCAATGATGAATAAGAGTCCAAAGAACCCGAGTCTCCCTTTCCTTCCTCAAAACTACTGGTCTCAGATTCGGGGCACCTCCTGCTAGTCTTTTGCTTCTTAACACTACCCATGTTGGAGAGGGACTTAAAGATATTTTCAACCTCCGCCTTGATTATGGATCTTAATTCGGAGGTTAAATTTGGGGTCTCATCACATAACACTTTCTCTATGCACGAGTGGCAGAGTCTTTTTTTCCTCAGGTGACAGGTAAATCCTCTTTACACATTGAGCAGCTTCTGTGCTTGGACTTAGCCAAGCATTTTCCTCCCTTCATAAATGAGAAGAGAAAGGGGGATCCCAATTACAATGTGAACTTTCACAAAGATCACTGAGACACAGCCCCGCGGTTACCTGTTTAGAAGGAGGAATGGGGTCTGCTGTAGGGCCTTTGGAGGCTGGAGACATATCCAGAGAAAAGCAAAATCTATATACTGACTGTAAGTCACATAGACAAAACCACTATAAATTATATGTAACAAAGCATAAGTGGAAAGAATAAAACATAACTTTTATTATAACTAAAGCCACACAAAAAAACAAAACCAAACACCCAAGTGAATAAAAACTGGGACAAAGTCTTTAACCCAATGGTATGGTAACCATAAAGACCAGTTATCCCCTAACTGGATAATATGATTTCATCTATAGAACATTTAGAGAAATCAAAATTACACTAGGATATATCCTGTAAGAAAGCTGAAGTCAAGAAACATATATAACACTCAGCATCATATACCTAGTTACATGTAAAAACAATGAGTTACCAGCAGTAGACGCATATGATATGACCAGTACCACTGGTGGCTATATGCATAGTAAAAAAAGGAACAATCTCACCCGTTCCAAGGTGTAGGCAAAGGAGCACCGGATAGCCTCTAGTTAGGGGATAATCCGGAAAAGAAGAGAAGACAGTCCCTATGTCAGTCCCTATGGGGCTATCAGTAAGCTATCCCCAGAGCTCCTGCCCTTACAAGGGCAGTCCACAGCTACCCCTATATACACATGCCCTGCACTCTCCCTATATAGTCCATCCCGACGCGTTTCATCCAAGCTGATTCTTCAGGGGACTTGCTTGTGCATGGAGATAAAGTGCCTATGTGCTAGGAAGGAGGGACATAAAGTCCTGCCACCCTCTATGCTGTCCTGCAGAGAGTGGTGAAGGCGTAGGGCTTGTATTTAAATAACAAAGGGGGAGGTGGAAAAGTCATGACCACTTCCCTTTGGGTAATCATATGACGGCTGTAAGTAACCATGGCAACGTTAAAACAAAAACATGTGGAAGACCTACTGTTTGATGGCGTCCTGCCGTACTCCCACTCGAGAGGCCCATGTGGCTCCCCGCATTCCCGGTGCACTTACTATACAAGTGACGTCACACGCTAAAGATCATAAGGCTAGCGACCTGCAGATGGAGAACACAAGGCGCTTCCTGTCTTGCGTACTGACGCCAGCGAGAAGCGTTCCCTAGTGATAGAGCCGCCGTGCTGTAAGCTAATGGCGCCGCTCACACTTCCTGTCAGGTGCGCTCACACCGGAAGTGAGTGTTGCCAGGCAACCCAAGACGCAAGGCTGTGTGCCTATAGCGCTGCCGGCAAAACACGCTAGAAAGTACCGGTGATCATGCGGTAAGGACTAAAAGTAGTGGGAAATGCCTCAGAATATATTAAAGATTAAAATTAACAGGCGCCTAACTCAATAGTGAGTATCCCGTACAGCAAAAAACTCACCGAAAGTACACATCACTAGGCAACCAGGCGCCACTAAGGGCTATGATAGATGCTACAACTAAATGTACAATAGCCCAATGAAAAGCCGGCAGGTATAAACAAGAACTATAAAGCCACATATTTGCAATGGTTACAGGGGCTAAAAATAATTAGCCAAAGGATAAATAGTGCCACATATGACAGGAAAAACCATACCACAAAATTCTTGGTATACAATATGAAAATAATTGTTAATCATGAAAATCCCATGACAAAATTGGGTGGACAAAAAAAGGACTTAGGCATGGTAAGATAACACTGACTGTATCACACTGAGAGGAGGACATAAAAACAAAGGCGAAGGGGAGTGATTCAGATGAAGCAGCTATAATTTATTTGATCATTCAGGCCTTGTGGACTCACTGTGTTGAAGTAGAAAGTCCACTTGGCCTCACGTTGTAACAACATTTGATCCCAGTCACCTCCCCATACCGGTTTTGTTACCCTTTCAATGGCCATAAATTTAAGATGTTTAACCTGGCCATTATGCATGGTATTGACATGCCGAGAGACAGAAGTATCTCTCCCATGTTCCACGTCACCAATGTGTTCCAACACTCTTCTTTTAAACTCCCTGATGGTCTTTCCAACATATTCAATACCACAAACACAGGATACCTTATAGACCACTCCCTTGGTGCTACAATTCATAAACTGATTGATCTTGTAGCTTTGACCCGTGACATTACTCACAAATTTCGTGCCAGTACCGATGTATTGGCAGGCCGCACAATGACCACATTTATAACAGCCCGTTACATTGCTTCTGAGCCAGGTCTCATTAACAGGACTAACAAAATGACTGTGAACCAATCTGTGATTAAGCGAACGGGCTTTTCTGTAGGTGATAGCGGGGGTGTCACGGAGGTAGTTAGAGATGTCAGAGTCCATTTGTAAAATGGACCAATGTTTTTTAATGATCTCCCTTACGTACGTAGCCCCATTATCAAAGGTGGTAATAAAACGTACTGCATCATTATCCTGTGTATTGGTAGTGGGATTCAAAAGTGCTGTTCTGTCTCTGCTCCTAGCTTCATGGTAGGCCTTCTTAAGAATTGTGGATGGGTACCCCCTATCTTGAAAATTGCTCCTCAATTTCCTTGCATGGGCCTCAAAGGTTGCATCATCCGAGCAGTTCCTCCGGACCCTGAGGTACTGTCCCTTAGGGATCCCCCTTTTTAGATGATCTGGATGATGACTATTCCAGTGGAGTAGGGCATTTGTAGCTGTGGGCTTTTTATAATTAGATGTAACTAAATTACCATTAGCCCTCCCTTGGTAATGATAATATCCAAAAAGGGTAAAGAGGAAGACTCAATTACAGATGTAAAAAAAGGCCGATATTATTGTGGTTAAGTCTGTCTACGAAACTCTCAAAGTCATTGATGGAGCCAGTCCAAATTAGAAACACATCATCTATGTATCGTGTCCAAATTTCCGGGACACGACACATAGAGAAGTCGCCCCCAGAGTCATCACTCCAGACTACAGTTTCCTCCCACCAGCCGAGGAAGAGGTTAGCATAGGCTGGGGCACAGGGACTGCCCATGGCCGTCCCCCTCAGCTGGTGGTAGATCCTTCGGTCAAAGGTGAAGACATTGTGTGTTAGACAAAACCTCAGGAGCTTTAAAATAAAGTGGTTGTGTTCTCGAAATTGGCATCCTCTCATTTGTAAGAAGAAATTTACAGCCTCCAGACCCTTTTCATGAGGGATGGAGGAATAGAGGGCCTCCACGTCTATACTTGCCAGGTAGGCATCAGGTTCAATAGTAAGACCCTCCAGGCGGCGAAGGAGATCGGGAGTATCTTTAACAAAAGATTGTAAAGCCGACACAAAAGGGCACAAAACACGGTCCAAATAAATACCTGCATTTTGACACAAACTGCCTACCCCAGACACAATGGGCCTACCTTTTAATGGGTTAAGGCCCTTGTGTACCTTGGGGAGGCAGTAAAAAGTAGCCATAACGGGATGACAAGGGAGAATGAAGTCAAACTCGGTTTTACTTATGACGCCACTCTCCAACCCCTCCTGCAGGATAAGGCGAAGTTCCTCCCAATACTCTATACTTGGATCACGTGGAAAAATCTCATAGGAGTTCCCATCCGAGAGAATGAGTTCACACATTTGTTGGTAGTGGGTTGTGTTTAGAATGACCACATTGCCACCCTTGTCTGAGGGCTTTATGACAATGGAGTCATCACATTCGAGACGGTTAATTGCTTCCATCTCTTTCTTTGTGCAGTTGAATTTACACGAAACACGAGATTGAGACAAGTTTATCAAAATCTGATGTAACAAGATTAGAAAAAATGTCAATAGCTGAGAGATCACCGGTTGGAGGAGGCATTTTATGGCTTTTCTCCTTTAACTGTGTAAAGGGGCCTATGCCTTGTAAATTAGGGTCACTCTCTCCAATACTATGTAACAATCTTACATCAGCTAACATATCTATTGGAATGCCAAGTTCAGAGCAGGTACGAGATTCCTGCTTATGGAAATATTTTTTCCATTTCACTTTGCGCAAAAAGAGATTCAGGTCCTTTACAGCTCTGAAAAGGTCGAAGTCACTATTGGGGACAAAAGAAAGGCCTTTCTTCAATACAGACACTTCATCGGCATCAATATCTCTAACCGAAAGATTAATAATCTGAATGTTTTTATCAGTAACTGGACTACCAGGGTCAACAGTGGAATCGGTTGTGGAATGTGCCTTTAGAATTATTTCCTCACTTGGAGGGGTCTGTTTCTTAAAGCATAGACCTGATCTAAAAAACCACCACTAGAGGTATTATCTGATCTATCAGAGTGACCTTTTGCTCCTCGGCCCCTTCCTCTCCCCCGATTTCTGCCCTTGTTGGATTTACTCCTATTTTCGGGCTCTGAGAAATCAGTGTCTGTCGAAGACAATTCTGTGTCACGATCAGGGGGGGTAGATCTAGGGGTCAATACCAAGTAGGCCTTATTGTCCTTAAAGTCCTGTGTGTCGCGCATATATTGGCGATGTTTCCTCTCCTTAAGGTGGTATTGGAAACGCTCAATATGTGTCTGTAACTTGGTTTCCTTTACCGCAAAGTCAGTTTCTGTAGAGAATTTTTTTGTTATCTCTATCTGTTCTCTGAGCTTGTCATTCAAAGCGGCTAAAGAAATCTTCTCTTCCTCAAGCAATAATTGCATGAAGCGGAGAGAACTCTCTTTCCCACTTGTGTGTGAATGTGGGGCTTTTATGTCGGTTGCCTGCTGACAGATTGATACGTAAACCTCGCGGAACAATTTTAGCCTTCAGATAGCTCTCCAAGCTTTGGACCTCCCACCATGAGGTGATTTGGTCCCGATAGATTTGCTGGAGTTCCTTGAAGGCTACATTAAAAGTGGGGAGGTATTTTTTTTTAACAAATGCCTGGTCTGAGAACACCTCCTTGGCCTCTGATATCCAACTCTCAGTATTAAGGCCCACAGTCAAAAAGCCGGCCATATCCTGAATAATAGACTAGAGAAAAGCAAAATCTATATACTGACTGTAAGTCACATAGACAAAACCACTATAAATTATATGTAACAAAGCATAAGTGGAAAGAATAAAACATAACTTTTATTATAACTAAAGCCACACAAAAAAACAAAACCAAACACCCAAGTGAATAAAAACTGGGACAAAGTCTTTAACCCAATGGTATGGTAACCATAAAGACCAGTTATCCCCTAACAGGATTATATGATTTCATTTATAGAACATTTAGAGAAATCAAAATGACACTAGGATATATCCTGTAAGAAAGCTGAAGTCAAGAAACATATATAACACTCAGCATCATATACCTAGTTACATGTAAAAACACTGAGTTACCAGCAGTAGACGCATATGATATGACCAGTACCACTGGTGGCTATATGCATAGTAAAAAAAGGAACAATCTCACCCGTTCCAAGGTGTAGGCAAAGGAGCACCGGATAGCCTCTAGTCAGGGGATAATCCAGAAAAGAAGAGAAGACAGTCCCTATGTCAGTCCCTATGGGGCTATCAGTAAGCTATCCCCAGAGCTCCTGCCCTTACAAGGGCAGTCCACAGCTACCCCTATATACACATGCCCTGCACTCTCCCTATATAGTCCATCCCGACGCGTTTCATCCAAGCTGATTCTTCAGGGGACTTGCTTGTGCATGGAGATAAAGTGCCTATGTGCTAGGAAGGAGGGACATAAAGTCCTGCCACCCTCTATGCTGTCCTGCAGAGAGTGGTGAAGGCGTAGGGCTTGTATTTAAATAACAAAGGGGGAGGTGGAAAAGTCATGACCACTTCCCTTTGGGTAATCATATGACGGCTGTAAGTAACCATGGCAACGTTAAAACAAAAACATGTGGAAGACCTACTATTTGATGGCGTCCTGCCGTACTCCCACTCGAGAGGCCCACGTGGCTCCCCGCATTCCCGGTGCACTTACTATACAAGTGACGTCACACGCTAAAGATCATAAGGCTAGTGACCTGCAGATGGAGAACACAAGACGCTTCCTGTCTTGCGTACTGACGCCAGCGAGAAGCGTTCCCTAGTGATAGAGCCACCGTGCTGTAAGCTAATGGCGCCGCTCACACTCCCTGTCAGGTGCGCTCACACCGGAAGTGAGTGTTGCCAGGCAACCCAAGACGCAAGGCTGTATGCCTATAGCGCTGCCGGCAAAACACGCTAGAAAGTACCGGTGATCATGCGGTAAGGACTAAAAGTAGTGGGAAATGCCTCAGAATATATTAAAGATTAAAATTAACAACAGGCGCCTAACTCAATAGTGAGTATCCCGTACAGCAAAAAACTCACCGAAAGTCCACATCACTTGGCAACCAGGCGCCACTAAGGGCTATGATAGATGCTACAACTAAACGTACAATAGCCCAATGAAAAGCCGGCAGGTATAAACAAGGACTATAAAGCCACATATTTGCAATGGTTACAGGGGCTAAAAATAATTAGCCAAAGGATAAATAGTGCCACATAGGACAGGAAAAACCATACCACAAAATTCTTGGTATACAATATGAAAATAATTGTTCATCATGAAAATCCCATGACAAAATTGGGTGGACAAAAAAAGGACTTAGGCATGGTAAGATAACACTGACTATCACACTGAGAGGAGGACATAAAAACAAAGGCGAAGGGGAGTGATTCAGATGAAGCAGCTATAATTTATTTGATCATTCAGGCCTTGTGGACTCACTGTGTTCAAGTAGAAAGTCCACTTGGCCTCACGTTGTAACAACATTTGATCCCAGTCACCTCCCCGTACCGGTTTTGTTACCCTTTCAATGGCCATAAATTTAAGATGTTTAACCTGGCCATTATGCATGGTATTGACATGCCGAGAGACAGAAGTATCTCTCCCATGTTCCACGTCACCAATGTGTTCCAACACTCTTCTTTTAAACTCCCTGATGGTCTTTCCAACATATTCAATACCACAAACACAGGATACCTTATAGACCACTCCTTTGGTGCTACAATTCATAAACTGATTGATCTTGTAGCTTTGACCCGTGACGTTACTCACAAATTTCGTGCCAGTACCGATGTATTGGCAGGCCGCACAATGACCACATTTATAACAGCCCGTTACATTGCTTCTGAGCCAGGTCTCATTAACAGGACTAACAAAATGACTGTGAACCAATCTGTCATTAAGCGAAGACATATCCACCATGCCGGAGCTCCTGCTCAGTTGAGTAGAATGGCTGCTGGAACGTCCACTCCTCCGAGATGAGGCATCATGCTGCATCTCCTTCCTCTGTCTTCTTGGCTGTTGCTGCTGGTGCGGTGGTTCGCTGTCCTGTGCCTCCATTCCTACAAGGGAATTCCTATGCCTCAGAGAGCATCTTACGCTGCTCCCCTTTGAAGCTGGCCGCCCAGCGTTCCCTTGTGCTTCTTCCTGTCTGCTCACCGGAAGTTCCTCTGATCATGTAACCGCCGGACGAGTCATCAGGGGTGCTCCGGCACGTTCCCGCTCATGCTCAGACAGGACTCCCAGAGCCGACACCGGAGTATGGTATGACGGCTGCGCTCCCCTCTGCTCACCCTCCAAGACACGTCGGTCCCAGCGGTGGTAGCAGCAGGACCCTGCACCAGCTGTGGCAGGGGATTCCCACTGCCTGTATTGGTCTGGCCAAGCCTGGACATCATATTTTTTTCTTCAAACTTCAGGTACGCCATACTGAAGGTTTCCCGTCGGGGACAGGAAACCAACTGATGCAAGGGAGAGGTACCACCCTTTTTATCTGTAGGTTTCCTGTCCCTGAAGGGCAAATACCCTCTCTGTGTGGTGCTGTCATGAGGGAAGGAGAAAATACATGTTATAAAGGTTACAATTTGCCAAAGAACATACTGACTTGCCTGAAGAAAAGTGGCACAACATTCTATGGACAGATCAGAGCAAGATTGTTCTTATTGGGACTAAAGGCCACAGACAGTTTGTGAGGACCCATTCAAGCCACTGTGAAGACTGTAAAACATGGAGGTGCAGGCATGTTTCACATACTATGGAGTTTGACCCATTTATCGCATACCGGACATCATGGACCATTTTCAATACATAAAAATAGTGGAAGAGGCCGTGTTGCCTTATGCTGAAGAAGAAATGCCCTTGAAATGGACAAGAACATCAACCACACCAGCTAACAGGCAACATCCTGGTTTCAGACCAAAAAGATTGATGTTATGATGTGGCCAGCCCAGTCCCCAGACCTCAATCCGATTGAGAATTTGGGGAGTGACATAAAAAAATGCTGTTTTTAATACAGAAACTAAAAATGCAAAAGAGCTGTAGAATGTAGTCCAGTTAGCTTGGTCAGATGTTAGTTGACTCCATGCCACACAGATGTAAAGCAGTTAAAAGAAATAAAGGTTACACAACTAAATATTAGTTCAGTGATTAACAGAAAAGCTAAATCTGTAAACAACTTTCAGTTTATACTGAAAATATTTGAGTGTTTTCATTTGGAATTGAATGAACAGTGCTCCCAGTGCCTTTGTGTATATGGAAATAAATGCTATTATGAGGATAGAGCTTTTTCTCAGATGTTTTAAACACACTGCTATTATTTTTGTCATGAGTAAACCATGACTGTGAAGTAAAACACTAAGATGGGAGATAATAAAACAATAGGTTTTCTCACCTTGTGTGGTTGTGTGAAGACACAAAGGTTTAGATAGCCAGCTCCAGCTGCCCTGTGGCTGGGGGAATGATCCTCCAGATGGAAATGACTAAGGCTACGTTCACATTTGCGTTGTGCGCCGCAGCGTCGGCGCCGCAGCGCACAACGCAAACAAAAACGCAGCAAAACGCATGCACAACGCTGCGTTTTGCGCCGCATGCGTCGTTTTTTTCATTGAATTTGGACGCAGCAAAAATGCAACTTGCTGCGTCCTCTGCGCCCCGACGCGGGCGCCGCAGCGACGCATGCGGCGCAAAACGCAAGTGCGCCGCATGTCCATGCGCCCCCATGTTAAATATAGGGGCGCATGACGCATGCGGCGCCGCTGCGGCGCCCGACGCTGCGGCGCTGGCCGCAAATGTGAACGTAGCCTAAAACAGCATAAAAACAGGTTTAAAAATTGGCTGCGCTGCTGGAAAGAAGTCTCTTGCTGCGATATTCTTAGAAGGTTCTTTATTGTCCACTGTGCATTTCAATGCCATACTTTTTTTTTACACTTGATAAAGATGCCAGTACAGCATTGAAATGCGTAGTGAACAATAAAAACCTTCTAATAATATTGCAGAAAGAGACTTCTTTCCAGCAGTGCAGCCAATTTTTAAAGGTGTAATTATTTTGCACATAACTGTATTTTTCTCGGAAGGTGATTGATCCACTTGAGGTGAACTACATTTTTTGCAAGGGAGGTAGATTATCTTGATGTTTAGAAATCTTTTGTCCTTGATCTAATTCCTGACAGCTCTCATAATTTTCACTTCATTTTCTGATCCCCTTTGGTGAACATCTGAAATGGATAAAACAGAGTTTTCTTCCCAGCAGAATACTTCTGAAGCCAAGGATCGTGAATATAAGTGTGGGAGAAGTGATGTGACACGTGAAGATTCTTTCATAACTATTTTTTTTAGATGAATTTATCTAATTTCATTCCCTAAAATTGTTCTCAATTTCAATTTTCTGTAGTTTGAGGACATCTTTTGGATTAATGAAGACCCAGGTTCCCAAAAGATAATGATCTTGTACCATACCTAAGATACACATTTACTTTCTTAAGGAACATCTGTTCCATTATTGAAAAAGTTTTCTGTCTGATCTCTCACTGTTTTGTTTGTGGAGTGAAAAACAAAATTGATAGGAGGAATCAAGAAGAACACCTAAATATACAAGAGGTCAAAATTGTTGGTACCCCTCGTTTAATGACAAAAACCCCCACAATGAATCTGACAAAAGTAATAATGAATAAAAGATCTATGAAAATAAACAAATGAGAGTGAGACATGCCTTTTCAACCATGCTTCCACAGAAATAAAAAAAAAAATAAAACTCATGAAACAGGCCTGGACAGAAATGATGGTACCCTTAACTTAACCCCTTAACCCCCAAGGGTGGTTTGCACGTTAATGACCGGGCCAATTTTTACAATTCTGACCACTGTCCCTTTATGAGGTTATAACTCTGGAACGCTTCAACGTATCCTGATGATTCTGACAATGTTTTCTCCTGACATATTGTACTTCATGATAGTGGTAAAATTTATTTGATATTACCTGCGTTTATTTGTGAAAAAAATGGAAATTTGGTGAAAATTTAGAAAATTTCGCAATTTTCCAACTTTGAATTTTCATGCCCTTAAATCACAGAGATATGTCACACAAAATACTTAATAAGTAACATTTCACACATGTCTACTTTACATCAGCACAATTTTGAAATCACATTTTTTTTTGTTAGGGAGTTATAACAGTTAAAAATTGACCAGCAATTTCTCATTTTTACAACACCATTTTTTCTTTGGGACCACATCACATTTGAAGTCATTTTGAGGGGTCTATATGATAGAAAATAACCAAGTGTGACACCATTCTAAAAACTGCACCCCTCAAGCTGCTCAAAACCACATTCAAGAAGTTATTAACCCTTCAGGTGTTTCACAGGAATTTTTGGAATGTTTAAAAAAATGAACATTTAACTTTTTTTCACACAAAATTTACTTCAGCTCCAATTTGTTTTATTTTACCAAGGGTAACAGGAGAAAATGGACCCCAAAAGTTGTACAATTTGTCCTGAGTACGCCGATACCCCAAATGTGGGCGTAAATCACTGTTTGGGCACATGGCAAATCTCGGAAGGGAAGGAGCGCCGTTTGACTTTTCAATGCAAAATCGACTGGAATTGAGATGGGACGCCATGTTGCGTTTGGAGAGCCCCTGATGTGCCAAAACATTGAAACACCCCCATAAGTGACACCATTTTGGAAAGTAGACCCCCTAAGGAACTTATATAGATGTGTGATGCGCACTTTAACCCACCAAGTGCGTCACAGAAGTTTATAATGTAGAGCCGTAAAAATAAAAAATCATATTTTTTCACAAAAATGATCTTTTTGCCCCCAATTTTTTTATTTTCCCAAGGGTAAGAGAAGAAATTGGACCCCAAAAGTTGTTGTTCAATTTGTCCTGAGTATGCTGATAGTCGATATGTGGTGGTAAACCACTGTTTGGACGCATGGCAGAGCTCAGAAGGGAAGGAGCACTGTTTTACTTTTTCAATGCAGAATTGGCTGGAATTGAGATCGGACGCCATGTTGCGTTTGGAGAGCCCTTGATGTGCCTAAAAGCCCCCAATTCTAACTGAAACCCTAACCCAAACACACCCCTAACCCTAGTCCCAACTCTACCGATAACCCTAACCACACCCCTAACCCGAACATGCCCCTAACCCCAACCACACCCCTAACCACAACACACCCCTAACCCCAACAGACTCCTAACCCTAATCCCAACCCTAACCACACCCCTAACTCCAACACACCCCTAATTCCAACCTTAAGCCTAACCACACCCCTAACCCTGACACACCCCTAACCCTAATCCCAACCGAAAATGTAACCCTAACCCTAACTTTAGCCCCAACCCTAACCCTAACTTTAGCCCCAATCCTAACCTTAACTTTAGCCCCAACCATAACTGTAGCCCTAGCCCCAACCTTATCCCTGACCCTAGCCCTAGCCCCAACCCTAACCCTAATGGGAAAATGGAAATAAATACATTTTTTTATTTTATTATTTTTCCCTAAGGGGGTGATGAAGGGAGGTTTGATTTACTTTTATAGCAGATTTTTTAGCGGATTTTTGTGATTGGCAGCCGTCACACCCTAAAAGACGCTTTTTATTGCAAAAAAATAGTTTTTGCGTCTCCACATTTTGAGAGCTATAATTTTTCAATATTTTGGTCCACAGAGTCATGTGAGGTCTTGTTTTTTGTGGGACGAGCTGACTTTTTTATGGGTACCATTTTCAGGCACGTGACATTTTTTGATCGCTTTTTATGCCGATTTTTGTGAGGCAGAATGACCAAAAACCAACTATTCATTAATTTCTTTTTGGGGGGTGTGCTTATACCGTTCCACATTTGGTAAAATTGATAAAGCAGTTTTATTTTTCGGGTCAGTACGATTACAGTAATACCTCATTTATATCAATTTTATGTTTTGGTGCTTTTATATGATAAAAACTATTTTATAGAAAAAATAATTATTTTTGCATCACTTTATTCTGAGGACTATAACTTTTTTATTTTTTCGCTGATGATGCTATAAGGTGGGTGTTGTTTTTGCGGGACAAGATGACGTTTTCAGCGGTACCATGGTTAATTATATCCGTCTTTTTGATCGCGTGTTATTCCACTTTTTGTTCGGTCGGTATGATAATAAAGCGTTTTTTGCCTTGTTTTTTTTTTTACAGTGATCACTGAAGGGGTTAACTAGTGGGACAGTTTTATAGGTCGGGCCATTACGGATGCGGCGATACTAAATATGTGTACTTTTATTGTTTTTTTGTGTTTTTTTTAGATAAATGTATTTATGGGAACAATGTATATTTTTTCTTTAGTAATATTTAGGAATTTTTTTTTTTTTACATGTGCGAATATTTTGTTTTTTTTACTTTATAACATTGCCCCGGGGGGGGGGGGGGGGGGGGGAAGCATCATGTCATAGGGTCAGATCGCTGATCTAACACTTTGCAGAGCACTGTGTCAGATCAGTGATCTGACAGGCACTGCAGGGACACTTGCAAACGCTTGCTCTGAGCAGGCGCCTGCAAGCCACCCCCCTGCAGGACCTGGAAGCAGCCCCGCGGCCATATTGGTTCCGGGGTCTGCAGGGAGGAGGAGGTAGGAGACCCTCGGAGCAATGCGGTCACATCGCCAAAGTGCTTGTCAGCCAAAAGCCAAAATTTCCATCTCCAAAAAGCTTGTCAGCAGAGGGAAGCATGCAGTGCTCTAAAATTTCCTGGTAGACGGCTGCGCTGACTTTGGTCTTGAGAAAACACAGTGGACCTACCCCAGCAGATGACATGGCTCCCCAAACCATCACTGATTGTGAAAACTTCACACTAGACCTCAAGCAGCTTGGATTGTGGCATCTCCACTCTTCCTCCAGACTCTGGGACCTTGATTTACAAATTAAATGTAAAACTTACTTTCATCTGAAAACAACACCTTGAACCACTGAGCAACAGTGCAGTTCTTTTTCTCTTTGGCCCAGGTAAGATGCTTCTGGCGTTGTCTATTGGTCATGAGTGGCTTGACACAAGGAATTCGACACTTGTAGCCCATGTACTGGATACATCTGTGTGTAGTGGATCTTGAAGCAATGACTCCAGCACCAGTCCAAAAGGATGCAGTATCCACCGCAAGTTCGCAGTGGTCTTGCGGTGGATACCGCATCCTTTTGCTTTGTCTTCCTGCAATTCTTTTCTGCGATTCGATTGGCCATCCGTGCGGCCTCCATTTATATTATCAACATTCCTACCTCCTAGCTCCTATACTGATGCAAAGGTCTTTTCCTATGAAGGTTTTTTACCATATATACCTATTCCCTGCTTATACTAGTACACTTATGAAGGTCCTTGCAGATCGAAACATTTGTGACTACTGTATGTATTACATTAAATACCCCTTTTGCATCACATCTTTTGGAGTGTGCTAAGTATATGCCATTTCACTTACTAAGGTTTGGGAACCTATTCTTAAGCACCTCCCCTTCAGGCTGTGCTGGACATTTTCTTTACTAATGACTGCCTTCTGGACATCTGTCAAGTCAGCAGTCTTCCCCATGATTGTGGAGCCTACTGAAACAGACTTTCAGTAGGACCTTTTTAAACGCTTACTGAGATAATGAGTTTTGGGTTTATATTGGCTGTAAGCCATAATCATCATCATAAACAGAAATAAACAATTGAAATAGATCACTCTGTTTGTAATGACTCTATATGAGTTTTACTTTTTGTATTGAAGAACTGAAATAAATTAACATTTTGATGATATTCTAATTTAGTGACAAGCACTTGTATAGAAGCATGTATAGATAGATTTAATTAGTATTTGGTACCATTGGACTTAAACTGAATGACTTGGGTCAAACATTTGGGATAGGCTTCCACAAGATTCTCACAATAGTTGGTTGGAATTTGGGCCCATTCCTCCTGACAAAACTGGTGTAATTGATTCAGGTTTGTAGGTCGTCTTGCTCGCACATGCCTTTTCAGCTTTGCCCATACATTTTCAATAGAATTGAGGTCAGGGCTTTGTGATGGCTACTCCAAAACATTGACTGTTATCCTTAAGCCACTTTGTTACCATTTTGGCAGTATGCTTTGGGTGATTGTCCATTTGGAAGCTTCCAAACACATAACATCATCATATGGACAGTCCATAATTGTTTAAAGGCACACTTATCTTAGTGTATGTAAACTTTTGACTTTGGAGTAATAAAAATGCCTTAAAACATTCTCTCTCATTTTTCTGGCATTTTGGGAAATATTATAAATTATGGTAATCCTAATTGTAAAAATATATATGTAAAGCCAGAGTTTTCAGTCTGAAAATGTTGAAAACAAAGCAATCAAAAGTCATATGCACCCAAAGTCTACTTCCAGGTCATCCTCTCTATGAACTGGTGTCCAGAAATGAACTGCACATTCCAGATGAGGTCAAACTAATATTTTGCAAATACCTGACATTGTCCTGCTGGCCTTATAAGCTGCTGATTCACATTGCAAGCTGTTATGTAGTCTGTCATCTATAAGTACACCTAGATCTTTAATCTACAGTTAAATCTGCTAGTTTTACACACCCTTTTTTGCGTGCTGAGCTGACATTTTTAATATCATTTGGTGCAGATGCGATCTTTTTATCCCCCGTTATTGCATTTTAATGCAATATCGTGGCGACCAATAAAACGTAATTCTGGCGTTTTTACTTTTTTTCTCGCTACACATTTTAGCGATCAGGCTAGTACTTTTTTTTATTGATAGATCGGGTGATTCTGAATGCGGCGATACCAAATATGTGTATGCTTGACTTTTTTTTATTGCTTTATTTTGAATGGGGCAAAAGGGGAGTGATTTGAACTTTTATATTTTTTTAAGATTTTTAAAAACTTTTTTGTTTACTTTTTGCATGCTTGAATAGTCTTCATGGGAGATTAGAAGCTGCACTTGTCCGATCGGCACTGCTACATACAGACAATCCGATTACTTGCTATCCAGCAGTGAAACCATAGAGGTCTGCATGAGACCGCTGGTTGTTATGCCAACCCATCGGGGACCCTCACGTATGCTCTGGAGAAAAGACTGCCCAGTTTCTGTTTGATATACCAGAATACCTCTGGTCCAAATGGACCAGCAGATGCAGGCTGCCTGTCTATGCCTGCATGTTAGAGTTGATCTAAAGCCTGGTGCCCTTTTGCCTAGAAAGCCACAGTATCTATTCAGCATGACACAGGCAGATGTAATATCCAAGAGAGTGAAGTTATTTTTAGAAAAAGGGGTTATTGTTGAAATTACATCACCATGCAATACCCCACTGTTCCCAGTCAAGAAAAAGGTAGAGAAAGGTCATCTTGCCCAGTACCACGTGGTCCATGACTTGCGGGTTGTTAATGAGGACACTGTCCTCAATACGCCTATTGTGCCTAACCCGCATACCCTATTGGCAGAGATCCACACTCGGCCACCCATTTCACAGTCATTGATCTAGATCAGTGTTCCCCAAGTCCGGTCCTCAAGAGCCACCAACAGGTCATGTTTGAGGAGTTCCTTAGTATTGCACAGGTGATAATTGCATCACCTGGACAGGCAAGCATTCAATGACCTGTGCAATACTAAGGAAATCCTCAAAACATGACCTGTTGGTGGCTCTTGAGGACCGGAGTTGGGGAACACTGATCTAGATAATGCTTTTTTCTCACCATTCAACCCGGATTCATGGCATTTGTTTGCCTTCACACACCAGAGCAAACAGTATGCCTGGGTGGTATTCCCCGAAGTTGACCAAAATTCACCCAGCCAATACATGGCTGCAATGTCTTCAGTTCATGGCACAGACCAGCCGACCAGGCATTCTCCAGTATGCCAGTGAATCATTCTTTGCTGCCCCAGTAAAGAGGATTGTATTGAAAATACTCTATCCCTTCTACAGTCCCTTCCAAACAGTGGCCGCAAAGCTTCTAAAAGGAAACTCCAGTTTTGCTGTACAACTGTCATGTTTTTGGGTCACTGTATTTCTGATACGGTGAAGCACCTCACTACAGATAAAAGGAAGGCTGTTGAGGTTCTCACTCCTTATTCCAATCCTGCAGCCCTGAGAACTTTTCTTAGCCTTGTTTCATATTGCCACCCATGGTTTCAAAATACCTCAGCCCTTATGCAGCCTCGATATGATTGCTTATCCACCCAGCCTTTCTAACTTACGTCTGAAGCCCTAGAAAAACTTTTATACCATTAAACTGACAATCATTTTCGTTCGAGCCCTCGGCCTTCGGGACTACTCAAAATCTTTCAGGCTGTACTGTCATGAACAGCAAGGCCATGCTTTTGGTGTACTCACTAGTGATGTGCGAGTATACCCGTTGCTCGGGTGGTCTCGGACTATTTGTTAGTGCTCGAAGATTTAGTTTTCGTTGCTGCAGCAGCATGATTTACGGCTGCTAGACAGGCTGAATACATGTGAGGAATGCCTGTTTGTTAGGGAATTCCCACATGTATTCAGGCTGTCCAATCATGCAGCTGAGGTGACGAAAACGAAATCTCCGAGCACTAACAACTACTCGGAAATCACCCGAGCATGCTCAAGAAAACCCAAGCAATGAGTATACTCGCTCATCACTAGTACTCACCCAAGCCCATGGCGGTCAACAGCGACCAGTGGCCAACTACTCCACCTTCCTAGACCCTACGGCAAGAGGTGTTCCCTCTTGTTTGAGAGCCATAAATGCTGTGCAGCTCCTCTTGGATAAGTCTGCTGAAATTGTTCTGACTTTCTCCCTCACTATTTATGTCCTTCATGATGTTACTGCCATTCTTTCTCAAGTACAACCAAAACATCTCAGTACTGCTTGCCATTAGCGATGAGCATGCGTGCTCATCACTACTTGTCACTCACTCGAGCATCAGTGTGCTCGTCACTTAGTGAACATTTTTTGAATGCTCAAGTGGAAGCTCGAGTCCTCGCCCCACATGTTTGGTTATTTAAGGCAGCCAATAAACATGCAGGGATTGCCTGCCAGTCACTGTAATGATGTAGCCATCTTAGTTGTGGCATTAATGTGATTGACTGGCTGCATAGCGTCATCGGGTCTATATAAGACTCATGAAGCCATGCTCGGCACACTGTAACCCAGAAACAGGCAGAGCAGGGAGAGGTGCTGCTGAAAGAGGGACAGAATTGTATCTGCATATAGGCAGGGTTTCAATCACATTTATATTTCTTTCAACTACAACAACAGCCCTTCTTAGGGCTAATTATAATCAATAGGGCAAAATTGTGTGTTCTAGTATTCCTGACAATTTTTTACAGCAGACAAATGTTATATACCATTTATACTGTGCCAGTCATGCATCAAAATAAAAAAGCCAGAAATGGTAGGTTAGAAATATATCACTATATTGCTCCAGCACTGTAACAAGTCCATGTGAAGTGGCCAAATTTGTGTGCTCTAGTATTCCTGCCAATTTGTTAAAGTTGACAAATATTATACGCCATTTATACTGCGCCAGTTGTGTATCAAAATAAAAAAGCCAGAGTTAGTTGGTTGGAAAAAGCATCACTACATTGCTCTGGCATTGTAACAAGTCCATCTGAGTTGAACAAATTTTTGTGTGCTAATATTCCTGCAAATTTTTTTCCACAGTGAAATATACAGCATTTATACTGCACCAGTTGTGCATCAAAACAAAAAAAACCAGACTTGGCTGGTTAGAAATAGTATTGCTATATTGATACTGCTGTGTAAGAAGGCCATCTGAGGTGAGAAAATTTTCTTGTGCTAGTATACTGAAAAGTTATTTCAGCAATGAAATATTATAAGGCATTTATACTGCTCCAGATGTGCGTTAAAACATAAAGCGTATGACAGGCATGTAGTCAGGGATTATTGCATTATAAATTCTTAGCCTTTCTGCTGCTTTTTCCATGCACTCAGTGACCGATTCATGTTTTTACGGTGATCTTCTGTATTCAGAAATTCATCAACACTTTCAGTGTTACTTGCTTTCCTCAAGAGTTTGTTTCTGCCATGTACAAGAAAAGATATTTTCAGTGCTAGTGTAAATTCCTTATATATTCTACAATAATACCACTCTTAACTGCAATTCATGTAGGGTAAGGTGTGTCAGTAGGTATAGCGTATAAGAGGCATCTCGTCAAGATTGTTGCTTCATAAATTCTAAATCTTGCTGTTGCTTTTTCTCAGGTTCTCGTTGACCAATTTTTTTTTACAGCAATGTGTACTCAGAAATTTATCAAAGCAGGCAAAATTAAATGATTTAATGTGTCCATTCGCAGTTTCTCTGTAGCATCTGTATGAGGTATTGATGGGAGACGATACTAGAGCTGCAATTACCACTACTGAACGCTCTAGTGCTTTGTTTCCATCCATTTCTTGAGGCTTCTTGACATATGTTTGGGGTCATGGCCTGCTATAACACCCAAGACCCAGGATGGAAATCCACCTTTCTGACTCTGGGCACTACATTGCAACTAAAAATCCTTTGGGAATCTTCACATTTCATGATGCCTTGCACACAATCCAAGGCACCCAGTGCCAGAAGCAGCAAAATAACTCCAAAATATCTTTGAACCTCCACCATATGTGACTGTAACTACTGTGTTCTTTTACTTGGAGGCCTCATTCCAATTACAGTAAACAGTAGAATGATATGATTTATGTCATGGTTTACTGGGTTTTCGGGTCAGGTAGTTGCAGGGTTAACTCGGATGGCCTCTTTCTGGGTCCTGGGAGGCTTTCTATAGCCTATGAGGTCAATCTTTGTTGTTTATACTCTGACCCTTGGCTGAGTTTTTGACCCTGGTGTGCCTCTGCTTTGTGCATGAATGTTATAAAGGAAGATTTTATCTTCCTGTATAACATTCCTGTTATGGTCGCTTGTCGACCTGTGGATCTGCAGCAGCTGGCATATACACGCTTTCATTACACTACAATCAGGTGAGCAGTAGTGATGAGCGAGCACTAAAATACTCGGGTCGAGCAGATTAGAATACTTGGGTACTCGACCCGAGCAACGAGCCCAATGTAAGTCTATGGGAGACCCGAGTATTTTTACCCCGATCCCCCCCGGGGTCCTTTTAAGGTCTAAAAATGTCTGAAAATGATGGAAACACTGCTCAAATGACACAGGAACATCATGGTAATTGCCCCTGGAAGCATTCCTGACTCCTAGTTCACAGCTTTGAACAATTTTTTCCGAGATTCATGCCATTTTTCCCTTTGCCACAAAAAACACACTAAAATGAAACCAAAATGGATTTTGCTGTCAAATATGTTAAGGCACATCCTAAAATGCCCAAACTTGGAGTACGCAGATATATGATGCCTATCACGGAAATACCACACTGCCAAATATGTGGCCTGTATTTTTTGTATGAAACTTATGCCTGTCAAGCTATGATTTTTCCACCACGAATTCAGCAAGTCTCAGTCTGACATAAGACTGTCTTAAATTTTTTTGGGGGGTTTGTAGAATTTTTTTAAATGCAAAATAGTGCTGTATATAAGTAGAGTCACAGACAGCAAAAACAGTGGAAAACTGGCCTAAAATGCCCAAACTTGGAGCACGCAGATATATGAGGCCTGTCACGGAAATACCACACTGCCAAATATGTGGCCTGTATTTTTTTTTTATGCAAAATAGTGCTGTATATAAGTAGACTCACAGATAGCAAAAACAGTGGAAAACTGGCCTAAAATGCCCAAACTTGGAGCACGCAGATATATTATTATTATTATTATTTATTGTTATAGCGCCATTTATTCCATGACGCTTTACATGTGAGGAGGGGTATACATAATAAAAACAAGTACAATAATCTTAAACAATACAAGTCATAACTGGTACAGGAGGAGAGAGGACCCTGCCTGCGAAGGCTCACAATCTACAAGGGATGGGTGAGAATACAGTAGGCGAGGATAGAGCTGGTCATGCAGCGGTTTGGTCGATCGGTGGTTACTGCAGGTTGTAGGCTTGTCGGAAGAGGTGGGTCTTCAGGCTCTTTTTGAAGGTTTTGATGGTAGGCGAGAGTCTGATGTGTTGTGGCAGAGGGTTCCAGAGTCAGAGTAGGGGTGATACGCGAGAGAAATCTTGTATACGATTGTGGGAAGAGATAAGAGGGGAGTAGAGAAGGAGATCTTGTGAAGATCTGAGTTTGCGTGTAGGAAAGTACCGGGAGACGAGGTCACAGATGTATGGAGGAGACAGTTTGTGGATGGCTTTGTATGTCATGGTTAGGGTTTTGTTGTGAAATTGGATTCTGGGCTCCCCCGGTGGCCACTGGTGGAATTGAACTTGTGTGCATCATCCTCTCTGTTCACCTGTTCCCATCAGGATGTGGGAGTCTCTATATAACCTTGCTCCTCTGTCAGTTCCATGCCGGTCAACAATGTAATCAGAAGCCTTTCTTTGCATGTTCCTGCTACTAGACAACTCCCAGCTAAGTTGGACTTTCGTCCTTGTTTGTTTTTGCATTTTGTTCCAGTTCACAGCTGCTGTTTCGTTACTGTGTCTGGAAAGCTCTTGTGATCTGAAATTGCCACTCTGGTGTTATGAGTTAATACTAGAGTCTTAAAGTAATTTCTGGATGGTGTTTTGATAGGGTTTTCAGCTGACCATGAAAGTGCCCTTTCTGTCTTCCTGCTATCTAGTAAGCGGACCTCGATTTTGCTAAACCTATCTTCATACTACGTTTGTCATTTCATCTAAAATCACCGCCAATATATGTGGGGGCCTCTGTCTGCCTTTTGGGGAAATTTCTCTAGAGGTGAGCCAGGACTGTATTTTCCTCTGCTAGGATTAGTTAGTCCTCCGGCTGGCGCTGGGCGTCTAGGGATAAAACGTAGGCACGCTACCCGGCCACTGTTAATTGTGCGGCAGGTTTAGTTCATGGTCAGTTTAGATTCCATCTTCCAAGAGCTAGTTCTTATATATGCTGGGCTATGTTCTCTCGCCATTGAGAATCATGACAGTTTGACCGGCCAAAAAGGGTTAAATTATTGGCTGAGAAACGAGAGAAAAAAGAAGTCTGCTGAAAATTTTTTTTATTTTTTTTTTCTCTAGTTCTGAGTGTGCTCATAATTGAATCACTTGCTAGTCTGCCTATACTGCAGCCTTCCTCTCTTTCTCTCCTTCTAATCCTTGAATGGCTCTGTGTTCACCTGTTTGAAATGGATCTTCAGAGTGTAGCTACAGGTTTGAATAATCTCGCCACGAAGGTCCAAAATTTGCAAGATTTTGTTGTTCATGCACCTATGTCTGAACCTAGAATTCCTTTGCCTGAATTTTTTTCAGGGAATAGATCTTGCTTTCAAAATTTTAAAAATAATTGCAAATTGTTTTTGTCCCTGAAGTCTCGCTCTGCCGGAGATCCTGCACAGCAGGTCAGGATTGTAATTTCCTTGCTCCGGGGCGACCCTCAAGATTGGGCTTTTGCATTGACACCAGGGGATCCTGCGTTGCTCAATGTGGATGCGTTTTTTCTGGCCTTGGGGTTGCTTTATGAGGAACCTCATTTAGAGCTTCAGGCGGAAAAAGCTTTGATGTCCCTATCTCAGGGGCAAGATGAAGCTGAAATATACTGCCAAAAATTCCGTAAATGGTCTGTGCTTACTCAGTGGAATGAGTGCGCCCTGGCGGCGATTTTCAGAGAAGGTCTCTCTGATGCCATTAAGGATGTTATGGTGGGGTTCCCTGTGCCTGCGGGTCTGAATGAGTCCATGACAATGGCTATTCAGATCGATAGGCGTCTGCGGGAGCGCAAACCTGTGCACCATTTGGCGGTGTCTACTGAGAAGACGCCAGAAAATATGCAATGTGATAGAATTCTGTCCAGAAGCGAGCGGCAGAATTTTAGACGAAAAAATGGGTTGTGCTTCTATTGTGGTGATTCAACTCATGTTATATCAGCATGCTCTAAGCGTACTAAGAAGCTTGACAAGTCTGTTTCAATTAGCACTTTACAGTCTAAGTTTATTCTATCTGTGACCCTGATTTGTTCTTTATCATCTATTACCGCGGACGCCTATGTCGACTCTGGCGCCGCTTTGAGTCTTATGGATTGGTCCTTTGCCAAACGCTGTGGGTATGATTTGGAGCCTTTGGAAGCTCCTATACCTCTGAAGGGGATTGACTCCACCCCATTGGCTAGTAATAAACCACAATACTGGACACAAGTAACTATGCGTATTAATCCGGATCACCAGGAGATTATTCGCTTTCTGGTGCTGTATAATCTACATGATGTTTTGGTGCTAGGATTGCCATGGCTGCAATCTCATAACCCAGTCCTCGACTGGAAAGCTATGTCTGTGTTAAGCTGGGGATGTAAAGGGACTCATGGGGACGTACCTTTGGTTTCCATTTCATCATCTATTCCCTCTGAGATTCCTGAATTCTTGTCTGACTATCGTGACGTTTTTGAAGAACCCAAGCTTGGTTCACTACCTCCGCACCGGGAGTGCGATTGTGCCATAGATTTGATCCCGGGTAGTAAATTCCCTAAGGGTCGTTTATTTAATCTGTCTGTGCCTGAACACGCTGCTATGCGAGAATATATAAAGGAGTCCTTGGAAAAGGGACATATTCGTCCTTCGTCATCTCCCTTAGGAGCCGGTTTTTTCTTTGTGTCTAAGAAAGATGGCTCTTTGAGGCCGTGTATTGATTATCGGCTTTTGAATAAAATCACGGTTAAATATCAATATCCGTTACCACTGCTGACTGATTTGTTTGCTCGTATAAAGGGGGCCAAGTGGTTCTCTAAGATTGATCTCCGTGGGGCGTATAATTTGGTGCGAATCAAGCAGGGGGATGAGTGGAAAACCGCATTTAATACGCCCGAGGGCCACTTTGAGTATTTGGTGATGCCTTTTGGTCTTTCAAATGCCCCTTCAGTCTTCCAGTCCTTTATGCATGACATTTTCCGCGATTATTTGGATAAATTTATGATTGTGTATCTGGATGATATTCTGATTTTTTCGGATGACTGGGACTCTCATGTCCAGCAGGTCAGGAGGGTTTTTCAGGTTTTGCGGTCTAATTCCTTGTGTGTGAAGGGTTCTAAGTGCGTTTTTGGGGTTCAAAAGATTTCCTTCTTGGGATACATTTTTTCCCCCTCTTCCATCGAGATGGATCCTGTCAAGGTTCAGGCTATTTGTGATTGGACGCAACCCTCTTCTCTTAAGAGTCTTCAGAAATTTTTGGGCTTTGCTAACTTTTATCGTCGATTTATTGCTGGTTTTTCTGATGTTGTTAAACCATTGAGTGATTTGACTAAGAAGGGTGCTGATGTTGCTGATTGGTCCCCTGATGCTGTGGAGGCCTTTCGGGAGCTTAAGCGCCGCTTTTCTTCCGCCCCTGTGTTGCGTCAGCCTGATGTTGCTCTTCCTTTTCAGGTTGAGGTCGACGCTTCTGAAATCGGAGCTGGGGCGGTGTTGTCGCAGAGAAGTTCCGACTGCCCCGTGATGAGACCTTGTGCTTTTTTTTCCTGTAAATTTTCGCCCGCCGAGCGGAATTATGATATTGGGAATCGGGAGCTTTTGGCCATGAAGTGGGCTTTTGAGGAGTGGCGTCACTGGCTTGAGGGGGCCAGACATCAGGTGGTGGTATTGACTGACCACAAAAAATTTAATTTACCTTGAGTCTGCCAGGCGCCTGAATCCTAGACAGGCGCGCTGGTCGTTGTTTTTCTCTCGGTTTAATTTTGTGGTGTCATACCTACCGGGTTCTAAGAATGTTAAGGCGGATGCCCTTTCTAGGAGTTTTGAGCCTGACTCCCCTGGTAATTCTGAGCCCACAGGTATCCTTAAGGATGGAGTGATATTGTCTGCCGTTTCTCCAGACCTGCGGCGGGCCTTGCAGGAGTTTCAGGCGGATAGACCGGATCGTTGCCCACCTGGTAGACTGTTTGTTCCTGATGATTGGACCAGTAGAGTCATCTCTGAGGTTCATTCTTCTGCGTTGGCAGGTCATCCTGGAATCTTTGGTACCAGGGATTTGGTGGCAAGGTCCTTCTGGTGGCCTTCCCTGTCACGAGATGTGCGAGGCTTTGTGCAGTCTTGTGACGTTTGTGCTCGGGCCAAGCCTTGTTGTTCTCGGGCTAGTGGATTGTTGTTGCCCTTGCCTATTCCGAAGAGGCCTTGGACGCACATCTCGATGGATTTTATTTCGGATCTGCCTGTTTCTCAGAAGATGTCTATCATCTGGGTGGTGTGTGACCGTTTCTCTAAGATGGTCCATTTGGTTCCCCTGCCTAAGTTGCCTTCTTCTTCCGAGTTGGTTCCTCTGTTTTTTCAAAATGTTGTTCGTTTGCATGGTATTCCGGAGAATATCGTTTCTGACAGAGGGACCCAATTCGTGTCTAGATTTTGGCGGGCATTCTGTGCTAGGATGGGCATAGATTTGTCTTTTTCGTCTGCTTTCCATCCTCAGACTAATGGCCAGACCGAGCGGACTAATCAGACCTTGGAGACATATTTGAGGTGTTTTGTGTCTGCGGATCAGGATGATTGGGTTGCTTTTTTGCCATTGGCGGAGTTCGCCCTCAATAATCGGGCCAGCTCTGCCACCTTGGTGTCCCCGTTTTTCTGTAATTCGGGGTTTCATCCTCGATTTTCCTCCGGTCAGGTGGAATCTTCGGATTGTCCTGGAGTGGATGCTGTGGTGGAGAGGTTGCATCAGATTTGGGGGCAGGTAGTGGACAATTTGAAGTTGTCCCAGGAGAAGACTCAGCTTTTTGCCAACCGCCGTCGTCGTGTTGGTCCTCGGCTTTGTGTTGGGGACTTGGTGTGGTTGTCTTCTCGTTTTGTCCCTATGAGGGTTTCTTCTCCTAAGTTTAAGCCTCGGTTCATCGGCCCGTACAAGATATTGGAGATTCTTAACCCTGTGTCCTTCCGTTTGGACCTCCCTGCATCTTTTTCTATTCATAATGTTTTTCATCGGTCATTATTGCGCAGGTATGAGGTACCGGTTGTGCCTTCCGTTGAGCCTCCTGCTCCGGTGTTGGTTGAGGGTGAGTTGGAGTACGTTGTGGAAAAGATCTTAGACTCCCGTGTTTCCAGACGGAAACTCCAGTATCTGGTCAAATGGAAGGGATACGGTCAGGAGGATAATTCTTGGGTGACTGCCTCTGATGTTCATGCCTCCGATCTTGTCCGTGCCTTTCATAGGGCTCATCCTGATCGCCCTGGTGGTTCTGGTGAGGGTTCGGTGCCCCCTCCTTGAGGGGGGGGTACTGTTGTGAAATTGGATTCTGGGCTCCCCCGGTGGCCACTGGTGGAATTGAACTTGTGTGCATCATCCTCTCTGTTCACCTGTTCCCATCAGGATGTGGGAGTCTCTATATAACCTTGCTCCTCTGTCAGTTCCATGCCGGTCAACAATGTAATCAGAAGCCTTTCTTTGCATGTTCCTGCTACTAGACAACTCCCAGCTAAGTTGGACTTTCGTCCTTGTTTGTTTTTGCATTTTGTTCCAGTTCACAGCTGCTGTTTCGTTACTGTGTCTGGAAAGCTCTTGTGATCTGAAATTGCCACTCTGGTGTTATGAGTTAATACTAGAGTCTTAAAGTAATTTCTGGATGGTGTTTTGATAGGGTTTTCAGCTGACCATGAAAGTGCCCTTTCTGTCTTCCTGCTATCTAGTAAGCGGACCTCGATTTTGCTAAACCTATCTTCATACTACGTTTGTCATTTCATCTAAAATCACCGCCAATATATGTGGGGGCCTCTGTCTGCCTTTTGGGGAAATTTCTCTAGAGGTGAGCCAGGACTGTATTTTCCTCTGCTAGGATTAGTTAGTCCTCCGGCTGGCGCTGGGCGTCTAGGGATAAAACGTAGGCACGCTACCCGGCCACTGTTAATTGTGCGGCAGGTTTAGTTCATGGTCAGTTTAGATTCCATCTTCCAAGAGCTAGTTCTTATATATGCTGGGCTATGTTCTCTCGCCATTGAGAATCATGACAGGGTTTGTACTGGAGTCTCTGGGCAATGGGGAGCCAGTGAAGGGATTGACAGAGGGGAGAAGCTGGGGAATAGCGGGAGGACAGGTGGATTAGTTGGGCAGCTGAGATTAGAATAGGTTGGAGGGGTGCGAGAGTGTTAGAGGGGAGGCCACAGAGCAGGAGGTTGCAGTAGACAAGGCGAGAGATGATGAGGGCATGGACTAGGGTTTTTGCAGATTCTTGGTTGAGGAATGTACGGATTCGTGAAATATTTTTGAGTTGAAGTCGGCAGGAAGTGGAAAGGGCTTGGATATGTGGTTTGAAGGAGAGATCAGCATCAAGGATTACCCTGAGGCAGCGAGCTTGTGGGACTGGGGAGAGTGGTCAGCCATTTACTGTAATGGATAGGTTCGTTGGGGGGGGGGGGGTCGCGTGAGATGGGGGAAAGATGATGAATTCTGTTTTGTCCATGCTAAGTTTCAGAAATCTAGCAGAGAAGGATTAAACAGTGGACAGGCATTGAGGTATTTTGGTTAGTAGGGAGGTGATATCTGGTCCAGAGATGTAGATCTGTGTGTCATCAGCATAGAGGTGATACTGAAAGCCATGAGATTCTATGAGCTGTCCCAGGCCAAAGGTGTAAATGGAGAAGAGCAGGGGCCCTAGGACTGAACCTTGTGGGACTCCGACAGATAGGGGGCGAGGTGAGGAGGTGGTGTGTGAGTGGGAGACGCTGAATATTCGGTCTGTTAGGTATGATGAGATCCAGGATTGTCATGATCTCAATGGCAAGAGAACATAGCATAAGCATATATAGGAACTAGCTCTTGGAAGATGGGAACTAAGCTGACCATGAACTAAACCTAACGCACAACTAGCAGTGGCCGAGTAGCATGCCTACGTTGATTCTAGATGCCCAGCCCAGCCGGAGGACTAAATAAAGCTAGCAGAGGAAAATATTAGTCCTAGCTCACCTCTAGAGAAATACCCCGAAAGGAGACAGAGGCCCCCCACATGTATTGGCGGTGAGTTGAGATGAAATAACAAACGTAGTATGAAAATAGGTTTAGCAAATTTGAGGTCCACTTACTACATAGCAGAAGACAGAAAGGACACTTTCATGGTCAGCTGAAAACCCTATCAAAAACACCATCCAGAAATTACTTTAAAACTCTGGCATTAACTCATAACACCAGAGTGGCAATTCCCGTTCACAAGAGCTTTCCAGACACAGTAACGAAACTACAGCTGTGAACTGGAACAAAATGCAAAAACAAACATGGACAAGAGTCCAACTTATCTAGTAGTTGTCTAGGAGCAGGAACAAGCACAGAGAGGCTTCTGATAACATTGTTGACCGGCAAGCAACTAACAGAGCAGCAAGGTTATATAGCGACTCCCACATCTTGATGGGAACAGGTGAACAGAGAAGATGAAGACACCAGTTCAATTCCACCAGTAGCCACCGGGGGAGCCCAAAATCCAAATTCACAACAGTACCCCCCCCTCAAGGAGGGGGCACCGAACCCTCACCAGAACCACCAGGGCGATCAGGATGGGCCCTATAAAAGGCACGAACCAGATCGGAGGCATGAACATCAGATGCATTCACCCAAGAATTATCCTCCTGGCCGTATCCCTTCCACTTGACCAGATACTGGAGTCTCCGTCTGGAAACACGAGAGTCCAAGATTTTCTCCACAACGTACTCCAACTCACCCTCAACCAACACCGGAGCAGGAGGCTCAACGGAAGGCACAACCGGTACCTCATACCTGCGCAATAATGACCGATGAAAAACGTTATGAATAGAAAAGGATGCAGGGAGGTCCAAACGGAAGGAAACAGGGTTAAGAATCTCCAATATCTTATACGGGCCGATAAACCGAGGCTTAAACTTAGGAGAAGAGACCCTCATAGGGACAAAACGAGAAGACAACCACACCAAATCCCCAACAGAAAGCCGAGGACCAACACGACGGTGGCGGTTGGCAAAAAGCTGAGTCTTCTCCTGGGACAACCTCAAATTGTCCACCACCTGCCCCCAGATCTGATGCAATCTCTCCACCACAGCATCCACTCCAGGACAATCCGAAGATTCCACCTGACCAGAGGAAAATCGAGGATGAAACCCCGAATTACAGAAAAACGGGGACACCAAAGTGGCAGAGCTGGCCCGATTATTGAGAGCGAACTCCGCCAATGGCAAAAAAGCAACCCAATCATCCTGGTCAGCAGACACAAAACACCTCAGATATGTCTCCAGGGTCTGATTAATCCGCTCGGTCTGGCCATTCGTCTGAGGATGGAAAGCGGACGAAAAAGATAAATCTATGCCCATCCTAGCACAGAATGCCCGCCAAAATCTAGAGACGAATTGGGTCCCTCTGTCAGAAACGATATTCTCAGGAATACCATGCAAACGAACAACATTTTGAAAAAACAGAGGAACCAACTCGGAAGAAGAAGGTAACTTGGGCAGAGGAACCAAATGGACCATCTTAGAAAAACGGTCACACACCACCCAGATGACAGACATCTTCTGAGAAACAGGCAGATCTGAAATAAAATCCATCGAGATGTGCGTCCAAGGCCTCTTAGGAATAGGCAAGGGCAACAATAATCCACTAGCCCGAGAACAACAAGGCTTGGCCCGAGCACAAACGTCACAAGACTGCACAAAGCCTCGCACATCTCGTGACAGGGAAGGCCACCAGAAGGACCTTGCCACCAAATCCCTGGTACCAAAAATGCCAGGATGACCTGCCAACGCAGAAGAATGAACCTCAGAGATGACTCTACTGGTCCAATCATCAGGAACAAACAGTTTATCAGGTGGGCAACGATCAGGTCTCTCCGCCTGAAACTCCTGCAAGGCCCGCCGCAGGTCTGGAGAAACGGCTGACAATACCACTCCATCCTTAAGGATACCTGTGGGCTCAGAGTTACCAGGCGAGTCAGGCTCAAAACTCCTAGAAAGGGCATCCGCCTTAACATTCTTAGAACCCGGTAGGTATGACACCACAAAATTAAACCGAGAGAAAAATAATGACCAGCGCGCCTGTCTAGGATTCAGGCGCCTGGCGGTCTCAAGATAAATCAAATTTTTGTGGTCAGTCAATACCACCACCTGATGTCTGGCCCCCTCAAGCCAATGGCGCCACTCCTCAAAAGCCCACTTCATGGCCAAAAGCTCCCGATTCCCAACATCATAATTCCGCTCAGCGGGCGAAAATTTACGGGAAAAGAAGGCACAAGGCCTCATCACGGAGCAGTCAGAACTTTTCTGCGACAACACTGCCCCAGCTCCGATCTCAGAAGCGTCGACCTCAACCTGAAAAGGTAGAGCAACATCAGGCTGACGCAACACAGGGGCAGAGGAAAAACGGCGCTTAAGCTCCCGAAAGGCCTCCACAGCATCAGGGGACCAATCAGCAACATCAGCACCCTTCTTAGTCAAATCGGTCAATGGCTTAGCAATATCCGAAAAACCAGCAATAAATCGACGATAAAAGTTAGCAAAGCCCAAAAATTTCTGAAGACTCTTAAGAGAAGAGGGCTGCGTCCAATCACAAATAGCTTGAACCTTGACAGGATCCATTTCAATGGAAGAGGGGGAAAAAATATATCCCAAAAAGGAAATCCTCTGTACCCCAAAAACACACTTAGAACCCTTCACACACAAAGAATTAGACCGCAAAACCTGAAAAACCCTCCTGACTTGCTGGACATGAGAGTCCCAGTCATCCGAAAAAATCAGAATATCATCCAGATACACAATCATAAATTTATCCAAATAATCGCGAAAAATATCATGCATAAAGGACTGGAAAACTGACGGAGCATTAGAAAGACCAAAAGGCATCACTAAATACTCAAAGTGGCCCTCGGGCGTATTAAATGCGGTTTTCCACTCATCCCCCTGCCTGATTCGCACCAAATTATACGCCCCACGAAGGTCAATCTTAGAGAACCACTTGGCCCCCTTTATGCGAGCAAACAAATCAGTCAGCAACGGCAATGGGTATTGATATTTAACAGTGATTTTATTCAAAAGCCGATAATCAATACATGGTCTCAAAGAGCCGTCTTTTTTTGACACAAAGAAAAAACCGGCTCCTAAGGGAGATGACGATGGACGAATATGTCCCTTTTCCAAGGACTCCTTTATATATTCTCGCATAGCAGCATGTTCAGGCACAGACAGATTAAATAAACGACCCTTTGGGTATTTACTACCCGGGATTAAATCTATGGCACAATCGCACTCTCGGTGCGGAGGTAACGAACCAAGCTTGGATTCTTCAAAGACGTCACGATAGTCAGACAGGAACTCAGGAATTTCAGAGGGAATGGATGATGAAATGGAAACCACAGGTACATCCCCATGAGCCCCCTTACATCCCCAGCTCAACACAGACATAACTCTCCAGTCGAGGACTGGGTTGTGAGATTGCAGCCAAGGCAATCCTAGCACCAAATCATCATGTAGATTATACAGCACCAGAAAGCGAATAATCTCCTGGTGATCCGGATTAATACGCATAGTTACTTGTGTCCAGTATTGTGGTTTATTATTAGCCAATGGGGTGGAGTCAATCCCCTTCAGAGGAATAGAAGTCTCCAAAGGCTCTAAATCATACCCACAGCGTTTGGCAAAGGACCAATCCATAAGACTCAAAGCGGCGCCAGAGTCGACATAGGCGTCCGTGGTAATAGATGACAAAGAGCAAATCAGGGTCACAGATAGAATAAATTTAGACGGTAAGGTGCAAATGGAAACAGATTTACCAAGCTTTTTAGTGCGCTTAGAGCATGCTGATATAACATGAGTAGAATCACCACAATAGAAACACAACCCATTTTTCCGTCTAAAATTCTGCCGCTCGCTTCGGGACAGAATTCTATCACACTGCATACTCTCTGGCGACTTCTCAGTGGACACCGCCAGATGGTGCACTGGTTTGCGCTCCCGCAAACGCCTATCGATCTGAATAGCCATTGTCATGGACTCATTCAGACCCGCAGGCACAGGGAACCCCACCATAACATCCTTAATGGCATCAGAGAGACCCTCTCTGAAAGTCGCCGCCAGGGCGCACTCATTCCACTGAGTAAGCACAGACCATTTACGGAATCTTTGGCAGTAAATTTCCGCTTCATCTTGCCCCTGAGATAGGGACATCAAAGTTTTTTCTGCCTGAAGCTCCAAATGAGGTTCGTCATAAAGCAACCCCAAGGCCAGAAAAAACGCATCCACATTGAGCAACGCAGGATCCCCTGGTGTCAATGAAAAAGCCCAGTCTTGAGGGTCGCCCCGGAGCAAGGAAATCACAATCCTGACCTGCTGTGCAGGGTCTCCGGCAGAGCGAAATTTCAGAGACAAAAATAATTTGCAATTATTTCGAAAATTCTGAAACCCGGATCTATTCCCCGAGAAAAATTCCGGCAAAGGAATTCTCGGCTCAGATACAGGTGCATGACAAACAAAATCTTGCAAATTTTGTACCTTCGTGGCGAGATTATTCAAACCTGCAGCTACACTCTGAAGATCCATTACAAACAGGTGGACACAGAGCCATTCAAGGGTTAAGAGGAGGTAAGAAGCAGCTAGACAGCAATTAAGGGCTAGGCAGCAAAACTCTGAGGGGAAAAAAAAAAAAAAAAAAATTTCCCTTCAACACTTCTTTTTCTCCTGCTTCAGCCCAAACAATTAACACTTTGCGGGCCGGTCAAACTGTCATGATCTCAATGGCAAGAGAACATAGCATAAGCATATATAGGAACTAGCTCTTGGAAGATGGGAACTAAGCTGACCATGAACTAAACCTAACGCACAACTAGCAGTGGCCGAGTAGCATGCCTACGTTGATTCTAGATGCCCAGCCCAGCCGGAGGACTAAATAAAGCTAGCAGAGGAAAATATTAGTCCTAGCTCACCTCTAGAGAAATACCCCGAAAGGAGACAGAGGCCCCCCACATGTATTGGCGGTGAGTTGAGATGAAATAACAAACGTAGTATGAAAATAGGTTTAGCAAATTTGAGGTCCACTTACTACATAGCAGAAGACAGAAAGGACACTTTCATGGTCAGCTGAAAACCCTATCAAAAACACCATCCAGAAATTACTTTAAAACTCTGGCATTAACTCATAACACCAGAGTGGCAATTCCCGTTCACAAGAGCTTTCCAGACACAGTAACGAAACTACAGCTGTGAACTGGAACAAAATGCAAAAACAAACATGGACAAGAGTCCAACTTATCTAGTAGTTGTCTAGGAGCAGGAACAAGCACAGAGAGGCTTCTGATAACATTGTTGACCGGCAAGCAACTAACAGAGCAGCAAGGTTATATAGCGACTCCCACATCTTGATGGGAACAGGTGAACAGAGAAGATGAAGACACCAGTTCAATTCCACCAGTAGCCACCGGGGGAGCCCAAAATCCAAATTCACAACACAGGATAGGGCCAAGTCTGTGATGCCAAGGGATGAGAGGGTATGTAATAATAGGGAATGGTCCACTGTGTCAAAGGCAGCCGACAGGTCGAGGAGGAGCAGGACAGAGTAGTGTCGCTTGCTCTTGGCGGTTAAGAGGTCATTGGTGACCTTAGTTAGGGCAGTTTCAGTGGAATGGTGTGACTGGAAGCCAGATTGTAAGCGGTCAAAGAGGGAGCAAGAAGAGCGATGAGAGGACAGTTCAAGGTAGATGTGTTGTTCCAGTAGTTTGGAGACATAGGGGAGAAGTGATATAGGGCGATAGCTAGATACAGAGGATGGGTCAAGAGAGGGCTTTTTGAGGATTGGTGTGATGGAGGCATGTTTAAAGCTTGAGGGGAAAACACCAGTTGTTAGTGATAGGTTGAAGAGATGGGTTAGGGTTGGGATGAAGACTGTGGTGAGGTTTGGGATGAAGTGGGAAGGGAGCGGGTCAAGTGCACAGGTGGTGAGATGCGATCTTGAGAGTAGAGTGGAGAGTTGATCTTCTGTAATGGTGGAGAAGTTGGTTTTGGAGGTGGAGGGCTGGGTAGTCGGGAGGAAGGGCTCTGGGGGTTGTTGACCAAAACTGTCTCTGATGCTATCAATCTTCTGCTTGAAAAATGAGGCAAAGTCTACAGCTGAGATGAGTGGGGAGGGAGGAGGTGCTGGGGGACGGAGGAGAGAGTTGAAGGTGTTGAATAACTGTTTAGAGTTGTGAGACAGGGAGGATATTAGAGATGAGAAGTAGGTTTGTTTAGCTGTGGCGAGTGTGGTCTTGAAAGTAGTGAGGGACTGTTTGAATGCGATGAAGTGCTTGTTGGAGTGGGATCTTTTCCATCTGCGCTCAGCAGCCCTGGAAGCTCGCCTCAGTTCTTTGGTCAGGCTGGTGTGCCAGGGCTGTCTGTTGATTTTGCAAGCTTTGGTATGTGTAAGTGGGGCATCAGATTCCAAAACTACAGCTATTGTGGTGTTATATAGAGCGGCAGTGTCATCCACATTGTGTAAGGAACTTATATCTGTGAGAGGGAGGAGGGATTCAGAGAATGAATGTAGGTCAAGATGTTTAAGATTTCTGCGAGGGTGTGAAAGTTTGTGTGGTGGGGATTGTAGACATGGAGTGGAGAGGGAAGAGAATGTGAGAAGGTTGTGGTCAGAGAGAGGAAGAGGTGAGTTAGAGAAGTTAGATAGGGAGCAGAGGCGGGTGAAGATGAGGTCCAGTGTGTGACCATCTTTGTGGGTGGCTATAGAAGACCATTGAGTGAGGCCGAAGGAGGAAGTGAGAGATAGAAGTTTAGTGGCAGCTGAGAGGGAAGTGTCAATGGGGATGTTGAAGTCGCCCATGATGATAGTGGGGATGTCCGCAGAAAGGAAATGAAGTAGCCAGGTGGTGAAATGGTCAAAGAAGGTGGTGGCTGGCCCTGGGGGGCGGTAGGTGACAGCCAGTTGGAGGTTGGAGGGGGAATAGATGCGCACAGAGTGCACCTCAAAGGAAGGGAGGGTAACAGAGGGTGGCAGTGGGATTGGGGTGAAGGAGCAGTTATCTGACAGGTGAAAACCAGCTCCTCCGCCATGTTTGCTGCTGGGGCAGGGTGTGTGAGAAAGGTGGAAGCCACCGTAAGAGAGTGCAGCAGGGGAGGCTGTGTCAGAAGGGGTGAGCAAGGTTTCGGTGTTGGCGAGGAAGGAAAGTTTGGTAGTAACAAAAAGATCATGGATGTAGGAAAGCTTGTTACAGACAGAGCGAGCGTTCCACAGAGCTCCTGTTAGTGGGACTGGGGAAACAGGAGCTGGGTGAATGGGTATAAGGTTAGAGAGGTTACGGAAGTTTGTGATAGAGCATGGATGGGAGGTAGAAATGACTGTGGGAATGTGGTGAGGAGGACCAGGATTTGGAGAGATATCACCAGCAGTGAGAAGGAGCAGAGAAAGTGTTAGCAGGTGGGAGAAGGAGAGGGCATGAGGGGGCTGTGTGTGTTTGGAGGCAGAGGATTGTAGGTTAAGGAACAGTTCTGAGGAGGTGAGATGAATGGGGAGGATTGAAGCAGAGATAAACAGTTCCTTACTTGGTGTGGGGATTAGGGGAGGTAGCATAAAGTGAAGGATTATAGGGGTGAGAGTGAAAATAAACAGAAACATTGTTTACAGTGACTGGCCAGTTACCTTCAGTTCCCTTCAGGTACAATTCAGGTTTTAATTCTACTGTAATCCTCACACTTCTAGGAGACACTAGGAAACACACTGCAGACTAAAGTCATTGCAGACTTGAGCTATGCAATATATGTATAACTAAGTGCATTCAGGTGTGAAGCAGAGAGGAGTGGTCTCTGTTCATCTTGGTCAGAGAATTAAGGGTGGACCAAATGCATACAATCAAGCCAGAGTAAACAAGGTCATAAATAACACTAGGGTAGAGCTGGGGTTAGCTGAAAGGCATACCATGAGAATGCTAGGAGCAGAGGAAAGTCTGTGTGCAAAGCTGGGTGATGTACTATGTGCACTTCATAGACAGACAGCAGGAGAGCAGGAGAGCTGGGTGGATGAACATACCATGAGAATGCTAGGAGAAGAGGAAAGTCTGTGTGCAAAGCTGGGTGATGTACTATGTGCACTTCATAGACAGACAGCAGGAGAGCTGGGTGGATGAACATACCATGAGAATGCTAGGAGCAGAGGAAAGTCTGTGTGCAAAGCTGGGTGATATATGAGGCCTATCATGAAAATACCACACTGCCAAATATGTGGCCTGTATTTTTTTAAATGCTAAATATTGCTGTATATAAGTAGAGTAACAGACACCAAAAACAGTGGAAAAACGGCCTAAAGTGCCCAAACTTGGAGCACACAGATATATGAGGCCTGTCACTGAAATACTACACTGCCAAATATGTGGCCTGTATTTTTTTAAATGCAAAATAGTGCTGTACATAAGTAGAGTAACAGACACCAAAACAGTGGAAAACTGACCTAAAATGCCCAAACTTGGAGCACGCAGATTTATGAGGCCTTTTTTGTTTTTTGGTGAATTTAACCCCCCCCCAAAAAAAAGAGTGGCACAAGGCTACCACATAGAACTATGCTACTGCAGAAATTTGATTTTTCAAAAACAGATACACCAGTACTCAGTCTGACTTAACAGACTGTATTAATGTGTTTTTTGCTTTTTGGTGAATGTAAACAAAAAAAATTTGACCAAGGCTAGCACACAGAACTATGCTACAATTTTTCAAAACATGAAACACCAGCCCTCAGTCTGACATAACAGACTGTAAATTTTTTTTGGGGGGGAATTTGTTTAAAAAAGAAAAAAAAAATGAAAACTGCAACTAGGTATATAGTAAATAAGTAGCAGCAGCAGCAGCAGACAGTTATGGAGCTTTGGGAGGGATGCAGTGGGAGCTATGTACGCACATACAGTGCCTGCGGGCCTTGCACTGATGTGGATATGCTGTGCCCTGCCTACCTAGCTCTGCAATATCGGGACCCACAAATTAGTTCAAAAAAGGACTGTTGGTTTCTCAGGAGTTGTGGATTTAACAGTTGCAGACCTACACTAACTATAAAAACCACGATTCTGACCCTATCTTGGCAGCAGCTCTCCCTACTCTCGCTGAATCCGGAGCTGAATGCGACGAGCAGGGCGGCGCCAGGTCTCTTTTTCTTGTCATGATGCTGTGTGGCCAATCCAATCACTGCATGACCACAACAAAGATGGCTGCGGCGTTTCATGGCCTGGCAGACAATCCCTGCAGCGTGATTGGGTCTCTAAAGTCTGCCAAAAATGCTGGGTGGAGACAACAGTTACCGCCGAATAATCACGGAAATGCTCGGTGCTCGCCGAGTAAACTGATCCTCGGGCGAGTAACGAGTAGTGGTGAGCACGTTCGCTCATCACTAGTGAGCAGCTCTTTGCTAATACGATACTTGTAAATCATGAGATAAGACCCTATCTGCGCTTTTCCTGCAAGTTTTTATTTCCATCTGCTTTGTGCATGTACTACTGTCTGTCTGTTTGGTTTCTGATCTGGTTCCGTCCCCGTTGTGATTCTTGTCTGTACCGTCTATTGCCCGTTCTGGTTTACTGATCTCTTGCTAGGTCCTGACTATTCTTCTGACTGCTCCTGTGTACTGCGCCAAACTCTCTGTTTGACTTTGGGGTCTCCTCTCCCTTTTGCACTTTCCCCCCGGAGCCGCTGCAGCCCCGCGCTGTAGGCTCATACAGTGGCGCTAGGCTCTGCCCACCCCATTGACTCACGGTCACGTGACCGCAGGTCCTGTTTGCCTTTTCTGGAGAGCGGCTAGCTCCTACAAGCGCCATTGGTATCGCTCTCGTGTCTCCCCGATGTCACAAGGCTCTCCCCACCACCAGACGTCCAAGCTAACCCCCTGCGCAGCCGCCGGGGAGCTGGTCCTGACACTTTACCAAAAAGCTCTATCTTGTTCTCATCTGTCCACAAGACGCCTGCTGGCCCTTTATAAATTGTGAGGGCCACCTGCTGGCCCTCCAAGTTTCAAACTTTACAATATTAAAATGAAAAAAAAAAAAAATGTGCCCACCTCAGATGGATAAAATATATTGCAGTAGCAATATATGGCTATGCAAAGGATAGCCGTCTACTGGCCCTCCAAAAATGCTTAGTGAGGGCTGTCTGCTGGCCCTCTACAATTATAGTGAGGGCTGCCTGATGGCCCTCTGACAATAATGAGGGCCGCCTGATGGCTGTGACAAAAAAATTTGTGACTTTCAGAGTCAGAGACATTCAGGATGTGTCTGATCATGTCCACACACACCAATGGCCAGATAAGGTATTAAACTGCTAAAATTACATTTCCTGGTGAATGTTTTTATTCACCATTGAATTAATACAAATGTGCAAAAAAGAAACAAAAAAATGTATGTGAACATAGCCCAAGATGTGGAGGAGCATTTTTTTTCTCTTATTTATTTTGCCTTATATGTAAGTCATTACCTTGGAAAGAATGTTTCTTAACATTTTTTCCAGTAAAATCGATTTTATCTTTAGTTTTATATGTGTTTTTGTCAGTAAAAGTGGTGTAATACTCTTAGAACATCGTTCCCAGCAGCGACCTGGGATTCAGAGATGCTTCCAGTGGTCTTCCCCATGCTGCTTCCATGCCATTTCAGTGCTATTTCTATCGATTTCAGCAATTTTTAGACCCCCTCCAGACCTCAGGGTGGGGGGTCGTCGGTAAAATGCTAGAGTTTTCCATTGACTTCCATTATACTCGTTACTCGGGTCAAGCACCTGAGTATTACGATTTGCTCGAGTAACGAGTACCAGAGTATTTTAGTGCTCGCTCATCACTACTCACCATCTTAGGATTCAATGCGCCCTCTTCATGCCGGATAAATAGAGATTAGCGAACCTGGGGATGTTTGCCGGCTTTGATGAACATACAGTAAAACGTTTGGTTTGGGTCCGAACTTGGCCCCGGATCTGAACTCAATAGAAGTCCGTGGCGATCTGAACTTCAGTCCTTTAAAACAGCTGTAAATGGTCATAGTGAGGGCTAATGGGCTGCAAATGGAAGCTAAATGGGGGATAAGAGCAGGATAATTGCCCTGCAAATAAGGCTGCCATCACACTAGCAGTATTTGGTCAGTATTTTACATTAGTATTTGTAAGCCAAAACCAGGAGTGGGTGATAAATCTAGAAGTGGTGCATATGTTTCTATTATAGTTTTCCTCTATTTGTTCCACTCCTGGTTTTGGCTTACAATTACTGATGTAAAATACTGACCAAATACTGCTAGTGTGACGGCAGCCTAAGGCCGGCGTCACACTCAGCGTATGAAAATACGGTCCGTTTTTTACGGCCGTAATACGCAGAAATGTTCCCAAAATAGTGATCCGTATGTCATCCGTAGGCAGGATGTGTCAGCGTATTTTGCGCATGTCATCCTCCGTATGTAATCCATATGGCATCCGTACTGCGAGATTTTCTCGCAGGCTTGCAAAACCGACATCTAATGGATTTATGGGCTCAAATGTTCGTTAAAACATATATATAGTCCATATATATATATATATATATATATATATATATATATATATATATATATGTCATTGAGACACACACACATATATATATATATATATATATATATATATGTACTGTATTTATATTTAATTCAGCGCGACATATCAGAGAAGCCGGTAATTCAATTGCCGGCTTTTCCTTTCTCCTTCACAAACCCGACATGATATGAGACATGGTTTACATACAATAAACCATCTCATATCCCTTTTTTTTTTTGCATATTCCACACTACTAATGTTAGTAGTGTGTATGTGCAAAATTTGGGCACTCTAGCTTGTAAAATAAAGGGTTAAATCGCGGGAAAAATTGGCGTGGGCTCCCACGCAATTTTCTCCGCCAGAGTGGTAAAGCCAGTGACTGAGGGCAGATATTAATAGCCTAGAGAGGGTCCATGGTTATTGGCCCCCCCTGGCTACAAACATCTGCCCCCAGAAAAAGCACATCTGGAAGATGCACCTATTCTGGCACTGGGCCACTCTCTTCTATGGGGTAATGAAGGGTTAATGTCACCTTACTATTGTAAGGTGACATTAAGCCAGGTTAATAATGGAGAGGTGTCAATTATGACACCTATCCATTATTAATCCAATAGTACGAAATTGTTAATAAAACACACACACATTATTAAAAAGTATTTTAATGAAATAAAGACACAGGGTGTTTCAATATTTTATTATACTCTTAATCCACTTGAAGACCCTCGTTCTGTAAGAATGGTAAAAATAAAAAAACAACAATATCCCATACCTTCCGTCGTTCAGTCACGTCCCACGATGTAAATCCATCTGAAGGGGTTAAATCATTTTACACCCAGGAGCTCTGCTAATGCAGCTGCCCCTCTCTGTAAAATCTGGGGAATGAATGGAGTGCAGGGAAATGTCCTGTAGTTACCTTGAGTCGCGGTGATGTGCCCTCTGCTGGATGTCCTCATATGAACTCGAGCGTGGGAAAAGTTCCCAGGCTCGAGTTCATATGAGGACATCCAGCAGAGGGCTCATCACCGCGACTCAAGGTAACTACAGAACATTCCCCTGCACTCCATTCATTCCCCGTATTTTTGCAGCCACGAGCACAGCTGCTTTAGCAGAGCTCCTGGGTGTAAAATGATTTAACCCCTTCAGATGGATTTACATTGTGGGAGTGCCAGAACGACGGAAGGTATGGGATATTGTTTTTTTTTTCCTTTTTTACAGAACGAGGGTCTTCAGGTGGATTAAGAGTATAATAAAATATTAAAGCACCCTGTGTCTTTATTTCATTAAAGTACTTTGTAATAATGTGTGTGTGTTTTATTAACCATTTCGTACTATTGGATTAATAATGGATAGGTGTCATAATTGACGCCTCTCCATTATTAATCTGGCTTAAAGGGGTTGTCCACTACTTTCAATTAACCCCCCAATGTATCCCCCCGGGGCCCCTGATGATTTGTGTAAATACCTTCTTTAGCCGTTTTCGCCTGTGAGCGGCGCTATGCTGGTGGCTGAGTCCGGGTCACGTGACCCCCAGGCTTCAGCCGCCGCTCATTTCCGCCGACGTCACGTCAATTTCCAGACTCTGGAAATTGATGTGACGTCAGTAGCAGGCGTGTCCCCAGGCTCCACAGACAGCAGTCACTCATAAAGAGTGACTGGGCTGTGGGCGGGGCTGAGGCTGCCTGTGGGGCTGTGCTGGGGGCGGGCGGGGCTAGGCAGGGATGTGTGGGCGGGCGCTGGTGCTATGCGGTCCCCGGCGCCTGTGCTGTGCGGTCCCTGGCGCCGGTGCTGTGCGGTCCCCGGCGCCGTGCGGTCCCGGGCGCCGGTGCTGTGCGGTCCCCGGCGCCGTGCGGTCCCCGGCGCTGTGCGGTCCCCGGCGCTGTGCGGTCGCCGGCACTGTGCGGACCGGCGTCGGTATTTGCTGGGGGGTGGCGTGTGTGTGTGTGTGTCTGCAGGCATCGTCCGATGGGACAACAAGTCCCATCGGGCTCTGCCTGCTACAGTGGCAGTGAGTGACACATTAGCCAATGATGAGACAGTAGTAGTCCCATCATCCGGCTAATGTGTTGAATGTAATTAAAAAAAAAAAAAAATACACATACATATACAGTACGTACGTACATACATACATACATACAACACACACCATGCGACGACATGCGCCATGCGACGACATGCGACAACATGCGACATGCAGCATGTGCCATGCGACGACATGCGACATGCAGCATGTGCCATGCGACGACATGCGCCATGTGACGACATGCGACATGCAGCATGTGCCATGCGACGACATGCGCCATGCGACATGCGCCATGCGACAACATGCGCCATGCGACAACATGCGCCATGCGACAACATGCGACAACATGCGACATGCAGCATGTGACGACATGCGCCATGTGACGACATGCGCCATGCAGCATGCGACGACATGCGCCATGCAACGCCATGCGACAACATGCAGTATGCGACGACATGTGCCATGCGACGACATGTGCCATGCGACGACATGTGCCATGCGACAACATGCGACATGCAGCATGCGACGACATGCAGCATGCGACGACATGCGCCATGCGACAACATGCGCCATGCGACAACATGCGACATGCAGCATGCGACGACATGCACCATGCGATGACATGCGCCATGCAACGACATGCGACAACATGCGACATGCAGCATGCGACGACATGCGCCATGCGACAACATGCGACATGCAGCATGCAACATGCGCCATGCGACAACATGCAACATGCAGCATGCGACAACATGCGACATGCAGCATGTGACGAAATGCGCCATGCGACGACATGCGCCATGCAACGACATGCAGCATGCGACGACATGCACCATGCGACGACATGCACCATGCGGCGACATGCACCATGCAACAACACTCACCATGCGGCGACATGTGCCATGCGACAACATGCAGCATGCGACGGCATGCAGCATGCGACATGCACCATGCGACAACATGCGACGACATGCGCCATGCGACAACATGCAGCATGCGACAACATGCGACATGCCGCATACAGTACATACATACAACATACATATAGACATACAGTACATGTAACATAGATTACATACTCACCATCACTTGTCACTTTGATCCCCGAAGCCATTGTCATCTGTAAAAAATATTAAAATAATAAACAAACACTATACTCCCTGATCCGCAGAAATCCAATTAAAACGAGTGTCCCTCGACGATCTCCCGTGGAGAGCAGGAGCATCTGCTGATGCGACCACTCTCCAGAGGCTCCAGGAACACAATGAGGGGAGGAAGGTATCCTTCCACAATGTATTCCCCACAATGTATTCCTACGCCTGTCATGATTCCCAATGGCAGGGAAACATCAAAACACAAAGATAACGGACGAGCTCTGGGTGATGGAATCTCGAGCTGACCGTGAGCTAAATCTACCACACAACTAATAGTAGCCAGGGAGCATACCTGATTAACCCTAGATGCCACGCGCCAGCCGGAGGACTAACTACCCCTGGTAGAGGAAGGAACAGACCTGGCTTACCTCTAGGGAAATACCCCAAAAGATGATAGCAGCCCCCCACATGTAATGACGGTGAGTTTAGAGGAAAAGACATACACAGTATGAAGGTAGATTTAGCAAAGAGAGGTCCACTTACTAGATAGCAGAAGGATACAAAAGAGGACTTCACGGTCAACTGAAAACCCTATCAAAAAACCATCCTGAAATTACTTTAAGACTCCTGTGTCAACTCATGACACAGGAGTGGCAATTTCAGCCCACAAGAGCTTCCAGCTACAGAGAATAACAAAACTGCAAACTGGACAAAAGATACAAAACAAAAGGACAAAGTCCACTTAGCTGATCAGCAGACTAGTAGCAGGAACATGCAACCGAAGGCTCTGGTTACAATGATGACCGGCAAGGAAATGACTGGAGAGCAAGGCTAAATAGGAAACTCCCAAACACTGATGGGAGCAGGTGAACTGAGACAGCAAAGACACACAAGTCACCAGTACCACCAGCAACCACCAGGGGAGCCCAAAAGCGGATTCACAACATACGCCCCTGTGAGAAAATAGTCCCTAGTCTCACTTTGTGCCATTGCTGTTGAGAAATTTTCCCACACAGCTTTTTGCCATAAAGTAAGACTTTGAACCTTAGTAACCTCAGTGATGCACTGCAGGAGCCATTGTCTCCTGTCAGTGTGTCACTGAGGGTTCTATAGAGCAGTGACATCACCCGATGTCACTGTTCTATAGGGGAGATCGTCGTGGGACACTCGTTATTAATTGGACTACGGCGGACAGGTAGTATACGGTTTATTATTTTACGTTTTTTGCAGGCGCTGAAGTATGGTAAGTATGGTTAAATGAAGAATAATAAAATACTTTTTTCCTAATGTGTGTGTGTTTTATTAACCCTTTATTAATATTGGATTAGTAATGGATAGGCGTCTTATTGACGCCTCTCCGTTATTAACCCGGCTTAATGTCACCTTACAATAGCAAGGTGACATTAACCCCTTATTACCCCATATCCCACCGCTACACGGGAGTGGGAAGAGAGGGGCTAAGTGCCGGAATTGGCGCATCTTACAGATGCGCCATTTCCGGGGCGGCTGCGGACTGGTATTTGTAGCGGGGGGGGGGGGACCAATATCCATGGCCCCTCTCTAGGCTATGAATATCAGCCGGCAGCTGTCTGCGTAGCCTTTCTGGCTATAAAATATAGGGGGACCCCACGTCATTTTTTTGGGGGGGTCCCCCTATTTTAATAGCTAGTAAAGGCTATGCAGACAGCTGTGGGCTGATATTCATAGCAGGCTACAAATATTGGCCCCCGGCCGTCGGCTTTCCCCCTCTGGCGCAGAAAATTGCGCGGGAGCCCACGCCGTTTTTTTTTTTTAAATTACATAACCATACTGTTTATTAACCCCTTTCTGCCAGCTGACGGAATAGTACGTCAGCTGGCAGTATCCCCCACTTTGAGGTGGGCTTCGCGGTGAGCCCACTTCAAAGCCGCAACATGTCAGCTGTTTTCAATACAAAAATAAAAAATTTACTTGATCGCTAAACGGCATAGCGAGAAAAAAAAATCAAAAGCCCAAATTATGTTTTTTTGGTCTCCGCGACATTGCATTAAAATGCAATAATGGGCGATCAAAAGAACGTATCTGCACAAAAGTAGTATCATTAAAAACGTCAGCTCGGCGCGCAAAAAATTAGCCCTCACCCGACCCGATATCTCAGAACATATAGACGCTACAGGTATCAGAAAATGGCGCCATTATTTTATTTCTTTTTAGCAAAGTTTTGAAATTTTTTTTACCACTTAGATAAAAAATAACCTAGACGTGGTTGGTGTCTATGAACTTGTAATGACCTGGAGAATCATAATGGCAGGTCAGTTTTATGCTGTATGCACACGTTGCAGATTTGGGTGCAGAATTGTCTGCACAAAATCTGCATCTCCTTGCAGAAAACGTAGCTGCGTTTTGGATGCATTTTTTTCACGTTTTTTTCATGTTTTTGCGCGGTTTGATGAGGCTTTTTTGTGTGGTTTTGATGCTGTTCTTGGTGCGGTTTTTGGTGTGGTTTTTGCGCGGTTTTGATTCGTTTTTTGCTGCAGTATTTGGTGCGTTGTTTTGCGTGGTTTTGATTCAGGTTTTTGATGCTTTTTTATGCAGTTTTTGGTGAAGATTTGATGCAGTATTTGGTGCGGTTTTGATGCAGTTTTGGGTGCGGTTAACATGCAGTTTTTGGTGGAGTTTTTGCGCGCTTTTGATGCTTTTTAAAGAATTTTTGGTGCGTTTTTTGCGTGTTTTTTGTGCGTTTTTGTATGCGTTTTGTTTTTTGTGCGTTTTTGTATGCGTTTTTGAAAGCTAAAGATGTATTATTGAACATTATTGCGTGATGTCATTTCTGTCCAACCTCCTCTTTTACATTTGTTCAACCCACACTCAATTACACACAGATAGATAGACATATAGATGATAGATGAAATGGATAGACAGAGCTACATATAGATAGATCTATAGATGCATACATCTATCTATTCCTACAGTGGGGCAAAAAAGTATTTAGTCAGTCAGCAATAGTGCAAGTTCCACCACTTAAAAAGATGAGAGGCGTCTGTAATTTACATCATAGGTAGACCTCAACTATGGGAGACAAACTGCGAAAAAAAATTCCAGAAAATCACATTGTCTGTTTTTTTATCATTTTATTTGCATATTATGGTGGAAAATAAGTATTTGGTCAGAAACAAACAATCAAGATTTGTGGCTCTCACAGACCTGTAACTTCTTCTTTAAGAGTCTCCTCTTTCCTCCACTCATTACCTGTAGTAATGGCACCTGTTTAAACTTGTTATCAGTATAAAAAGACACCTGTTCACACCCTCAAACAGTCTGACTCCAAACTCCACTATGGTGAAGACCAAAGAGCTGTCAAAGGACACCAGAAACAAAATTGTAGCCCTGCACCAGGCTGGGAAGACTGAATCTGCAATAGCCAACCAGCTTGGAGTGAAGAAATCAACAGTGGGAGCAATAATTAGAAAATGGAAGACATTCAAGACCACTGATAATCTCCCTCGATCTGGGGCTCCACGCAAAATCCCACCCCGTGGGGTCAGAATGATCACAAGAACGGTGAGCAAAAATCCCAGAACCACGCGGGGGGACCTAGTGAATGAACTGCAGAGAGCTGGGACCAATGTAACAAGGCCTACCATAAGTAACACACTACGCCACCATGGACTCAGATCCTGCAGTGCCAGACGTGTCCCACTGCTTAAGCCAGTACATGTCCGGGCCCGTCTGATGTTTGCTAGAGAGCATTTGGATGATCCAGAGGAGTTTTGGGAGAATGTCCTATGGTCTGATGAAACCAAACTGGAACTGTTTGGTAGAAACACAACTTGTCGTGTTTGGAGGAAAAAGAATACTGAGTTGCATCCATCAAACACCATACCTACTGTAAAGCATGGTGGTGGAAACATCATGCTTTGGGGCTGTTTCTCTGCAAAGGGGCCAGGACGACTGATCCGGGTACATGAAAGAATGAATGGGGCCATGTATCGTGAGATTTTGAGTGCAAACCTACTTCCATCAGCAAGGGCATTGAAGATGAAACGTGGCTGGGTCTTTCAACATGACAATGATCCAAAGCACACCGCCAGGGCAATGAAGGAGTGGCTTCGTAAGAAGCATTTCAAGGTCCTGGAGTGGCCTAGCCAGTCTCCAGATCTCAACTCTATAGAAAACCTTTGGAGGGAGTTGAAAGTTCGTGTTGCCAAGCGAAAAGCCAAAAACATCACTGCTCTAGAGGAGATCTGCATGGAGGAATGGGCCAACATACCAACAACAGTGTGTGGCAACCTTGTGATGACTTACAGAAAACGTTTGACCTCTGTCATTGCCAACAAAGGATATTTTACAAAGTATTGAGATGAAATTTTGTTTCTGACCAAATACTTATTTTCCACCATAATATGCAAATAAAATGATAAAAAAACAGACAATGTGATTTTCTGGAATTTTATTTCTCAGTTTGTCTCCCATAGTTGAGGTCTACCTATGATGTAAATTACAGACGCCTCTCATCTTTTTAAGTGGTGGAACTTGCACTATTGCTGACTGACTAAATACTTTTTTGCCCCACTGTATATCTATCTATAGATATATGTGGATAGATATATCTATTGATAGATGTATTGATAGTGTAGGGTGCGTGTCCACTGTCAGGATTACATCCGAAATAGCTGCAGATTGGATGCTGCGTACTTGTAGTATCATTGGATGATCCCCGCACACACCAAACAGTCCCGCACAGCGCCACACACATCCAAACAGTTCCCCAGAAACATCCGAACAGCCCGCAGACCCTGCACACACCTGATCAGTCCCGCACAGCGCCGCACACATCCGAACAGCCCGCAGACCCAGCACACACATACACGCACACCGTCACTGCCCACATTCCGCCCAACAGGGCCAGACTGGCCATCGGGCACTTCTGGCAAATGCCAGAAGTGCCGGTGCCAGTCGTGGGCCGCTCGATCCTCCGCCCCCTGCCGCCGCCGACTCACCCCCCTGCCGTCGCATTCAACTATACCGGCATCTATGATGCGGGCTGTGCTGTATATACCACTGTGCGGGCTGTGCTGTATATACCACTCTGGGCTGTGCTGGATATACCACTGTGCGTCCTGTGCTGGATATACCACTGTGCGGGCTGTGCTGTATATACCACTGTGCGGGCTGTGCTGTATATACCACTGTGGGCTGTGCTGGATATACCACTGTGCGGGCTGTGCTGGATATACCACTGTGCGGGCTCTGCTGGATATACCACTGTGCGGGCTGTGCTGTATATACCACTTTGCGTCCTGTGCTGGATATACCACTGTGCGGGCTGTGCTGTATATACCACTGTGCGGGCTGTGCTGTATATACTACTGTGGGCTGTGCTGGATATACCACTGTGCGGGCTGTGCTGGATATACCACTGTGCGGGCTGTGCTGTATATACTACTGTGTGGGCTGTGCTGTATATACTACTGTGTGGACTGTGCTGTATATACTACTGAGTGGGCTGTGCTGTATATACTACTGTGTGGGCTGTGCTATCTACTATGCGGGCTGTGCTATATACTATGTGGGCTTTGCTATATACTATGGGGAGTATATTATCTTCTATGGGGAGGCCATGTTATGTACTATGTGGCTGTGGTATATACTATTGTGGGGGTATATTATATTCTATGGGGGAGGTTGGGTTATATACCATGGGGGAGGTTGTGTTATATACGATGGGGGGCTGCATTATATTCTATGGGGGGCTACATTATATATTATGGGGAGGTGGGCTTTATTATATTCTATGGGGTTACATTATACTCTGTGGGGTGGCAGCATTATACTCTGTGGGGTGGCTGCATTATACTGTGGGGTGGTTGCATTATACTGTGGGGTGGCTGCATTATACTGTGGGGTTGCCGCATTATATTCTGTAGGGTGGTGGCTACATTATACTATATGTGGGCTGCATTATACTGTATCGAGGACTATGGGGAATATGTTATACTATATGAAGGACTATGGGGTGCATTATACTATGGGATGTGAAATGTACTACATGGATGACTATGGCGGTGCATTATACTATATGGAGCACTATGAGGAGTGTATTATGCTATATGGAGGACTATGAGGAGTGTATTATGCTATATGGAGGACTGAGCAGTGTATTATAATATATGGAGGACTATAGGGAGTGTATTATACTATATGGAGGACTGTGGTGCACATTAGAATATATGGAGGACTATGGAGTGTATTTTACTAAACAAGTAAAATGCTGCATATTCAGATTGTTTTTGCCGGAACAAAAATCCTTGTTCTCAGCAGTACATCGCCGCTGTAAACTGTAGATGTGCTGCTGATAACATGATACTGTATGGTGATCTGTTAGTGATCTAATAGTGATCGTTCTGTCCCATCATTCTTTCTCAGACGGTGGAAAGAGGCCGGGAAACAAGTGTTGAACAACTTCAGTATTGTCGATCAAACTCATTTAGCGGCCTGAACTCAGCGCACGTAAATACAACTGAAACACTTTTGTGTGATGTGCAATATGTTAGCATTTTGGGCCCCATTTTAAACTTTGCCTAGGGCCCCACTTTGCCTAAAACCGGCCCTGCCTACAAGTGTACAAAGATATTATACAGTCACCATGTGACAAGTGGGCCTGTGTAACTTCAAATGCCAGGGCTGAATTTTAGTCCCAGTCCGGCCCTGCCGCCCACACACTTCCCTCCTCCCGAACTGCAGCGTTTCTCGGACCCACATCCGCATCTAAACTGCAGATCTTTTTTACATCTGCGGTTTTGCTGCGGATGTGCCCGACTCCATAAAAGTCTATGGGTGCAGAAATGCTGCAGTTCGGCACAAAAGAAGTGACATGCTGCAGAGAAAAAAAAAGCTGCGTTTCGGTGCGGCCTTTTCCGCAGCATGTGCACAACAAGTCTGCGGCTCCCTTAGGCTATGTTCACACGCTGCAGTTTTTGCTGCGGATCCGCAGCGGATTTGCAGCTGCGGATCCGCAGACGTTTTCCATGCAGGGTACAGTACAATGTTACCCTATGGAAAACCAAATCCGCTGTTCCCAATTTGCTTTTTTCCGCTGGAAAATCCGCGCTGATTTTCTGCGGAAAAAAAGAAGTAGCATGTCACCTCTTTCTGCAGATTCCGCAACTGTTTTCCACCTGCACCAATAGGAAAGTGCAGTTGGAAAACCGCAGTGGAATCCGCAGAAGAAACCGCACAAAAAACCGCAGGGAAATCCACCGCGGTTTTGCACTGCGGGATTTCCAAATCAGGACCTGAAAAATCCGCAGGAAAAAAAGGATGGTGTGAACAAGCCCATAGACTTACATTGGTTGTACACTACACTGCGGATTTGATGCAATTCTGTGCAGCAAAAAACCCTGCGGATCTGCAATTAAATCCGCAACGTGTGCACACAGCCTTAGCATTTAGTGAACCTGGCAAAAAAGCCAAGCAAAAAACAAGCGTGGGATTGCACTTTTTTTGCAATTTCATTGCACTTTGCCTTATTTTGCACATTTTCTGTTACACGACATAGTAAAACCAATGGTGTCGTTCAAAAGTAGAACTTGTCCCGCAAAAGATAAGCCCTCACATGGCCATATTGACGGAAAAATTATGGCTCTGCAAAGAAGGGGAGCGCTAAACGAAAACAAAAAAGCTCCAGGGGTGAAGGGGTTTAGAAACATGGATATGGACATATGTATGGAAATAGACATAGATATACTGTATCTGTATGTATGTATCTATCTATCTATCTATCTATCTATCTATCTATCTATCTATCTATCTATCTATCTGTCTGTCTGTCTATCTATCTATCTATCTATCTATCTATCTATCTATCTATCTATCTATCTATCTATCTGTGTGTAATGGAGTGTGGGTTGGACAGATGTAAAAGAGGAGGTTGGACAGGAATGACATCACAAATCTTTTTGAAGCTAGAGGAGGGAGAGGAGGGAGGGGTTGGGGTGTGTTTTGGAGTGGATGTGGTAGGTTCGTGCTTAGTAGCAGTGCAATGCATCATGGAACTTGTAGTATTAGAGCACAATAACTCAGGAGAAAGGAAGTTGTCGATTAACCTCATGAGAGCTGAATCCAGCACTGAAAATGTGCTGCTACAGCATGATAAAAGGTAATATTGCTAAAATAAAGACAATGGATGTTTTCAGTGGCACATAATAGCAAGATTTATGGAAAAAAAAAAGGTTATTGTAGTGGACAACTTCTTTAATGTCACCTTTCAATAGCAAGGTGACATTAACCCTTCATTACCCCATATCCCACCGCTACATGGGAGTGGGAAGAGAGTGGCCAAGTGCCAGAATAGGCGCATCTTCCAGATGTGCCTTTTCTGGGGTGGCTGGGGGCAGATGTTTGTAGCCAGGGGGGCCAATAACCATGGACCCTCTCTAGGCTATTAATATCTGCCCTCAGTCACTGGCTTTACCACTCTGGCGGAGAAAATTGCGCGGGAGCCCACGCCAAGTTTTCCCACGATTTAACCCTTTATTTTACAAGCTAGAGTGCCCAAATTTTGCACATACACACTCACATTAGTAGTGTGGAATATGCAAAAAAAAAGGATATGAGATGGTTTACTGTATGTAAACCATGTCTCATATCATGTCGGGTTTGTGAAGAGGAAAAGCCAGCAATTGAATTACCGGCTTTTCTATAGAACACCGCTGCGTATTTCTTGCAAGTCACACTGCTGGTCCGTGTGTAATCCGAATTTTTCTCGCCCCCATAGACTTGCATTGGTGTATTTTTTGCGCAACACACTGACAAACGCAGCATGCTGCGATTTTCTACGGCCGTACAATACCGTATATTACGGATGCGTAATATACGGCTGATAGGAGCAGCCCCATAGAGATGCATTGGGCCGTGTGTAATGCGTATTTTACGGACGTATTTTCTGCGCTCATACATCCGTAAAACTCGCTAGTGTGACGCCAGCCTAAATGTGAGTATGGAAATGACTTAAAGGGGTTCTGGCACCATAATAATCATTGCATAAATAGAAAGTAAATGAGTAACATAAACATTTAACAGTGCCCTCACAGAGACTGAGGCTAACTACTTCCATTCCAGTTAACAATTTCACCCACAGACCATGGGGCAGAGTACCCCCTAAAATGCAGCATACAAATTTCATCCACAAGTATCCATACATTATTAGCTTACAAATTTCACCCACAGACCATGGTGAAGAGTACCCCTAAGAAGCATTTTACAAATTTCGCACACAGACCGTGCAGCAGAGTACCTCCTTAGAAGCAGCTTCAAAATGTAATCCTCAGACCATGGGGCAGAGTACCCCCAAAGGGCTCATACTCACTTGTGAGCAACTCGGATAAGTCTCGCACGCAATACTCGGCACTACACTTGGCACAGAGGAGCGGAGCGTGCGGCTGCATGTATTCCTATGCAGCTACACGCTCCGATCTGAGTGCCGGCAGCAGCGTCGGGTATTAACATGCGAGACTCATCCAAGTTTCTCGCAAGTGAGTAGGAGCCCTAAGAAGCAGTGACAGATTTCACCAAGAGATGATGGGGAAGACTACCCATACATTAGCAGCAGAGGCGTAGCTAGGGTTTTGATTTGGGGGGGGCGAAGCTTCTGAGTGGGCCCCTAACCAGGTAACCTTGATTACAACTGGGTGACGCACCCTAAGGCTGCCGTCACACTAGCGAGTTTTACGGACGTAAGAGCGCATAAAATACGTCCGTAAAACACGCTTAACAAACGGCCCAATTATTCCCAATGGGTCAGGTCCTATCAGCCGTATATAACGCATCCGTAATATACGCCTTTCTACGGCCGTACAAAATCGCAGCATGCTGCGTTTGTCAGCGTATTGCGCAAAAAATATGCCAATGAAAGTCTATGGGGACGAGAAAAATACGGATTCCACACGGACCAGCAGTGTGACTTGCGAGAAATACGCAGCGGTGTTAGTGAAAAGCCGGTAATTCAATTGCCGGCTTTTCATTTCTCCTTCCCCAACCCGACAGGATATGAGACATGGTTTACATACAGTAAACCATCTCATATCCCCTTTTTTTTTGCATATTCCACACTACTAATGTTAGTAGTGTGTATGTGCAAAATTTGGCCGCTGTAGCTTGTAAAATAAAGGGTTAAATCGCGGAAAAAATTGGCGTGGGCTCCCGCGCAATTTTCTCCGCCAGAGTGGTAAAGCCAGTGACTGAGGGCAGATATTAATAGCGTAGAGAGGGTCCATGGTTATTGGCCCCCCCTGGCTACAAACATCTGCCCCCAGCCACCCCAGAAAAGGCACATCTGGAAGATGCGCCTATTCTGGCACTTGGCCACTCTCTTCCCACTCCCTGTAGCGGTGGGATATGGGGTAATGAAGGGTTAATGTCACCTTGCTATTGTAGGGTGACATTAAGCCAGATTAATAATGGAGAGGCGTCAATTATGTCACCTATCCATTATTAATCCAATTGTATGAAAGGGTTAAAAAACACACACACACGTTATTAAAAAGTATTTTAATGAAATAAACAAACAGGTTGTTTTAGTATTTTATTGCTCTCTCAATCCATCCGGAAGACCCTCGCTTGGCAAAATAATAAACCAACAATATACATACCTTCGGATGAACTGTCAGGTCAAACGAAGTAAATCCATCTGAAGGGGTTAAATCATTTTACAGCCAGGAGCTGCGCTAAAGCACTGCTCGTGGCTGTAAAAGCCCCGGGTGCTGAAAGGAAAGCTAGGCGATCTGTACTTACATTGAGTTCCGGTGAGGCGCCCTCTGGTGGATGTTCTCATGAACTGCAGCCTTGGAAAAGTTCCCACGCTAGAGTTCATATGAGTTCATCCACCAGAGGGCGCCTCACCGCGACTCAATGTAAGTACAGATCACCCAGCTTTCCTTTCAGCACCCGGGGTTTTTACAGCCAGGAGCAGTGCTTTAGCGCAGCTCCTGGCTTTAAAATGATTTAACCCCTTCAGATGGATTTACTTCGTGGGACCTGACAGTTCATCCGAAGGTATGTATATTGTTGGTTTATTATTTTGCCAAGCGAGGGTCTTCTGGATGGATTGAGAGAGCAATAAAATACTAAAACAACCTGTTTGTTTATTTCATTAAAATACTTTTTAATAATGTGTGTGTTTTTTAACCCTTTCATACAATTGGATTAATAATGGATAGGTGACATAATTGACGCCTCTCCATTATTAATCTGGCTTAATGTCACCTTACAATAGCAAGGTGACATTAACCCTTCATTACCCCATATCCCACCGCTACACGGGAGTGGGAAGAGAGTGGCCAAGTGCCAGAATAGGTGCATCTTCCAGATGTGCCTTTTCTGGGGTGGCTGGGGGCAGATGTTTGTAGCCAGGGGGGGCCAATAACCATGGACCCTCTCTAGGCTATATCTGCCCTCAGTCACTGGCTTTACCACTCTGGCGGAGAAAATTGCGCGGGAGCCCACGCCAATTTTTTCCGCGATTTAACCCTTTATTTTAGCAGCTACAGCACCCAAATTTTGCACATACACACTACTAACATTAGTAGTGTGGAATATGCAAAAAAAGGGGGATATGAGATGGTTTACTGTATGCAAACCATGTCTCATATCATGTCGGGTTTGTGAAGGAGAAATGAGAAGCCGGCAATTGATTTACCGGCTTTTCACATATATCACGCTGAATTAAATATAAATACAGAATATATATATATGTGTCTCAATGACATATATATATATATACTGTATATATGTTTTACCGAAAATTTGAGCACATAAATCCATTAGATGTCGGTTTTGCAAGCCTGCGAGAAAATATCGCAGTACGGATGCCATACGGATTACATACGGAGGATGCCATGCGCAAAATACGCTGACACACCCTGCCTACGGATGACATACGGACCACTATTTTGGGAACATTTCTCCGTATTACGGCCGTATTACGGCTGTAAAAAACGGACCGTATTGTCTTACGCTGAGTGTGACGCCGGCCTAATAGTGGAGGAGAACCTCAGCAGATGACAGCGATGTTACTGAAGATAATCCCTATATAACGACCAACATGGATATTACCGCCATATGGTCAGTGGTAGATACCAGTCCTACAGAAAATAAATCACAGCACAGTTACAGATAATGTCTTACCGCTGACATTCTTTATGATGGAGTCGTCACTTTTCCCATCTTTTCCATCTGGCCCAGACCGACATGTCAACTTCTTCCAGCAACGACTCGGCTGCAGTGAATACAACAAAGACATATTTCACTTCTCATATTCCAGCCCCATCACCATCTATTCCCAACCTGCACAAACTCCTTATCCTGTTGATACCCCAATACTGAGCCACTGCTGCCGTATGTGTCCCTATTACTGCACCTGATGCCCCAATACTGAGCCACTGCTGCCGTATGTCCCTATTACTGCCCCTGATACCCCAATACTGAGCTGCTGCTGCCGTATGTGACCCTATTACTGCCCCTGCTGTGTGGTTCTGTGTGCCCTCTAAGTTCTAAGGCACTCCTCTATAATATAGTAATGTAGAGTGCAAGTGCCCTAGAAAACAGTGCCCATATTTTGCCCCCTAAAAAGTAAAATTGCTTTCTATGTGCCCCTTTGATAGTCATAGCTAGGGTTGAGCGAAACGGGTCGTTCATTTTCATAAGTCGCCGACTTTTGGCAAAGTCGGCGTCTCATGAAACCCGACCCGATCCCTGTGTGGGGTCGGCCATGCGGTACGCGATCTAGGCGCGAAAGTCGCGTTTCGTATGACGCGTTTAGCGCCATTTTTGCAGCCAATGAAGGAGCGGTAGAGTGCTGACGTAGGTGTTAGGGGGCGTACACAACAACAGGCATTTTTTTTTCGCGTGCATTACAGCGATGTGCAAAGTGTAAAATGAGCGTTCTGGGAGCGATGTGGAACGAGAGCGAGCGAGAGAGAGAGAGAGAGAGAGAGAGAGAGAGATATTTAAAAAATAATATTAAAAAAATTTCTTCATTGGGTTTCGTGTTTCGGCCGAAACCCGACTTTTCACGGTGGTCGGCCGATTACACTCGACTCGACTTTTAAGACAGTCGGGTTTCACAAAACCCGACTCTAAAAAACTAAAGGTCGCTCAACCCTAGTCATAGTAACCTGAGTTCCCCTATAACAATAAGTGCCCACTTTACATTTAAAAATGTCCCGAGTCTGCCCCTGTACAGCTCCCCTATACACAGCATGATGCTCTCTTATACACAGTATACTGACCCTTTAGTAGCCTCCAAACTGTTTGATGGCTCCAACACTGTAATCCCCACACTGTATGATGCCCCTCTAGATAGCCTCCATATAGTATAATGCACCAGATCGTCTTCAATATAGTATAATGTACTAGATAGTCCTCAATACAGTATAATGCACTCCCCATAGGCCTACTAATGCACCACCCATAGGCAGACTCTATACCACAAGGCAACACCCTATAGCCAGACCCTGTAGTATAAGACAGCACCCCCATGGGCAGACCCTGTAATATAAGGCAGCACCTCCATAGACAGACCCTGTACTATAAGGCAGCACCTCCATAGGAAGACCCTGTAGTATAAGGCAGCACCCCCCATAGGCAGACCATGTAATATAAGGCAGACCCCCCATAGGCAGACCCTGTAGTATAATGCAAACCCTCCCCATAGGCAGACCCTGCAGTATAAGGCATACCCCCATAGACAGACCCTGTAGCATTAGGCAGACCCCCCATAGGCAGACCCTGTAGTATTAGGCAGACCCCCCATAGGCAGACCCTGTAGTATAATGCAGACCCCCCATAGGCAGACCCTGTATAAGGCATACCCCCATAGACAGACCCCGTAGTATTAGGCAGACCCTGTAGTATTAGGCAGACCCCCATAGGCAGACCCCGTAGTATTAGGCAGACCCTGTAGTATTAGGCAGACCCCTCATAGGCAGACCCTGTAGTATTAGGCAGACCCTGTAGTATTAAGGCAGACCCCCATAGGCAGACCCCCCATAGGCAGACCCTGTAGTATTAGGCAGACCCTGTAGTATTAAGGCAGACCCCCATAGGCAGACCCCGTAGTATTAGGCAGACCCTGTAGTATTAGGCAGACCCCTCATAGGCAGACCCTGTAGTATTAGCAGACCCTGTAGTATTAAGGCAGACCCCCATAGGCAGACCCCCCATAGGCAAACCCTGTAGTATTAGGCAGACCCCGATAGGCAGACCCTGTAGTAGTAGGCAGACCCCCCCATAGGCAGACCCTGTAGTATAAGGCATACCCCATAGACAGACCCTGTAGCATTAGGCAGACTCCCCATAGGCAGACCCTGTAGTATTAGGCAGACCCTGTAGTATTAGGCAGACCCTGTAGTATTAAGGCAGACCCTGTAGTATTAGGCAGACCCCCCCATAGGCAGACCCTGTAGCATTAGGCAGACCCCCCCATAGGCAGACCCTGTAGCATTAGGCAGACCCTGTAGTATTAGGCAGACCCCCCATAGGCAGACCCTGTAGTATAAGGCAGACCCCCCATAGGCAGACCCTGTAGTATTAGGCAGACCCCCCATAGGCAGACCCTGTAGTATAAGGCAGACCCCCCCACAGGCAGACCCTGTAGTATTAGGCAGACCCCCTCATAGGCAGACCCTGTAGTATTAGGCAGACCCACCATAGGCAGACCCTGTAGTATTAGGTAGACCGCCCATAGGCAGACCCTGTAGTATTAGGCAGACCCCCCATAGGCAGACCCTGTAGTATTAGGCAGACCCCCCATAGGCAGACCCTGTAGTATTAGGCAGACCGCCCCATAAGTAAACCCTGTAGTATTAGGCAAACCCTGTAGTATTAAGGCAGACCCCCCATAGGCAGACCCTGTAGTATTAGGCAGAACCCCCATATGCAGACCCTGTAGTATAAGACAGCACCCCCATAGGCAGATTCTGTAGTATAAGGCAGCACCCCTTAAAAAAATACTCAATTCTCTTCTTCCTGGTTCCTGCGCTGCTCTGAGCTCCCGCTCATCTCCTGACAGCGGGTGCCAGGCAGTGACGTCATCGTGCCCGCTGTCAGCGTTGCCGACATCAGACGCTGACAGGGGGATGATGTGGGAAGGAGGGCAGTGCTCCTTCCCTCATCATTGCGGTCAGCTGTATCAGCTAAATGCCGGTACAGCTCACCCTGCGATGACAGGCGGGGGGCCCCCATAGGCAGATTCTGTAGTATAGGGCAGCACCCCTTAAAAAAATAAATACTCAATTCTCTTCTTCCTTGTTCCTGCGCTGCTCTGAGCTCCCGCTCGTCTCCTGACAGCGGGTGCCGGGCAGTGACATCATCGCGCCCGCTGTCAGCATTGCCGACATCAGACGCTGACAGGGGGATGATGTGGGAAGGAGGGCAGCGCTCCTTCCCTCATAATTGCGGTCAGCTGTATCAGCTAAATGCTGGTACAGCTGACCCTGCGATGACAGGCGGGGGGCCCACTGCTGGCACCGGGCCCCCCCGCCTGCTCAGGGGCCCCATAGCAGCAGAATAGGGAGATCGTTTCTCCCTGCTCTGCCGCAGAAGGTAACTATCGGCGCGCTGATACAGTTACTGTAGCGTAGCTCCGGGAGGGCCCCCTCTGAGCACCGGGCCCGGGGTGCCTGCACCCTCTGCCCCCCGGTAGCTACGCTACGGATTACCAGATTACAAATGTCACCCTCAGAACATGGGGCAGAGTACCCCCTAAGAAGCAGCTTCAAAATTTTGACTCACAGACCATGGTGCAGAGTACCCATACATTAGCAGCTTACAAATTTCACCCTCATACCATGTGGCATAGTGCCCCCTAAGAAGCAGTTACAAATTTCACCGAGCGACGATGGGGCAGAGTACCCATACATTAGCAGATTACAAATTTCACCCTCAGACCATGGGGCAGAGTACCCCCTAAGAAGCAGTTACAAATTTCACCCAGAGACCATGGGGCAGAGTACCCGTACATTAGTAGATTACAAATTTCACCCTCAGACCATGGGGCAGAGTACCCCCTAAGAAGCAGTTACAAATTTCACCCAGAGACCATGGGGCAGAGTACCCATACATTAGTAGATTACAAATTTCACCCTCAGACCATGGGGCAGAGTACCCCCTAAGAAGCAGTTACAAATTTCACCCACAGACCATGGGGCAGAGTATCCAAACATTAGAGAGGATCAGGGAGCTTCAACATAGCAGCAATTCTGTCCAAATGAGGCTGATTATTGATGAAAAACAGAGGTAGGTGCTGATCCCGCTGGTAAGCGCAGCCATATCAGTGGAAAAGGAGAGGATTGTATCTGGCACCCCAACCATGAAATATGAAAAAAATTATTCAGGCATGATAAAGCCATATTTACAACAAATAAACAACACCTGACACTTTTCTGGTGGATAAATGCGCCCTTAGTCGTAGGATGTTGGCATAGTAATACAAACAAACAAATATAGAGGAAATGATCCAATCAAACAAACATCACAAACTTAATTACATTAATGATGCAGCAGGAGTTCATTTGATCGACGTGGTAAAAAAGTTTTCAGAATGAAAAAAAAAAAGGAAAACATTTAATATATATGTAAAATAAGTCATTTCTGAAATTCAGCCCTCTTGGATAGTTAGTATTCAGCCTAAAGATCTAATATGCTTCTCTAATAGTAAGCTGTTTTTTAGTCTGTTACCGTCACATATGGGATGAACAACCTTTTCAAAACCAAAAACCGCAAAGTGTGTAAGATCACCTCTATGGACCTTCTCAAAATGTTTGGATGTTCCTGAATAGGAGCCATTATTGTTCCTGATATTGGATAGATGTTCAGCTATTCATTTTTTAATTTACGGGCGGTGTACCTCAAATTATAGGAAAAGGCATATAATATTTTGTGTCACAATTGATAAAAGATGTGATGTTATAGTCCATACTGGGAGACAAATGAAATGACTTACAGTAGTTTTATTTACTGCATATTTGCACATATCTACAGTTGTGCTCAAAAATTTACATACCCGGCAGAATTTTTGCTTTCTTGGCCTTTTTTCAGAGAATATGAATGATAACATCAAAACTTTTTCTCTACTCATGGTTAATGGTTGGGTGAAGCTATTTATTGTCAAACTACTGTGTTTTCTCTTTTTAAATAATAATGACAACCCAAAACATCCAAAAGACGCTGAACAAAAGTTTACATACCCCATTTCTTAATACCATGCATTGCCCTCTGTAACATCAATGACAGCTTGAAGTCTTTTGTGGTAGTTCTGGATGAGGTTCTATATTTTCTTCTTGCAAAAAGTCTCCAGTTCCTACAGATTCCTGGGCTGCCTAGCATGAACTGCATGCTTGAGATCTCCCCAGCGTGGCTCAATGATAATGAGGTCAGGAGACTGAGATGGCCACTCCAGAACCTTCACTTTGTTCTGCTGTAGCCAGTGACCGGTCAATTTGGCTTTGTGGATAGCCCCCACACAAGGGCAATGGGGTACTCGGCACCGGGTCCTTCGGTTCGGGAATGTCACGGTGGCCCGACCCGGTCTGTGGCCCTTTGAGGGACGTCCAATAAAGGAATAGAGTTTTTATGGTTTTGGGAAAGGTCTTTAAAGGGGAAGTTCATGAGCCACCTGTGGTATTTGGTCAGGGTGACCGACGCTGCGGTGAGGGGTCCACTGGGGTGATGTTATGGCAGCTAGATGGTATACCTTCCCACAGGTGAAGTGTTTCCCCAGGGCTTACCAGATGTGTAGATGGTGATAGTGGACGATGTAAGGTGCAGGGAATAACGAGTGTTATGATCTGGTGACCTTGGAGCCGCATGAAAACTTTCTCTGGAGTCGGTGGAACCTGTACTGACCGCGAATCCTGAACTAACACCGCAACTAGAAGTAGCCGTGGGGTGTGCCTAACAAACCCTAGACACCTCGACACAGCCGGAGGACTAAATACCCCTATAGATGGAAATAGGAATGCTATCTTGCCTCGGAGCAGACCCCCAAAGGATAGGCAGCCCCCCACGAATAATGACTGTGAGTAGGAGAAGAATAGACACACGCAGGTAGAAAACAGGATTTAGCAAAAGAGGCCACTCTAGCTAAATAGGAAAGGATAGGACAGATTACTAGGCGGTCAGTATTAAAACCCTTCCAAAAATATCCACAACAGATAATACAAAAAGTTCCACAATCTAACTAAAGACATGGAATGTATATCTGCCACTCCAGAGAATCCAACAAGACTGAGAAAATACTGACACAATCTAAGCTGGACAAGAAAACACAAAGAATAGCACTGAATTGTGAAGCACACAGCATGTGTGCCACAGGAAAAAAAAACCAGACACTTATCTTTGCTGATTTGGCAGAAAGGCAGGAGGAACCAGGCAGAGGTCCTACACCTCCCAACAACAATTGACAACTGGCAAGGACTAATGAATCCTGCACACCTAAATACCCCAGTCAGAACTGCAATCAGCAGACACACCTGACCAGGACTGCAACCCAGGGACAACTGCATTACCACCTACTACCACCGGAGGGAACCCAAAAGCAGAATTCACAACAAACGAGGACACAAGGTTGCAGTCTCTTTACCTTTTACTGAAGACTTCAGCATCCACAGTCCAGGGTACAGACCACAAGGTAGGTAGAGTCCGGCCGGTCCGAAGACACATCCAGAGTCCCCTTAGCCAGGTGAAAATCAGTAGCCTTCCTACTAGCGCCTGTGTGTTGTAGTCCCTCCCTGCTGAGCAACTCAGTAAGGTCTTCACAACTCTTGTAGATGTTCTAGATGTTATTTCTTCCTCTGTCCCCCAGATGGTATGGATAGGACAAACCCGTATGGCTGATGGCCTGAGGCTTGTTTATAGGGACCCTAGAGACGCCCCGACCCCCACAATTTGCCACTGTGTCTTCTTAGGTATTAAGGTTGGGCAGCCAACTTGGAATTGACTGTCCTGCCGGTCTCTGAAGTAAAGCATAGAGTCAATTACTCCCTCGGTGTTCCGGCCACCGGCTACGCGCCTCAGAAGGAGGCAGCCTATTTCAGGGCAGAACTCCTCCCGGTGTTTTCTCCTTGTGCTGTGACTTCGTTTCTCACTCTCCACAATACAATTCTCTTCGTGTCCTTTCTTAGGAGGCTGCCACACGTGGGGCAGGCGCAGCTCTGTAGCTTTCTGTCCCGCTAGGCCTCTGTCAGGATCCCACCCCTGACAGGGACCCTCTGTCTGCAGCTCACATGTTCCTCCTTTCCCCCTGTCTGCCTGACAGGTGTTGCCTGGGCAAAGCCCAGTCAGCTTCTCTCTAACTTTCTATCCAGCCCACCAGTTTTACTTTTCTGTGAGGAGTGCCCTAATAGATAGGAGCAAGGCTCCCCTTGGTGGTCTGGAGTGTGAAGTGTAATATATGGTTTGTGATACCTGGTAGGAAGATCTCTTTTATTGCCATCAGACGTAATATCTCTCCCCCTGATGGAAGAATGACATTACTGCAACGACCAGGACTCTGGGGCGCTGCACTCCCCCCCGTTAAATCCAGTACTCCTGGACTGGGAAAAGAAAACAACAATACATATTAGCAAAAAGACATACTAAATTTTGGAATGCCGTAAAACAAGTTAATAAAACAATGCTTCCCTTTATGGGAGGTGAGGACACTTGAACGTTGCAAACAAGAACATATTTACATTATCAGCTTACTTCTGTAGATTGACCAGTTACGGATGCGCTAACTAACTATGAAATACTATTACCCGTACAGGTATACTATCTATTAACTACTAAGTGCAATTTCAAAACAATAAGTTAACATTTTCTTTATTCAAGCATAGAACCATTATTCTTCTCTAAGTGCAAAGTCTTTTAACTAACTTTCTAAGGCTCACTAGAGGACTCACTAACCCCTACGGGTTCACTTTATTGAAATGCAGAACACGTTTCACCCCCTCTACGGGCTCACTGTATCTTTCTTCCAATTTCTATGTCCTCAATTTTATTCAAAGTACATCATCTAACATTTCTTGTTCTTAAATACATACTATCAGCTATGTATGAACATTATTACTATCTATTTAAGGCAACATTGTTTCTCTTAGGCAAAGTGCTACGAATAAACATTCCCCTTAAGAGGAAATCAAGTCTTTTCGAGGTAGTGCAAAAATAATCACATCATTCGTATCCAAGTCTACTTAAAGGCAACATGACGTGATAGTATATGAGGGACCCGTTACGAACCCCCGAACGTTGGTCTTGGGTGGGCTACAAGACGTGTAATCCTGACCTGGAATTCTGCCGCACCAACGGGTTTTTCTTCAGGTCTGTAAGGCAAAGCAGTTATTTTTACAGCATACTTTAACAGCAGTTTCTGTTAAGAGGCAGTCTCTGTAAAAGCCTCCTATGTAAAACCAGTAGAAAGCACCCTTAAGAAGGTGAAAACTATATACAAGCAGTTTGTGAACCATTCACCATGATTCAAATGTTCTTTTTTAAAACAGTGATGAACTTGTGCAAAACTTAGGATCCCTTTAAACAGGGGATACCTTTAAAAGTTAACCCTGGACGGGTTCAAGCAGCAAAGAAAAAGCAGATTTTAACTATTTACAAGCTGTGGTTTCGAGTTTTATTCTGGCTGTCTCCACCAGGGCTTTACCTGACACGTAGCCCTCTGTGGCTTAGGATAGCTCGGGTCCAAGATCACGCCCGGCGCCAGGTAAACCCCATTGGTCTGTCTTTCGTGCAGTTAGGTCATGTGCAGTGATGGATGTCTGCATCGCTTGAGTATGGGCATTTGCTGCAGCAGAGGTAGCGGCTGCTGCAAGATCAGTCACTGGAACGGAGTCAGTAGCGGTGGCACAAGCAGTCGCTGGAGTGGGGTCGGTCATCAGGGCAGGGTCGTTCTTCATACCTGCTTCAGATGCGGTCCCTCCGGTGCCGGTCTGCTCTGTCTCCACTGGGGTCTGGACCGCTGATTGCAAGGCCTTGTGCTGCGGCGTTGTCATCTCTGCTTGCAGCATCTCGCTTGCAGGGCCTTGCTTTCTGGCTTTGGAGCGCTGGAACTTCTTTCTTGCTCCGGACCAGACGAGGCTGCCGACAGGCATCTGGTGAGGCTCCCGATGAAGGTCTTCTTCCACCGGCTTCAGTGCTCAGCTGCGTCCGCAGGAGTTGGTCGCTGAGCTCGTCCACTCCGGCCTGCAGGGAGTCGGTGTCAGCAGTGGAGGCCTGGTTACCGTGCCCCTCCGGGTAGCTGGGGGAGTCCTCTGCTCTGACCCCACGCTCTGGTTCTGGGCAGCTTGCCATGGCGTCCTCCACGTGGTTGCCTCTTCCTGGTCTTTTTCCCGCTCTCTCCTTCATGGGCGGTTTCGTTTTCTTTGTCTCCGCTCGCCATTGAGGATCAGGAGGCGGATCTCGGCTGCTGACGGACACGTCCTCAAGGTACAGAGATATTTGGACTGGGCGGCCATTGTTTTTCGCGCTTCTCAGTTCGTTCATGCCCACAACTCCACGCCCTTCTTCTCCTGCGCTCCTCATGGCGGCGGTTTTGGAGGGAATTTTGGCAGCAAATGGCAATACAGTCTTTAAGCAAATCACAGTTCAAATTCAGTTCTGGCACAGTTCTTAGGCGCACATGACCTGATTTTCAGGCTTAAGTAGATCCTGTTCGTGATGCCAAAGTTGGATCGCCCCCACGCAAGGGCAATGGGGTACTCGGCACCGGGTCCTTCGGTTCGGGGAATGTCACGGTGGCCCGACCCGGTCCGTGGCCCTTTGAGGGACGTCCAATAAAGGAATAGAGTTTTTATGGTTTTGGGAAAGGTCTTTAAAGGGGAAGTTCATGACGCCACCTGTGGTATTCGGTCAGGGTGACCGATGCTGCGGTGAGGGGTCCACTGGGGTGATGTTATGGCAGCTAGATGGTATACCTTCCCACAGGTGAAGTGTTTCCCCAGGGCTTCCCAGATGTGTAGATGGTGATGGTGGACGATGTAAGGCGCAGGGAATAACGAGGACACAAGGTTGCAGTCTCTTTACCTTTTACTGAAGACTTCAGCATCCACAGTCCAGGGTACAGACCACAGGGTAGGTAGAGTCCGGCCGGTCCGAAGGCACATCCAGAGTCCCCTTATCCAGGTGGAAATCAGTAGCCTTCCTACTAGCACCTGTGTGTTGTAGTCCCTCCCTGCTGAGCAACTCGGTAAGGTCCTCACAACTCTTGTAGATGTTATAGATGTTATTTCTTCCTCTCTGTCCCCCAGATGGTATGGATAGGACAAACCCGTATGACTGATGGCCTGAGGCTTGTTTATAGGGACCCTAGAGATGCCCCGACCCCCACAATTTGCCACTGTGTCTTCTTAGGTATTAAGGTTGGGCAGCCAACTTGGAATTGACTGTCCTGCCGGTCTCTGAAGTAAAACGTAGAGTCAATTACTCCCTCGGTGTTCCGGCCACCGGCTACGCGTCTCAGGAGGCAGCCTATTTCAGGGCAGAACTTCTCCCGGTGTTTTCTCCTTGTGCTGTGACTTCGTTTCTCACTCTCTACAATACAATTCTCTTTGTGTCCTTTCTTAGGATGCTGCCGCACGTGGGGCAGGCGCAGCTCCGTAGCTTTCTGTCCCGCTAGGCCTCTGTCAGGATCCTACCCCTGACAGGGACCCTCTGTCTGCAGCTCAGATGTTCCTTCTTTCCCCCTGTCTGCCTGACAGGTGTTTCCTGGGCAAAGCCCAGTCAGCTTCTCTCTAACTTTCTATCCAGCCCACCAGTTTTACCCTTCTGTGAGGAGTGCCCTGATAGGAGTAAGGCTCCCCCTGGTGGTCTGGAGTGTGAAGTGTAGTGTATGGTTTGTGATACCTGGTAGGAAGATCTCCTTTATTGCCATCAGATGTAATATCACTCCCCCTGATGGAAGAATGACATTACTGCAACGACCAGAACTCTGGGGCGCTGCTCTTGTGTTTTGGATCATTGTCATGTTGGAACGTCCAAGTACAGTTGGTTACTGAAAGTATTCAGACCACTTTAAATTTTTCACTCTGATTCATTGCAGCCATTTGGCAAATTCACAAAAGTGCATTTTTTTCTCATTAATGTACACTCTGCACCCCATCTTGAATGAAAAAAGACCAGAAATGTAGACATTTTTGAAAATGTATTAAAAAAGAAAAACTGAAATATCACATGGTCATAAGAAGAGATGAGTGAATTTGCTCGGGTTCCCTCTTATTCAGTAAGCTGTTCGTTGGGCTTTCCCTGCATGTGTCGTGACTGTGACACAGCCGTGACTCATGCAGCTGTGGCGCCAATCAGCTGATTGACAGGCGCAATCCAGGAATCCGGGTTCCCTCTGCAGCTTGCCGAATAAGAGGGAACCCGAGCAAATTCACTCATCTCTAGTCATAAGTATTCAGACCCTTTGCTCAGTATTGAGTAGAAGCACCCTTTTGAGCTGGTACAGCCATGAGTCTTCTTGAGAATGATGCAAAAAGTTTTTTACACCTTGATTTGGGGATCCTCTGCCATTCTTCTTTGCAGATTTTCTCCATTTCCGTCAGGTTGGATGGTGAGCATTGGTGGCCAGCCATTTTCAGGTCACTCCAGAGTTGCTCAATCGGGTTTAGGTCAGGGCTCTGGCTGGGCCAGTCAAGAATGGTCCCAGAGTTGTTTTGAAGCCACTCCTTTGTTATTTTAGCTGTGTGCTTAGGGTCATTGTCTTATTGGAAGGTGAACCTTCGGCCAAGTCTGAGGTCCAGAGCACTCTGGAAGGTTTTCATCCAGGATATCTCTGTACTTGGCCACATTCATGTTTCCTTCAATGGCAACCAGTTGTCCTGTCCCTGCAGCTGAAAACACCCCCCATAGCATGATGCTGGCACCACCATGTTTTACTGTTGGGATTGTATTGGGCAGGTGATGAGCAGTGCCTGGTTTTCTCCACATACCACTTAGAATTGTCACCAAAAATGTCTATATTCATCTCATCAGACCAAAGAATCTTATTTCTCATAGTCTGGAAGTCCTTCATGTATTTTTTTCTTAGCGAACTCTGTACAGGCTTTCATGTCTTGCACTGAGGAGAGGCTTCCGTCAGGCCACTCTGCCATAAAGGCTTGGCTGGTGGAGGGCTGCAGTGATAGTTGACTTTAACTTTCTCCCATCTACTTACTGCATCACTGGAGCTCAGCCACAGTGATCTTGCGGTTCTTCTATACCTCTCTCACCAAGGCTCTTCTCCCACGATTGCTCAGTTTGACAGAACTGCAAGGTATAGGAAGACTTCTGGTGGTTCCAAACTTCTTCCATTTAAGGATTATGGAGGCCACTGTGCTCTTAGGAACCTTGAGTACTGCAGAAATTCTTTTGTAACCTTGGCCAGGTCTGTTCCTTGCCACAATTCTGTCTCTGAGCTCCTTGGCCAGTTACTTTGACCTCATGATTCTCATTTGGTCTGACATGCCTTGTGAGCTATGAGTTCTTATATGGACAGTTGTGTGCCTTTCCAAATCAAGTCCTATCAGTTTAATTAAACACAGCTGGACTCCAATGAAGGAGTAAAATCATCTCAAAGAGGATCACAAGGAAATGGACAGCATGTGACTTAAATATCAGTGTCTGAGCAAAGGGTCTGAATACGTATGACTATGATATTTCAGTATTCCTTTTTTAATAAATTTGAAAAACTTTCAACATTTCGGGTTTTTTTTTGTCAAGATGGGGTGCAGTGTGCACATTATTGAGAAAAAAATGACCTTTTCTGAATTTACCAAATGGCTGCAATGAAACAAAGTTTGAAAAATTTAAAGGGGTCTGAATACTTTCCGTACCCACTGTACGTCCCATGCTTCCGGGCTGATGAGTGCAAATTTGCCTCCAGTATTTGCTGATATTGTGCTGCATTCATCTTTCCTTCAACTTTGACCAAGTTTCCTGTGCCTTTGTAGCTCACACATCCCCAAAACATCAGCAATCCACCTCCGTGCATTACAGTAGGAATGGTGTTCCTTTCATCATAGACCTTGTTGACCTCTCCCCAAATGTACCATTTATGGTTGTGGCCAAAAAGTTCAATTATGGTCCTATCACTCCAAATTACCTTGTTCCAGAAATTTTGAGGCTGGTCTCTGTGCTGTTTTGCGTATTGTAGGCAAGATACTTTGTGGCATTTGCGCAGTAATGCTTTCTTCTGGCAACTTAACCAAGCAGCCCATTTTTCTTCAAGTGGCTCCTTATTGTGCATCTTGAAACAGCCACACTGCTAGTTTTCAGAGAGTCATGTATTTCAGCTGATGTTATTTGTGGATTTTTCTTTGCATCCTGAACAATTTTCCTGGCAGTTGTGGATGACATTTTTGTTGGTCTACCTGACCATAGTTTTGTTTTTACAGAGTCCCTGATTTTCCATTTGTTAATCAAAGTTTGAATGCTGCTTACCGGCATAAACAAACCTTGGATATCTTTTTTATCACTTTCCTGTTTTATACAGTTCAACTTCCTTTTCCCGTAGATCCATTGACAATTCTTTTGTTTTCCCCATGACTCACAATCCAGAAACGTCAGTGGCCGGATGAAAGATGCAAGAGTCTGTCTGGATCCCAGAAACTCACTCAGCTTTTATGCGCACACACTGATTACAAGCAAACAGGTCACAAGTGAGTATGTTACCTTAGTAGCCAGTCAAAACCATTTGTGTCAACTTCTGTGCATGTTATCAGGCCAAAATGACCAGGGTATGTAAACTTTTGATCAGGGTCATTTGGATGTTTTGGGTTGTCATTATGATTTAAAAAGAGAAAACACAGTAGTTTGACAATAAATAAATAAACCCAACCACTAACCATGAGTGGAGAAAAAGTTTTGGTGTTATCATTCCTAGGCCAAGAAAGCAAAAAGAAGTGTCTCTCCGCTCTTCCTCCAGACTCTGGGACATTAACCCCTTCCCGACCTTTGACGCCACGTAGGCGTCATGAAAGTCGGTGCCAATCCGACCTGTGACGCCTATGTGGCGTCATGGAATGATCGCGTCCCTGCAGATCGGGTGAAAGAGTTAACTCCAATTTCACCCGATCTGCAGGGACAGGGGGAGTGGTACTTCAGCCCAGGGGGGGTGGCTTCACCCCCCCCCCGTAGCTACGATCGCTCTGATTGGCTGTTTCACTTTCAACAGCCAATCAGAGCGATTTGTAATATTTCACTATGAAAACTGGTGAAATATTACAATCCAGTCCTCCATCCTGTGCTCCGCTCCCCTCCGTCGTCCTGTCCGCTCCCCCGTCCTCCTGTCCGCTCCCCCCCTCATACATACCGAGCTTCCCGGTGTCCGTCCGTCTTCTCCACGGGCGCTGCCATCTTCCAAAATGGCGGGCGCATGCGCAGTGTCGGCAGATTCGTTCCAGCTACATTTTGATCACTGTGATAAAACCTATCACAGTGATCAAAATAAAAAAAATAGTAAATGACCCCCCCCCCTTTATCACCCCCATACGTAGGGACAATAATAAAAAAAAGAAAACATTTTTTTTTCCACTAGGGTTAGAACTAGGGGTAGGGTTAGAACTAGGGTTAGCGTTAGAATTAGGCTATGTGCACACGGTGCGGATTTGGCTGCGGATTCGTAGCAGTGTTCCATCAGGTTTACAGTACCATCCGCTGTGCCCATGGTGCAGAAAATACCACGCGGAAATGCCGTGTTGTATTTTCCGCAGCACGTTAATTCTTTGTGCGGATTCCGCAGCGTTTTACACCTGTTCCTCAATAGGAATCCGCAGGTGAAATCTGCATAAAAAACACTGGAAATCCGCGGTAAATCCGCAGGTAAAACGCAGTGCCTTTTACCTGCGGATTTTTCAAAAATGGTGCGGAAAAATCTCACACGAATCCGCAACGTGGGCACATAGCCTTAGGGTTGGAATTAGAGTTAGGGTTGGAATTAGGGTTAGGGTTGGAAATAGGGTTAAGAATAGGCTTGTCGTTAGGGGTGTGTTGGGGTTAAAGTTGTGGTTAGGATTGGGATTAGGGTTGTGGTTAGGAGTGTGTTGGGGTTAGGGTTGTGATTAGGGTTATGGCTAGAGTTGGGATTAGGGTTAGGGGTGTGTTGGGGTTAGTGTTTGAGTTAGAATTGAGGGGTTTCCACTGTTTAGGCACATTAGGGGTCTTCAAACGCAACATGGCGCCACCATTGATTCCAGCCAATCTTGCGTTCAAAAAGTCAAATGGTGCTCCCTCCCTTCCGAGCCCTGACGTGCGCCCAAACAGTGGATTACCCCCACATATGGGGTACCAGCATACTCAGGACAAACTGGGCAACAACTATTGGGGTCCAATTTCTCCTGTTACCCTTGCGAAAATAAAAAATTGCTTGCTAATACATAATTTTTGAGGAAAGAAAAATTATTTTTTATTTTCACGGCTTTGCGTTGTAAACTTCTGTGAAGCACTTGGGGTTTCAAAGTGCTCACTACACATCTAGATAAGTTCCTTGGGGGGGTCTAGTTTCCAAAATGGGGTCACTTGTGGGGAGTTTCTACTGTTTAGGCACATCAGGGGCTCTGCAAACGCAACCTGACGCCCGCAGAGCATTCCATCAAAGTCTGCATTTCAAAACGTCACTACTTCTCTTCCGAACCCCGACGTGTGCCCAAACAGTGGTTTACCCCCACATATGGGGTATCAGCGTACTCAGGAGAAACTGGACAACAACTTTTGGGGTCCAATTTCTCCTGTTACATTTGGGAAAATAAAAAATTGTGGGCTAAAAAATCATTTTTGAGAAAAGAAAAAATATTTTTTATTTTCATGGCTCTGCGTTATAAACTTCTGTGAAGCACTTGGGGGTTCAAAGTGCTCACCACACATCTAGATTAGTTCCTTGGGAGGTCTAATTTTTAAAATGGGGTCACTTGTGGGGGAGCTCCAATGTTTAGGCACACAGGGGCTCTCCAAACGCGACATGGTGTCCGCTAAAGATTGGAGCCAATTTTTCATTCAAAAAGTCAAATGGCGCTCCTTCCCTTCCGAGCCATGCCATGGGCCCAAACAGTGGTTTAACCCCCACATATGAGGTATCGGCATACTCAGGACAAATTGGACAACAATGTTCATGGTCCAGTTTCTCCTTTTACCCTTGGGAAAATAAAAAAATTGTTGCTAAAAGATCATTTTTGTGACTAAAAAGTTAAATGTTCATTTTTTCCTTCCATGTTGCTTCTGCTGCTGGGAAACACCTGAAGGGTTAATAAACTTCTTGAATGTGGTTTTGAGCACCTTGAGGGGTGCAGTTTTTAGAATGGTGTCACTTTTGGGTATTTTCAGCCATATAGAACCCTCAAACTGACTTCAAATGTGAGGTGGTCCCTAAAAAAAATGGTTTTGTAAATTTTGTTGTAAAAATGAGAAATCACTGGTCAAATTTTAACCCTTGTAACTTCCTAGCAAAAAAAAAAATGTTGTTTCCAAAATTATGCTGATGTAAAGTAGACATGTGGGAAATGTTATTTATTAACTATTTTGTGTCACATAACTCTCTGGTTTAACAGAATAAAAATTCAAAATGTGAAAATTTCGAAATTTTCGCCAAATTTCCGTTTTTTTCACAAATAAACTCAAAAATTATCGACCTAAATTTACCACTAACATGAAGCCCAATATGTCACGAAAAAACAATCTCAAAACCGCTAGGATCCGTTGAAGCGTTCCTGAGTTATTACCTCATAAAGGGACACTGGTCAGAATTGCAAAAAACGGCCAGGTCATTAAGGTCAAAATAGGCTGGGTCATGAAGGGGTTAATTTCCAAATGAAATACAAAATTGACTTGTATCTGAAAACAACACCTTGGACCACTGAGCAACAGACCCGTTCTTTTTCTCCTCGGCCCCAAAAAGACACTTCTGGCATTGTCTATTGGTCATGAATGGCTCGACACAAGGAATCCGACACTTGTAGCCTATGTCCTGGATAAGTCTGTGTGTGGTGTCTCTTGAAGCAGTGACTCCAGCAGCAGTCCACTCCTTGTGAATCTCCCCTAAATTTTTGAATGTTCTTTTCATAACAATGATTTCAAGGCTGCTGTTGTCCCGGTTGCTTGTGTACCTTTTTGTACCACTTTTTCCTTCCACTCAACCTTCCATTAAGATGCTTGGATACAGCACTCTGTGACCAGCCAGCTTCTATAGCAATGACCTTTTGTGGCTTACCCGCCTTGTGGAGTGTGTCAATGACTGCCTTCTGGACATCTGTCAAGTCAGCAGTCTTCCCTTGATTGTGGAGCCTACTGAAACAGACTGAGGGACCTTTTTAAAAGCTTAGGAAGCTTTTGCAGGTTTTTTTTGTTAATTATTCTAATTTACTGAAATAAGTTTTGTGTTTTCATTGGCTGTAAGCCATAATCATCATTAACAGAAATAAACATTTGAAATAGATCACTCTGTTTGTAATGACTCTATATGAGTTTCAATTTTTGTATTGAAAAACTGAAATTAATTAACTTTTTGATGATATTCTAATATTGAGAGAAGCACCTGTATGTCCAATTTGGAGACTCAAAACTTAAATGGGGTGGACGCATCTGTTCGTACATGGAGATGTGTGGACACGTACTCTTCCACTATGTAAATGTAACGCTGCCTCCTACTAATATGAAACACATCAGATGGTCGTGCCGGCTATTGTGGCATGCTGAGGAAGGTTTTCCACATTTAAGTCATGCTAACCATCTCTTCCGAGGTGGTGCCGGTGCCCCACCTGCGATGGCAACTTCCTCCTCCACCTCCGAATGGTGCTTCCAACTGAGCTCCCTCTGTCAATTGGGATCCCCTTGATAGAGTGCCTCGTGCATGACATGGATTCAGTGTCCAGGTAAAAGGAAATCTGCTTAATAGCAATTCATTAAGTTGTTCCCATCATGCTGCATCATTGCTATACCCATGAGTCAAGTAGCATGAATTATTTATATACAATTTATTGAAGGATATTTTTCAAATAAACTTACAAAGTATGTACTCCTGATGAGCCTATTTTCAAGGAGAAACATACTAGCATACTATGTACATTGCTTGTCTGTCTTTAACAGCATACTACATATTATGTTTGTGACCACATTTTTTTGTTTTGTGATACAAACTGCCTGTTAATTTACAACATATTTTTTATGCGAGTTCCTGTAGTGCTATTGTCCAGATCCATTTTATTTTTATGTGTCTAAGCTGATTCTAGCTATATCATATGCAGGTGCTTCTCACAAAATTAGAGTATCGTCAAAGGTAATTTATTTCAGTTCTTCAATGCAAAAAAAAAGAAACTATATGAGTCATTATAAACAGAGTGATCTATCTCAAGTGTTTATTTCTGTTAATGCTGATGATTATGGCTTACAGCCAATGAAAACCCAAAAGTCATTATCTCAGTAAATTAGAATAATTAACAAAAAACACCTGCAAAGGCTTCCTAAGCATTTAAAAAGGTCCATTTGACTTTTTCAGTAGGCTCCATAATCACGGGGAAAACAGCTGACTTGATAGATGTCCAGAAGGCAGTCATTGACACACTCTACAAGGAGGGTAAGCCACAAAAGGTCATTACTAAAGAAGCTGGTTGTTCACAGAGTGCTGTATTCAAGCATATTATTGGAAAGTTGAGTGGAAGGAAAACGTGTGGTAGAAAAAGGCACACAAGCAACCGGGATAACAGCAGTCTTGAAAGGATTGTTAAGAAAAGGCCATTCAAAAATTTGGGGGAGATTCACAAGGAGTGGACTCATTGCTTCAAGAGCCACCACACACAGACGTATCAGGACTTGCGCTACAAGTGTCGCATTACTTGTGGTCAAGCAACTCATGACCAATAGACAACGCCAGCAGCATTTTACCTGGGCCAAGGAGAAAAAAAAAACTGTACTGTTGCTCATTGGTCCAAGGTGTTGTTTTCAGATTAAAGTAAATTTTGCATTCTATTTGTAAATCAAGGTCCCAGAGACGTATGGAAAGGAATGGAGAGCCACTTGCGGTCTAGTGTGAAGTTTCCACAATCAGTGATGGTTTGGGGAGCCATGTCAGCTGCTGGTGTAAGTCCACTGTGTTTTATCAAGTCAGCGCAGCATTCTACCAAGAAATTTTAGAGCACTTCATGCTTCCCTCTGCTAGCAAACATTTTGGAGATGGAAATTTCATTCTCCAGCAGGACTAATACCTGGTTTAAAAACAACAGTATCACTGTGTTTGATTGGCCAGCAAACTCGCTGGACCTTAACCCTATAGAGAATCTATGGGGTATTGTCAAGAGGAAGATGAGAGACACCAGACCCAACAATGCAAACGAGCTGAAGGCTGCTATCAAAGGAACCTGGGCTTCCATAACACCTCAGCAGTGCCACAGGTTGATCGCCTCCATGCCATACTGATGCAAAAGGAGCCCAGACCAAGTATTGAGTGCATTTACTGAACATGCATTTCAGTAGGCCAACATTTTGGATTTTAAAATCATTTTTCAAGCTGGTGTTATAACGTATTCTAATTTACTGAGACAATGACTTGGGTTTTCACTGGCTGCAAGCCATAATCATCAATATAAACAGAAATAAACACTTGAAATAGATCACTTTGTTTGTAATGACTCTACACACCGTTTTTTTCGTTAAACAGAAACACGACTCTGATCAGCATAATGAGAACCACCCTGAGGAATTCAAAGGGTGGATACAGAAATGTAGCTCCGCTGATACTACTATAGGACAAAAAATACAGACCGGTCGCTATTAAACAATAGGAAAAGAGGAATGGGCCAAAAGGAGGCGCAAAAAATACCATATTTTTCGGACTATAAGACGCACTGGACCATAAGATGCACCACAAATTTTTAGAAGGAAAATAGGGGGAAAAAAGTGTCATATGGGGGTCTGTCTTACAGTCCGAATTACCATAGGGGGGAATTGGCAGCACTGGTAGAGCGTGGTCACAGGGGGTGTTCGGTAGTCCGGCGATATGACTCCCATCCCAAACTGGTGCTGCAGGTTCGGCGGTGCTAGTGGTGCACCGGCTCTGCCAACATTTTCTGAAAGCCCGGAGCCCCCACACATCCATTGCTGTAATGCAGTGGCCTCCAGGAAATCCCATCCCAGGCTGGTGCGGCAAGTTCGGCGGTGCCCTGAGGTGCGGGAGGCTCCGCCGGCATTCTGTGAAAGCCCAGAGACCCCTGCACATCCATTGCTGCGATGCGGTGGCCTCTGGGAAAATGGCGGCCGGGGGTGGCGCATGCTCAGATTGAGATCTTGTTGCCAAGATCTCAATCTGAGAATGCGCCAACCCCGGCGGCATTTCCCGGAGGCCACCGCATCGCAGCAGATTGAGATCTCTTCTCCCATGATATCGTTGCCAAGATCTCAATCTGAGCATGGGCCGCCCCTGGTGGCTATTTTCCCAGAGGCCATCGCATTGCAGCAATGGATGTGTGGGAGTCTCTGGGCTTTAACAAAATGCCGGTGGAGCTCCCCACACCAAAGAGCAGCGCCGAACCTGCCGCACCAGCCTGGGAAAGGAATGTGATCATCACCCTGCAGCTTCAGACCGGGACCGCCGCAGAATCGCCCGACTCCTGATGCACTAATTGTAAGCTCTAGCGATGAGCGAATATACTAGTTACTCGAGATTTCTCGAGCATGCTCGGGGGTCCTCCGAGTATTTTTTAGTGCTCGGAGATTTAGTTTTTCTTGCCGCAGCTGAATGATTTACATCTGTTAGCCAGCATAAGTACATGTGGGGATTCCCTAGCAACCAGGCAACCCCCACATGTACTTATGCTGGCTAATAGATGTAAATCATTCAGCTGCGGCAAGAAAAACAATCTCTGAGCACTAAAAAATACTCGGAGGACACCCGAGCATGCTCGAGAAATCTCGAGTAACTAGTATATTCGCTCATCACTAGTAAGCTCCCTTCCCAGGCTATAGACATCTGCCCCCAGTCGTTGGCGTTCCCTCTGCTTGCTATGAAAATTGCACGGAAGCCCACGCCATTTTTTTTTTTTTTTTCAGAAAAATAATCTTTTATGGATTAAATACATGTACAGTAAGCTGCACACACATTATACTAATTGTATTGGTCACAGACATCTGTATATCTACCCATTCTATTTGTATTTACTGTATGTAATCCATCTCTACTATCCTGTCGGCTCCTGCTGTGATTTTATAGTACACAGCAGATGGATTGCTGGCTTTTCTTCTATGTGTGTATATATATATATATATATATATATATATATATATATATATATATATATATATATATATATATATATTGTCACGGACATCTATATATCTATGTATATAAATATTCTATTCTAGCCTGTCACGCTGCGATAGGAATTACCGGCTTTTCTTCAATCTACCCATCTATGCAATATAAATCCATACAAATATGTGTTTGTCACTTACATCTATATATCTATGTATTCTATGTATATCTATTCTATTTGCTTTTCCAGATTTGCATTGGTCTAGAGTGCAGGCCGGGAAGCTGCAAGGGGGCTGGAGAAAAGGTTGTTGTCACAATCTGTAAATGTCTCGAAGGCCTGAGGTTCCCCTCCCACCCTCATTTAAAGCATGATATACCAAAAAAGACAACAAATGAAGAAACAAAAACAAGTTCAAAAAATCCAATCAACCCAACTTAAAAAAATAGGTTCAGAAATGGTGCATAAACTCTGCAGCATCAAAAACTCACCCAAAATATCATTGTGGGAAGATAGCCTTAGAGTCTAAAAAACTTGCAGTGTCCAGTGTGAAAATTGCAAGATTTCTATTTTTTTTTTTTTTTTTAAATAAGGATTGATAATTAAATAAAAATAATTTTCCATAAATTAACACACCATTCCAGCGTGATTTTTTTTGTTTTACTTCATCCCTATAGTGGTGCCACTAATGCAAGTTCTCTGAATCTGAGATACTTACCAGCAGCTGTCTTTAGCTTTTCCAGACGTCGCTCTGGTTCTGATCCACCATATTGTGACTGCAGATATTGAATGACAAGAAGTCAGAGGTAACTGTCTCAAGCTCTCAATTTCTGAAAGCCTTGTCAAAGCTAGAAGATGAACAAAGTAGCACCTAGAACAGAAAAAGCCATCGACTAGTACCGTATTTTTCGGATTATAAGACTCTCCGGATTATAAGACGCACCCCAAATTTTGGGGAGAAAAATAGGATTTTTTTTTTAATAAAATGGTGGTGCTTCTTATAATCCATGCATCTTATTGCTTACTGGGGTGGTGGCTGTGGTGAAGCGGGGTCCCAGGGTCGCTGTTGGAGGAGGCAGGAGTGGGGTAATGCTGTGGGCCGCAGGCTGGGATGAGAGGGTGTTCCTATGTGCGTTGCATCGCTGCTGGTGTCTCCGATGCTGCGGGGGCTCTGCCGACATCTTGTGAAAGGCCTGAGCACCCGCAGTTCCATGGTTTCCTGTGCGGTGGACTCCGGGAAAATGGCTGCCGGGGGCATGCGCAAATGGGAGATATCGGCACTAAGATCTCAGCGCTGTGATCTCATCTCCCGAGATCTTGGTGCAGAGATCTCCATCTGCGCATGCGCCACCCCCCCCAGCGGCCATTTTCCCAGAGTCCACCGCACAGAAAACCATGGAACTGCAGGGGCTCTGGCCTTTCACAAGATGTCAGCAGAGCCCCCGCAGCACCGGAGATACCAGCAGCACCTGACACCCCTGCAGCACCACTGGGCACCCCCTCATCCCAGCCTGCGGCAACGGTATCGGTGAAGTTTATCCGCATTATAAGATGCAATTTTGGGGAAAAAAGTGCATCTTATAATCCGAAAAATACGGTACGTATATTGATGGGGGCAGGGAACTTACACTAGAGATACCGCCTAAACGTTTTTTTATTTTTTTTTATTTCACAGATGGAGTGAATTTTCTGATGACAGTCCCTTTAAAGGGAACCTGTCATGTCCCCAAATGTCAACCTTCAGAGATGGGGATAAAGTAAAATCAATTGCGATGCATTGCTGTGAAGGAATCTATTTCCTTCCAGGAACTCCCAGATTCAGTCACCACCACACAACACAGCTCCAAACATAGCGAGTGGCAACTGCAAGCACGTCTCGCACTTTTGACAGCTTGATCTGCACAGTTGCGCCAGAGACGCAGCTGTCAAAGTGTCAGGGTGAACTTACAGCCGCCACTCACTGTGTACTGAACGATGACTATAGTCACCCTGGGCAAGTCCCTATAACTTCTTACCAGTGGCTATTCCCAGAAGGTATAAAGTTTATTTTCTCTTGTTAAATGCACTTTCAGTAAGGTGCCCAGACAGAACTGTAGAGTTATTAATATGCAGATTAGATTGAGAACATCACGTTTCCTTTAAGTGAAACCATATTAGATCAGAATAGGATCCTTCCATGTCAAGTGAACTAATGATTTTTTCCTTTATATTTTTAATTTTATTGAGATTTTGTTCTCTGGCAGTAGTGTGTTAGAGAATGCAGAATGTAAAGAAGAAAAAATTCTCTTTTTTTTTAATTGTTAAAGTTTTGAAAAAAAAGTGAATTTCTGTGTTGCATGCCTTTACGTTTTTTTCTCATAACTCAGGCGAGCCTGAACTAAGATAGAGAAATGGAAAAAAACACTCAGAACAGTACAGGCTTTCACCCGATATGTCACAAGAGTATCTTTATTATTTTACCTATGCGGGTTCAAACGCAAAATTTTAAAAAGCATTTCCAAAAATAAACTGTACAATATTACATTTAAAAAAAAAAAATAAAAAATAAAAATCACATGTGCCTCCTATGCTCCTAGCCACATCTTTACCAAAATTCAGGTTGGGATCTCAAAAGGATCATATTTCAAAAACTAACTATATGAGCAGTGTCAACCTGAAAATCTCAAATTCAAATCTGTTCAGTCTGTGGTCTTAAAGGTTATTGTCTATATTTTCCAAATTAAAAAAAAATTTAATGACGTCCTGATCTTAAAGGGAACCTGTCAGCCCAAAATCGAAGGTGAGCTAAGCTCACCAGCATCAGGGGCTTATCTACAGCATTCTGGAATGCTGTAGATAAGCCCCCGATGTATCCTGAAAGATGAGAAAAAGGTTAGATTATACTCACCCAGGGTCGGTCCCGGTACGATGGGCGTCGCGGTCCGGGGCCTCCAATCTTCTTCTGATGACGTCCTCTTCTTGTATTCACGCTCCGGCGTACTTTGTCTGCCCTGTTGAGGGCAGAGCAAAGTACTGCAGTGCACAGGCGCTGGGCCTCTCTGACCTTTCCTGGCGCCTGCGAACTGCAGTACTTTGCTCTGCAGGGCAGACCAAGTACGCCTGCGCCGGAGCTGCAGCGTGACTACAAGAAGAGGATGTCATCGTAAGAAGATGGGAGGCCCCGGACCACGACGCCCATCGTACCGGGACCACCCCTGGGTGAGTATAATCTAACCTCTTTATCTCATCTTTCAGGATACATCGGGGGCTTATCTACAGCATTCTGGAATGCTGTAGATAAGCCCCTGAAGCCGGTGGGCTTAGCTCACCTTCGATTTTGGGGGTGAGAGGTTCCCTTTAAACCAGCAAATCTATAATGGATAAAGTGAAAGGTTTTTACAATAGTGATGACGTGAGCCGAATTATACATGGCAAGAAAGACTGTCTATGAAAGTGAAAACTCATGTCCATAAGAGGCTGGTTCTTGCCTATTTGGAAGGTCTATTATTTAATTTATTGTTTTAATTCATCTTCTGTCAAAATAGGATTTTCAAAATGTGCTGCCCTGCGACCTAAGAATTGTGTCCTGGCTGGTGGTATGTGTATGTACAGTACAGTACAGTACAGCAGAACACGGATCTTAAGATTGAAGCAGGCAAGCTAAAAGGTATTCAGATTGGAGAGTTCAACCTTGGTGATAAAGTATGTGTCTCAAATAAAGTGTCCAGAAGAGAGTTCAAATCGTTGCCTAAATATGTGCAAAACATGTTCTCCAGTAATGGCTCACCAAGAAAAAAATATATTTTCAGCCTATAAGATTCACTAGACCATAAGACGAACCAAAACATTTTGGAAGGAAAATAGGAAAACAAATATTTATTTTTTAAAAGATAGGGGTCCACCTTATAGGCTGGATTTAAGGCATCTTACCGGGGGGGGCAGCGGCAATGGAGCGGGGTCCCTTCCTCAGCAGGCCGGTGGTGGCAGAAGCGGTGCAAAGCTTTGAGCCCGATGTCAGCGATGAGACAGAGAAGAGTACATTGTTTTCCTGACAGCCATTTCCCTAAAGCCGTGGGCCGCTGGAGGAGCCACATGTACAGACAGGCATCTCGGCCCGGCAGAGATCTCAATCTGAGCAGATTGAGATCTTGGCTGGGCAGAGATGTCAGTCTGATGGGCCACCTCTGGCAGCCCACGGCTTCAGGGAAATGGTCACCGGGAAAGCAATGCACTCCGCTCTGCTTCACTGGTGACACTAGGCTTACAGCAACACCTCTGCCACCGCCAGTCTCCTGAGGAAGGGACTCTGCCTCCTGTGATCCTGATCCTTAACTCCCGCAAACATCGGTAAGCTACAATTGGACTATAAGACGCACCACCCATTTACCCCCATAGTTTTGGGGAAACAAAGTGTGTCTTATAGACCAAAAAATACGGTAAATCATTTCGAAGCAGCTATGGTAGATAGTATAACTTATAAACAGTGGCTATCTGGAGACAGATGGACTTTTCACACCGTTTCCAGAAGTGCAGAAGACTTTGGAGAACGCTTTTGTAACCAACTGATAGTCCGAAACCCAAAAGTAAATTTCAATTAATAAATCTTTAAAAACTAATAATTTTTGCAATTCAAGTCATGTTAAAATTCCCTACCATTCACTCTGTACTGCAACTTGGGGTTCTGTTTATATTACTTACTTCCTATTTTACTTTCTTCCTATGACTATTTATTTGAGAATGCTCATACAAATAATAATCTACTGGCTGAAACTGCTGTCACTACCCCTTCTGCCCCATCCAAGGGGAAGGGGGCTGGAACATTGTGACACTCCCCTTGTGGTGTTTGCGGCCCTGAAACAAAGAGTCATTATGACTCCTTTCAGGGCGTTGGTCTTTCTTGTGCAAGGTTTCCCCCAGTGGCCTGTGCGATGAGCGCAGCGCCCTCTCTGTTGGCTGCTTAGATGAATAGTAATAAGCCAGCTCTGCTTACAGTCAGAAATAAAATACAAAAGTGTAGTTCTGATAAGAGTGCTTACTTCATGATTCAATAACTGTTCATTTATTTCCCCAAAAATTAATTTCCATGATAAAAAACTGACATCCTACCAAGTTTGAGCAAAGTCTACTACTTCTTCGATGGCTCTTCTGCACAGCTTAATAAAAAAAAAAATAGGAAAAACTTTATAAATGTATGCCATCATAGGAAAGATTTTGGAGTGGAAGCCGAATGGCACTTTTTTGTCACAGTTCACGGCAAAGGTGTATGTGATGTTTAGGAAGAACCATGAAACGTCTTGCAGCTCGAATAAGCCTTCAGAGGACATATTTAGACCAAATCTTAACACCAATGCAACTTTTCATTTGGAGTGAGAGAAATATACCAACTAAGATATCACGTACTGTACAAACCAGAACTATGAAGAAGGCTAGAGTTAGTTTGTTAAAACATCGGTTACAGGAAGCAGAACCCATCAAAGGGACTGCGCAGTACAACACTTTCATTTAATGTAGTGAAACAGAAAAAAAAAAAACAAGGATTTTTTCATTCAGCAATTACAATGAAGTCCATGATGTGATTGAAGGTGGCACTAAAATGGCAATGAATGACAGAACTGGTTAGGTTACCTGGGAATATGATAGGCACTGCTGTTTGGCTAATGTATTCTCCACAAATTATGATATTGAAGTAGAAGTGACTTTTCTGCACCTTCTGGTCCACCACCATCCTTTTTGTGTATCCAAGAAAACCAGACATTACAAAAGTAAAGAAAAATCAGATATTAACTCAGCTGGAGCCAAGCCCCATAGCAGCTGTACATACACTGACACAAGGACACTGCCATCCTTGGTAAGATTGTGGACAAAATTACATTTCCCAGTAGAAGAGACAGATTGATGATAGACAATTAATAGTAAGTCTTTACACTGGGCTTTTAAGACTAGTTCCTATTGTTTTATTTTATAGTGTGAGGATTTAACTACTGTACTTTTGTTAAAAACCTGAAAAAGTACATGACTGGTGAGGAAATAAATTGTTGCATGCATATTTAAAATGGTGTTAAAAATTTTGATTCTTTTAATGTAGCATTAAACATATATGATTAGGATGACACTGTATTTAGAAAATCATACTTCGAAATATGATCCTAAGGAGATCTCAGCTTGAATCTCTGAACAAATGTAGCCAAGAACACAAGAAACACATATATGCATTTTTTGAGAAATTTATAACAGTTTTCCAGAAATCGCTTATCAAAATTTAGAGTTTGACTCTTCAAAAACATAATAATCAACAAACCGTGTGGTGACATATCAAATTAAAGCCTGTTCAGTTCCGAACAAAATGGTGCATCCCCCATATCTTTATCTTAATGCTAGCCGGACATATGATAACAAATGTAAAGTCATGCAAGCCCAAAAGTCAGGTTTTTAAAAAACTTTAGAAACATCTATAAAAAGATTACTAATGAAGATAAAAATGCAAAATTCGTTTTAATTCACTAAAGTATCACTTGAAAAAAAAACAAAGAAAACACCGTATATACTCGTGTATAAGCCGAGATTTTCGGCTTATACACGAGTCATGGTCCAGAAAGCCGGCGGGGAAGGGGGAGCCAGCGGCTGTAGCACGGTGACAGCTGCAGCCGCCGGCTTCCAGAAGACCTCAATACTCACCCACCGTCACTGCATCTCCATCTCTGCATCTCTGTCACGACACAGCGGCTTCTTCCTGTGCTGAGCGGTCATGTGGTACCGCTCATTAAAGTCATGAATATGGACACGACTCCACTCCCATAGGCGTGTAGCACATATTCATGACCTTAAGGAGCTGTACCACGTGACCGCTCAGCACAGGGAAAAGCTGCGGCGCTGGGACAGAGAAGCAGGGACTGCGTGAGGAGGGTGAGTATGATGGGGGAGGACAGGGCAGGGGACAGGGGAGCCATGCATACGAGGATGGGAGGGGGGGAGCTGAGCCATGCTTACAAGATGGGACCGGGGGAGCCATGCATACAATAGGGGTGCCACACTGACCAGGACCGGACGGGGTGAACCACACATACCGGGATAGGAATGAGTGGACAATACATACCCGGCTTATACTCGAGTCAATAAGCTTACCCAGTTTTCCGTGGCAAAATTAGGTGCCTATACTTGTGTCGGCTTATACTCGAGTATATGTGGTAAATATCCTAAGAAAACAGGTAAAAAAAAAAATTAATTCAGATTTGGATCACTTGACATGAAATGACCCAATAGAATTCGGTGGCGATAAGATAGATTCACTTAAACAGCTTGAAGTTCAGGCTGAACAGGGTCAATTTTCTCTGCCTTGAAATAGAAGATATTCCATCCCACTTTGTTAAATCAAGTTATACCCACCTCTCACCAACTCTCCTTTTACGGCTTACAGTCTTTATCTGTTCTTACAAGGTAACTATTAAGTAGCTATATTACATTTGGAAAGGAGATTTTTATCTAAATAAAAAATAAAGTATGTGGCGGTTATTCGCATTTTTTTCACAACAGTTTTAAAAAGACTTAATATAGGAGGGCAAGCCTGTGAGTACATAACAGAGTACAAATTTCACAAAAGAGAAACAACCCAAACAAGCAGCATATTTATTTATTTGGTGTTTCCATAGATCATGTCCATGTTAAAAATATATATATTTGTTGGACATATTTTGCAGTAGGCATATTGTTATTCTGAAAGTTTATTTCTAAACAGATTCTATATCAAGGTACAGACACCTGCATACATTGGGTACACTTAAAGACCAGTGTGTCCAGTTAGACTATAAAGGAGCCAAGATAAACATCTCACTAGTATTAATAGAAGAAAACACAATCAAAGATTCTTATGATCAGACTTCTTAACAGATTACATGTACTGTACACACAATAACCAGCTGATAGCCAAGTATGGAGATTAACATCTCTAATATTACACACATCATTGAGAAGGTCAAAACGCTGTACATTATTATTCATATGTTCACCCTAATAAAACAAAAAATCCATTAAGTCTTCTGCGGTAAGAGGGGTTAAGAGCTCTAAATCAAAAAGGTTTCTACATTGAAAAATTATTTATCAAAACCCGGTCTAATCACAGTTGCGACCATTTATGTGGAGACACTGAAATTGCACTTGGACAATTAATGTAGCAGTCCTTAGTTTACTTTTATTCCAGTGATGGCCTGTGGTTCACAGTTTGTCGTCATCCCCCTTTTTGCGAGAGTGTTTATATTTATCAACATACGCTTTTACAAGAGTTGCCACTTTAGTTGAATCTACTTCTCCACTTTTACTGTGACAAACCTAGAAAAAAGAGAAAATCTTTACTATAAAATGCATGTACAGTCACAGAACCTCTACCCTAGACTAGACATACATAATAAACTACAGGGTGGGCCATGTATATGGATACACCTAAATAAAATGGGAATGGTTGGTAATAGCAACTTCCTGTTTGTGACACATTAGTACATGGGATGGGGAAAACTTTTCAAGATGGGTGGTGACCATGGCGACCATTTTGAAGTCGGCCATTTTGGATGCAACTTTATTTTTTCCAATGGGAAGAGGGTCATGTGACATCAAACGTATTGAAAATTTCACAAGAAAAACAATGGTGTGCTTGGTTTTAACATAACTTTTTTCTTTCAGGAGTTATTTTTAAGTTTCTCTGTTTACAGCCATTGACATGTCACAGAGGTTAACACGTGAGGAGCGGATAGAACTTGTGTTGATGTCTGGTGAACGCAGTACCCGGTCACTGCAGCAGATTTCAATGCAAGACACCCTACACAAGAAAACTGTCACCATTCCCATTTGATTTAGATGTATCCATATAAATGGCCCACCCACAAAGTTTGCCTCATCACTGAACATAATGTTCGGTGTAAACTGGGGGTCCTGTTCCAATTGTTTTGCCCATTCTGCAAATTCAGCGCGCTGATCTGGCATCAGTCGAACATCCCTTCGGCGGATATTAGCTACTCAAAAATGGCATCCTTACAAAATCCAACTGCTGCAGCATCTCAACAAGGATGACCCAGATTGGCACGCTGAATATGCAGAATAGGCAAAACAAAAATTGGAACAGGACCCCCAGTTTATACATTATGGTCAGTGATGGAAACAGCGGCCCTCTGACCGGCAGGGATGATTTCACCACCGATCAGAAGCAGTATTTGCCGCACTGTCATACACATGACAGCGTGACAACCACCCGCTGTTCGGGCAGTCGAACCCGAACAGTAACACGGACCTCCTGGTGAAGTCCGTGTTCGGTGTCCATGCTCGAACAGTAGGTGTTCGGTTGCCGAACTTTACTGCTCGGGTTCTCCCATCTTTAGTTATTTTTTTAAAATTTGGGTGGAATCATCTTTTGGTTGGCCCCAAATGTCTTTTTTTTTTTTTTTTGCAGTGTATCATCCTAAATAGGACCTGTAATGCCAAGAGCAATGTCAGCATATGCCCACCAAACAATGTATTATTGATTATTTCCGTGCATAGCTGAAGTGTGCTCTACCCGTGAAAACAGGCCATTAAACGGCCAAACTTGTTAGAGGTCAGCGGTGGTTTAAAGGTACCTTCACACGAAACGATATCGCTAGCGATCCATGACGTTGCAGCGTCCTGGCTAGCGATATCGTTTCGTTTGACACGCAGAAGCGATCAGGATTCTGCTGTGATGTCGCTGGTCGCTGAATAAAGTCCAGAACTTTATTTGGTCGTCCGATCGCCGTGTATCGTTGTGTTTGAAAGCAAAAGCAACGATATCAGCGATATTTTACACTGGTAACCAGGGTAAACATCGGGTTGCTAAGCGCAGGGCCGCGCTTAGTAACCCGATGTTTACCCTGGTTACCAGCGTAAAAGTAAAAAAAACAAACAGTACATGCTCACCTGCGCGTCCCCTGCCGTCTGCTTCCTGACACTGACTTGAGCTCCGGCCCTAAAGTGAAAGTGAAAGCACAGCGGTGACGTCACCGCTCTGCTGTTAGGGCCGGAGCTCAGTCAGTGTCAGGAAGCAGACGGCAGGGGACGCGCAGGTGAGTATGTACTGTTTGTTTTTTTTACTTTTGCGCTGGTAACCAGGGTAAACATCGGGTTACTAAGCGCGGCCCTGCGCTTAGCAACCCGATGTTTACCCTGGTTACCCGGGGACCTCGGCATCGTTGGTCGCTGGAGAGCGGTCTGTGTGACAGCTCTCCAGCGATCAAACAGCGACGCTGCAGCGATCGGCATCGTTGTCGCTATCGCTGCAGCGTCGATTCGTGTGAAGGTACCTTAACACTGCACATCACGCCTGTAAGGTCACCCTTAGGCAGTTATCTGATATTCCTCTTACCTTGTCAACAGCTTTCTTCACTATCTCTTTATATTCATCCTTTGTTATCTCTTTATTTTGATAGTATTGTTTTATAGCCACTTTAACTTCATGTGCTGCCCTCTCCTGAATTTGAATCTTCTAGGATTAAAAATAGAAGTCATTAAAATATAAAAAAAATTGCATTATTGAACATTTTTAAGCACAGACATGCTGTACATTTTTAGGTTGTATATTTAACAGCATCTTAACAACTCTGCAACAAAATCACAATCCTGAACAGTTAAGGGCTTTGGAGCACAAATTCTTATGCAGGATCTTTAATGTAATGCAAATAATCTCCAGAAGAGCAAAAAGATGAGCATGGGTCACAGTGCTGTCAACAGATAGCCACAGAGGTTGCATATTTTCACAGGAAGAGGCAAGGCTGTGGAGTCTGAGTCCATTTCAGACTCCTAAAATATATAATAAATTGGGTTCAGTAGTTCAGTGCAGGATGTGCTGTAAATGTTTTCATAATAATTTGGGAACATTATATAATGTCCTATAAATGTCTGTTCTGTTCCTGAGAGATGAGCAGACACCTGAATATTTGGGATCGGCGGATTCGGCCAAACAGTTACAAAAAGTTCAGGTTCGAGTATCAGAACAGTTCCTGGACCCGATTCACTTGAATGGGGGGCTCGAACATCCAGTGATTGGCACACTGTCATGTGCATGACAGCACCGCTTCTGAACGGCAGTGAAATCATCACCGCTGGTCAAACAGCCGCGGTTCCCATGCTGTCACAATACAGTGTTAGCCCACAGCTGTGATCGAGATATAAAATTTACCTCCGGTTACTGGTGTCAGTTGATGGGACTACTGATCCCATCAGCCAACGCCTGCTACCGTTAATAACTGTGAGAGCAGGAGCGGCTGATGGGAGTGTTCAACAGCTGGCGCCTGTGCTGTAAGTAAATAATAATAATAATAAAAAAAAAAAAAAAATGGTGTTTGTTCCCCCCGTATTTTTGATAACCAGCCCGGCAAAACTCACAGCTGGGGGCTGCAACCCTTATCTGTCAGCTTCAGCAAGGCTGGTTATCAAGAATAGAGGGGTCCCTACGCTGTATTTTATAATTATTTAAATAAGTTTTAAAAAAAAAGTAGTGTAGGGTCCTCCTCATTTTTGACAACCAGCCTTGCTAAAGCAGACAGTTAGGGGCTGGTATGTAAGGGGCCATGAATATTGGCCCTCCCTAGCCACCCAGAAGAGGCGCATCTGTTAGGTGCACCAATTCTGGCGCTTTGCCCGGCTCTTCCCACTTTCCCTGTAGTGGTGCCAAGTGGAATTCACATTTGTGGGGTTGATGTCACCCTTGTGTTGCCAGATGACATCACGCCCAGGAATTACTAATGGAGGTGTCTATAAGACACCTATATCCATTACTAATCCAATAGTTGTATTGTAAATAAAGACACAGCCAGAATAAAGTCTTTTATTGGAAATAAAACACTTCCTTTTTTACTTAAAAACAACAAGCGCAATTATACTCACCTACTACCTAATTCCACTGAAACCCTAGTCTTCTGAAATAAAAAAACAAACAAACAAACAAACAACAATATCCCTCACCTGTCAGTCGGTCTTTCCCACACCATAATCTATGTCTACGGGATAAATAGCTTTCAACGCAAAGATGCGACTGTCCAGGCTGAGAATCACTGATAAATGAGCTGCTGCGAGAGCAGCATCAGTGACTAGCGGTGACATCATCAAGGTTACTGCCGGTCACTGAGGCTACGTTACCAGCCGGCAAACCAACTGCAGTGACCTCTGTGAGATCCCTGCTAGCACCGTGAGAAACTCTCAGTGCACAGGAGAGTTCACCGCAATTCACGGTGCTAGCGGGGATCTCACCGAAGTCACCGCAGTTCAGCCCGGCTGGTAACGCAGCCTCAGTGACGGGCAGTAACCTCGATGTCACTGCTATTCACTGATACTGCACTCGCAGCAGCACATTTATTAGTGGTTTTCAGCCTGGACGGTTGCATCTTGGCACTGTCCAGGTTGAAAACGATTTATCCCGCAGACATGGATTACGGCGTGGTATAAAACTACAGAATGGTGAGGGATAGGGTTGTTTTTTATTTTTGTTTCATTACAGAAGACGATGGATTCAGTGGAATTAGGCGTTAGGTGAGTATAATTGTGTTTGTTATTTTTAAATAAAAAAGGAAAATTGTGTTTTGTTTTATTTCAAATAAAAGACTTTATTCTGGCTGTGTCTTCATTTACCATATAACTATAGGATTAGCAATGTATAGGTGTCTTATAGATGCCTCTCCATTACTAAGCTGTGGGCTTGATGTCACCTGACAACACAAAAGTGACATCAACCCCACAAATATTGCACCACTTGCCCCCGATACAGGGCAAGTAGGAAGAGCCGGGCAAAGCGCCAGAATTGGCGCATCTAATAACTACGCCTTTTTTGGGCAGTGGCGTGCTGCTATTTTTAGGCTGGGGAGGGGGACAATATCCACGGCCCCTTACCAGCCTGAGAATACCAGTCCCCAGCTGTCTGCTTTAGTAAGGCTGGTTGGCAAAAAAGGGGGGACCCCATGCCGTTTTTTAAATTATTTAAATAACTACAACACAACGGAGTGGTTACCCCTCTTGATAGATATCAGATTCAGCAAAGCTGATTGAGTGTTGCAGCCCGAGCTGAGTTTTGCCTGTCCGTTTATCAAAAATGTGGGGGAACCCACATTTTTTTTTTTATAATTATTTATTTACAGCGCAGGCGGATGAACACTCCCATAAACCGCTCCTGGTCTCACGGTTATTAGTGGCAGCAGGCGTCATCTGATGGGAGAAGAAGTCCCATCAGCTGACACCAGTGACCGGAGGTAAACTTTATACCTCAGATCACAGCTGCGCACTCATGCCGTCTTTTGACAGCGTGGGAACAGCGGCTGTCTGACCGGCGGTAATGATTTGCCGTGCTGTCACATATATGACAGCACAACAAACACACGGTGTTCAGTAAGTCAGTGTTTGGTGTCCATGCCCAAAAAGTAGGTGTTCAGTACGGATGCTGAACTTTACTGTTCGGGTTCGCCCATCTCTATTACTGAGCTAAGTATCTCAGCTTTTAGTTAAGACGAATCTGTGCTGCACTTTATGTACATGCTCAATAGTGAGGCAGTGCTGAGGAGTCGGAGTTGTGGAGTCGGAAGTCAGGGAAGTTGAGGAGTCAGAGTTGGAGGTTCACCTTATCAACTCTACAGCCCTGGTTAGAGGGTATCCAACTGAATGATAATGACAAACAATAGTTTGGCATGAACAGGAAAATGCAGCATTTTATTGGAAGGGACCAGCAAGCTGCACTAAAAACAGAAAGGGGGTTAAAAATTATCCATGCGATATTAGAGCTGATTATATTACACAAGATTCTCAAAATACTAGACCTCCACACATCTTCTGTAAATGAGAGAAACAAAAATAAATAAAATAAAAACAAATCTTTGTTACAAAATTTAAGAAATCACAGTTCTGCTTACCTTTTCTTTTTTGTAGCTGTCTGCACTTGATTCCACTGTCACACTTTCCTTTTGAGTGATATATTTTACAGAAGAAGTGAATAAATTTTTGTTGTAACTCGATGTTGCCATAGTGGCAGAACGTAGTCCTAAAGCAACCCCGACTGTTCCTTGGACTGATGCTGGAGCAGGCAAGAGTGGTGCATTTACATTATTACGTACATAGCTAGCACCAGGATTACCCTGTTAAAAAGTTAACATAATATCAAGAATTAAATTAAAAAAACACAACAACAACAAAAAAAACAACCAATCACTGCGACAAAACTAATAACTTCTCGTTATCAGCTACATAAAGTACTATTTCCTTCCTGAAATTCCCTGAATAACTGTCTGGGCTTTAACTGTATTTTACAGCTGGAATCTGCTTATAACAGCTGCAATGAGTTGCAGTTTTACCTCTTAAATTCTGGGGTCAAAAGCCAATGGCTAGAGAGAAGGGGTATCTGCCACCCATTAGCACCTCCACAATATGATAGCGGGTAGCCAAAACAACTTAAAGGGAACCCGTCAAGCTTTAACCACCCCCCACCCTCAAACCAGTAATATGATTGTGCAGCTCATTAAAACATAAGCCAATGGATCCCTTTAACCCTTTCATGACCCCAGCTTTTCTCAGTTTTGCGTTTTTCGCTCCCCTCTTTCCCAGAGCCATAACTTTTTTATTTTTCCGTCAATATGGCCATGTGAGGGCTTATTTTTTGAGGGACAAGTTTTAATTTTGAATGACATCATTGGTTTTACCATGTCGTGTACTAGAAAACGGCAAAAAAAAATTCCAAGTCTGGTGAAATTGCAAAAAAAGTGCAATCCCACACTTGTTTTTTTGCTAGGTTAACTAAATGCTAAAACTGACCTGCCATTATGATTCTCCGGTTCATTACACTAGACACCAAACATGTCTAGGTTATTTTTTATCTAAGGAGTAAAAAAAAAAATACAAAAATATTGGGAAATTTTCCGATACCCGTAGCGTCTCCATTTTTCGTTATCTGGGGTTGGGTGAGGGCTTATTTTTTGCCTGCTGAGCTGACGTTTTTAACGATACCATTTCGGTGCAGATACGTCCTTTTGGTCGCCCATTATTGCATTCTGGCATTTAAATTTTTTTTCTCGCTATGCCGTTTAGCGAGGTTAATCCTTTTTTTGATAGATCGGGCGATTCTGAATGCGGCAATACCAAATATGTGTATATTTGATTTTTTTTATTGTTTTATTTTGAATGGGGCAAAAGGGGGGTGATTTAAACTTTCATATTTTTTTCGAAATTTTTTTTCCCCTTTTGCCATGCTTCAATAGCCTTCATGGGCGGCTAGAAACTGGCATAGCCTAATCGGCTCTGCTACATAGGAGCGATGCTCAGATCGCTCCTATGTAGTTGAATTGCTGCATTGCTATGAGCGCCGACCACAGGGTGGCGCTCACAGAAAACCGGCATCAACAACCATAGAGGTCTTCAATAGACCTCTGGTTGTCATGCGGACGTATCACTGACCCCTGATCACGTGACGGGGTAAGCACTAGTTAAATGCCACTATCAGCCTTTGACAGCGGCATTTAACTAGTTAATAGCGGCAGGTGGATTGCGATTCCACCCGCCGCTGTTGCGGGCACATGTCAGCTGTACAAAACAGCTGACATGTCCCGGCTTTGATGCGGACTCACGGCCGGAGCCCGCATAAAAGCGGTGGTTCTCACCTCGGACGTACTATTCTGTCCAAGGTCAGAAAGGGGTTAAGACTAGTGATGAGCGAATATACTCGTTACTCGAGATTTCTCGAGCACACTCGGGGGTCCTCCGAGTATTTTTTAGTGCTCGGAGATTTAGCTTTTCTTGCCGCAGCTGAATGATTTACATCTGTTAGCTAGCTTGATTACATGTGGGGATTCCCTAGCAACCAGGCAACCCCCACATGTACTTATGCTGGCTAACAGATGTAAATCATTCAGCTGCGGCAAGAAAAACTAAATCTCCGAGCACTAAAAAATACTCGGAGGACCCCCGAGCGTGCTCGAGAAATCTCGAGTAACGAGTATATTCGCTCATCACTAGTTGAGACTCCAAAGCACTGCTTCATCACCGAGAAATCACATTTTGAAGTTGTGTCCAAGTGCATTTGGGGAGAATGATCCGTTTCTAATTACCCAGCCTCAACTGCATTCCCCACCTAGCAGCAACCTAATGTGGTTAGGGTGCTGTTATATTGGAAATACAGTGTAAGGCTGTGAAGCTACAAGTGTATTGTCAAACCTGAACTTCCAGATACCGTATATACTCGAGTATAAGCCGACCTGAGTATAAGCCGAGACTCCTAATTTTGCCACAAAAAAATGAGAAAACTTATTGACTCGAATATAAGCCTAGGGTGGGAAATGCAGCAGCTACTGGTACATTTCAAAAATAAAAATAGATACCAATAAAAGTAAAATTAATTGAGATATCAGTAGGTTAAATGTTTTTGAATATCAATATTGAATCAGAAGCCCCATATAATGCTCCATACAGTTCATGATGGGTTCAATAAGATGCTCCATACAAAATACGCCCCATATAATGCTCCATAAAGTTCATGATGGGCCCCATAAGACGCTCCATATAAACAATTTGCCCCATATAATGCTGCACAAAGGTTAGTGATGGCCCCATAAGATGCTCCATAGAATAATATGTCCCATATAACGCTGCACAAAGGATAATAATGCCCCATAAGATGCTCCATATTAAAATATGCCCCATATAATGCTGCACTAAGGTTAGTGATGGCCCCATAAAATGCTCCATAGAATAATATGTCCCATATAACGCTGCACAAAGGATAATGATGCCCCATAAGATGCTCCATATTAAAATATGCCCCATATAATGCTGCATAAAAGGTTAATGGTGGCCCCATAAGATGCTCCATAGAATATTATGCCCCACATTCTGCTCCATAAAGGTTGATGACCACATAAGATGCTCCATAGAATAATATGCATCATATAATGGCGCTGCTGCGATTAAAAAGGCCCCCGGCACTTGCGATATTCACCTATCCCCTTTCCACCGCCGTGCACCGCTGTGTCTGCCGCATCCTCTGGCTGTGACTGTTCAGGCAGAGGGCACGCACTAAACGCGTCATCACGCCCTCTCACCTGAACGTCACAGCCTGGCGGTGGAACGGGGACAGGTGAATATCGCATGACTCGTCCTCCCCCATCATACTCACCCTCCTGGCACGGTCTCTGCACGTCCGTGCTTCTCCGATGGTCTCTGGCGCCGGCAGCTTGTTCCTGTGTTCAGCGGTCACATGGTACCGCTCACTAAAGTGATGTGCCAATTGCTATTATTATTACTAATTACTATTATCACTTTTTTGTAGCAACTGACTTAAGTAGTAGCTATATATGATGTTTAGCTTCTGTAACCCCCATATAGGGTGGGAGCCTCTGCTGTGCCCAATGCGGACTCGCACACTCCTGGTTTGGAATGTTTCCTAGTCTTTTTTGCAGATGCTTTTCCTCTGCTCATGTTTGTCATCTCTCTGGTTAAGAATTTTTCTTCCCTAATCTTTCCCGCTCTTTATCTCTTTGAGCATGAGGACCCGGCAGCACGGCTATCTTACACGATATTTATAGATAAAGACTCTCATATTGGTTATGAATGGAGGACCTAAATATCGCTTATCCAAATGTGAAAGGATTTAACACGCCCAAAAAACATGTGCATATCCTCCATCATTTCCACAAGAAAAAGGTAAATATTGCATGTTTTCAGGAGACACACTTTAGCATGAACCATGCTCCTACAATTTAGACACAAATATTACACATTTTGCTCATAACCCTGAATCTAGCTCAAAAGGAGTTGCTATAGCGATACACAAATCGTTAACGCATCAAGTCATTAACTGTGTGATAGATAAGGAGGCGAGATATATTATCTTAGTGCTAGTTATCAGTGGTCAGCTATTTACAATCATAAGTGTATATACCAATAATCAGGATCAAGCCCATTTCATTGATAAGATAGTAGACAATGCCATTCTCTTAATTCAGGATGACATAATATTTTGTGGGGATTTAAATGTTACCCTTGACCTGGTGTTAGATAATTCTAAAAGTAGATGACATTTCTCTTATGCGGTTATCAAGCGTATCAGGAGGGCCTTTTTTGCGAATGCAGCTTTATGATATCTGGAGGCTCCAGTACCCATCAGATAGGGACTATAGTTTTTACATCCATCCACATGATTCTTCTAGTAAGTTAGACAGGTTAGACTATATCCTCCTCCAACAAAATGCCTTACCTTGGCTTTCAGGTTCTAGTATTGGTAGCATACTTTGGTCAGATCACGCCTCTGTATATTGCTCACTAAAAGTACCATCCCTTACCAAAACATCAGGGTCTTTGTGTCTCAATTATTAGTTACATTATGTGTCTCGGACATACGAGCCTCCATATCTAACTTTATTGTTGATCACGGAAATGATGATGCAGCTATTCAATTTCCGGCTTTTCCTATCTCCTTCACAAACCCAACATATGAGACATGGTTTACATACAGTAAACCATCTCATATCCCTTCTTTTATTACATATTCCTCTTTACTAATGTAAGAAGTGTCTTGGTGTCAAATTTGGGGGCTCTAGCTATTAAAGGGTTAAATCGCGGAAAAAAACTGGAGTGGGCTCCTGCACAATTTTCTCCGCCAGAGTGGGAAAGCCAGTGACTGAGGGCAGATATTAATAGCCTAGAGAGGGACCATGGTTATTGGCCACCCCTGGCTAAAAACATCTGCCCCCAGCCACCCCAGAAAAGACACATCGGTAAAGATGCGCCTATTCTGGCACTTAGCCTCTCTCTTCCCAGTCCCGTGTAGCGGTGGGATATGGGGTAATGAACGGTTAATGTCACCTTGCTATTGTAAGGTGACATTAAGCCAGGTTAACCCCTTCATGACCCAGCCTATTTTGGCCTTAATGACCTTGCCATTTTTTGCAATTCTGACCAGTGTCCCTTTATGAGGTAATAACTCAGGAACGCTTCAACGGATCCTTGCGGTTGTGAGATTGTTTTTTCGTGACATATTGGGCTTCATGTTAGTGGTAAATTTAGGTCGATAATTTCTGAGTTTATTTGTGAAAAAAACGGAAATTTGGCGAAAATTTTGAAAATTTCGCAATTTTCACATTTTGAATTTTTATTCTGTTAAACCAGAGAGTTATGTGACACAAAATAGTTAATAAATAACATTTCCCACATGTCTACTTTACATCAGCACAATTTTGGAAATAATTTTTTTTTTTGCTAGGAAGTTATAAGGGTTAAAATTTGACCAGTGATTTCTCATTTTTACAACAAAATTTACAAAACCATTTTTTTTAGGGACCACCTCACATTTGAAGTCAGTTTGAGGGTTCTATATGGCTGAAAATACCCAAAAGTGACACCATTCTAAAAACTGCACCCCTCAAGGTGCTCAAAACCACATTCAAGAAGTTTATTAACCCTTCAGGTGTTTCACAACAGCAGAAGCAACATGGAAGGAAAAAGTGAACATTTAACTTTTTAGTCACAAAAATGATCTTTTAGCAACAATTTTTTTATTTTCCCAAGGGTAAAAGGAGAAACTGGACCACAAAAGTTGTTGTCCAATTTGTCCTGAGTACGTTGATACCTCATATGTGGGGGTAAACCACTGTTTGTGGGCACGGCAGGGCTCGGAAGCGAAGGAGCGCCATTTGACTTTTTCAATGAAAAATTGGCTCCAATCTTTAGCGGACACCATGTCGCGTTTGGAGAGCCCACGTGTGCCTAAACATTGGAGCTCCCCCACAAGTGACCCCATTTTGGAAACTAGACGCCCCAAGGAACTTATCTAGATGCATAATGAGCACTTTAATCCCCCAGGTGCTTCACAAATTGATCCGTAAAAATGAAAAAGTACTTTTTTTTCACAAAAAATTTTTTTAGCCTCAATTTTTTCATTTTCACATGGGCAACAGGATAAAATGGATCCTAAAATTTGTTGGGCAATTTCTCCTGAGTACGCCGATACCTCATATGTGGGGGTAAACCACTGTTTGGGTGCACGGCAAGGCTCGGAAGGGAAGGCGCGCCATTTGACTTTTTGAATGAAAAATTATCTCCATCGTTAGCGGACACCATGTCGCGTTTGGAGAGACCCTGTGTGCCTAAACATTGAAGCTCCCCCACATGTGACCCCATTTTGGAAACTAGACCCCCCAAGGAACTTATCTAGATGCATAGTGAGCACTTTAAACTCTCAGGTGCTTCACAAATTGATCCGTAAAAAATGAAGAAGTACTTTTTTTTCACAAAACAATTTTTTTAGCCTCAATTTTTTCATTTTCACATGGGCAACAGGATAAAATGGATCCTAAAATTTGTTGGGCAATTTCTCTTGAGTACGCCGATACCTCATATGTGGGGGTAAACCACTGTTTGGGTGCACGGCAAGGCTTGTAAGGGAAGGCGCGCCATTTGACTTTTTCAATGGAAAATTAGCTCCAATCGTTAGTGGACACCCTGTTGCGTTTGGAGAGCCCCTGTGTGCCTAAACATTAGAGCTCCCCTACAAGTGACCCCATTTTGGAAACTAGACCCCCCAAGGAACTAATCTAGATGTATAGTGAGCACTTAAAACCCCCAGGTGCTTCACAGAAGTTTATAACGCAGAGCCATGAAAATAAAAAAATATTTTTCTTTCCTCAAAAATGATTTTTAGCCCGGAGTTTTTTATTTTCCCAAGGATAATAGGAGAAATTGGACCCCAAATGTTGTTGTCCAGTTTGTCCTGAGTACGATGATACCCCATATGTGGGGGTAAACCACTGTTTGGGCGCACGGCAGGGCTCGGAAGGGAAGGCACGCCATTTGGCTTTTTGAATGGAAAATTAGCTCCAATCATTAGCGGACACCATGTCGCGTTTGGAGAGCCCCTGTGTACCTAAACATTGGAGCTCCCACACAAGTGACCCCATTTTGGAAACTAGACCTCCCAAGGAACTAATCTAGATGTGTGGTGAGCACTTTGAACCCTCAAGTGCTTCACAGAAGTTTATAACGCAGAGCCATGAAAATATAAAATTATTTTTCTTTCCTCAAAAATGATTTTTTAACCCACAATTTTTTATTTTCCCAAGGGTAACAGGAGAAATTGGACCCCAAAAGTTGTTGTGCAGTTTCTCCTGAGTACGCTGATACCCCATATGTGGGGGTAAACCACTGTTTTGGCACACGTCGGGGAGCGGAAGGGAAGTAGTGACGTTTTGAAATGCAGACTTTAATGGAATGCTCTGCGGGCGTCACGTTGCGTTTGCAGAGCCCCTGATGTGCCTAAACAGTAGGAACTCCCCACAATTGACCCCACTTTGGAAACTAGACCCCCAAGGGAACTTATCTAGATGTGTGGTGAGCACTTTGAACCCCCAAGTGCTTCACAGAAGTTTATAACGCAGAGACGTGAAAATAAAAAATGTGTTTTCTTTCCTCAAAAATATTTTTTTAGCCCAGAATTTTTTAATTTTCCCAAGGGTAACAGGAAAAATTTGACCCCAAAAAGTTGTTGTCCAGTTTCTCCTGAGTAAGCTGATACCCCATATGTGGGGGTAAACCACTGCTTGGGCACATGGCGGGGCTCGGAAGGGAAGTAGTGACGATTTGGAATGCAGACTTTGATGGAATGGTCTGCGTGAATCATGTTATGTTTGCAGAGCCCCTGATGTGCCTAAACAGTATTAACCCCCCACAAGTGACCCCATTTTGGAAACTAGACCCCCCAAGGAACTTATCTAGATGTGTGGTGAGCACGTTCAACCCCCAAGTGCTTCACAGAAGTTTACAACGCAGAGCCGTGAAAATAAAAAATCATTTTTCTTTCCTCAAAAAAGATGTTTTAGCAAGCAATTGTTTATTTTCACAAGGGTAACAGGAGAAATTGGACCCCAATATTTGTTGCCCAGTTTGTTGTGAGTACGCTGGTACCCCATATGTGGGGGTAAACCACTGTTTGGGCGCACGTCAGCGCTCGGAAGGGAAGTAGTGACATTTGAAATGCAGACTTTGATGGAATGGTCTGCGGGCGTCACGTTGCATTTGCAGAGCCCCTGATGTGCCTAAACAGTAGAAACACCCCACAAGTGACCCCATTTTGGAAACTAGACCCCAAAAGGATCTTATCTAGATGTGTGGTGAGCACTTTCAACCCCCAAGTGTTTCACATAAGTTTATAACGTAGAGCCGTGAAAATAAAAAATAATTGTTCTTTCCTCAAAATTATGTTTTAGCAAGTATTTTTTTATTTTTGCAAGGGTAACAGGAGAAATTGGACCCCAATAGTTGTTGCCCAGTTTGTCCTGAGTACGCTGGTATCCCATATGTGGGGGTAAACCACTGTTTGGGCGCACGTCGGGGCTTGGAAGGGAGGGCGCACCATTTGACTTTTTGAACGCAAGATTGGCTGGAATCATTGGTGGCGCCATGTTGCGTTTGGAGACCCCTGATGTGCCTAAACAGTGGAAACCCCTCAATTCTAACTTCAACACTAACCCCAACACACCCCTAACCCTAATCCCAACTGTAGCCATAACCCTAATCACAACCCTAACCCCAACACACCCCTAACCACAACCCTAACCCCAACACACCCGTAACCCTAAATCCAACCCTAATCCTAACCCTAATCCCAACCCTACCCACAACTGTAACCCCAACACAACCCTATCCTTAACCCTAACCACAAGCCTAATCTTAACCCTATTTCCAACCCTAGCCCTAATTCCAACCCTAAGGGTACCGTCTCACATAACGATTTACCAACGATCACGACCAGCGATACGACCTGGCCGTGATCGTTGGAAAGTCATTGTGTGGTCGCTGGGGAGCTGTCACACAGACCGCTCTCCAGCGACCAACGATGCCAAGGTCCCGGGTAACCAGGGTAAACATCGGGTTACTAAGCGCAGGGCCGCGCTTAGTAACCCGATGTTTACCGTGGTTACCAGCGTAAAAGTAAAAAAAAAAAACGTACATACTCACATTTTGGTGTCCTTCAGGTCCCTTGCCGTCTGCTTCCCGCTCTGACTGAGTGCCGCCGTACAGTGAGAGCAGAGCGCAGCGGTGACGTCACTGCTGTGCTGTGCTCTCACTTTCCGGCCGGCAGACAGTCAGAGCGGGAAGCAGACGGCAAGGGACCTGAAGGACACCGAAATGTGAGTATGTACGTTTTTTTTTTTTTACTTTTACGCTGGTAACCACGGTAAACATCGAGTTACTAAGCGCGGCCCTGCGCTTAGTAACCCGATGTTTACCCTGGTTACAAGTGAACGCATCGCTGGATAGCTGTCACACACAACGATCCAGCGATGACAGCGGGAGATCCAGCGACGAAAGAAAGTTCCAAACGATCTGCTACGACGTACGATTCTCAGCAGGGTCCCTGATCGCTGCTGCGTGTCAGACACAGCGATATCGTATGGATATCGCTGGAACGTCACGGATCGTACCGTCGTAGCGATCAAAGTGCCACTGTGAGACGGTACCCTAACTCTAATTCCAACCCTAACCCTAAGGCTATGTGCCCACTTTGCGGATTCGTGTGAGATTTTTCCGCACCATTTTTGAAAAGTCCGCAGGTAAAAGGCACTGCGTTTTACCTACGGATTTACAGCGGATTTCCAGTGTTTTTTTGTGCGGATTTCACCTGCGGATTCCTATTGAGGAACAGGTGTAAAACGCTGCGGAATCCGCACAAAATTGACATGCTGCGGAAAATACACAGCGTTTCCGCACGGTATTTTCCGCACCATGGGCACAGCAGATTTGGTTTTCCATAGGTGTACATGGTACTGTAAACCTGATGGAAAACTGCTACGAATTCGCAGCGGCCAATCCGCTGCGGATCCGCGGCCAATCCGCTGCGGATCCGCGGCAATCCGCTGCGGATTCGCAGCCAAATCCGCACTGTGTGCACATGCCCTAACCCTAACCCTACCCCTACCCCTAATTCTAACCCTAATTCTAACCCTAGTTCTAACCCTAACCCTAGCAGAAAAAAAAAAAAATATTTTATTTATTTTTATTATTGTCCCTATGGGGGTGATAAAGGGGGGTCATTTACTTTTTTTTCATTTTGATCACTGCGATAGGCTATATCGCAGTGATCAAAATACTTCTGAAATGAATCTGCCAGCCGGCAGACTCTGCGGGCGCAGTGCGCATGCGCCCGCCATATTGGAAGATGGCGGCGCCCATGGAGAAGCCGGACGGACATCGGGAGGCCCGGTAAGTATGAAGGGGGGGTGATCGGATCACGGAGGGGGGGACCGGAGCACAGGGGGGGGGGGCTGGAGCACAGGGAGGGGGCACCGGAGCACGGGGGGAGCGGACAGGAGGACGGAGGAGCGGACAGAACGAATTAGGGGGGCGGACCGCGCACCGGAGCACTGGGGGGGCGATCGGTGGGGTGGGGTGGGGGCAGATTAGGTTTTCCAGCCATGGCCGATGATATTGCAGCATCGGCCATGGCTGGATTGTAATATTTCACCGTTTTTTTGGGTGAAATATTACAAATCGCTCTGATTGGCTGTTGAAAGTGAAACTGCCAATCAGAGCGATCGTAGCCACGGGGGGGTGAAGCCACCCCCCCTGGGCTGAAGCACCACTCCCCCTGTCTCTGCAGATCGGGTGAAATCGGAGTTAACCCCTTCACCCGATCTGCAGGGACGCGATCATTCTGTGACACAGCATATGCGTCACAGGTCGGGAAGGCACCGACTTTCATGACGCATACGCTGTGTCACAGGTCGGGAAGGGGTTAATAATGGAGGGGGTCAATTATGACACCTATCCATTATTAATCCAATAGTACGAAATGGTTAATAAAACACACAAACATTATTAAAAAGTATTTTAATGAAATAAAGACACATGTTATTTTAATATTTTATTATACTCCTAATCCACCTGAAGACCCTTGTCACCTGAAATAAAGTTAAACAAACAACAATATTCCATACCTTCCGTCTACCTATTCTATGTGTACACATTTATTCTACCTATTCTATTCGTGTGATTTTACTGTACACCGCACTGAATTGCCGGCTTTTCTAGAGAACAATTTCTCACAAGTCACACGCATGGTCCGCGTGCAAGCCGTAATTTTCTCGCTCCCTTAGACTTTCATTGGCTTTTTTTTTGCGCAATACGCTGACAAACACAGCATGCTGCGATTTTCTACGGCCGTACAAGACCGTATAATACGGGACCGTATAATACGGATCCGTAAAATACGGCAGATAGGAGCTGGGCCATAGAAAATCATTGTACCGTATGCAATCCGTATTTTCTGCGCCTCTCATACGTAAGAAAAACACGCCAGTGAGACGCCGGCCTAAGGGGTAACATTTCTCCTTATGGAGAGTGACATACCAGCTGGCTTGTCAAGGTAAGGAGGCTTATTCGCCGTGCAATGCTCCTCTGGGAAATTAAATATGCAAATTGCCTCTTCTGAGAAAAAGAGGACTTAAACTCTATAGCGCCACCTGTTGGAAGTAGCGATCTTCATGTAAATGTTTATTTCAGTTAGGTCAAAGTATGTTCTATGAGTTTGGTAACAAACCAGGAAGAATGTTAGCTAAAGCCCTTAATTATAAAACAACCCAAACAAATGTTCCCTGTATTAAGAATACGCAAGATAAATTGGTTCATACCACACCTGAAATTGCAGCTGTCTTCCATTCATATTATGCAAAGCTATATACCTTATATACTCATGTATAAGCAGAGTTTTTAAGCACTTTTTTTGTGCTGAAAATGTCCCCCTCAGCTTATACACGAGTCATTATCCCAGTTTTGGCGGCGGGGGAGCAGCGGGTCACAGGAGGCAGGGGCCATTGGCTGCGGCTAAAGCCTGTGCCCGCTGCTAAAGAGAAATGAATATTCATTGCAATGGCAATGAATATTCATTTCTCTTATAGCGTGTGCACAGTTACAGCTGCAGCCACCGGCTTCCAGCAGCTGCCGGGCTCTCACGGGTGCCCGCTCATTAAGGTAATGAATATTCACCTCGCTCCACTCCCATAGGCATGGAGGTGAATAATCATTACCTTAATGAGCGGGGACACGTGATCGCTCGGCCGCAGGAGCAGCGGGCACCAGTACAAGATGATGGGGGCGCATAGGGAAGGTAAGTAGGATTTTTTTTGTATGCTTTTCTAATAGGGGCCATACAAACAAGGATGGGGTTGAGAAACCATGCAGACAAGAATGGAAATAAGGAGCCATGAATATAAGGATGGGAATAAGGAGCCATGCATACAAGGATGGGGATAAGGAGCCATACATACCAGAATAGGGATTGGGGGACAATGCATAACCGGCTTGTACTCGAGTCAATAAGTTTTCTCAGTTTTTCAAGGCAAAATTAGGTGCTTCGGCTTATACTCTGGTCGACTTAAACACGAGTATATATGGTAACTTGCCTACATCTGCCCTACAGGGGAAATTATACTAACAACAATAGCACTTGCCACAAAATCGAAGGATGAAACAGTAAAATTCCTGGAGACCCCTTTTTCACATCAAGAACTAGAAGCTTCTGTTCGAGAACTTCCTAGCAATAAAAATCCAGGGCCTGATGGTTTCACAGCTGAATTCTATAAAGTATTTTTTGAGCAATTGTCTCCGTTAATATTACAATAATTTAATTCCATATCAGAGTCTACTTGGTTTCCTCCCCATTCCACAACGGCACATGTTGAAGTCATTCCCAAGCCAGGAAAAGACCCCAACTCATGTAGTAGCTATAGGCCTAGATCTTCATTAAATTTAGGTTTAAAATTATATGCTAAGCTTTTGGTTGATAGACTTAAACCCCACCTCCCTCACTTAATACACCCAGACCTGGTGGGTTTTGTTCCAGGAAGAGAGGCAAGAGATAACACTTTGAAAACAATAGATATTAACCATGCGCACATTCAAAACAAAACCTTTAATCATCCTATTGCTTGATGCCAAAAAGACTTCTGATAGGATCTCATGGTCTCTCTCTCAAACTCTGAGCCACATCGGTTTGGGTCCTGTATTTACTTCAAAGATCTTAGCCCTCTACCACTCCCCCTCAGCCCAGATGAAAAATTAACGTCTCCCTTTCGACCCTCTTTACTATAAAGAATAGTACTCGACAAGGCTGACCCCTCTCCCCAATGTTGTATATCCTGATAATGGAGCATCTTATGGAGGCCATACGTGCTAATTCTGAAATACGGGGAATCAAAATAGGTTGGGAGTTTAAGTGTTCCGCATTTGCTGATGATCTGCTAATTTATTTATCTAGTCCACATATCTTGCTTCCTTTTCTGATGTCTGAGCTGGCACGTTTTAGTTGGTCCAATTTTAAGATCAATCTCGAAAAATTTGAAGCCATGAATATTTCCCTACCGTTGCAAATGGCAAATGTTCTGAAATCTAATTTTCCATTTAAATGGCCCTCAAATAGTCATATTAACTACTTGGGCACCATTATTTTGGCGGATTTATCGGAACTGTTTGCCTTGAACTTCAGCCGATATTTGTCCAGATTGGAGGGGGATTTTAATTCCTGGAACCGTGGCGAGATCTCCTGGTTGGACGAGGTTAACATCCTCAAAATGAATGTATTGCCTAGACTGTATTTACTACAAACTATCCCAATATATATCCCATCCTCCTTCTGGATGAGGGTCCACCGTAAATTCAGTCAACTTGTTTGGTCGGCGGGACACCCAAGAATTCTTAGTACTGTTTTGGTGCTTCCAAAGGATTTGGGGGGTATAGGTTTGCCAGACTGCCGAAAATACTATCTGGCATCCGCCCATGCAAGAATTTTAGATAGTCCGCACTGCAGAGAATCTAAATTGTGGGTACGTATTGCATATGAGTCATACATCAGTTTCCACTCTACCATGTTTTTGGCCTATTTTGGCCCCGAAATATCATCCCTAGTCTCAGGCACACACTCAAAACTATCCACATTCCCAATATAAAAGGAATCTTAATTGACCCATAAGGACAGTTATCCCCAATAACAGATAATCAACATTCCCATCTGGCGCCTACTCAAGCCTTTTTCTGGGTAGCTCAAAAAAAAAAAAACCCTTGCGCTTTTATCATGTTTTCCCTGAGGGTGTATTGTTTCCCCTCTCAGCTATTCTAGGTGATTGTCCACAGAAAGATTTTCATTTGAATACATTCAACTAGGGCACTTTTTATCTACATCTGCCAATCATTTAGAATGGGTGCACCCCCTTTCTTCGTTTGAATCCCTATGTATGGCTCCCACTAATCATGCAATCTCAGATATCTATAAACTTTAATTAGATAGTGATCTGGATTCGTACCCCCCATATTGTAAAGGTACCTTCACACTGAACAACTTAGGAACGATAGCGATCCGTGACGTTGCAGCGTCCTGGATAGCGATATCGTTGTGTTTGACACGCAGCAGCGATCAGGATCCTGCTGTGATATCGTTGGTCGGAGCTAGAAGGCCAGCACCTTATTTCGTCGCTGGATCACCCGCTGACATCGCTGAATCGGTGTGTGTGACGCGGATTCAGCGATGTCTTCACTGGTAACCAGGGTAAACATCGGGTTACTAAGCGCAGGGCCGCGCTTAGTAACCCGATGTTTACCTTGGTTACCAGTGTAAATGTATAAAAAAACAAACACTACATACTTACATTCCGGTGTGTCGGGTCCCCCGGCGTCCGCTTCCCTGCACTGTGTCAGCGCCGGCCGGCCGTAAAGCAGAGCATAGCGGTGATGTCACCGCTCTGCTTTAGGGCCGGCGCTTACACAGTGCAGGGAAGCGGACGCCAGGGGACCCGACAGACACCGGAATGTAAGTATGTAGTGTTTGGTTTTTTTTACATTTACACTGGTAACCAGGGTAAACATCGGGTTACTAAGTGCGGCCCTGCGCTCAGTAACCCGATGTTTACCCTGGTTACCCCGGGACTTAGGCATCGTTGGTCGCTGGAGAGCTGTCTGTGTGACAGCTCTCCAGCGACCACAGAACGACGAAACAGCGACGCTGCAGCGATCGGCATCGTTGTCTATATCAGGCATGGGAAAGGGAGCTCCATCAAACCTTTACAAGAAAACAATGGTATGTGTTTCCATCTCTCTCTTAAATCAAATATAGCCAGTAAAGATCAGGAAACTACTTGCATAAATGGTGCCCAGGAGTATCCAACTTGTGCTGGCGATGTGGGGCCCATGTTGGTTTGAAGTCACATATATGGTGGGCGTGCCCGGCCTTTGTGACCTTTTGGGAAGATGTTCTTAAAGGGATTAAAGAAATTACAGAGGTGTCGATTCCTAAAAGCCTGGAAGCAACTCTAATTATGTTTCCCATATCTAAAAATGCTTTTGAGAAATCATTATTGAGGCACCTTTTTCAGGCTGCTAAGGTGGTAATTTCACGTCATTGGAAGTCCTTAGACCTGCCTTCGCTAGAGTGGTTTGAGGAGGTGGCTAGAGTTCAATAGATGGAATCTCTGATAGCCGATACACAAGAGGCAGCCAACAAATCGGCTGCAAAATGGTTTCAGTGGGAATCCTTCTTACCCTCATCGATGTACCAAAATATGCTAAGATAATTTCTACCTTATCCTTCTAAGAAATTTGATATGTTGGTATCATAGTACAAACTCCGTCTGCCTTAGCGATTTGTCCTCGTGGTCCTTAGAAACATTTCTTCTCTTTTCTCTTCTTCTTGAAATTTTGTTTAACAGGTTGTCAATAGTGTTCTGCAAACTACTGCTAAGGCCTGGTTCACGTTTGCGTATGTGTGCGCAGCGTATACCTGGGTACCGATCTGCATGCTTCTTGCGTACATATATTTAACATTGTGCACACAGGGACATGCGTTCGCCTGCGGATGCGTATGCATGCATCGTTTCGTGGTGTGCGGCGAACGCAACATGTTGCATTTTTTGAGGTGTCAATTTAGCACAGACATACGCATGCGGATGAGTGCGTCAAAACAACGCATTACTATCTATGGGAACGCATTGATATGCAAGGACATATGTACGCATGCGTTCGATACGCATGCTTACTTCACACTAATCATGTCCAGGAAATGATGTCATCACCTACAAAATCCCTGATGTATAAAAGGGGGTCTGGAGACAGGTAGTCCATTACTCTCAAGACTCGATGTAAGTATAGCAGCTTTGAAAATGTATGTCTATCTCTCACTGCATTCTGTACTTGTTTTTTCTGCTCCTTCTAGACTGTTTTTTTTCCTGTCCTGGACTCCTTGCCTGGCTTGCTCCTTCCTTTTCCATGATTGATGTTATGGACTGCTGCAGTGGCCCTGTGCAAGCATGAGTGTGTGTACTATGTTGCTCTGCCCAGTCTCACACCCGTCGTCACTTTGAGTCTTATTTTTTCCTTTTCTTTTCTCTTTCTTGTAGACTGTGCGGTGCCGCTGTCCCCATATTGAGCTGCTTTTCCGCTGCGGTACTGCAGTCCCCATGTTGAGCTGCTGTCCCACTGCTGTGCTGCCTGCTGTGCTGTTGGACTGCTGCCTGTAATGTAAGCACTGTAATCACATTGGATATAATGATTGGTATGTATTGACTGCCAATACTACACATGTGGTAAATCATGTATTTTCTTTACCGGAACCTTCCAGTGAGGAAGAGAAGGATAAGTCAAGTGGAAATGAATCTTCCCAGGGTTGTGGGGTTCAAATTTATGAGGAGGAAAGTTATCAGACATGTAATTGGATTTTTTTTCCAGTTTTGTCTATTTAAAACTGTAGTACTTTTTTTTTCTTATTTTGTTTGATCTATAGGTTCGACAACGTGAGGAAGGTCAACATGTTATTGACAATGACCTACTCATTCCACTGGTTCAAGAGCATGTAGTGTTGTGGGACCCCCGTGATCGTAATCATTCCGACTCAGTATTGATTCGACTACTCTGGGAAGAAGTGGCCAGACCGCTGTTGGATGATTGGGACCATGTAAGGCCACAAGTCAGAAAGGATTTTTATAAGTATTGTAATGTGTTCTCTGTTTTGCTGAAAATGTTGTCCTTTTTTAGAATTCAGTTTTTTTTCTTCCCCCTTCACAGTAAAGAGAATAAAAGTTTATTGGCGTTCGATGAAGGATGGCTTCAATAAGGATATCAGACAGAAGATGCGGGTTACGGGTAAGTTAACACAGGGCGTTTTTGCTTTTTTTTTCTGCAGCAAAACCTGGTCATCTTGGCAGGAAAGAAGCTGAGTCAAAAACACAGCTTTAGGTGCATTTTTGGTGCGTATTTAGTGCTTTTTTTTTTTTGCTGCGTTGTTTTTCTCTTTGTCCATGCTAATGTACTTGGATTTTCAGCAGCAAAAACGCAGCTAATAGTGATACCTGCATTTTTGCTGCATTTTTTTCAACACCCATTCAAGTCAATGGGTGAAAAATCGCAGCCAAAACGCTGAAAGAAGTGACATGCTCTATGTCCAAAAATGCTGCAAAGCATAAAATACTGATCACACCAAAAACCAATGTGTGTGCATGAGATTTCTGAAATCTCATAGGCTTTGCTGGTATTGTAAAAAGCAGCTGAAAATTAGCATAAAAAAGCAGCAAAAGCACCCTGTGTGAACTTTCCTTTAAAGTAATGCTGCTCCAAAGTTTTCGACTTTCCTGAGGCCTGCGCTTGCTCAGTGAACGTGAGTATCTTTTCTGTTGTCTGACTGATATCAACTTTAAAAAACTTTTAGTAACATTTTTCTTTTATTTTCCACACAGAACCTGGAGCAGCACTATAGAACCTGGATCTTCCTTTAATGGAGCGGCCCCTCATCGACCAGCCAACGAACAGTCTCAACAGTCCCAATCATCCACCAGCGATGTAGCAACCAGGCAGGCTTCACAGGCTGCGGAACAGGCAGCCGGTCCATCAGGTTTTCCCCTCACACTGCTTTTGTTGGGACTGCTCGACAGCGGCAGAGGGCCTGGGAGAGGTCAGTCATGCCCGAGTTTTATTCACTTAAGCTCGGTCTTCCAGGATGGGATGAAGGTGATTGGAGATAGACTGGACTGTGGGTTCACTCTGGTGAACACACTTTTCCAGGATGTCCACAGACGCCTTGACCGCCTGGAAGCCGACCTTCAGAGACAGGCGAGATAATTTTTTTTTCAGCAATAGAGCGGGGTATGTTGGAAAACCTTACGCCTGAATTCCAGCTGAACGTCAATGCAGGCCTGCCAAGCTGCCTACAGCCAGGCACTACAGCAGCAGCAGTCCCGAAGCTATCAGACGCAGGCCAGATTTTACCAGCATCAACAAGCACTGCATCACTGGCCTGTTCCCCCAGTTCACAGCTACACCACGCTCCAGAGTGCAGCACCCCTGCAGCATCACCACGCTGGACTGTCCAGAACCACGCGCTGCTACAAAGGCCAAAACAAAGAAACCCAGAAGGACTCCAACTATTGACTTAGTGCTGCAACATGAGACCAGGAGCAAGAAATCTCAGCCAAAAATGCTACTACCACCTCCCAATGTGTCTCTGTTGTTGAATATGTCACTATCTTCCCTTGGTTGTCCCCCTTCCAATTTGTCTATCCCTTCCCACAGTTGAACTCCTAATGTGAGGTCTACTCCCAATGTGTCCAGTCCCATCCAGGAGCCAATCCTTCAATTAATTTCCCCTTCCCCTGTAACCCCTTCATCATCAAATGTAACTCAATCATCCCAGCTCAACACCCCCAAGGTCCACAATATATCACCGTCATACAGACCCCGAACATAAAACCCATTGTTGTTACATAATTTTTTTATTTTGTTTGCACAATTCCTGTTTTCTTTGTCTCTTTATGCGAAAACACACGTGTATTGTATTGTATTGTTGAGTCAAGTTGTAAAGGGTGTTTAACTGGAGGTGTTTTATTAGTAGTAAAGTCAGCAAACATATATAGTAAGTCAGCAAACATATAACATTTACTTAAAGTGTGTTAAACCATATCGTCTTGCCATGCAAGACGTCCAATATCCGAAACAAACTAAGCAGCAAACTTGTCCCTCATGTGGGCAACTTCCACTGTAGTCATCAGAGGGTGATCACGGTAATCCTGCAAAGTGGTATCAACAGGTGCGTCGAGTTCTAATTGTAGTCGCTCCTGTGCCAGGATGTATTTGTGCAACACACGCTTTGACCACATCATCAATTGTCTCAGTTTGTAGATTGATTGGTGTTCCCAAAACACACCATTTTGATGTCAGCAAACCAAAGGCACACTCAACAGTTTTTTGTGCCCTTGTCAGTCGGTAGTTGAAAACCCTTTTGGTGTGATTCAAGTCCCGACTCGAGTAGGGTTTTAGGAGGTTGGCACACATTTGAAATGCCTCATCCCCAACCTCAACAAACGGCATTGGAGGTCCTTCAGTGTTCGGAAGAGGTTGTGGCGGTGGAAAATAAAAATTATTACCATACAAACGCTGTCCCATGTCAGAGTTTTTGAAAGTCTGTGAGTCATTTCCTCGTCCAAATGAGCCAACGTCAACAAATTGACAATCTGCATACGCCATGAGAACAATCAAAGTATTTCTTGTAACTGAAATACTAGGATCCACTTCCAGCAGGTTTCAGAATTCAAATATGTTTGCCGTCCACAGCCCCCGCACAGTTAGGAAAATTACAAATTTCATTGAATTTTGCTGCATTTTTCAGCCAGAGTTCAGTTGTGGGTTGGGGGAGGAATTCTGCACGCAGGAAGTCACAAAGCATGGCAGGTTTCTCCAACAATCCCAGAAAGGGTGGACACTCCAATCCGCAATTAGAAATGTAGAGATCTTAAGTAGTGATGAGCGAATATACTCGTTACTCGAGATTTCCCGAGCACACTCGGGTGTTCTCAGAGTATTTTTTAGTTCTCGGAGATTTAGTTTTTTTTCGCCACAGCTGGATGATTTACAGCTACTAGCCAGCTTGATTACATGTGGGGATTCTCTAGCAATCAGGCAACCTCCACATGTACTTATATCTGGCTAAAAGCTGTAAATCATTCAGCTGAGGCGATGAAAACTAAATCTCCGAGCATTAAAAAAAATGCTCGGAGGACACCCGAGCGTGCTCGGGAAATCTTGAGAAATGAGTATATTAGCTCATCACTAATCTTAAGGTCTCTCCGGTAGGCAGGAATAAATGGGAAAAAAAATTCAGTACATGGCTTTTCTAACAATACAAACATGTTTATTTTTCAAAATTAGGTACCTCAGGGTCACCAACAGAAATTCCTCAGCAGGAATTGCTCTACGTAGTTGCGTGTCCTGCCTGGTTATGGATCCTCAGACACGTTGCAGCAATTCATTGAAGCTCTGTTTAGACATCCTCGTGTAGTTGAAAAACTTCTCTGGGTTTGCATGCAGCTCGGTGTACAAAGAGTGGTAGGCTCCAAGGCTCTCTCTGACTTCAACGATGGGGTGTTGCCAGCAGCGACGGCGACGTATTCTCCGTCTTGCTCTTCTTCTATCTTCTTCGCAAGCCACAGCAAAGGCAAAAGCCAATTTCAATTCCAAATCCAGATTACAATAGAAGCTTTCCATGCCAAGATCCATCTTGTATACAGCAGAAAAAGGTGAGGATTTCATCTGTGTAGGGTCTATATATACAGAATCCCCATGAGACACGCCTATTGCGTGTGGCTTTTGTCAAAGAAATTCTCCTGGAACAGCATTTGCCGCATAACAAAATTCTTTGAAACTTCGAATGCATGGGCTGAAAAAACGCAAACACATGCAAAAATGCATACCAACGCACATACACGCAGCGTTCTTTTGGAGTCATGCGTAAACTGATGCGGATAAAAAAAACACTGTGTAATCATGCGTTTGCGCATGCAGATGATACAATGCGCACAGAGACGCTAGTGTGAACTTAGCCTAATACCGCACGGAGTTACTGGTTTCATGTAGCTAAATAATTCTCTATTTCAGTATCTACTATGCCATATGGTGTGTTCGTTTGAACCTGTTGATATGTTTGTTTTTGTTGTGTATTATAAAGCAATACAAATTTTGAATGGGAAAAATTTAGTAGAAAAAAAATTAAAACTTTTCTCTGTGTCAATGATTTTAAGCCCAGAACTTTATTTTTCATCAATTGAGCTATGCGAGGGCTTGTTTTTAGTGGACCAATCTGTAATGAAGCTTTCCATTTTCTTAGCGTTTTACTGCACTTTTTTAAGGGAGTGTGGCAACTGCATTTTTCCTATGCATGACAACATTTGCCTTAAGGGGTAAATTAATTTACATTTTCATAGATTGGAGTTTTACCCACTTACCATATTTATGCAGGTAAAAATAAATAATCTTTATACTTATCTTGTAATGTCCTCATATCCTGTTCCGTCCAGATGTGTCCAGATCCCAGAAAGGTCACCGACCCCCATATTGGGACACCCAAGTGATGGGTGTCTCAATATGGAAACTGCTGTTGGCACCAACCTCTTGTGCGGTACCACCGTCGCACCACACACTGTATATGCCGTACGCACCGCACACACTGTGTACGCCGTATGCATCACACACTGTATACACCAAATGCACCACACACTGTATACGCCGTACGCAGCCTCTTGCGCGGTACCACCAGCGGAACACCGTCACGAACATGCAACCGCTGGGATCAGCCGAATGATTCACTGACCGCTGCCATCTTTGTACAGGAGGAGCACATGCAGAGTTTAATGTGACCGCCGCTATCTGTCTGCACAAAGATGGCGGCGGTCTAATTTACTGTGACTGTATCCTCTGCGATCTCCTGCTGTAATGTCAGTATTGTCTTTTGCTTCCTCCCCTGCCCAGGAGCTGTGGTATGCTCTGTACACAGTCAGACAAAGACAATTTTTTAAAATTAACTTTCGTTCGTGGGAAAACCCCTTTAAAAAGCAAATATCATCGCCAACATGGCTCCTCCTAAAAAGTACGCCAATGACAATGAAAGGAAAGCAGCAAAGGCACAATGTTGAAGACAAAAACGGGCAAATTAGACTCTTGAAGAGCAACAGTATCGCTGGGACAAAAACAATGCATATAAGCGTAGGCGAAAAGTACATGAGTCCCCTGATGCAAAAGTCATTAGATTATCACAGGATGCCATTAGGCAACAACAGCGCCGCAAACAGAAATCTGCAGTCTGAACAGCAATACCATGCTCACAAGATGACCCATTGGAACCAGCACACCACACCGCCGAGTCTACAACTTCAAAGTGTATGAGGTTAACTAAGAAGGCATTGAAGGCAAGCTACTTCAGGAACAATGTCCATTTGCCACAGCAAGAAGACGGTCGCACGATGCAGAAGCACACCGTCTACAACAAGAAGCTGAAACACAAAGCCAGGGAAAAGTGCGACTACAAGCCTGCCCCAATGTGACATTGCCGCCATCCCGATGAGATAGCATCGGGTCTCCATCTAGTAATATATACTTACCTTGTACTGTCTTCCCATCCTGTTCCGTCCAGATGTGTCAGGATCCCAGAATTCCAAGCGGCGGAAGTTCACCGACCGCCATATTGGGGCACCCAAGTGATGGGTGTCTCAATATGGAAACTGTTGGTGGTACCAGCTTCTTGCGCGGTACAACCAGTGGAACAGCGTCACACCACACTGTACACGCCGTACGCGCCACAAAAACTGTATACGCCGTATGCAGCCTCTTGCGTGGTACCACCAGCGGAACACGCTGCCGCCGGCATCAGCCGAATGATTCACTGACCGCCGCCGTCTTTGTACAGGAGGAACGCATGCACAGTTTTAATGTGACCGCTGCTATCTGTCTGCACAACGATGGCGGCACTCTGATTTACTGCGCCTGCGCGAATTCCACGCAGGCACAGTGAATCATTCGGCTGATCCCGGCGGCAGATGCGCGATGTGTCTACAGGCACATTAAAGGGTTTTTCCCACGAATTAAACTTCATTTTAAAAATTGTCTGTGTCTGACAGTGTACGAGAGCACATGGGGTACACAGGTCAAAGAAGAGATGACATCAGAGGAGAAGACAGCAGATGAGGGAGAGAGAAAGCGCACAAGGGTGAGAGACAGAGCACAGGGGGGAGACAGCTCAAACCGGACCACAAATGAGGGGAGAATACAGCACAGGAAGGAGAAAGACAGCAGACAAGGGAGATAGCACATGGGGTAGACAGGTCAAAGAAGAGAGCACAGACGGGAGAAGTCAGCTACTCTTTTTCTCTTTGGGGTTTTGTTTTGCACAACCCAGCGCATCTTTTTGTGACAATGTGATTGTCTGGTGTGTGTGTGTATATATATATATATATTGTAAGGTTTCTCTTACTGAGAGTGTTGGGGGACACTCACTTGGCCGCGATATTCAAGCACACGGGCACGGGTTTATAAAACAAAGCAGTCCATGTGGTTTATTAAGCCTCATAAACCGGGGTACGCACAGTTCATAACATGAAACACAACAGGCACCAACTGGTGATATTTACTTGCAGCTTCTAACACTTCAGTGTACGGCTTTGCCTTACGGCCACTAACACGCTGGTCCTCCCTTAACCAGTTCACAAGGGAGACCACACAGTTCATAGAACTTCACAAGCACTACCGGCCTGTACGATACCTGACGGGAGCTCCGGCTCCACCTGCTGACTCCTTGCCAGTCCACACCTCCGGGTAAGCTGCCTTACAGGGATCACCAACTTGCCTGGCCGGCACACACTAGTCAGTCCAGAGCCACTGAAGGATTGTAGCTTCCCCAGTTCCACTGTGCACTGCTCCGGGATCCGGTCCTCCTCCTAGGACCTCCCACGCCAGCAGGTGCTTTCCAGGAAGCCTCTTCCCAGGCTTCCAACACAGGAACACACCGAGCCCTCAGGAACTCCCTCAGGGATTTTGCACTTGGACCCTTCAGGTCCAAACACTGGAACCACACAGGAACTTGTGACCCACACCCTGGTCACGTTATGTACCTGTAACCACACCCACAGTAATGGATCACATGGGCTGGTCACGTGATCCTGACATCACTGCAGGTCAATTCTCACGGCCTCAATACAACTCCGTGCACATCCCGGGGAGACCATGCAGCGCCCCCTACCTGTTACAGGGGTTACTGCATCACATATATCACATATCCCCCCCCTCTGTTCACACCTGTAGGGTTGAACACCTGTCATACACGTGGGATCACGGGATATGTCATGCACGTTGCCTTGCCCTACCTGTCGAGAGAACCGTCTCAGTTGGTTTTGAGCATCACACAGACCCATCCAGTTGTTGAGTTTACCCCGTCCCCAGCGGTCAACATGTAGGCCTTGAGCTTTGGCCCTTAAGTTACAGTCTGTCCGTGACACCAAACCTTTAGTCAAGTTTGTCTCTTTACTCGACCTTTCTCTCCAGGGTCGCCACCCACGGTTGGTACGGACATTAGTCCCACTTACAGTCGAGACTAGCAACTGATCAGAGTCTGACCCTCCATCACTACGTCTACTACTGTACATGTCCTTTTTGTTTCCTTTTCCTTGGGAAGAAGGCGGCCGCCACCTTATGTTCTGCAGCTGTTTATTGACCTGCCGTCTGTACAGTCTTAGCTGCTCTATTTCTCTCAAGTAGGCCACGCGATACCTCAGGAGCATCCGGATATTCGCTAGACTCTCATTGGACCCGACAACCAGGAATGACACCATTCCATCTTCACCCACCTGGGCCTCGTCTTCAGCCGGAATCCTCAGTCTCTTCACACCTGACACATTCACCATCTCCTGCATCGCTTTTCCAAATCGGCCAATGAGCTTCGCTACCAGAGCTCTGGGCACTTGGACTGTGTCCTCTACCAAGCCCAGACGACTTTGAGCTTTCCTGGCTTGCTCCAAACAACGAGTGGCCTCACCATTCCCCAACAGGACCCTCTGCTTCGTGCGGAGGCACCGTAGGTGCATGTCCCTCAGGACAGCCACCCTCTTCACTGTGACTTCCTTAGTAGACAGTACCACCAACTGTTTCGTCTCTAGTGCCCAGTGCACACTAGACGCTTCCACTGCCTTTTTAAAGGCCTCATGCACACCCTCGCGGGTACATGCATCTTGCGCCTCTACGGGTACATCTATCACGCACTTGAAGAGCGGAGTCTCACTTCCTTCAAGAACAGATGGCTCCTGCCTTGCCATGGACCTTTCCATCAAGACACCTGTCACAACCGGGTGACCATCTTGTTCTGCTTTTAGCGCCAACTCCTCTTCAGCTTTACTCTCATTACCACTCTGGTACTGGCACGAGAAGTCTGCGACCACCACCTCTTTTCCTTGTAGAGGGCCTTTTAGTGCTTCTCTAAGCACTACATTGTCTTCCTTTAGGGTCTGATACACACTTTGCCATCTGAACAGGTGGCCTCTGAGCTCAGAGACTTCCTTCTCCAGCTCATCCACTCTGCGCTCAGCCGCTTGTCTCAGGACCCTTTCTCGTTCGACATGGTCGTTCACCGTCTCTATAACCAATTCCATCTCGCTTCTCCCATCCTCCGGACTGGTGAAACATCCATCACTTGAGGAGGTATTCACTTCCGGCACCATCTCCTTGGTGGCCTCCTCCACTTCCGCACCCTCCGACTCTGCACTGTCAGGGTCGGCCCTCTCTTGGGTCTCAGCGGTGACGTCATTAGGTTCGTCCCTTTTCCCTGGGACTTCAGAGTTCTTCATACACCCCAGGTCCTCAGCATCTTCCGTCAATTCCCCACACGGAGCAACGGGTTCAGCCCCTTTGGCTCTTTTACGTCTCCGGCGACGGGAGGAAGAATTGCCTGAGTCAACCTTGTTACACTCTTTTCCACTGGCGTCACCGTCTGAATGGGAGTCGCCACCAATTGTCACCACAGGTCCTGGACCCCGTCCCTCCACCCGTCAGCACAGGTCCTGGACCCCGTCCTCCACCCGTCAGCACAGGTCCTGGACCCCGTCCTCCACCCGTTACCACAGGTCCTGGACCCCGTCCTCCACCTGTCACCAGGGCATACGCGTTTGTTACTGGCCATGACTTGTCACAGTCACCCCCAGAATCTGTGTCACACCCCACAGTCTGATGACCCTGCAAGTCACTCTCTGTCTGGGTGTCAGCTCCACATGTTTTATCCAGCAGACCACTACCAGTCGTATTGTGGCACACTTCAAGTGACGTCAGGTCAGTTAGTTGGGCAGTCAAACCTTTCCCTCTGGTCAGGCCTGCCTTCTCAACCTTACTAACTGACATCCACATTATATCCACAAACACTTCAGCCTTTTCCCACAGTGCTACCAAATCTTGTCCTATTACCATAGGATACGGCAAGATCGGGTCTACAACCACCTCATGGTATGTGGAAACCTCCGCTGCGACAATGTAGATAGTGGCTACCTGGAGATATTCAGTGTCGCCAGGTGACACAGAATCTCCTGGACGGGTTCTCAGCACAGACGCTTCTCTCCCCGGGTCTATCAACCCTTGCACACACTTTCCATCCAGCCAAAAAGGACACAGTCGTGACACCTCACTGATTGCCGCCCCGTTTTTGGCTCTGCCCCCTTTCTGGGCAAGTGCTCCGCTTTTTGATACCACCCCGGTTCGAGATTCAGCCTCCTTCGGGATTCCACCCCTTTTTGGGCCATTACCCCTATTCGGGTTACCGCCCCTTTTTGGGTCTCCGCCCCCTTTTGGGCAACCATCCCCGTTTGGGCCACCGCTCACTATTAGGGATAATCCCCTCCCTGGGATACACCCCGTGGACTCCCCCACGGTACTCAGGCCCCAGTTCACACAGTACACCCCAATGTCTCTGGGCTTGTACTGGCCCTTTAAGAGTCTGCACAAAAAGAAAATTTTTTTTTCTTTCTATGTCACTTTCACCAGCTCCTGCTGGTACCGCCACAGCTCCCGCTGCAGTCACACACAACCGGCACCTCCAGGTGCTGCCAACCACAAGCCACTACAGCTCCGCCTGCTGTGGAACCTCTCGCTGCAACCACAGCTACTCTCCACACGGCTCTGCACGGGTCCACCGCTGCCGCTTGTCACCTTCGTGACCCCACCGAGTCACAGCAGGCGCTTGTCACTTTCGTAACCCCGCCGAGTTACCGCTAGACGCTTGTCACCTTCGTGGCTCTGCCACAGCAATTAACTCCACGTGTGCTAGCGGGATTGTTGCCAAAATTCTCCACCAATTGTAAGGTTTCTCTTACTGAGAGTGTTGGGGGACACTCACTTGGCCGCGATATTCAAGCACACGGGCACGGGTTTATAAAACAAAGCAGTCCATGTGGTTTATTAAGCCTCATAAACCGGGGTACGCACAGTTCATAACATGAAACACAACAGGCACCAACTGGTGATATTTACTTGCAGCTTCTAACACTTCAGTGTACGGCTTTGCCTTACGGCCACTAACACGCTGGTCCTCCCTTAACCAGTTCACAAGGGAGACCACACAGTTCATAGAACTTCACAAGCACTACCGGCCTGTACGATACCTGACGGGAGCTCCGGCTCCACCTGCTGACTCCTTGCCAGTCCACACCTCCGGGTAAGCTGCCTTACAGGGATCACCAACTTGCCTGGCCGGCACACACTAGTCAGTCCAGAGCCACTGAAGGATTGTAGCTTCCCCAGTTCCACTGTGCACTGCTCCGGGATCCGGTCCTCCTCCTAGGACCTCCCACGCCAGCAGGTGCTTTCCAGGAAGCCTCCTCCCAGGCTTCCAACACAGGAACACACCGAGCCCTCAGGAACTCCCTCAGGGATTTTGCACTTGGACCCTTCAGGTCCAAACACTGGAACCACACAGGAACTTGTGACCCACACCCTGGTCACGTTATGTACCTGTAACCACACCCACAGTAATGGATCACATGGGCTGGTCACGTGATCCTGACATCACTGCAGGTCAATTCTCACGGCCTCAATACAACTCCGTGCACATCCCGGGGAGACCATGCAGCGCCCCCTACCTGTTACAGGGGTTACTGCATCACATATATCACAATATATATATATATATATATATATATATATATATATATATGTATATATATATATATATATATATACACATACATACGTACATACATACACACACGCACATATATACATGAACATACTGACCAACTATGTAATTATTAAACTGCGCACTGAATCAAAAAAGTGTTGTTTCTTTTTCGTTTAAAAAGTTATAACTTTATTAATACAAACATTATACACAAAATTAAAATAGTGCCTCTAAACCGCAAAAATCACAGTAATGGCAGGTAGGCGCAAAAAAAATCACAATGATAGCAGGTAAGTGCTAACTAACATTCCAAATAGAAAAGTTACAAAGCATTTAATAGGGGTTTGGCAAGGATTAGCGTGCCATGTGGCTGAAGGCAGGGAGCACCACATATTCAGGTAATATGTATTGACTAGATGCTCCCAGCCAGCTAACGCTCAGCACGCTCACATTGCTATATAATTAACGCTGCTGGTGATTAAACAAAAGTAAATAATGATTACATTCAATAGCGCTTACGCAGGTGGTAAATTAACTTAAAATGAAGTTAATAACAATAGTGTGGTGATGTGTTGGGGGCAGGATTATGAGTGGTGATGTGTTGGGGGCGGGATTATGTGTGGTAATGTGGTGAGGGCGTGGGATTGTGTGGTAATGTGGTGGGGGCACGGGATTACCTGTGGTAATGTGGTGGGGGGGCGGGATTGTGTGTGGTAATGTGATGGGGGCGGGATTATTTGTGGTAATGTGGTGGGGGAGCGGGATTATGTATGGTAATGTGGTGGGGGCAGGATTATGTGTGGTAATGTGGTGGGGGCGGGATTATCTGTAGTAATGTGTTGGGGGCGCGGGATTATGCGTGGTGATGTGCTGGGGGCGCGGGATTATGCGTGGTGATGTGGTGGCGGGATTATGTGTGGTAATGTGGTGGGGGGAGGGATTATGTGTGGTAATGTGGTGGGGGCGGGATTATTTGTGGTAATGTGGTGGGGGCGCGGGATTATGCGTGGTGATGTGTTGGGGGCGCGGGATTATGCGTGGTGATGGGATTATGTGTGGTAATGTGGTGGGGGGAGGGATTATGTGTGGTAATATGGTGGGGGCGGGATTATTTGTGGTAATGTGGTGGGGGAGCGGGATTATGTGTGGTAATGTGATGGGGCGGGATTGTGTGTGGTAATGTGGTGGGGGCAGGATTATCTCAAGTAATGTGGTGGGGGCGGGATTATCTGTAGTAATGTGTTGGGGGCGCGGGATTATACGTGGTGGCGGGATTATGTGTGGTAATGTGGTGGGGGAGGGATTGTGTGTCGTGATAAGGTGGGGGAAGGGATTATGTGTGGTGATAAGATGGGGCGGGATTGTGTGTGGTAATGGGGGGCGGGATTATGTGTGGTGATGGGGTGGCGGGATTATGTGTGGTGATGGGGTGGCGGGATTATGTGTGGTGATGGGGTGGCGGGATTATGTGCGGTAATGTGGTGGGGGGCGGTATTTGTGGGGGGCGGGATTGTGTGGTAATGTGGTCGGGGTGGGATTGTGTGTGGTAATGTGGTGGGGGGGCAGGATTATGTGTGGTAATATGGTGGGGGGCGGGATTATCTGTGGTAATGTGGTGGGGGGGCGGGATTTGTGGGGGGCGGGATTGTGTGTGGTAATGTGGTGGGGGCAGGATTGTGTGTGGTAATGTGGTGGGGTGCAGGATTGTGTCGTAATATGGTGGGGGGGGGGGCGGGATTATCTGTGGTAATGTGGTGGGGGGCGGAATTATGTTTGGTAATGTGGGGAACAGGATTATGTGTGGTAATGTGGTGGGGGCAGGATTGTGTGTGATAATGGGGTGGGGGGCAGGATTATGTGTGGTGATGTGGTGGGGGCGGAGCTACTGTGCAGGGGGCAGGATTAGCGAGTAATCACGATGCCTCATATATATATATATAGATTAGATTCCACAGCTTAATTATTGTGTTTGGGCCAATCTATGGTATCAGCAACGTTGGAATGCATGAGCCGTGCTGAGCGGATGTATTTATTATTGAAATCTGCATATTTTCGTGCGGGTTTGAGCTGTACAGACACAGCTGTGGTCTTATGGGAAGGCATTTGTGTCAGAATTACTTTCGATGTATTGGATCTACATATTGTGATGCATAGAGTGCGCATTATTTAGTGAGCATTTTATTGTCTTTCAGATCAAGTTCATAGGACTGTCTATATTAAAATACAAAAAAAAAAATTATATTATGATGCAGTGTTCTGCACATCTCAGGGATTACTCCGGGGTACTAGAAATTTTTTGATAGTAATTAACAAATAGAAAGATTAATAATTAAATATTGTGCAAATTATTTAGGATAGTTGATCTGATACAAAAGTTGAGATATTTTCTCAGCATGCTTTATTTATAAAAATTAACAAACTAAATGCTTTGTAACTTTTCTACTTGGAATGTTAGTTAGCACTTACCTGCTATCATTGTGATTTTTTTGCGCCTACCTGCCATTATTGTGATTTTTGCGGTTCAGAGGCACTATTTTAATTTTGTGTATGTTTGTATTAATAAAGTTATAACTTTTTAAACAAAAAAGAAAACACTTTTTTGATTCAGCGCGCAGTTTACTAATTGCATAGTTGGTCAGTATGTTAATAGATTGAGTAGAGTGTTACCCATCACAAGTGTGAGGTAATGGGTCTGGGTTATATGTTTACACATTTTGCTTTGATGACTGCTTTGCACACTCTTGGCATTCTCTTGATGGGCTTCAAAAGGTAGTCACAGGGAATGGTCTTCCAACAATCTTGAAGGAGTTCCCAGAGATGCTTGGCACTTGTTGGCCCTTTTGCCTTCACTCTGCGGTCCAGCTCACCCCAAACCATCTCTATTGGGTTCAGATCTGGTGACTGAGGAGGCCAGGTCATCTGGTGTAGCACCCCATCACTCTCCTTCTTGGCCAAATAGCCCTTACACAGCCTGGAGGTGTGTTTGGGGTCATTGTCCTGTTGAAAAATAAATGATGGTCCAACTAAACGCAAACCGGATGGAATAGCATGCCGCTGCAAGATGCTGTGGTAGCCATGCTGGTTCAGTATGACTTCAATTTTGAATAAATCCCCAATAGTGTCACCAGCAAAGCACCTCCACACCATCACACCTCCTCCTCCATGCTTCACGGTGGGAACCAGGCATGTAGAGTCCATCCGTTCACCTTTTCTGCGTCGCACAAAGACAAAGTGGTTGGAACCAAAGATCTCAAATTTGGACTCATCAGACCAAGCACAGATTTCCACTGGTCTAATGTCCATTCCTTGTGTTCTTTAGCCCAAACAAGTCTCTTCTGCTTGTTACCTGTCCTTAGCAGTGGTTTAGTAGCAGCTATTTTACCATGAAGGCCTGCTGCACAAAGTCTCCTCTTAACAGTTGTTGTAAAAATGTGTCTGCTGCAAGAACTCTGTGTGGCATTGACCTGGTCTCTAATCTGATCTGCTGTTAACCTGCGATTTCTGAGGCTGGTTACTCGGATAAACTTATCCTCAGAAGCAGAGGTTTCTTTGTAGCGCTTGATGATTTTTGCCACTGCACTTGGGGACACTTTCAAAGTTTTCCCAATTTTTCGGACTGACTGACCTTCATTTCTTAAAGTAATGATGGCCACTCATTTTTCTTTACTTAGCTGCTTTTTTCTTTCCATAATACAAATTCTAAAAGTCTATTCAGTAGGACTATAAATTCTAACAGTCTATTCAGTAGGACTATAAATTCTAACAGTCTATTCAGTAGGACTATTGGCTGTGTATCCACCAGACTTCTGCACAACACAACTGATGGTCCCAACCCCATTTATAAGGCAAGAAATCCCACTTATTAAACCTGACAGGGCACACCTGTGAAGTGAAAACCATTCCCGGTGAATACCTCTTGAAGCTCATCAAGAGAGTGCCAAGAGTGTGCAAAGCAGTCATCAAAGCAAAAGGAGGCTACTTTGAAGAACCTAGTATATAATTCCACGTGTTAATTCATAGTTTTGATGCCTTCAGTGTGAAAGTACAATTTTCAAAGTCATGAAAATACAGGTGTGTCCAAACTTTTTTATTTATTTATATAGCACCATTAATTCCATGGTGCTGTACATGAGAAAGGGGTTACATACAGGGTTATAGATATCATTTACAGTAAACAGGTTTACAGTGACACACTGGTACAGAGGGGAGAGGACCCTGTCCTTGCGGACTTACATTCTATGGGATAAATATATATGTAATGTATATATGTGTGTGTGTATATATATCTATATATATAATTGTCTAAGGGTTTTTCTGTCTGTCCTGGAAATCCCGCGTCTCTGATTGGTCGAGGCCTGGCGGCCTCGACCAATCAGCGACAGGCACAGTATCGACGTAGATGTCATAATGGTTGCCTCGACCAATCAGCGACGGGTACAGTCTGCCGCAAATTCTGGAATCATCATTGTCCACATACTACGGGGACATGCATATTCTAGAATACCCGATGCGTTAGAATCGGGCCACAATCTAGTATATATATATCTATATTGTTGTGTATCCGCTTTTTGGGCTCCCCTGGTGGTTGCTGGTGGTATTGGTGACTTGTTTGCACTTTGCTGCTTCTGTTCACCTGCTTCCATCAGCGTTTGGGAGTTTCCTATTTAGCCTTGCTCTCCAGTCATTTCCTTGCCGGTCATCATTGTAACCAGAGCCTTCGGTTGCATGTTCCTGCTACTAGTCTGCTGATCAGCTAAGTGGACTTTGTCCTTTTGTTTTGTATCTTTTGTCCAGTTTGCAGTTTTTGTAATTCTCTGTAGCTGGAAGCTCTTGCGGGCTGAAATTGCCACTCCTGTGTCATGAGTTGACACAGGAGTCTTAAAGTAATTTCAGGATGGTTTTTGAAAGGGTTTTCAGTTGACCGTGAAGTCCTCTTTTGTATCTTTCTGCTATCTAGTAAGTGGACCTCTCTTTGCTAAATCTACTTTCATACTGTGTATGTCTTTTCCTCTTAATTCACCGTTATTACATGTGGGGGGCTGCTATCATCTTTTGGGGTATTTCCCTAGAGGTAAGTCAGGTCTGTTTCTTCCTCTACCAGGCGTAGTTAGTCCTCCGGCTGGCGCGTGGCATATAGGAAGCCGTAGGTATGCTCCCTGGCTACTATTAGTTGTGTGGTAGATTTAGCTCACGGTCAACTCGAGTTTCCATCACCCGAGAGCTCGTTCGTTATTTATATGTTTCTTACGTTCCCTTGCCATTGGGAACCATGACACTATATATATAATTGTCTAGGGGTTTTTCTGTCTGTCTGTCCCGTTTATTCATTCGCTGATTGGTCGAGGCCGCCTGGGCCTCGACCAATCAGCGACGGGCACAGTATCGACGTAGAAATCCCGCGTCTCTGATTGGTCGAGGCCGCCAGGCCTCGACCAATCAGCGACGGGCACAGCATGGCGACGATGATGTCATAATGGAAATCCCGCGTCTCTGATTGGTCGAGGCCGCCAGGCCTCGACCAATCAGCGACGGGCACAGTATCGACGTAGATGTCATAATGGTTGCCATGGTGACGATGATGTCAAAAAGGTTGCCTCGACCAATCAGCGACGGGCACAGTCGGAATCATCATTGTCCATATACTACGGGGACATGCATATTCTAGAATACCCGATGCGTTAGAATCGGGCCACAATCTAGTATATATAATTCAATTCAAAGAAGCTTTATTGGCAGGACCAAATAAACATCAGTTTTGCCAAAGCTCAAGTACAGTAGGGACGATGGATGGGGACTGTGGGAACGATGAACGATGCAGGGTGGGGGTAAGGAAGTCCATGGCATATCATGGCTGTCTTTCTCGCAGTCTATGGCATGCGCTTACATACCGCGCTGCTATCTCCACCGCGCTCTCTTCTTCCCCCAGCAGGATATATATTTTCTCTTCCTCCTTCATGGTGCTGAAATCCGGGAAGAAATATATAATATATATATATATACACATATATATATTAGATGGTGGCCCGCCGATACTAAAGCATCGGGTATTCTACAATATGTATGTAGTTTATTTATAAGGATTTCAGAATAATGCAATGAATACACAGGATTCGGCCGGCCGAGCGCGACCAATCAGCGAAGCGTAGATCAAATCCCGCGCCAATTCGCGGCCGGACTGCGCCTGTCGCTGATTGTTCATGGCCGGCCGGGCGCGACTAATCAGTGATGCCAGGGCCAGCTCCAGGTTTTTGAGGGCCCCGGGCGAAAGAGTCGACGTAGTATGTAACACAGCCTAAGCAGTATATAACACAGCCCACGTAGTATAATGCACAGCCACGTAGTATACAACACACCCCACGTAGTATGTAACACAGGCCACGCAGTATATAACACAGCCCACGCAGCATATAACACAGCCCACGCAGCATGTAACACAGCCCACGTAGTATGTAACACAGCTTATGTAGTATATAACACATCCCACGTAGTATATAACACAGCCCACATAGTATATAACACAGCCCACATAGTATATAACACAGCCCACATAGTATATAACAGCCCACGTAGTATATAACACAGCCCACGTAGTATATAACAGCCCACGTAGTATATAACAGCCCACGTAGTATATAACAGCCCACGTAGTATATAACAGCCCACGTAGTATATAACAGCCCACGTAGTATATAACAGCCCACGTAGTATAATGCACAGCCACGTAGTATAATGCACAGCCACGTAGTATATAACACAGCCCACATAGTATATAACAAACCCCAAGTAGTATATAGAACAGCGACATAGTATATAACACAGGCCACGCAGTATATAACACAGGCCATGCAGTATATAACAAAGCCCACGTAGTATATAACACAGCACACGTAGTATATAACAGCCCACGTAGTATATAACACAGCCCACATAGTATATAGCAATGTGGGCACCATATTCCTGTTAAAAAAAAAATTAAAATAAAAGATTATTATATACTCACCTTCCAGCGGCCCCCGGATCCAGCCCAGGTCTTTAGCTATGCTACTTGCGACACTCCGTTCCCAGTAATGCCTTGCGGCAATAACCCGTGATGATGTAGCAGTCTCGCGAGACAGCTACGTCATCATCTCGCGAGACCGCTACGTGATCTTGAGTCATTGCCGCAATGTATTCTTGGGACGGGAGCATCGCGAAGAGCGGGAAAGGCTGCCGCGGACGCCGGACGGTGAGAATATAATGTTTTTGTTTTTATTATTTTTAACATATGTTTTTACTATTGATGCTGCATAGGCAGCATCAATAGTAAAAAGTGAAGCGGCCTGCCCCAATATCACTGATGTTAGTGAACAATACAGGCTAAGCTTCATAGTAATACTTAAGATGGCGGCGATGGGGATAACTGCCATAGAAAGTCATTGGGTTCTCATTAACTTGTCACGAGGGTTTGGTGTGTATGCAGATGGGCACCCAAACTGATATGCCACTGAAATCGCATGACTTCAATGCAGCTGTCAGACTGATAATTGCGTGAAAATGGATAAACAGCAGTCATAGCAAACTCTGATTGCAGCTGTCAGAGGCAAGTGCTGCCGGTACAACATACATAGCGTGCCCCAAAATGTAATAGTAATTCATGGAATAGGAAAGGGCTAAAAGTTGTCCAGTACAGACAACCCATCTTCAAAAAAGGTCACTAATATCAAACTGGAGGGGGTCCAAAAACCTGGGCAGCCCCAATCAGCAGCAGTTGACCTATTAAAGTAAAGGGGAGATGAGCTGCAGCAAACAAGAACAGTCACTATCCTCTCCTGGATAAACCCCCTATTAAACTTACAATTTCAGTATTCTTGAATTAGCACTACAGCTGCAATTTTCCCATAATGTCAACAAAACATTTTTAGTCACAGACATTAAAAAAGGTAATAGTAACAAGCAGGGAAGCAGTTCTAGCTTAGCATTTTCAGAATCTTTACCAGCGTGCTGTACAAAACACAAAGTAAAATTAAAGGAAATGTATCGCGCACAATATTAAGGCAATGTTCACATGTGGCATTTTTACAGAATTTTTTTCCTTGGTTTTTCTTGATTATTTTGCTGCAGTTTTGATATGCTAGATTTGTATCTTGTGCATGCTGATAACGTTTATTGTTTAAAAAAAAAAGTCCTATTCTATACAATCAGGTTTTGGCGCAAAAAATGCAGCAAAACCTGATACCTGCATTTCTGGTGCATTTTTTCAGCGCTTTTCACCACCCATTCATTTGAATGGGTAAAAAATGCTGAAAAAACGCTGAAAGAAGTGACATGCTCCATTGAAAAACAAAACCATACAAAGAACAAAATCCTCAAGACAAAAAAAGCAAGTTGTGTGAAGATTTCTGAAATCTTATAGACTTTGCTGGTAATGCAAAGCGCAGCTAATAATTTGCATTAAAAACGCTGAAAAAACGTCTAGTGTGAACTTAGCCTTAAGGAAAATCAGAGACTTTTTTGCTAACCTTATATTTACTGACTGTAGATGCTTTTATTCTATTTGCTGTATGTTATTACTGGGTCAAGCATCTTTACCAAAGAATACAATAATCAGTTTATAATTCAGCCTGGCCCAAAACATAACAAACGAATATCGATGTCCGAGTAAGAAACCTGTAGCACAAGAACCATAGTAGCATAAGTATATACAAATAAAAAAGGTACCTGCAGTGGTTTTGCATCTTGCTGTGGAGCAATATAACTGATCTGCTGGGATGGAGGTGGTGGTGGTGGGGGTGGAGGTAATCCCTGAGGCACACTAGATGGTGCAGACATCTGAACTGGAGGTAGTGTTGGGTGGAGATGAATAGGAAGTTGCGGATGAAGATTATAAGGATTGTGTTGGATGTTCACCACGGGAGGGTGGACACCCACTGAATAGGGGAACATATTCAATGGCTGAGGGGGAGCAGGAATACTCATTGGTTGAGGGGGTGCAGCAATATTCATTGGTTGAGGGGGTGCAGCAATATTCATTGGTTGAGGGGGTGCAGTAATATTCATTGGTTGAGGGGGTGCAGTAATATTCATTGGTTGAGGGGGTGGAGGTGCAGAAATATTCATTGGTTGAGGGGGGGCAGCAAAACTCATTGGTTGAGGGGGGGGAGCAACTGGCTGCACAACATTCATTTGAGCCTGCACCATGTTGACAGGGACTGGAGCACTTTCATTTTGTTGACTTGCTTGATCAGTAGCCGCTTGATCTGTTTGTTTTTAAAAAAACAAAAATGGATTTAAATACAGCGTATTTCTACAAGAGTTTATTCATGAAAACCCCCTACACAAAAGTCTATAACTTAGACAGATATTTCAAACAACATACAAACTAGTTTGTCCATAACAAACAAACAAAAAATAAATTAAAAAAACAACACGTAAATAAATTTAAGACTTTACTAGTGATGCGATCTGTTGAACTCTGACTTCTCTTACAATTCTTAAAGGGAAATCAAGCGCCATTAATTTCTGAGGTGAGCAGGGACGATGACATCATTTCTACAGATATCTGCCTTTTTTGTGCACGAGCATTAGTGATCGCACACACAGCCTGTATGAGCCTAAAATCTATATAGACATGCCATTACTAGCCTTTTTCACCTCCTGATACAGAGACAGATTATATTGAGTAGAGACAGATTATATCTAACACTCGATTCTAAAAGTTAGGAAATACAAGGTATTTGTCTGGTCTCCACACTATAGCAAGATACCATACCTTCAAATCAAGCATATTTTAACCCAAAAGATAATCTATTAAATCAACAAACCTTGATCTTGAGTCTCTTCTTGTCTAGGCCATACTCCTCCTTGAGAGCCTGTGGCGCTCTTTCCTCGTTTTGAGTAGTAACTTTGTACATCAGCAGGAAGGGTTTTTCGAACAGCCCAACTTGATGCAGAAGTCCAACCTGATCGATCGACAGCTGAGTCAAACATATCTTCATATTTAGGTTTATTTTTACTTTCCATAAACCTTGAACATTCTGGCCCTTGAGGAGCTGAATTTCCTGAGTAGTGCTGTCTATTGTTCCAATTATTCTCATGTTGGTCTCCATAATTAAATCCACCTCTAAAACCTCCTTGACCACATCCACCACGACTTCTATGAGAGTTCCAGTCCATGTTTACATTTCTGTTCCATGAGTCCCCTGAACCATACTGCCCATCGTTCCAATGGTAACCTCTTCCTCTATTCCCTCTACCTCTGTCACCCCTACTTCTAGTCTCTCCCCTTCCCCTAAAATCACCTCTTCCTCTACCTCTGTCTCCTCTTCCTCTGGGATCCCCCCATCCTCGTTCCCCCCATCCTCGTTCCCCCCATCCTCGTTCCCCTCCTCCTCTGCTCTCTCCCCTCATCCAAGTATCGCCTCTTCTTCTGCTGTCTACGGCTTTTATCCTGTCTACCACCCAATCAGGGTAATCATTGTTGTTGCCCGGATATGCTTCAGCAGAATCTTTTGCCTCATATTTATCAAATCTGAAATTTTCATGTTTATCAGGTTCATTTCGTCGATATTTTTCACTTCCCCAGGGACTTTTCCAATTTTCATTTGAACGCCGCTCTTTCCATGGTGGGGAACCACAATCTTTTTCATTTCTATCAACTGTAACAAGTCTATTTTTGTATCTGGTACAAGATCCAGACCTTGATGGTGATCTGCTTTTAGATCTAGAATGCTTACTTCTAGATCTTGAATGTCTGTTTCTTGATTGGGAATGTCTGCTCCTAGATCTTGAATGCCTTTTATGGTGTCTGTCTCTGCTCCTCCCTTTCCATTGAGCCCCATGACTGCGTTCCCCATCTTTGTCTCTACTGGGTGAGCTTGATTTAAGTTTAATAGGAGAGTCTTTAGTTTTAGAAGGCGAAGGTGATCTTTGCCTTTCTTTAACATCATTTTTACTAGGCGACCAGGTTGTTGATGGGGAATGAAATCTAGATTTTCTTGTCCGAGATTCCTTTTTGGATGCATCCTCAGGAGGTAAAGGCTGCTTTGAAGGAGACACCTTTTTTTCAGCCAAATTATCAGTTTCAGTTTTAGTAGGTTCAATAATGTTCACAGATTGCGCAAATTCTAAATCGTTTGGATCACTACATAATGAATCACACTTCATTGCTATTGGTTCAGTGGTGTCATCACAGGAAGTCTTCTGAAGGTCATTTTTTAAATTGGTTTTTCGATCAGTATGACTGATTTGATCATCCCCTAAAGTAGGACTGTGTAATTCTTCCTTGCATAAGATATTCCCACAAATATCTATAGTATTAGATAATTCCTCAGAAGACTTTATTGATAATTCCAGTGACTGCTCGGATTGTTCTGTTAATAAAGAAGAACTTTCTGAACTGTGTTGATTGTTTAACTCAGAAGTCATACTTGTTTTAGCATCTTGGGCCCTCATGCACTCTTCCTGGTTTTCTGCCTGCAAACTTACTTCTAAAACTTTTTCCAGCTCATCTGGTTTGTGCACACTTTTTAAAGACTCATCAGGCCCAAAGTATGGGATGCTTTCAGGTTTCTGGATACTTTGTTCTTCGTCAACAGGGGATGTTGTGGCATCGTTGAAATCAAATTTTACCAACTCGGGTGGAAGCATAGACTCTGTGGAGCTTGATTCCACACTTTCAAAATGGCTTTCATTTGACTGCCGTTTCAATTTGCTGGGGTGCAAATGATTCTCTGCACTAATATCAATCTCTTCAGATGTTGGCGACTCCGGTAAATATTTTATAGGAGACTTAATTTCTGTAGGAGATGAAGGCAAAGACGCATATTCCTCAACACTGCATGGTTCTACTTTATCACATATCAAAGGTGGCAATTCTGTATGATCAGAAGTTATGTGCTTTTCTGATTGTGGAGAGGAGTTAGACCTGTCTTCATCTGATACTTTCAGATTTTCAGACAATAAAGAGGGTTCTGCTTCAATGTCCAGCTGATTTCCTGGTGAATTTTCATCGATTGTCTCATTTGCAGATCTTTGGAAATCTACATGACTGTCCTCCAAAACAGTCTGACCATTTTTGAAAACTGGTGAAGATGGGTGTTCTTCATTAAATTGATGCTTGTTATGAAAATCAGGACTAGTCGCCCGTTCCTTATCGATAGACAGCACAGCGTGGGCAGGTGAGGAATCTAGCAAAAGTTTCTCCTCCGAATGTTTCAGAGGAGAGGACATATCTGTATGCTCCTCTTTTTTTGCAATGCTATTGTTGGGAGACAAATGTTGTTTATTCAGTTCTGTCTCTGACACATTATCATCTGACAGTTTACATTTTTTCTCCTGCTCTGCCTCACTTTCAGAATCATTCTCATCTTTAGATTCAGCTTGATACTGTGTTGCTGAGCAGATTCTTTTTCTAGTCCGAGAGCCCTTCTTAGGAGCTTGTTTTTGTTGTTTTGAAGACCGTTTACCAGAGTCTTCCGATGGGGACGTGTTTGTAGCATTAGTAGTATTATGACTTGGTGTATCATGATCAGAGCTACAGGATTTTGGGGAGCTCTGAAGGTTGCTAGTGTCAGATTTGCTATTTCGTGTCGATCTTCGTCTAGTGCCGGACTGTACTGATTTTTTTCTCGTTCCTCTGCTGGTCGATGTGCCAGACGCAGCTTGCTTTTTTTCATTGCCGTCATGTCCACCAGTGTGAGCACACACTCTGGTTGAAGAACCTATAGCCAAATATAAAACAGATGGCATAATTAAAGGAATTGCACACTTATGTACCTAATTATTTTTTCATTTTGTGGTCCTACTAATGCATGAACAAAATCCATTTAGTGGATAAATATAATTTATTCACAAAGCTGTAACAGTATACCATTTATTGTGTTAGAATGTATATTTGTATTTTTAGTTGTGCAAGTCCGCATCTAAGAAAAAAAAAAAAAAGTCTATAAGATATGGCCAGATGCACTTCTCTCTGCTCCATCAACATTTTTACAATCCCTGCCCTGAGCCGAAACTATACACAGTAAAGGAAGTCAGACGGCGTGTATATCTGATGATCACCGCAACGATCTGGTAGTCAGCTCTTCCCACCAGAGTGTGACAGCTGCATAGAAATAAATGTGGTCATGCTCGTGTTCACAGAGCTGACAGCCAGTCCGAGCAAGTCTGACTTTTCCTAAGAGTATATTCACTCAGTAAATACTCTTCAGAAATGTTGAATAGATTTTTTCCACTGATTAGCAGCTTAAAGGGAACCTGTCACCACGTTTTTGGAAGATGGGATAAAAATAGCGTTAAATAGGGGCAGAGGTGGGCGTTACATTAGTGTGTGTGTTATGCGTTTATTACCCACCTAAGTTGCCGAAATAACTTTGCAAAGTCTCCGTTTTCGCCTGTCAATCAGGCTGGTCAGGTCGCATGGGCGTTGTCTTCCCCCAGATTTGGCGTAGTTTTCCGTTGGTGGCGTAGTGGTGTGCGCATGCCCAAAGTCCGGAATCCTCTTCCAGGGGATTTAAAATAGCGCGGTGTTCGTTATTGCATTGGTGATCGGTGGGCGCGGCCATCTTCCTTTGGCCGCGCGTGCGCAGAAGCGGCGCTCTGCTGGCCGCGGCTTCAGGAAAATGGCCGCCGCGATATCCATCTGCGCACGCGCGGCATCCCGCGGCCATTTTCCTGAAGCCGCGGCCAGCAGAGCGCCGCTTCTGCGCACGCGCGGCCAAAGGAAGATGGCCGCGCCCACCGATCACCAATGCAATAACGAACACCGCGCTATTTTAAATCCCCTGGAAGAGGATTCCGGACTTTGGGCATGCGCACACCACTACGCCACCAACGGAAAACTACGCCAAATCTGGGTGAAGACACCACGCCCATGTGACCTGACCAGCCTGATTGACAGGCGAAAACGGAGACTTTGCAAAGGTATTTCGGCAACTTAGGTGGGTAATAAACGCATAACACACACACTAATGTAACGCCCACCTCTGCCCCTATTTAACGCTATTTTTATCCCATCTTCCAAAAACGTGGTGACAGGTTCCCTTTAACAGCTTTCCGACCGGGTGTTATTCCTATTTTTTTTTTTTTATTCTTTTTTCCATCCACATCACTTTTTTAATATACCAAGAGTTATAACTTATGTTTCTGTAGCTATATAGCCTTATGAGGGCCTATACAATGTGGTATAAGTTGCAGTTTTGAAGTGCACCATTATTTTACCAATGTACTGGAAAATGGGGAAAAAAGTAAAATGGAGTGAAAAAAATAAAAATGTTGCGGTGACAGAAAAAAAATGCAATACTTGTGCTTTGATTTTTGTCTCTCTCTTTATGGAGTTTACCAATTGGGTTAAATAATGTTATATGTTTACAGATCTTCCTTATGGATGCAGCAATAAATTTTTTTTTAATGGAGGTAGAGGAGGGGTTGTGATATATATGTATGTTGTGGAACAGCACCACTTCTACTCACAGTGGGTGCCAGGCCACGAGAAATGCCCAATCTGTTCCAGGATATGATGCATAAAAAAAAAAGGCAGCACTCCAAATGCGAAATTGAAACAAGTGTACTTTATTGAGCCCAAATGCCATATACAGTGAGGAAAGCAAGTATTTGATATACTGACAATTTTGTAAGCTTTCCCACCTTCAAAGAATAGGGTGGCCTGTCATTTTTATAGCAGGTACACTTCAACTGTGAGAGAAAAGAATCCAGAAAATAACATTGTAAGAGTTTTACATAATTTTCATTTTATTGCATGAAATAAGTATTTGATACAATAGAAAAACAGAACTTAATATTTGGTACAAAAACCTTTGTTTGCAATTGCAGAGGTCACACGTTTCACGTAGTTCTTGACAAAGTTTGAACACACTGCAGCAAGGATTTTGGCCCACTCCTCCATACAAATCTTCTCCAGATATTTCAGGTTTCTGGGCTTTCACTGGGCAACATTGAGTTTCAGCTCCCTCCAAAAATTTTCTATTGGTTTCAGGTCTGGAGACTGGCTAGGCCACTCCAGGACCTTGAAATGCTTCTTACGGAGCCACTCATTAGTTGCCCTGGCTGTGTGTTTCGGGTCATTGTTATGTGGGTAGAACCAGGCATGATCCATCTTAAATGAAGGGAAGGAGGTTGTTGGGAAAAATCTCACGATACATGACCCCAATCATCCTCCCTTCCATATGGAACAGTCTCCTTTCAGAAAAGCACCTTCAAAGTATGAGGTTTCCTCCATCATGATTCACGGTTAGGACTGTGTGCTTTTGGTTGTACTCATCCTTCTTCCAAACACAGTGAGTGGAGTTGATACAAAAAAGTTCAATTTTGGTCTCATCTGACCACCTGACATTCTCCTATGGATCATATAGATGGTCACTGGTGAACTTCAAATGGGCATGGACACGTGCTGGCATGGGCAGGGGGACCTTGTGTGCCCTGCAAGATTTTAATCCATGACGGCTTAGTGTGTTTCTAACAATGTTTGAGACTGTGGTCCCAGCTGTGGTAATTGAATAGGTCCTCCCGTGTAGTTCTGGGATGATTCCTAAGCTCTCTCTGAACCATCCTTACAAGGCGAAATATTGCATGGAGCCCCAGACTGAGGAATATTAAGTCATCTTGTTTTTCTTGCATTTTCTAATAATTGTGCCAACAGTTGTTGACTTCTCCCCAAGCTGCTTGACTATTGTCCTATAGCCCATTCCAGCTTTGTGTCTACAATTTTGTCCCAGGTGTTCTTAGGACAGCTCTTTGTTCTTGGCCATGGTGGAGAGATTGGAGTGTGATTGATTGAGTGTGTGGACAGACTGTCTTTTATACAAGTAAAGAGTTCAAACAGGGGCAATTAATACTCAGGTAATGAGTGGAGAGTCGGAGGGCTTCTTAAAAAAAAAAAAAAAAAAACCCTTAACAGGTTGGTGAGACTCAGAATTCTCGCTGGTTGGTAAGGGATCATATTCTTACTTCATGCAATAAAATGCTACTTAAAAATCATATAATGTGATTTTTCTGTTTTTTTTTTTTTTTTTTTTTTTTTAGATTCTGACTCTTACAGTTGAAGTGTACGTACAATAAAAATGTATAGACCTCCCATATTTTTTTATTTTTTTTTTTTCCAGCTTTATCCTTTGAAAGTCTCCTTAGGGGAGAAAGAGGTTCTCCTGGGAGAGAGCTGAAGTGAACCTATGGCCATCAAACATACAAAAGTCTCATTCAGATGTCTGAGTGTCAAGTGACTGTTTGTGCATTAAGTGGAAAATAAATGGGCTATTCTGTGCTGCCGTAGAAGAAAGGATGTTCACACTTTTCGTTTTTTTTATGCAAATTTTAAGCTGCGTTTTACAGTACCAGCAAAAGCTATGTGATTCCTGAAATCTCATGTACACCCATTGATTTTTTTCCTATCTGAATTGGAAAACTGCAGCATATTTCCAGTGTTTTTTCACTCATAAAAACCAGTAAGTGCAAAAACTCAGCAATAATCACAATTATCAGTGAAAGAAATGCAGGTACAGCAGTAAGTGAAACACATTTATTTTTGTGATTTTTCCCCTGTTTAAACCATAATGTCTTGGTCTTATCACCTGAGAATGGCAGGCAGGATTTGTACAGTATAATTAGTGAAATGTGTAATGTAAACATTGGCTGACCAAGGTGTGAAATTGAAAACTTGACCAACTCAAGGGGCAACCAAAGTGGGAAGTTAATAGTGTCCTACAAACTCATGCTCTGCCAATGTCTTATGTAAACTATTCCTGACCAATTCAACTCCCCCCCCTTACATTTGCTATTGTGTAATTTTTTATATACTCATGTGAATTTTTTTGTACACAATATTCACTATTTCTTCAAACAAAAATCTTTTTTCACTGAATTTGATCAAATTGCCTTTTTTCCAATATGGTTTTATGGTTTCACATTTGTCTTGCATTGGTGCCCTAACACCTTGCCTTTTTCATGCTTCTATGGTGGACGCAAAGATGAACTTTGGGATCCTGAAGCAAACACAGCAAAACATGCTTTTTGCAGCTTCTTTACTGCCAAGAGCAGGTTTTAGATAAATAGAAAAGTGATACCCAATGGTATAATATAGGAATACCCTATTAATTCAATATTTTTTGTAAACAATTAATAAAATACCATAGAGCCACCATATGTGCAGAAAATGAAGTGGAAACCACTCAAAAGAAAAGACTGATCCGTGCTCCAAACAGGATAAAACCAAAAACCACCAAAGGAGAAAATGCATAATAAAAAGATATATCTTTATTTAGAAATAATAAGACAATAGAAAAGCATACAATAAAAGTGCACGTATCAAGGTATGCATAAGAAATTAAAATTATTAAAAATAAACATCTGTATATAAAAAAAAGAGACCAATTTTGCATGTGACGGATAAGGAAAAATTCACAAGATTGAATATATATATATTTATTTTATACATTTTCTGCTTTGGTGGTTTTTGGTTTTACCCTATTTGGAGCACGTATCAGTCAAGAGCAGGTTTTGCCTGCAGAAAAAAAAAAAAAACACCTAGCCTAAGGCGGTTTATTGGATTTGGCATCTCTCTTCCTTTCTTTTACAGCAGCACAGAACAACCCATTTATTATCCATTTTATGCATTTACCTCTTTGTGGATCTGCAGCAGCCTTATCAGTGGCTGTGCCAACACAACCCGACCAGGTGATCATAATCGTGCATATCTTCTAACACCGTTACCTATATAAGACCCTAGTGGCACTTTGTCTTCTCTCCAGTTTCTCTCCCTGGACTATTATAGGCTACTTTCACACTTCTGTCGGTACGGGGCTGTCGCAAACCGTCGGCCCGACGGACGTTGTGCTAAATTTAGCACAACGTGGGCAGCGGATACAGTTTTACAACGCATCCGCTACCCATTGTGATGAGCGGGGAGGAGGGGGCGGAGTTCCGGCCGTGCATACGCGGTCGGAAATGGTGTATCCGACGGACAAAAAAAAGCTACATTGAACTTTTTTTTGTCACGACGGACCGCTAAAACACGACGCATCCGTAGCACGACAGATGCGACGTGTGGCCATCCGTCACAATCCGTCGTCCATTAAAGTGTATGGCAAAAAAACGGATCCTGCGGCCCCATTTGCAAAAAGATGGAAGTGTGAAAGTAGCCATAAGTGAGTGTTTTTCACAGATAGAACATATACACAGTTTATGGGGCTGTTGACATGTCAGTTTTTTGCAGACTTAGGCTACTTTCACACTAGCGTCGGTACGGGGCCGTCGCGCTGCGTCGGCCTGACGTACCGGCGCATACTGTGAAAAGAATGCCCAACGTGGGCAGCGGAAGCAGTCTTACGACGCTTCCGCTGCCCCATTGTAATGTCCGGGGAGGAGGGGGTGGAGTTTCGGCCGCACATGCGCGGTTCAAAATGGCGGACTCAACGCACAAAAAAACGTTACATGTAACCTTTTTTTGTGCCGAGGGTCCGCCAAAACACGACGCAACCGTGCGACATGTGGCTATACATCGCAATGCGTCGCTAATGTTAGTCTATGGGGAAAAAACGCATCCTGCAGACAACTTTGCAGGATGCGTTTTTTCTCCTAAACGACGAATTGCGACGTACAGCCAAAAACGCTAGTGTGAAAGTAGCCTTAGTGGTGCATAAAAAACAATCAAAACATGGAAAGATATTTGATCCGAGTCAAACGTAAGAAAATGACTGACAGCATAAATTGTCATCAGAGCGCTGTGACTAACATTGAGATGATTACGAAAATGTGTAGCTTTTCTTTTTTTTTCCCAGCAGTGAAAAAAAAAAAAAATCACTGATTAAACCCTGATGGTAAAAACTGGCACACTGACCATATGCTGATCCAAAACAATGATGAACAATGATCTGCGTTTTTACGTTTGAGAAAAATGACTGATGTCGGAATGATGCTTATGTTATATTTGCTGACTAAGGAGTCGGCAAATATAACATGGAATAGATAATATTTGGACATGTAAGGACTGAATACAGTCAGTTATAAGAAACCCTTCCTAAATACCATTCATAGGAGCAGCCATCTTAGGATTGGCAGCTCAACCTAATGTGTTCTAATAAGAGCTGTCCAGATTTCATGCTGGTGGTGGTCATCAGCTGTGTCATGTCTCAGTCTGGTTATTGCTGTACCCATGCGTCTGATACCACGATAAGGCAGACCGTAATATTTATCAGTTGTAGCCAAGCCTATGATGTTTGATAGGGCCAAGCTCCGTTTTTGCTTTTGCCTTCCTTTCTTCCCAGAGCCATAACTCTTCTTTTTCTGTCCACATAGACAAAATGAGGGCCTGTTTTTAGCAAGTTGTACTTTTGAATTACACCATTCATTTTACCACATAGTGAACTGGAAAAAAAATCCAAGTGCGGAAAAATAGTGTAAAAAGACTCCAAAATTATGGCATTATTTTTTGAGAATTGTTTATATGGTATACATTGTGTTAAAATGGCAATGATGCTGCCCATTAGTACGATGATTGCGATACCAAACATGTCCAGTTTTGTAATTATTATTTTAGTGGTGAAAAAGAAATCAGAAGTTTGCATAAAAAAAAAAACAAGAAAGTTTTGAGTTGTGCTGCCATTTTCCAGATTATTATTTGAGTGGCGAAATTACATTTTTATTGATGCCATTTTGGAATAAAGATGACATTTTTGCTTGTTACAGCATTTTGTGTGAAATTGCAGCAACCAAGAACAGGAATTTGGTCATTCTTGATTATTTTATTTAAAGTGCATCGTGCACTTGGGGAGCCATCTGCATCCAGGTTATGTACATTTCTTTATTAAGAACTTCCGCTCTCCTCTTTGTCACTATTTAGTGACTGAACAGCACTATGCACTTTACATCTATGTACTGCATTCATTATATTTTGGTACAAATACCATGTACAGTACAATTGAATGGTGCACACTGTTTTGTATGAGGAAGTGTCTCTTTTAGTCCCTTGGTTTTCTTATGAGTCTACTATTTATCTTGCACCATTGGAAACAATGAGCCATTTGATCATTACTCTCCCATACTATCAGGCCTTTACCATATTAAAGGGAACCTGTCACCACGTTTTTGGAAGATGGGATAAAAATAGCGTTAAATAGGGGCAGAGGTGGGCGTTACATTAGTGTGTTTGTTATGCGTTTATTACCCACCTAAGTTGCCGAAATACCTTTGCAAAGTCTCCGTTTTCGCCTGTCAATCAGGCTGGTCTGGTCAAAAGGGCGTCTTGTCTTCCCCCAGATTTTGCGTAGTTTTCCGTTGGTGGCGTAGTGGTGTGCGCATGCCCAAAGTCCTGAATCCTCTGCCAGGGGATTTAAAAGAGCGCGCTGTTCGTTTTCATTGGTGATCGGTGGGCGCGGCCATCTTCCTTTGGCCGCGCGTGCGCAGAAGCGGCGCTCTGCTGGCCGCGGCTTCAGGAAAATGGCCGCGGGATGCCGCGCGTGCGCAGATGGATATCGCGGCGGCCATTTTCCTGAAGCAGCGGCCAGCAGAGCGCCGCTTCTGCGCACGCGCGGCCAAAGGAAGATGGCCGCGCCCACCGATCACCAATGAAATAACGAACAGCGCGCTCTTTTAAATCCCCTGGCAGAGGATTCGGGACCTTGGGCATGCGCACACCACTACGCCACCAACGGAAAACTACGCAAAATCTGGGGGAAGACAACGCCCTTTTGACCAGACCAGCCTGATTGACAGGCGAAAACGGAGACTTTGCAAAGGTATTTCGGCAACTTAGGTGGGTAATAAACGCATAACAAACACACTAATGTAATGCCCACCTCTGCCCCTATTTAACGCTATTTTTATCCCATCTTCCAAAAACGTGGTGACAGGTTCCCTTTAATGAATGTACAAGCACTAATAATTATTATTATTGTTTATTATTATAGCGCCATTTATTCCATGGCGCTTTACATGTGAGGAGGGGTGTACATAATAAAAACAAGTACAATAATCTTAAACAATACAAGTCACAACTGGTACAGGAGGAGAGAGGACCCTGAGCTCTAATGGCTTTTGACTGTTCAGAAATCCTTTCAGAAATTATAAGTATACTTTTACATCACCTAATTTATTCATTTAAAAGGTCTAATAGTATAAGGACTCTATTAATTGGAAAATCCCTTGTTCATGTGCATACGTCGAACCTTATAAGCACTAACTGTATGAACATTTAGTTTCAAAAATGGATTTAATTAATGTGGATTCTTCCTTTGTTTTGACTTAGCATTAAGAGACTAATTTATCTAAAAGAAAAATAATTGTTTACATATATATTTTAATATAACTAGTAAGTGTTTAATAAAGATTTACCGTATATACTCGAGTATAAGCCGAGATTTTCAGCCCATTTTTTTAGGCTGAAAGCACCCCTCTCGGCTTATCGAGTCATTGTCCAAGGGGGTCGGCGAGGGAGGGGAAGTGACGGCTGTCACATCATACTCACTCCCTCCTGGCGAGGTCTCTGAATGTCCCTGCTTCTAAGATGGTCTCTGGCGCCTGCAGCTTTTCCTGTGTTCAGTGGGCACATGGTACCGCTCATTAAAGTAATGAATATAGACGCGACTCCACTCCCATAGGTGTGGAGCGCAAATTTATTACTTTAATAACCGCTGAACACAAGAAGAGCTGCAGGCGCAAGAGACTACCTGAGAAGCAGAGACCGCGCCAGGAGGGGATGAGTATGATGGGGGAGGGTGAGCCATGCGATATTCACCTGTTCCTGTCTCACCGCCGGGCTCTGTCTTTCGCATCCTCTGGCTCTGACATTCAGGTCAGTGGGTGTTATGACGTGTTTAGTGCGCGCCCTCTGCCTGAACAGTCACTGCAGAGACCCAGAAGACACAGCGGCGAGCAGCGATGGAACGGGGACAGGTGAGTATTGCAAGTGGCGGGGGCCTGAGCCAGCGGCGACACCGGTACTTGACCCCCATAGCGCACCGGTGTCCCCGCCTGCTCAGGATACAGGCACCTGGGACCCAACGACGAGAGGTGAGTATGTCATTTTTATTTTTTTTAATGCAGAAGAGACTATGGGGAAACGGTCAAATTATCTGGGACTCCTAGTGGTGGGCTTTTAAGTATATGGGGATCTATGATTATCCACCCCCCACCCCCGTACGACCAGGATCATCTTTGGAGTCATCTCAAAGACCGGGACATTGTGAACTGGTGAACATTAACCCGGGTGAGATTGTTCCTTTAAAATATACAAGCATTTTTTTCACAGTTCGCTTGGGTCATGTGTTTACACATACACAGGATTTGTATAGTGGCATGAGCTATTTTGGGGGGGACATACTTGGTTGCCCAATTTACTGCTGGATAGATTAATGAGAAATTGTGATTGTGCCGTATTGGAATTGATATTGATTCTTACTCTGTGAGCCTGATTTTGACAATGAATTTAAGTCATTGGTTAATGTGTTAAGTGTGGTTTGTCATTTTTAGTTTTTTTAATGAATTATTAATAAAAGGTATATTTTAATACTTTTAGTAATTTCACCACTACCTTGCTATACTCCCATTTATTGGATTCGTAGATATCCTTGTATAATAATTGCAGCAGCATATGGGGCATATTATTCTATGGAGCATCTTATGGGGCCATCACCTTTATGGAGCATTATACGGGGCATATTATTCTATGGAGCATCTTATGGGGCCATCACCTTTATGGAGCATTATACGGGGCATATTATTCTATGGAGCATCTTATGGGGCCATCATTAACCTTTGTGCAGCATTATAGAAGGCATATTTTTTGTATGGAGCATCTTATGGGGCCCATCATGAACTTTATGGAGCATTATATGGGGCGTACTTTGTAAGGAGCATTATATGGGGCTCCTGATTCAATATGGATATTCAAAAACACAACCTACTGATGTCTCAATTAATTTTACTTTTATTGGTATTTATTTGTATTTTTGAAATTTACCAGTAGCAGCTGCCTTTCCCACCCTAGGCTTATACTCGAGTCAATGAGTTTTCCCAGTTTTTTTGTGGCAAAATTAGGGGTCTCCGCTTATACTCGGGTCAGCTTATACTCGAGTATATACGGTATATGCTTTCATTTATTTGGCATCTGCTTCCTGTGTGCTTATAGGTAAAGATTTCAATGTGGAAGTGCCTTTAATAGCTAGGCCAACTTTTGTTTGTTTTGCATATGTCACAGTATTGCTGCATATAGTAAAAATCAGCAATCTTTGAAGCCCAAATGCAGGCAGGGTTTCAATGTAGTTCCGTAATAATAAGCAGACCCCCAACTATAATAGAAATCCATCGGCGGCCTACTATCACATCACTTGCATGTATGGAATGATGTGTCCCCACGCTGGCGCATAGTTAACCCTAGAATGCGTGATGTCTGAAATGAGAAAGGCTCTTTTGGAGCCGAAATGTTGCCCAGACATGTGGGTTCAATAAATCCTGCACAGATTTTTCAGATGATATGGAGTGCTGCCTGCTTTTTTGAATTTTATATACTCTGGACAATCCATGGACAGGTTGCCTGGGGGCCTTGCACCCGAAGATAAGTAAGAAGAATTGTGTGCTGTTCCTATTATATATACAGGTCCTTCTCAAAAAATTAGCATATAGTGTTAAATTTCATTATTTACCATAATGTAATGATTACAATTAAACTTTCATATATTATAGATTCATTATCCACCAACTGAAATTTGTCAGGTCTTTTATTGTTTTAATACTGATGATTTTGGCATACAACTCCTGATAACCCAAAAAACCTGTCTCAATAAATTAGCATATTTCACCCGTCCAATCAAATAAAAGTGTTTTTTAATAAACAAAAAAACCATCAAATAATAATGTTCAGTTATGCACTCAATACTTGGTCGGGAATCCTTTGGCAGAAATGACTGCTTCAATGCGGCGTGGCATGGAGGCAATCAGCCTGTGACACTGCTGAGATGTTATGGAGGCCCAGGATGCTTCAATAGTGGCCTTAAGCTCATCCAGAGTGTTGGGTCTTGCGTCTCTCAACTTTCTCTTCACAATATCCCACAGATTCTCTATGGGGTTCAGGTCAGGAGAGTTGGCAGGACAATTGAGCACAGTAATACCATGGTCAGTAAACCATTTACCAGTGGTTTTGGCACTGTGAGCAGGTGCCAGGTCGTGCTGAAAAATGAAATCTTCATCTCCATAAAGCATTTCAGCCGATGGAAGCATGAAGTGCTCCAAATTCTCCTGATAGCTAGCTGCATTGACCCTGCCCTTGATGAAACACAGTGGACCAACACCAGCAGCTGACATGGCACCCCACACCATCACTGACTGTGGGTACTTGACACTGGACTTCAGGCATTTTGGCATTTCCTTCTCCCCAGTCTTCCTCCAGACTCTGGCACCTTGATTTCCGAATGACATGCAAAATTTGCTTTCATCAGAAAAAAGTACTTGGGACCACTTAGCAACAGTCCAGTGCTGCTTCTCTGTAGCCCAGGTCAGGCACTTCTGCCGCTGTTTATGGTTCAAAAGTGGCTTTACCTGGGGAATGCGGCACCTGTAGCCCATTTCCTGCACACGCCTGTGCACGGTGGCTCTGGATGTTTCCACACCAGACTCAGTCCACTGCTTCCTCAGGTTCCCCAAGGTCTGGAATCGGTCCTTCTCCACATTGTTTCCTTCCAACAGACTTACCATTGAGGTGCCTTGATACAGCACTCTGGGAACAGCCTATTTGTTGAGAAATTTCTTTCTGGGTCTTACCCTCTTGCTTGAGGGTGTCAATGATGGCCTTCTTGACATCTGTCAGGTCGCTAGTCTTACCCATGATGGGGGTTTTGAGTAATGAACCAGGCAGGGAGTTTTTAAAAGCCTCAGGTATCTTTTGCATGTGTTTAGAGTTAATTAGTTGATTCAGAAGATTAGGGTAATAGGTCATTTAGAGAACCTTTTCTTGATATGCTAATTTATTGAGACAGGTTTTTTGGGTTATCAGGAGTTGTATGCCAAAATCATCAGTATTAAAACAATAAAAGACCTGACAAATTTCAGTTGGTGGATAATGAATATATAATATATGAAAGTTTAATTGTAATCATTACATTATGGTAAATAATGAAATTTAACACTATATGCTAATTTTTTGAGAAGGACCTGTATTATATATATGTATATATATATATATATATATATATATATATATATGTATATGTATATGTATATATATATATATATATATATATATATATATATATATATATATATATATATATATATATATATATATATATATATATATAATGTATATCTCAATCACATAACCCAGGCCTTTTAGGGCCTTGTGCAAATCATATGGAGGAACTCAAATAATTTTTACAAGTTTATTTCAAAATTGCAAAGTAAGATATGAAAAATGCACTAAAGTAATTTTGCAGAAAATAGCAAAAAAAGTAAGCTACCGGGCCAAAGGGTTATGCATTCTAAAGTTAAATGCCATTGTGAGAGTTTGACTTAGGCATTTAACAGGTTAACAATCATGGGAGGAGCTTTGTTTCACCCGAGATGGCTAGAGGCAGATCCTGGCTGTAATACACAGCCATGGCTTGCCTCGTACAGGGTCGGCTCAACGTCATGAGCCCGCTCCATACACCCGCTTCTGAATTGTGCCATACATGTACAGCCGAGGTCTTGAAGGTGTTAAAGCACCACTACAGTGTTATTTCTTTTGTTTGTTTTTTTATTTTAATTTTACTGCTAGAGTGCTATCACTAATGCAAGTTCCTAGCCCCTAGTATTCTACTTAACAGCCACCATCTTCATCTGTTACCGATGCCGCTCACAGTCTTCTGCAGCTTCTGACCTGCCAGATTGCTCAAGGGTTTGCTGAGCGATAAACAAGCCACTTCTCAAGTCTATGAGAGCCAGAACTCGGCTCTCAGGCTTGCACTGAAAGCTTATGACTGTAACCCCCGACTTGCAGTCAGTCAGAAGTTGGGGGTCTCAAGATGGCATATTGGGAATGGAGCAGTTCCAAGAACAGTTGAAGACAGCAGCTGGCAAGTATGCCAGGGGTCTGGGAACATGGTGCTACCACTGAAGCACTGAAATAAATTTAAAAAAATGCTGGAGTTGTGTTAATACTGTAGGGGTAAACTGGTGTATTAAATGTGACAGGGTATAAACCATTATACTCGTACTTGTGGCTTTTCTACTTTTTCAAAACTACAACTTTCAGCATGCCTGAATAACTGTAGCTTATTGGCCAAGCATTCAGTTGTAGTTCTCAATAGCTGAAGAGTCACAAGTTGTAAATATATAAATATATAATATAATATATAAATCTTTTAGTGTAATAGTATTAACAGCACTAATATATTAATGCATTGTACAGTACACTTTCTCCTAGCAGTATAAATAATGTAAGCTGTATATATTTCCTTTTTAAAATTTGTGTTTATGTTAAAGTATATATAGTTATTATCACAATGTGCTAATTAATCACAGTGCACTGATCCACTCCTGAGATCCGCCATACTTGTTCAGCATATATTTTGAGTGGGGTCAGGAGCAGAGCCCTTCCCCATAGCCAGTAGCTCCCTGTAGGAGCGATTGCTGCTGTTAACCCCAATGGCACATAGGATGTTGTCTCAAAGTGAATCTTTAGGAGATTTACAATTCAGACCAGCAGCATGGTGGCACCGCTGGTCCGAGTTATGGCTGTGCCTCTGCAGGATTGCAGTAGCGCAGGGGGACAGAAGCTGGGCAGATCCAGTGACCAATCCAGCTTCAGGTTCTTTAACAGGCTGTAAAGCCTGGAACTTGCATACATGTGCTCCTTACCTGGGTAACAGGACAGGCTGGAATTGAAAGGTGTCTGGTAATCTAGGCAACAAGCTGTATAATATAGAATTAAATATCCCTGCTTTTGTAACGATGGAGAGGGTTTTTTTTTGCTTTTTTTTTTAGTTAAAAAGGAAAATTGCACAGTTGGTTGTTTTTACAAACACTTTGTAATACTACCCATTTCTGAACTTGAGACAACTCAAAAACCACTTTTTAAGTTTGGTATCGCCATAATCATACTTACCTGAAGAATCATGTTATGTAATTTTTACCTCATAAATGCTGTAACAACAAAACACAAAAAACAATTCTGAAATGGTCTTGTTTTCACCATTTTACTGCTCCTTCTAGTACATTGTTTGGGAAAATGAATGCTATTAAAAACTACAATTTGTTGTCCTGCAAAAAAACAAGCTCTAAGGCTATATTCACACAATGCGCTTTTAGTGAATTTTCTGACAAAATGCAAGCAACTTATCTTACTTAATAGGAGCAGAAATGCTGCAGAAAATCTGCAACTTCAAACACTCACCAAAATAGCATTGTCGGAACTTAGCCTTAGAAAGATTTGTCAACCGAAAAAGAAAACTTACGGCTCCTAGTAAAAAGATAAGAAAAGCTAAAAGCATAAAAACTAAAATCCACTGTGAGAAGGGGGTTAATTTTACATATTTATGTGATGTCAGTGCGAAGGATATGGAAGGATTTAATGGCAGATTACAATCCTCTTTCAGAGTAGCTGTAACAGTACACCTAGCTCAGCATGTGGTCCAGCCTCACCAGCTCCACAGTGAAAACTCACAGCCTAACTAGTAGCCACAGGGAGTCATCCTGTGTAACTGTTTCATCCAGTAAGATTGGATTTCATAAAGAGATTTAAGGAGAATATGGAGTTATCACACGTCCTAGCCACATACCAGTTACAATTTCGAGATCTCTGGAATGGGTTAAATGTCTTCCAGGGTCTCGATCCGTTCTAGTATGCCTTGGTGGGAAGGCAAGCAGAATGGCTAGTAGAAGCCAGGTAGCGAAGCCGTGCTTGGTCTCCACGCGAAACAGTGGCCCAGCCCGATCCGATGGCACTAAACCGCTGCCTTATGACTTTCTGTTGGGAAGTTATGATCATTCATATGGTTTTGAAGTTTTAGCCACAAAACCCCATGGGAGGTGGGGGGGAGGGTGTGACTGACCAAGGGGTTAAAAGCTTGGGTAAGGCCATGTGCTCTCTGTCATGCTTGCTGTTCACTTCTAAAGGGAAGTTGGTGGGATGGGAGCAATGTACTGGAAGGACCAGGATCAAGCTGGCACCTCATGCGGTCCAGCACATGCCAAACATCAAACCGGTAATTTACATGTTTTCTCTGCTTATACTTTTTGTACTACTTCCTGTATTTGCATATCTGACCATTTTATAAGTATAACCATCGTGTATATAGTGCTTTGTCTAGTGTGTCCTTAAGGCAATTAAATATATAGTTTAACCTTGGGCTGCTCTTTTATCTCAATCCACATGTCCGTGTTCTTAGCTTTAACTTCACATGCTAACAGGGTGGGTTTTTGGCAGGATATAATCCTGTTAACAGACCGGGCTTATATCTAATGAGGAACTGGTGGCAGTCCTACTGGGCTGATAAGGCTGTTTCACGGGTGCTTCTGAAAGGGGCCTCTAAGCCTGTCAGGGTTGTGAGCGAGCGTTTGTCACATCAGCGTGGGCCACATTACCTCACTCTCCATGCCTGTGTGGACAGGGGGTGTGTGTAAACCTGTGCCAAACTGACCTTACGTGTCCCCAGGGGATGCGGAACATCAAATTGGTGGAATTGGGGATACCGCACTGCATGATCCCTCCAACGTAATAGTGACGCCAGTCGGGGTGCGGGTTCCTCAGTCAGTAATTATCACATTGCAATATCATTAATATACTTATATGCATTAATAAAAATATTTATTTAAAATGATTATAAAAGCCTAAAAAAGTAGTAGGAATAACATACACTTACACACACACACTTTAGGCAGGCGTGAAAAAAATAATGCAAAGCAAACAATTTTATTTTTTACGGTGAATGAAAAAAATCTAAATCAAAATCAGTATTTCTTGTGACAGCCTTCTAAACAGGAAAATTCTAGGTACACTTGTACTTTGAGTTTTGTACGATTATAGTATATTATAGTGTAGTTAAAACAAAAATGAAGTTGCTGAAGACAAGTTTCATGTCACAGATTAGGTTCCATGGCAAGAATGTGCACAACAAAACACAAGATACCGTATTTTTCGGACTATAAGACGCACTTTTTTCCTCCCAAAATGCGGAGGAAAATGGGGGGGTGCGTCTTATAGTCCATATGTATGGGGTCTGGCTGTGATGGGGAGGTGGGGGCGCCGTTTCGGTGGAGCCTGGGGTCACAGGAGGCTGGAGCCGGCGGCTCCGGCTAACTCCTGTGCCTGCTACTGAAGAGGAATGGATACTCACCGCTCTCTGCGATGAACGGTCCTGGTGAGTACCGTATTCCGGCAGCTGTTCTCTGCTTGTGAGCAGCGCATGACATCCCTGCCATGCGCTGCTTACAAGCATTAAGCAGCTGCCGGCACCGGACGCTGCGAGAGAGCGCTGTGTAGGCGAGTGTAATGTGTTTTTTGTTAAATCTTTCCTGATGGGGCCATGTATACCAGGAACGAGATGGGGTCAATCATACCAGGAACGGGATGGGGCCAATCACACCAGGGGACCATATATACCAGGATAGAGGATATTACAGTACAGAATTGACCATATTTTGCTTCAATTTTATTCCCCTAATTTCCTCCTCCAAAACCTAGGTGCGTCTTATAGCCCTAAAAATTCGGTAGTTCTAGTGCATCAGCAAGGTCACTCCCATGCAAAAATTTTGCAAGCAGACAGTGCTTCAAAATGCTGTTAAAATTTCTCTTTTTTTTTTTCATTTCACTTTAGTTGCATCAAGACAAATTGAGATATTGAGAGAAATCAGTAAATATTCCCACTACATTTCTTTCTTCTCAATTAATCCTACAAAGCCATCCACAACCTGTCTCCTCCATATATCTCTGAACTAATCTCCCAATATCTTCCCTCACGTAATCTCCGGTCCTCCCAAGACCTCCTTCTCTCCTCCACACTTATTTGCTCCTCACACAACCGCCTTCAAGACTTCTCCCGAATATCCCCCATCCTCTGGAATTCTTTGCCCCAACACGTCCGACTATCAACCACATTCGGATCCTTCAGACGGAACCCGAAAACCCACCTCTTCAGGAAAGCTTACAGCCTGTACTGACCCCGCTGCCTCCTCACCACTACCGAAGCTACCGCCTCACAAACACCGGAGCTCCTGCAACCCTCAACCTATTGTCTCCTTCGCCACCATCCCGTAGAATGTAAGCCCGCAAGGGCTGGGTCCTCGCCCCTCTGTATCAGTCTGTCATTGTTAGCTTGCTTATGTGAGCGATATCTGTAATTTGTATGTAACCCCTTCTCATGTGCAGCACCATAGAATCAATGGTGCTATATAAATAATAATAATCCCAAGAAACAGCCCTCAGCCTTCAATCAACAGAACTAAGCAGTGAGACCTAGTGATTAGTGAGCTCAAGCAAGTTATTAGAAGATCATATTCAGTTCTGGGCAGATAAATCGTGCTACTAGGCCAAAAATGTTTGGTTGCCAAAGAGCAAATTTCCACATATTGTGGGCAATTTACATACCATGCAGATATTGAATGGATATGCAAATCACAATTTTTTTAATTGATTACATTTAAAAAGTATATGTTTTAGATATCCGTTCATACATGAATTGGTCTCATTTAATATCACTACAGCATCTGCTGCTACCCGTGGATGTTTTTGAGCTGCAACAACATCATTTTATAAAGCCTTACCTGGTAAACCTGCAGCCATATGAATGGCTATGCAGTTTTCCCATGCAAAAACAACGGGCCCTATTTTCAGTGGTCACCAGTGTCATCATGACATCAATAATACAGACAGACAGCTAAGGAAACATGTGAATAGTGGTGCTGGAGCTTTAACAGGCAAGTAATGTTTTTATTAGTTAATTTCACACATAAATGCCATGTCAACTTCAAGGAAAAAAAAAACAACTTTCCAATATAGTTACCTTGACTCTTAAAAGGAATAGGACTTAAAGGGAAGATATATTCATCCAAGAATGATGGAGGATGGATAAGTATTTCAGCAGGTAGAGTGGAATTGCTAGAAAACAACAAGTTAGAAAGGTAAAACTAGTTTCAAGTAAATGACAGTGAGAATCAGTCATTGGCTCATGTTTTTCTCTTCTACCATTTTATCCTATTGCAACAAAGATACCTGGCTATCGTTAGATAAATCACATACTAGTTGCTGAAAAAACAAGTAAATGTTTGCATGTTGCTAAAAAGTTTAGACACCTCTCACTCACCCCCCAATTTACCGGATTACATACAAAGAAAGCCGTGAAATTGCTCCATATACAAATTACAAAAGGAAGTGAGAACATGAACAATGTTTCTTATCAACCTTAGCATCAAAATGGAAATCTGTCATCAGGTTTTTGTTGCCCCATCTGAATTCCAACAATATGTCACTTACTGAGTTGCTTGCTGTAGTTTCCATATATCACTGTTTAACTGCTTACAATTTCCTTTTTTTTTTTTTTTTTTTAAATGATGAGCTTTGTATAACCCCTGATTGACAGCTTTCTGCTTATGTACAGTGTAGAAAGAAAACAGTGTTGGCCGAAGGGTATAGACAACTCATGAATATCAAGCCCCCCTGACTAAGGCTGTGAAAGCAGGAGTTATTTATCTGTCTTAATGCCATTTTAGTTATTCCATGTGCATCTCCTCTTCTGCTAAATGGATTCTGAGCCAGTAGGTATGTTTTGAGATAAGGAGTTTCAGGAATTTCTTTGTCTTAAGGTACCGTTACACTAAACGACTTACCAACGATCACGACCAGCGATACGACCTGGCCGTGATCGTTGGTAAGTCGCTGTGTGGTCGCTGGGGAGCTGTCACACAGACAGCTCTCTCCAGCGACCAACGATCAGGGGAACGACTTCGGCATAGTTGAAACTGTCTTCAACGATGCCGAAGTCCCCCTGCAGCACCCGGGTAACCAGGGTAAACATCGGGTTACTAAGTGCAGGGCCGCGCTTAGTAACCCGATATTTACCCTGGTTACCATTGTAAAAGTAAAAAAAAAAAAAAAACCAGTACATACTCACATTCTGATGTCTGTCACGTCCCCCGGCGTCCACAGGGTTGACTGTCAGCGCCGGCAGTAAAGCAGAGCACAGCGGTGACGTCACCGCTGTGCTCTGCTTTACGGCCGGCGCTGACACAGTCAGTGCAGGAAGCTCTGAGCAGCAGCGCGTAACCCTGTGGATGCCGGGGGACGTGACAGACATCAGAATGTGAGTATGTACTGTTTTTTTTTTTTACTTTTACAATGGTAACCAGGGTAAATATCAGGTTACTAAGCGCGGCCCTGCGCTTAGTAACCTGATATTTACCCTGGTTACAAGTGAACACATCGCTGGATCGGCGTCACACACACCGATCCAGCGATGACAGCGGGTGATCAGCGTCGAAATAAAGTTCCGGACTTCTAGCTCCGACCAGCGATATCACAGCGGGATCCAGATCGCTGCTGCGTGTCCAACACAACGAGATCGCTAGCCAGGACGCTGCAACGTCAGGGATCGTCGTCGTTCTCGCTGCAAAGTCGCTTAGTGTGAAGGAACGGAGGCTGCCGGTTGCACCGCTGAGAGCCAGGGGCCGTCGGTGGGTGAGTATATCCATATTTTTTATTTTTATTCTTTATTTTTTACATGAATATGGATCCCGATTCCAATTTCCGATAACGCAAAAATATCGGAACTCGGTATCGGAATTCCGATACAGCGAATATCGGCCGATACCCGATATTTGCAGTATCGGAATGCTCAACACTAATTGCCACCTGTAGCATGTAAATAACAGAGCGCATGTGTTTAATACGAGAGAGGTTTGAAGAAGCTTCAACAAGCTAGTCTAATTGTAAAGTATCATTTAGCTGTTCTTCTGTAGTAATATCTGTTTGTTCCTCAGCTACATGACTGTGGCCCTTCCATCTCAAACATGAATCTAAAGTTTTCTTCTAGCTGTAGTTTACCATTCTCATTCATCAGTTTAATTGTACTTATCATAAGTTCATAATCTTACAGAACGTTTTACACGAAGGCATGGAGAAACTGGCTGGTGTGATGAGCTTTAGTATCTTTTACTGCCAGTGTCTTGGGAACAATTTATTTGTTGTCACAAACAAATTGAACATTGAAAGCAAAATAGTTCACTCTGTGATGTGTCCATTTTAAGAAATATAAAGCATCTAGAGAGTCTTTAAGATCTTCTTCAGTCATAAATTTTCTAATACTTTCTCTTTCCAGAGAAACACCAAGTTTGCAGGCCAGTTCTCCATTAGGGGCTGTAAAAGCTGGTGGTGCAAATAATGAATGGTACACCTTCCTTCACAACAAGCTTTATGAGCAGTCTTTTAACCCCTTCATGACCCAGCCTATTTTGACCTTAATGACCTGGCCGTTTTTTGCAATTCTGACCAGTGTCCCTTTATGAGGTAATAACTCAGGAACGCTTCAATGGATCCTAGCGATTCTGAGAATGTTTTTTTGTGACATATTGGGCTTCACGTAAGTGGTAAATTTAGGTCGATAATTTCTGCGTTTATTTGTGAAAAAAATGGAAATTTGGATAAAATTTCGCAATTTTCAAATTTTTAATTTTTATTCTGTTAAACCAGAGAGTTATGTGACACAAAATAGTTAATAAATAACATTTCCCACATGTCTACTTTACATCAGCACAATTTTGGAAACAACATTTTTTTTTGCTAGGAAGTTATAAGGGTTTCAAATTTGACCAGCGATTTCTCATTTTTACAACAAAATTTACAAAACCATTTTTTTTAGGAACCACCTCACATTTGAAGTCAGTTTGAGGGGTCTATATGGCTGAAAATACCCAAAAGTGACACCATTCTAAAAACTGCACCCCTCAAGGTGCTCAAAACCACATTTAAGAAGTTTATTAACCCTTCAGGTGCTTCACAGCAGCAGAAGCAACATGGAAGGAAAAATGAACATTTAACTTTTTAGTCACAAAAATGATCTTTTAGCAACAATTTTTTTTATTTTCCCAAGGGTAAAAAGAGAAACTGGACCCCAAAAGTTATTGTACAATTTGTCCTGAGTACGCCAATACCCCATATGTGGGAGGGAACCACTGTTTGGGCGCACGACAGGGCTCGGAAGGGAAGGAGCGCCATTTGACTTTTTCAATGAAAAATTGGCTCCAATCTTTAGCCGACACCATGTCGCGTTTGGAGAGCCCCTGTGTGCCTAAGCATTGGAGCTCCCCCACAAGTGACCCCATTTTGGAAACTAGACCCCCCAAGGAACTTATCTAGATGCATAGTGAGCACTTTGAACCCCCAGGTGCTTCACAAATTGATCCGTAAAAATGAAAAAGTACTTTTTTTTTCACAAAAAAATTCTTTTAGCCTCAATTTGTTCATTTCCACATGGGCAACAGGATAAAATGGATCATAAAATTTATTGGGCAATTTCTCCTGAGTACACTGATACCTCACATGTGGGGGTAAACCACTGTTTGGGCACACGGCAGGGCTCGGAAGGGAAGGAGCGCCATTTGACTTTTTGAATGAAAAATTAGCTCCAATCGTTAGCGGACACCATGTCGTGTTTGGAGAGCCCCTGTGTGCCTAAACATTGGAGCTCCCCCAAATGACCCCATTTTGGAAACTAGACCTCCCGTGGAACTAATCTAGATGTGCGGTGACCACTTTAAACCCCCAAGTGCTTCACAGAAGTTTATAACGTAGAGCCTTGAAAATATAAAATCATTTCTCTTTTCTCAAAAATTATTTTTTAGCCCACAATTTTTTTTCTCACAAGAGTAACAGGAGAAATTGGACCTGAAAAGTTGTTGTCCAGTTTGTCCTGAGTACGCTGATACCCCATATGTGGGGGGGAACCACTGTTTGGGCACACGTCGGGGCTCGGAAGGGAAGTAGTGAAATTTTGGAATGCAGACTTTGATGGAATGGTCTGCGGGCATCATGTTACGTTTGCAGAGCCCCTGATGTGCCTAAACAGTAGAAACCCCCCACAAGTGATCCCATTTTGGAAACTAGACCCCCAAGGAACTTACTATATCTAGATATGTGGTGAGCACTTTGAACCCCCAAGTGCTTCACAGAAGTTTACAACGCAGAGCCGTGAAAATAAAAAATCATTTTTCTTTCCTCAAAAATGATGTTTTAGCAAGCAATTTTTTATTTTCACAAGGGTAACAGGAGAAATTGGACCCCAATAGTTGTTGCCCAGTTTGTCCTGAGTATGCTGGTACCCCATATGTGGGGGTAAACCACTGTTTGGGCACACGTCGGGGACAATTCTAACTCCAACACTAACCCCAACACACCCCTAACCCTAATCCTAACTCTAGCCATAACCCTAATCACAACCCTAACCCCAACACAACCCTAACCACAACCCTAACCCCAACACACCCCTAACCCTAATCCCAACCCTAACCCCAACACACCCCTAACCACAACCCTAACCCCAACACACCCCTAACCCTAACCACAAGCCTAATCTTAACCCTATTTCCAACCCTAGCCCTAATTCCAACCCTAAGGCTATGTGCCCATGTTGCGGATTCGTGTGAGATTTTGACAACATTTTTTAAAAATCCGCAGGTAAAAGGCACTGCGTTTTACCTGCAGATTTACCGCGGATTTCCAGTGTTTTTTGTGCGGATTTCACCTGCAGATTCCTATTGAGGAACAGGTGTAAAACGCTGCGGAATCCGCACAAAGAATTGTCATGCTGCGGAAAATACAACACAGCGTTTCCGCGCTGTATTTTCCGCACCATGGGCACAGCGGATTTGGTTTTCCATAGGTTTACATGGTACTGTAAACCTGATGGAAAACTGCTACGAATCCGCAGCGGCCAATCCGCTGCGGATCCGCAGCCAAATCCGCACCGTGTGCACATAGCCTAATTCTAAGGGTATGTGCACACGCTGCGGAAAACGCTTCGGATCCGCAGCTTTTCCGCAGCTGCGGGTCCGCAGCAGTTTCCCATGAGTTTACAGTTCAATGTAAACCTATGGGAAACAAAAAACGCTGTGCACATGCTGCGGAAGAAACTGCACGGAAACGCAGCGGTTTACATTCGGCAGCATGTCACTTCTTTCTGCGGATTCCGCAGCGGTTTTACAGCTGCTTCTATAGAAAACCGCAGTTGTAAAACCGCAGTGAAATCCGCAGAAAAACAGCGGTAAATCCACGATAAATCCGCAGCGGTTTTGCACTGCGGATTTATCAAATCCGCTGCGGAAAAATCTGCAGAGGACCAGAATACGTGTGCACATAGCCTTACCCTAACCCTAATTCTAACCCTAGCCCTAACCCTAGTTCTAACCCTAACCCCAGTTCTAACCCTAGTGAAAAAATAAAAGTAAATATATTTTCTTTATTTTATTATTGTCCCTACCTATGGGGGTGATAAAGGGGGGGTTCATTTACTATTTTTTTTATTTTGATCACTGTGATAAAACCTCACAGTGATCAAAATGTACATGGAACGAATCTTCCGGCCGGCAGATTCGGCGGGCGGACTGCGCATGCGCCCGCCATTTTGGAAGATGGCGGCGCCCATGGAACAGACAGACGGACACCGGGAGGCTCGGTAAGTATGAGGGGGGATCGGAGCACGAGAGGGGGGGATCGGAGCACGAGAGGGGGGGATCGGAGCACGGGGGGGTGGGATCGGAGCACGGGGGGAGCGGACAGGAGGATGATGGAGTGGACAGGAGGATGGGGGAGCGGACAGGAGGACGGAGGGGAGCGGACCACAGAACGGAGGACTGGGGAGGAGATTGGTGGCGGGGGGCAGATTCAGGGTTTCCAGCCATGGCCGATGATATTGCAGAATCGGCCATGGCTGGATTGTAAAATTTCACCACTTTTCATAGGTGAAATATTACAAATTGCTTTGATTGGCTGTTGCACTTTCAACAGCCAATCAGTGCGATCGTAGCCACGTGGGGGCAAAGCCACCCCCCCCCCCCGGGCTAAAGTACCACTCCCCCTGTCCCTGCAGATCGGGTGAAATTGGAGTTAACCCTTTCACCCGATCTGCAGGGACGCGATCCCTTCATGACACCACATAGGCGTCAGAGGTCGGATTGGCACCGACTTTCATGACGCCTACGTGACGTCACAGGTCGGGAAGGGGTTAAACCCTTCATGATGGAGCCCTTTTTCATTTTTGCGTTTGTTTTTGCCCCCCCCCCCCCCCCTTCTTCCCAGAGCCATAACTTTTTCCGTCAATATGGCCATGTGAGGGCTTGTTTTTTACGGGACAAGTTGTACTTTTGAACGACACCATTGATTTTACCATACTGTGTACTCAAAAACAGAAAAAAAAAAAATTCCAAGAGCCATTGTGCTTCTCCAGGTCATAGCCACCAAACATGTCTAGGTTCTTTTTTATTTAAGTGGTGAAAAAAAAATCGAAAGTTTGTTAAAAAAAGAATATAGCGTCATTTTCAGAGACCCGTTGCAACTCTATTTTTCGTGATCTTGGGTTGGGTGAGGGCTTACTTTTTGCGTGCCGACGTTTTTAATTATACCATTTTGGTGTGGAAACAATCTTATTATCGCCCGTTATTGCATTTTAATGAAATATTGTGGCGACCAAAAAAACATAATTCTGGCATTTTGACTTTTTTTCCACTACGCTGTTTACCGATCAGATTAATTCTTTTCATAGCTTGATAGATCGGGTGATTCTGAATGCAAAGATACCAAATACGTATAAGGTTTTTTAATTGATTTATTTTGAATGGGGCGAAAGGGGGATGATTTCAACTTTTATATTTGATTTTGTAATATTTCTAAAAACTTTAAATAAAAAAAAAAAACTTTTGTCATGCTTCAATTGTATCTATGGGAGACTAGAAGCTGCCATAATCCGATCGGCTCTGCTACATACAGGAGATGATCAAATCGCCAGTATGTAGCAGAATTGCAGACTTGCTATGAGCGCCGACCACTGCAGTTCACTGTCCTGTGGTTTTGTTGAAGGTTTAAAGCCCGTAATTAGAGACACTAAGGCTAAGTTTACACGTTGCAGAATTGCCGCGGAAATTTCCGCGGCAATTCTGCGCCTCCTGCCGCGGGTATATCGCATGCAGAATTAGCATGCATATACCCGCAGAAAACTAGCGTTTTGCAAGCATAATTAGCTTGCAGAATGCTAGAGTTTTCCAAGCGATCTGTAGCATCGCTTGGAAAACTGACTGACAGGTTGGTCACACTTGTCAAACATAGTGTTTGACAAGTGTGACCAACTTTTTACTATAGATGCAGCCTATGCAGCAAAAAATATGCTACGTGTGCACACAGCCTAAGTGTTCTGCCCGGAGTACCAGACCATGTCCCCGGCCACGATACTCCAAGTATCCAAGGGCATGGAAGCAACAGATACTTCGAATAACAAAGCAAGGGCCCGGTCCAGAGCCCCTCTTATGTAAGATCATACTAGGCAAGGACAAATAAATTTGACATATTATAATTGTGCAAAGCCTGGACACAGAAATTGCAGCCCTCCTAGACTCAGAGGAGAGCACGATGACCCCCTCCTCCAGTGGGGGAATCAGGGTCCCACTAAGTCATAAATGCGGTGCAGCTCTTTCTGGATAAGTCTGCTGAAATTGTCCCGACTTTCTCCCTCACATTTTATCCAGCCAACCTGTTATCTCTGGAGGGTGAGGAGGGTGGTAGTAGTAACCTGCTTGTTGAGCCACGAGGGGCTCATGACTGTATACAATGTCCCAGTAAACAGGGGTGGGGGCTCAGTCATGTTACCGATGTCCCACTAGATAACCCAGACCTTGAGCTTTTTGAGGATGGATTTTGCAGTATGGTGTGGACGGCTAGTTCTACACTGGATATGCTCTCGCTTCCCTACATGAAACCATAAATGCAGAACCAATGCCTCCACACGTCCGCCAAGGAAGCCAAACTCCATGCCCTAGAATCCTGCAGACATGCTAAAAAACAAACTGATGCAATTTATACAGACAGCCTTTATGATTTTAGCATAGCTCACGACTATGGACCTACATGGAAAGCTTGATCTTTACTCAGAGCAGCAAGTAAGCGTATCAAGAATGATAAATCCGTCCAACACAGGAGGGAGGCCCTACTTTTACCCAAGAAAGTTGCCATGTAAAAGTCAAAAGGCCATGCAAAGGACAACTCAACGACAGCTAAAGGGAAACACTTGGCCGTCCAGGCTACAATATCTGCAACTTAACAACCAAGAGACAACCCTACCTGGGTGGCAGCTGCACAGGTGGCCTCCGGCATGGACCAACAGGCTGGTGTTGAAGAATTTGCCAGATGGCAAGAGAAGGGAGCTGTGCAGTCACCAGAAGGGACTGTGATATGTGGACAAAGTTTGCCTTCCGCATGTTCTGTATCCCATGATGGCTCAATCCACCCACGGCCATACCCAACAATCAAAGATTGCCATGACAGACCTTGTCCACCGTCATTGGTATGCTAGAGGGATCAGTGTCACTGTATCCAAACATGTTCAAGCCTCTATTACCTCTAGGCTCAACATGGGACACACCACCATGCACACCAATGCTCCTGTACCTGTTCCTGCGATACAGAAAGAATATATTCAGCTTCCCAAGATGCAAACCTACAAGTATGTACTTGTAATCTAATCTCAGAAGTCGTCTGCAAATACGGGTGCCCGAGACCAAAGAGAGTGACATAGGCACCCACTTTACCGGAAAAGCGATGTAAGAAATAATGTCCGCATTGGGAGTGGAACAGACCTTTCATACTCATACCATTCACAAAGTGGAGGTAGATTTGAAGGATTGAAGGGGACCCCGAAACTGAAAATCCAAAAAGCCATGGCTGAAACAGGCAGACCATGGACAGAATTCTAGCACCCATATGAGGTGTTTTTTGGGTCAGCATCTAGGCTAGGGTTGCATTTTTCACAGCAGCTCCAGATGCAATATGAGAGACTGTTTCTTATTGCACTGCCAAAATGTTTGTCTCTCACATATTCGAGTTTACTCTTCTCTTGCATATCCAGATCCTGTGGAAGGGTGGTCAAAACACATCAGAAGAGCCTTTAAGGCCTCAATTTGATGGGCCCTTCCAGGTTCTGCTGACAACAGAGACGGTCGTAAAGTTTGAGGGAAAGCCCAACTGGATCCACGCCCCACACAGCAAGAAGATCGCTGAGCCCAAGAAAGCCACCAAATGATGTTGATGCACACTCTGTGCCTTATTCTTTTTGCCTCACTAAATGGGGACTCATCAAGGGCTATGTCCCAAGAGAGAAAGAATGGGGAGCTAGTTACCACTTTCTGGTTTAATACCTCAGACCCTGTAAACAGTTCTAAATTTGACCAGTGTAACATGGTTCCCTGCCCTAGGGTGGTAGCATGAGGACACCTATAGACTCCACACAAAATTATATATGTGTCACCAATACCGGCTATAGGTCTGCTTGTGAGTCCTGAAGTATGGTGGGGTGAACATTGGAGAAGACTGGGCCTACAACCCATCCATAGCCCGAGAAAAGACAGACAGCAAGGCTAGAAACCACTTCACTAGAATGACTGGTACAACCTGAATAACTCTAGAAATGTTATACAGCAGGGTCCTGTCTTACTCGTAAGTCTGGCAACTGTCTTCCCCTATACTTAACAATAGAGAACCCTTCTGTTATGGAGACAGGGCTATATGTGACAGGCATAAATAAATTAGGACACTTATCTTAAAGATACTAGGGACCGACCTATTTTAAATAAAACTGAGACCCCGCAACTCGATACTTCCAAAGATTCATTACTAGTGCCCCTAATCTATGAGGATAAATGATCTGTGGAAAGGGATACTGAGACCAAGTTATTGGTTAGAATGGGTATCTAGGCACAGTGCCATTCCCTATAAGCAACCAAACAAACCCCATTGCTTTCTCCTGTTTAATTCAGCTATTTTTTGCTACAGAAGGAGAAAATACTTCAGAGTGTAATCTGCGCCAGCAGGTTTATCCCCATAATCCCTAAATACGTAAAGGCCAATGGAGTTAGCCCCTATCCTGGGAATTCCCCAGAGTTTAAAGGGTACCACTGACCTAAGCATTTAGTTCCTTATACTGCAGTCCCAACACCAACACTAACTTGGTAAGAGGCCATGCCCTCCTGGATCAGGTGGTAGATAGGGCTGACTTGTGGTGGATGTGTGGAAATGGTGATTTTTTTTTATCCAGTACTGCCACTCCAGATCGTGACTCTGAATACACACGAGCTCCATGAATATGTAAAGAAAAACTAGAGACACAAGCGCGACACCAGCATTCCTACTTCTTTCGACCCTCATGTGTACAGGTCCTTCTCAAAAAATTAGCATATAGTGTTAAATTTCATTATTTACCATAATGTAATGATTACAATTAAACTTTCATATACTATAGATTCATTATCCACCAACTGAAATTTGTCAGGTCTTTTATTGTTTTAATACTGATGATTTTGGCATACAACTCCTGATAACCCAAAAAACCTGTCTCAATAAATTAGCATATCAAGAAAAGGTTCTCTAAATGACCTATTACCCTAATCTTCTGAATCAACTAATTAACTCTAAACACATGCAAAAGATACCTGATGCTTTTAAAAACTCCCTGCCTGGTTCATTACTCAAAACCCCCATCATGGGTAAGACTAGCGACCTGACAGATGTCAAGAAGGCCATCATTGACACCCTCAAGCAAGAGGGTAAGACCCAGAAAGAAATTTCTCAACAAATAGGCTGTTCCCAGAGTGCTGTATCAAGGCACCTCAATGGTAAGTCTGTTGGAAGGAAACAATGTGGCAGAAAACGCTGTACAACGAGAAGAGGTGACCGGACCCTGAGGAAGATTGTGGAGAAGGACCGATTCCAGACCTTGGGGAACCTGAGGAAGCAGTGGACTGAGTCTGGTGTGGAAACATCCAGAGCCACCGTGCACAGGCGTGTGCAGGAAATGGGCTTCAGGTGCCGCATTCCCCAGGTAAAGCCACTTTTGAACCATAAACAGCGGCAGAAGCGCCTGACCTGGGCTACAGAGAAGCAGCACTGGACTGTTGCTAAGTGGTCCCAAGTACTTTTTTCTGATGAAAGCAAATTTTGCATGTCATTCGGAAATCAAGGTGCCAGAGTCTGGAGGAAGACTGGGGAGAAGGAAATGCCAAAATGCCTGAAGTCCAGTGTCAAGTACCCACAGTCAGTGATGGTGTGGGGTGCCATGTCAGCTGCTGGTGTTGGTCCACTGTGTTTCATCAAGGGCAGGGTCAATGCAGCTAGCTATCAGGAGATTTTGGAGCACTTCATGCTTCCATCGGCTGAAATGCTTTATGGAGATGAAGATTTCATTTTTCAGCACGACCTGGAACCTGCTCACAGTGCCAAAACCACTGGTAAATGGTTTACTGACCATGGTATTACTGTGCTCAATTGTCCTGCCAACTCTCCTGACCTGAACCCCATAGAGAATCTGTGGGATATTGTGAAGAGAAAGTTGAGAGACGCAAGACCCAACACTCTGGATGAGCTTAAGGCCGCTATTGAAGCATCCTGGGCCTCCATAACATCTCAGCAGTGTCACAGGCTGATGCTTCAATGCGGCGTGGCATGGAGGCAAGTCATTTCTGCCAAAGGATTCCCGACCACGTATTGAGTGCATAACTGAACATTATTATTTGATGGTTTTTTTGTTTGGTATTAAAAAACACTTTTATTTGATTGGTCGGGTGAAATATGCTAATTTATTGAGACAGGTTTTTTGGGTTATCAGGAGTTGTATGCCAAAATCATCAGTATTAAAACAATAAAAGACCTGACAAATTTCAGTTGGTGGATAATGAATCTATAATATATGAAAGTTTAATTGTAATCATTACATTATGGTAAATAATGAAATTTAACACTATATGCTAATTTTTTGAGAAGGACCTGTATATCGACACTACTGGAGTCCCAAGAGGAGTACCAGTTGAGTTCAAAGCCAGAGATCAAGTAGCAGCAGGATTTGAACCACTATTCCCCGTCGTTACAGTGAATAAAAATGTGGACTGGATATATTATATCTACTATGGCCAACTGTTGGATGCCAACTGTGACCAGAATATGAATGTGTGAACCATATAGGCTCCTTGATCGTTGTGGCACGTTTTTGTCCATCCGATGTTGTGACACACAGGCCGATCTGGAGAACCCAGTGAAGCAATTTAGGAAGGCTGGCCTCTTCTATTAGGAGTAGAGACTGTATCTGGGGGAGTCTGTAGGTGTGAACTTTAGCTGTAACAGCCACCCACTGCTACAAGAGAAGAGAATTGTGAGAGCAGGAGTTATTCATCTCTCTTAACTCCACTTTGGTTATTCTATGTGCATCTCCTCTTCTGTGAAGTGGAGTCTGAGCCAGTATATATGTTTTGAGATGAGGAGTTTCAGGAATTTCTTTGTCTTGGAGATAACACACAGCAAAGTGAAAGTAAGAGATAGAGCCACACCTAAACGCTTGATCTGGGTGTAGCCAGTATTAGGCTAGGTTCACATTGCGGTAACAGCAGCCCGTTCAACACATGCGTTAACGGGCTGCTGTTAACACAAGTGCCAATTTGTCATCGCGCTAGCGCAGATAGAGCTAGCAGATGCTCTATCTGCGCTAGCAGTGACAGACCCAGAAACGCTGCAGCCCGCATCCCTGGGTCCATCACTCAATGACGGCACATCGCTAGCGAAAGCCCATTGTGGGAGTGCGCTAGCGATGCGTCCGACATAGGAATTAATGGCGGCATTAACGGACTTCGTTACACCGCGTTATGCCGCAGTGTAACGTAGTCCATCTAATGGACGCCTATAACGAAGTGTGAACCCAGCCTTAACTTTAGCCAATGAGATGTATGTATGCCAATGCCAGCACATATGTAGAGATGCATTGTAGCAATATAATTGGCTCAGCTTATGTCCAGAAAATGCCTGTATAAACAATGACCTATGATGTAATAAAGACAGATCATGCTTTAAGTACCAGTGGGGCTCTTCCGTGCACGTATTTGGATTTTACAATTTAATTTGGAGCAGCAGTAAGTCCCAGAACGTCACACATTACGTGATGACAACAAAAGCTGGTGCCGTAACGCATGTCGGGACCTGGCGCCTTTCCAGCAGGATGGGATGAATTCAGGTTAGACTCACTACTTACAATCTTATTGCTATACTACGCTATTATCTCACAGACACATGAATGTATATCTAATTACACTATGACCCTTGCTGCTGCTCCTATGTATATATAAAATGTAATTCCACCTATTGGTGCATAGTGCTTATCAAATGAAAAGATTCATGTAGTCTTTAAATAATAAATACAAATATAATTATTAATTACAATTTGTTCATTATCTGCACTATGCACTTTATATGGATTAGCTCTATATGGATTAACCATGCGGAGAGACATGAATAGTGCAGCGCTGCCCTTTGCCGGCTTCTTCCTACACTGCTCCAATTGATTCACAGGTCTCTTACTGCACATACAGTACAGACCAAAAGTTTGGACACACCTTCTCATTTAAAGATTTTTCTGTATTTTCATGACTATGAAAATTGTACATTCACACTGAAGTCATCAAAACTATGAATTAAGGCTAGGTTCCCATTGCGTTAGGGCAATCCATTTAGCGCTAAGCGCTAGCGGATTGCGCTAACGCAATGTCTTTTAAGGGGTCGCGTTAAATGTCCCCGCTAGCGCAGATCCCCGCTCTGCCAGAGCGGGGAACGGACCTCGGGCGCGCCGCGGACGCTGCAAGCAGCGTCCGAGGCGCGCTACAAAGGAACGGCACATCGCTAGCGCGTGCCGAAAATGACACGCGCTAGCAATGCGCTTTAACATTGCCGGCAATGGGAGCGCTAACGGACGCGTTGCATGCCGTTAATTTCGCCGTGCAACGCTGTCCGTTAGCGCTCACACTAAAACGCAATGGGAACCTAGCCTAACACATGTGGAATTATATACTTAACAAAAAAGTGTGAAACAACTGATAATATGTCATATTCTAGGTTCTTCAAAGTAGCCACCTTTTGCTTTGATGACTGCTTTGCACACTCTTGGCTTTCTCTTGATGAGCTTCAAGAGGTAGTCTTTACAATTTTCATAGTCATGAAAATACAGAAAAATCTTTAAATGAGAAGGTGTGTCTAAACTTTTGGCCTGTACTGTACACAGGAGAGATTAGTGTGTGCACGGAGCAGGTGCAAAGAGAAGGTGGCCATTGGAAGAGCTGAACTATTCATATTTCTCTTTTTTAGTTCCTGGTTCTTCAAACTAGGTTCTCCTGAAATGCAAGAGTTTTTCAGAGAAAAATATACATAGAAGCCTGCTTAGACAGGCCGAACCCACTGCAAAGCAAAGATAGACGCTTAAAAGCTTGTTCTGAATGCAATGATGGTCATTACAGTAGGCACTTTTTGTTTACACAGGGCAATGGGTGACAGAGAATCATTTCCCCCAATGACCTGTTACACTGGTTGATTACTGGGAAGAGGGAATTTTTAGGAAGGCTACTTCATTGCAAATTCTTTGATGGATGATCATACATGTTGTGAATTCTGCTCTTGGGTTCCCTCCGGTGGTTGTTGGTGGTAATACAGTTGGCCCTGGGTTGCAATCCTGAGCAGGTGTCCCTGCTGATTGCAGCTCTCTCTGGGTATTTAGGTTTGCAGGATCCATTAGCCCTTGCCAGTTGTCCATTGTTCTTGGAGGTTTTACATCTCTGTCTGGTTCCTCCTGCCCTGCTGCTAAATCAGCCAAGATAAGTGTCTGGGTTTTGTTTCTTCAGCACACATGCTGTGTGCTTTACTATTCAGTACTATTCATTGTTTTTTCTTGTCCAGCTTAGACTGTGTTTGGATTTTTTCAGTCAAGTTGGATTCTCAGAAGATGCAGATATACATTCCATGTCTTTAGTTAGATGTGGAATTTTTGTATTATCTGCTGTGGATATTTTTAGGGTTTTAATACTGACCGCTTAGTATTCTGTCCTATCCTTTTCTATTTAGCTAGAGTGGCCTCTTTTGCTAAATCCTGTTTTCTGCCTGCGTGTGTCTTTCCTCTAATACTCACAGTCAATATTTGTGGGGGGCTACCTATCCTTTGGGGTTCTGCTCTGAGGCAAGATAGAATTCCCATTTCCATCTAAAGGGGTATTTAGTTCTCCGGCTGTGTCGAGGTGTCTAGGATGTGTTAGGTACACCCCACGGCTACTTCTAGTTGCGGTGTCCGGTTAGGGTTTGCGGTCAGTACAGGTTCCACCTACTCCAGAGAAAGTCTCATGCGGCTCCAAGGTCACCGGATCATAACAGTACAACTGGCCAATAATGAGTTAAATGCATCTCAGAAGAAGGGAAGAAAGGTGTTGAGCCATTTTTTTTTCTGTAGCCTGCTTTGTCTTACCTTCCCCTCTTTTTCTCTGGGTGGCTGAGGAGTCTTATGCTAGCATGGATGTTCATGAATTAGCTTCTCGTGTAGACCAGTTTGCTGCTAGGGTACAGGATATTTCTGATTATATTGTTCAGACTCCAGTTTTAGAGCCTAAGATTCCTACTCCTGATTTGTTTTTTGGGGACAGGTCCAAATTTTTGAGTTTTAAAAACAACTGTAAACTGTTTTTTGCTCTGAAACCTCGATCCTCTGGTGATTCCATTCAGCAGGTTAAAATTGTCATCTCCCTGCTGCGTGGCGATCCTCAGGATTGGGCATTTTCCCTGGAATCTGGGAATCCGGCCTTGCTTAATGTAGACGCCTTTTTTCAGGCTTTAGGATTATTATATGATGAACCAAATTCTGTGGATCAAGCGGAGAAGACCTTGTTGGCCCTGTCTCAGGGTCAAGAAGCGGCAGAATTGTATTGTCAGAAATTTAGAAAATGGTCTGTGTTGACTAAAAGGAATGATGATGCTTTGGCGGCAATTTTCAGAAAGGATCTTTCTGAATCCGTTAAAGATGTTATGGTGGGGTTTCCCACGCCTTTCGGTCTGAATGATTCTATGTCTCTGGCCATTCAGATTGATCGGCGCTTGCGGGAGCGCAGAACTGTGCGCGCTGTGGCGTTGTCCTCAGAACAGATGCCTGAGCCAATGCAGTGTGATAGGATTCTGTCTAGTACGGAACAACAAGGATTCAGACGTCAGAATAGGTTGTGTTTTTATTGTGGCGATGCTTCTCATGTCATTTCAGTCTGCCCTAAGCGTACAAAGAGGATCGCTAGTTCATTTACCATCAGTACTGTACAACCTAAATTTCTGTTATCGGTGTCCTTGATTTGCTCATTGTCATCATTTTCTGTCATGGCGTTTGTGGATTCAGGCGCCGCCTTGAACTTAATGGACTTTGAGTTTGCCAGGCGTTGTGGTTTCCCCTTGCAGTCTTTGCAGAACCCTATTCCTTTAAGGGGCATTGATGCTACACCTTTGGCTAAAAATAAGCCCCAATTTTGGACACAGGTGACCATGTGCATGGCGCCAGCCCATCAGGAAGATTGTTGTTTTCTGGTGTTGCATAACTTGCATGATGCTATCGTGCTGGGTTTTCCGTGGTTGCAGGTACATAATCCTGTGTTGGATTGGAAGTCTATGTCTGTGACTAGCTGGGGTTGTCAGGGGGTTCATAATGACGTTCCTTTGATGTCAATCTCCTCTTCTTGCCATTGGCCGAGTTTGCCCTTAATAATCGGGCTAGTTCGGCTACCTTGGTTTCGCCCTTCTTTTGTAATTTTGGTTTTCATCCTCATTTTTCTTCGGGGCAGGTTGAGCCTTCTGACTGTCCTGGTGTGGATTCTGTGGTTGACAGTTTGCAGCAGATTTGGGCTCATGTGGTGGACAATTTGGTGTTGTCTCAGGAGGAGACTCAACGTTTTGCTAACCGTCGTCGGTGTGTTGGTTCCCGGCTTCGGGTTGGGGATCTGGTCTGGTTGTCTTCCCGTCATGTTCCTATGAAGGTTTCTTCCCCTAAGTTTAAGCCTCGGTTTATTGGTCCTTATAGGATTTCTGAGATTATTAATCCGGTGTCTTTTCGATTGGCCCTTCCGGCCTCTTTTGCTATCCATAATGTCTTCCATAGATCTTTATTGCGGAAATATGTGGTGCCCGTGGTTCCCTCTGTTGATCCTCCGGCCCCTGTGTTGGTTGATGGGGAGTTGGAGTATGTGGTTGAGAAGATTTTGGATTCTCGCTTTTCGAGGCGGAAGCTTCAGTACCTTGTCAAATGGAAGGGTTATGGCCAGGAGGATAATTCTTGGGTTTTTGCCTCTGATGTCCATGCTGCTGATCTGGTCCGTGCCTTTCATCTGGCTCGTCCTGATCGGCCTGGGGGCTCTGGTGAGGGTTCGGTGACCCCTCCTCAAGGGGGGGGTACTGTTGTGAATTCTGCTCTTGGGTTCCCTCCGGTGGTTGTTGGTGGTAATACAGTTGTCCCTGGGTTGCAATCCTGAGCAGGTGTCCCTGCTGATTGCAGCTCTCTCTGGGTATTTAGGTTTGCAGGATCCATTAGCCCTTGCCAGTGGTCCATTGTTCTTGGAGGTTTTACATCTCTGTCTGGTTCCTCCTGCCCTGCTGCCAAATCAGCCAAGATAAGTGTCTGGGTTTTGTTTCTTCAGCACACATGCTGTGTGCTTTACTATTCATTGTTTTTTCTTGTCCAGCTTAGACTGTGTTTGGATTTTTTCAGTCAAGTTGGATTCTCAGAAGATGCAGATATACATTCCATGTCTTTAGTTAGATGTGGAATTTTTGTATTATCTGCTGTGGATATTTTTAGGGTTTTAATACTGACCGCTTAGTATTCTGTCCTATCCTTTTCTATTTAGCTAGAGTGGCCTCTTTTACTAAATCCTGTTTTCTGCCTGCGTGTGTCTTTCCTCTAATACTCACAGTCAATATTTGTGGGGGGCTACCTTTCCTTTGGGGTTCTGCTCTGAGGCAAGATAGAATTCCCATTTCCATCTATAGGGGTATTTAGTTCTCCGGCTGTGTCGAGGTGTCTAGGATGTGTTAGGTACACCCCACGGCTACTTCTAGTTGCGGTGTCAGGTTAGGGTTTGCGGTCAGTACAGGTTCCACCTACTCCAGAGAAAGTCTCATGCGGCTCCAAGGTCACCGGATCATAACACATACACTAGACAATTTATTATCAAATATAAAAATAGGTCATTCCTGTTGAAATCCTGGAAAATAAATCTTTTAGGCGGACCAATGTCTCTTATTAGTAAATTAGAAAAAAAAAAATCATAGAGGACGTGAGTAAAATAAACACAATATGCAGTTACACCATACCATGGCTAGAATTTTGAACAGTGAAGGTTTTCTTGCCTTCAAAACCATTTCCCTAGTAGACACCCCAGCTACTAGCCCTTATTCAACCAAAATAGAGGCCATCAGGTCACTGGTACAGGCCATGTTATGGCTTTAACTCCATCCTCTGCAGTGATAGCACGGTGAGGAGAGGTGACACCTCATAGACCATGCCAGTGTTGGCTAAAGAGATGTGCTCCAGCTATCTGCAGAAGTTGTCAGATGTGACTTATGGCAGACACTGGACACCTTTGAATTGGAAAATATTTTTCACACATTCGTGGTTTCCTTTAGTTTCCTTTTCTGCATTCATTTTCAAACCCCATTATATATAGATTTTCCTGTTGTGGCAGAATGCCTCCCAGTAATATAGGCTGGATGCGAGCTGTTTGTGTATCCGGGGCACTGCTGTCTTTACACACTCATGTGTCAGCACAGCTCTAATACAGGACCCATTTAATCTTCAATTGGTTTTCCTATTGTCTCTGCCCTCTCTGAGATTGTAGATGTTTCCACCCCTCTCCACACAGTGGATATCTGTGTATAATCTTTTCACCTTTCCTGTTGCTATCTACACACTAAGATGAAGGAGGGCGCTCTGACAATATAGTTTAATAAAAGGCCGTTTTTTCTAGAGTTTCTTAACCTCTTAACAACCGCCGATATGCCTTTTAACGGCGGCAGTTAAGGGTACTCAAACCACAGCGCCGTTAATTAACGGCACTGTGGAAAAAGTGAATAGCGCCCCCGGAGTCGGATTTTCTCTGGGGTCTTGGTTACTGGGGGTAGCCGAGACCCCAGAGAACATGATTCGGGGTTTTTTTACCGACCCCCGGGTTGCGATCGCCGGTAATTAACCGTTTACCGGCGGTCGCAAAAAAAAAAAAAAAAAAAACACGTGATTCCCCATTTAATTTCTCTGTCCTCCGATGTGATCGCACATCAGAGGACAGAGAAATGGGGTCCCCGATCGACCCCCGATACTCACCTGTCTTCCCCGGTGCTCCTCATGGCTCCCGATGGACGCCGCCATCTTGTTCCGGCCAAAAAATGGCCGGCACCCGGAAGATCTTTGGGGTCTCGGCTGCCGGGGGTAGCCGAGACTCCAAAGAACATGATCGGGGTTGGTTTTTACCGACCCCTGTTTTGCGATCGCCAGTAATTAACTGTTTACCGGCAACCGCAAAAAAAAAAGAAAAAAGCGTTGTGTAATTCTCTGTCCTCTGATGTGATCGCACATCAGAGGACAGAGAAATAGGGGGATTCGGGGACCCTGTTATACTTACTGGTGTCCCTGGGTCCTCCTGTGTCCCCTCCTGGCCGCCGGCTTCTTCCTTCGGTAAGAAAATGGCGGGCGCATGCGCAGTGCGCCCGCCATGATCTGCCGGCCGGCAGCTAGAGGAGTTGGGGCTAAATTTAGGGTTAGGGTTGGGGCTAAAGTTATGGTTAGGGTTGGAGCTAAATTTAGGGTTAGGGTTGGGGCTAGGGTTAGGGTTGGGGCTAAAGTTAGGGTTGGGGCTAAAGTTAGGGTTGGGGCTAAAGTTAGGGTTGGGGCTAAAGTTAGGGTTGGGGCTAAAGTTAGGGCTAGGGTTGGGGCTAAAGTTAGGGCTAGGGTTGGGATTAGGGTTTGGATTAGGGTTGGCATTAGGGTTAGGTTTGGGATTAGGGTTAAGGTTAGGGTTGGGATTATGGTTAGGGTTAAGGTTAGGGTTGGGATTAGGGTTAGGGGTGTATTGGGATTAGGGTTAGGTTTGAGGTTAGGGTTGAGATTAGGGGTGTGTTGGATTTAGGGTTCTGATTAGGGTTATGGTTGTTTTGGGGTTAGGGTTGTGATTATCGCTAGGGTTGTGATTAGGATTATGGATCAGGTTGGGATTAGGGTTAGGGGTGTGTTGGGGTTAGGGTTTGAATTAGAATTGGGGGGTTTCCACTGTTTAGGTACATCAGGGGGTCTCTAAACGCCACAGCCAATTTTGCGCTCAAAAAGTCAAATGGTGCTCCCTCCCTTCTGAGCTCTGCCATGCGCCCAAACAGTGGTTTACCCCCACATATGGGGCATCAGTGTACTCGGGATAAATTGGACAATAACTTTTGGGGTCCAATTTCTCCTGTTACCCTTGTGAAAATAAAAACTTGGGGGCTAAAAAATCTTTTTTGTGGAAAAAAAATATTTTTTATTTTCACGACTCTGCATTATAAACTTCTGTGAAGCACTTTGGCATTCCAAGTTCTCACCACACATCTAGACAAGTTCCAAAAAGTTCCCAAAATGGGGTCACTTGTGGGGGGTTTCTACTGTTTAGGTACATCAGGGGCTCTGCAAACGTAACATAACGCCCGCAGACCATTCTATCAAAGTCTGCATTCCAAAACGGCACTCCTTCCCTTCCGAGCTCTGCCATGCGCCCAAACAGTGGTTTTCCCCCCACATATGGGGTATCAGCCTACTCAGCATAAATTGTACAATAAATTTTGGGGTCCAATTTCTCCTGTAACCCTTGTGAAAGTAAAAATTTGGGGGTGAAAAGATAATTTTTGTGGAAAAAATATGATTTTTTTTTATTTTCATGGCTCTACATTATAAACTTCTGTGAAGCAGTTGAGGGTTCATAGTGCTCACCACACATCTAGATAAGCTCTTTGGGGGGTCTAGTTTCCAAAATGGGGTCACTTGTGGGGGGTTTCTACTGTTTAAGCACATCAGGGGCTCTCCAAACGCGACATGGCGTCCGATCTCAATTCCAGCCAATTCTACATTGAAAAAGTAAAACGGCACTCCTCTTCCAAGCTCTGCAGTGCGCCCAAACAGTGGTTTACCCCCACATATGGGGTATCGACGGACTCAGGAGAAATTACACAACAACTTTTATGGTCTAATTTCTCCGGTTACCGTTGTGAAAATAAAAATTTGGGGGCAAAAAGATCATTTTTGTAGAAAAAATGTGATTTTTTATTTTCACGGCTCTACGTTATAAACTTCTGTGAAGCACCTGGGGGTTTAAAGTGCTCACCACACATCTAGTTAAGTTCCTTAAGGGGTCTAGTTTCCAAAATGGTGTCACTTGTGGAGCGTTTCCACTGTTTAGGCACATCAGGGGCTCTCTAAACGTGACATGGCATCCGATCTCAATTCCAGCCAATTCTGCATTGAAAAAGTCAAACGGCGCCCCTTCTCTTCCAAGCTCTGCGGTGCACCCAAACAGTGGTTTACCCCCACATATGGGGTATCGGCGTATTCAGGAGAAATTGCACAACAAAATTTATGGTTAAATTTCAGTTTTTACACTTGTGAAAATAAAAAAAAAATGGTTCTGAAGTAAAATGTTTTCAAAAAAAGTTAAATGTTCATTTTTTCCTTCCACATTGTTTCAGTTCCTGTGAAGCAAGTAAAAGGTTAATAAACTTCTTGAATGTGGTTTTGAGCACCTTGAGGGGTGCAGTTTTTAGAATGGTGTCACACTTGGTTATTTTCTATCATATAGACCCCTGAAAATGACTTCAAATGTGATGTGGTCCCTAAAAAAAATGGTGTTGCAAAAATGAGAAATTGCTGGTCAACTTTTAACCCTTATAACTCCCTAACAAAAAACAAAATTTGTTTCCAAAATTGTGCTGATGTAAAGTAGACATGTGGGAAATGTTATTAACTATTTTTTTGTGACATATCTCTCTGATATAAGAGCATAAAAATACAAAGTTAGAAAATTGCAAAAATTTAAAAATTTTCGCCATATTTCCGTTTTTTTTTCATAAATAATCGAAAGTAATATCGAAGAAATGTTACCACTAACATGAAGTACAATATGTCACGAAAAAACATTCTCAGAATCAGCAGGATCTGTTAAAGCGTTCCAGAGTTATAACCTCATAAAGTGACAGTGGTCAGAATTGTAAAAATTGGCTCGGTCATTAAGTACCAAATTGGTCCTGTCACTAAGGCTGGTTTCACACTTGCGTTTTGATCTGCAGCGTTTGTACAGAAAAAAACGCATGCGTTTTTTTTCCCTATGTTTAACATTAAAAACGCATGCTTTTTTTTGTACGCGTTTGGCCGCGTTTAACGACGCATGCGTTTTTTTGCTGCATGCGTTCTGTCGCAGAAATACAACATGTAGTAATTTCTAGAGGCGTTTTTTTGCCGCAAGAAAAACGCATGCGTTTTTTGCGGCAAAAAAAGTATTGTTGTCTATGTAAACGCATGCGTTTTTAAGCACATGCGTTTGCTTGCGTTAATAACGCATGCGTTTTTATAGAAAAAAAACAAGAATACACCCTGATAAGCCACCCCCCACCATCAAGGTGATAAAGGGATCCTAACCCTAACCCTACCCCTAACCCTAACAATATGACAGTGAATACTCTACGAGTTAATATTTTTAGTACTCTATAGCAATACCGTATATCTTGGGGTGTCCACATTGAACAAAGCTTTTTATTAGAAGAATGTCCTGGTCACCAGGTCAACATCCCTATGGATCCCTAGGGTTAGGGTTAGGGTTTGGATCCCTTTATCACCTTGATGGTGGGGGGTGGCTTATAAGTGACCTGGTGACCAGGACATTCTTCTAATAAAAAGCTACCCCTAACCCTAAAGGCCCCGTCTCACATAGCGAGATCGCTAGCGAGATCGCTGCTGAGTCACAAGTTTTGTGACGCAACAGCGACCTCAGTAGCGATCTCGCTATGTGTGACACGTACCAGCGATCAGGCCCCTGCTGTGAGATCGCTGGTCGTGTCGGAATGGCCTGGACCTTTTTTTGGTCGTTGAGGTCCCGCTGACATCGCTGAATCGGTGTGTGTGTGACACCGATCCAGCGATGTCTTCACTGGTAACCAGGGTAAACATCGGGTTACTAAGCGCAGGGCCGCGCTTAGTAACCCGATGTTTACCCTGGTTACCAGCGTAAATGTAAAAAAAAAAAAACAGTACATACTCACCATCTGATGTCCGTCAGGTCCCTTGCCGTCTGCTTCCTGCTCTGACTGCCGCCGTAAAGTGAGAGCACAGCAGTGACGTCACCGCTGCGCTCTGCTCTCACTGTACGGCGGCTCAGTCAGAGCAGGAAGCAGACGGCAAGGGACCTGACGGACATCAGATAGTGAGTATGTAGTGTTTGTTTTTTTTGGTAACCAGGGTAAACATCGGGTTACTAAGCGCGGCCCTGCGCTTAGTAACCCGATGTTTACCCTGGTTACCCGGGTGCTGCAGGGGGACTTCGGCATCGTTGAAGACAGTTTCAACTATGCCGAAGTCGTTCCCCTGATCGTTGGTCGCTGGAGAGAGCTGTCTGTGTGACAGCTCCCCAGCGACCACACAGCGACTTACCAACGATCACGGCCAGGTCGTATCGCTGGTCGTGATCGTTGGTAAATCGCTATGTGAGACGGGGCCTTTACCCAAACCCTAGGGATCCAAACCCTAACCCTATCCCTAACCCTACCCCTAACCCTAGGGATCCTAACTCTATCCCTAACCCTACCTATTTCTATTTATAGTGGGTCTTCTAGTTGATTTTGATGATTGGCAGCTGTCACACACTTCTCAGCATGCGTTTCAAAAACGCAAACGCATGAAAAAACGCATGTAAACGAGTGAAAACGCCACTTTTTTTTACTGCATGCAAAAACGCATGCGTCTAAAAAACGCAGCGTTTGCACGCGTTTACATGCATTTTTTCACCACCTGCGTTTTTTTTTTAAACGCTGCGTTTTAAAACGCAAATGTGAAACCAGCCTTAGGGGTTAAATTTTGCATTTGGGAAGCAAATAAATAAATGTATGAATGTATGTGTATACAGTGTGTATATAGTAATTAACTCTAAACCAGATGTTTAGTCCACCAGATGCTGCTGTGGCATCTTTTTCTGAAGTAAAAGATAGGGAAAGTTTTTTCTGTAAGCCTACTGGGTACCCTGCTACGCAGTGTGTTGGCATAGCAGCTGCAGGCCTAAAGTAAAAAATAAAATGTGCAATAAAACCTAAAGTGTAACAGTCATTGATAGCAAACATGCAGCAGAACGTCTGTTTCTACCTCTTCCACTAGCCGCTCTCCATAGAACTTTATCAAGAACAGTCATCAATCTCAGCAATGTGAACATTTGTTTTCACTGAATGCAGATTTTATCAATGAATTGAGAGTGAAATATCAATCCAGGAGGTGCACAATTTTCTGAAAAACTATATAACAAAGTGGCTTATTTTCATTTGCATTATTGTTAAAACAAAAATATTACAGTTATTTTTTAAATAACCTGGAGTGAAAAAAATATGTTGTTCCTTTACACAAGTTATTACGGAAAGAATACCGCAATCATAAAGCTTCAGAAATACAAATTATGGATGCAGAAAAAACTTAATTTTTTTCTTTTATGAAAACACTATTAATTGTGCAAACATAGTAAGATATAAAAAGATCAATATTTACAAATGGTCGATCTCTTACCGTTGAATTTCATCAGCACCAAATGGAATCCTCAAGTGCTTCAGCGATTCTCTCTTACGCCGCATCAAACATACTTCACTTTCCTCTTGTTCTGTCCTGAAACAAATTTATATTGAGTAATCACCAGTAACTCATACATGTAAGAAAGCCATGACATGCATTATTTCCACAAGTTAAAGGTCACAATCATTTTACACAGTTTAAAGAGACAGGTCAGAAGTTGTGATCTATGTGGGTCTCCATCAGAGACCCTCTATACTTGCTAAAACTGAGCAGCTGTGGGGGGAAATTTGCAGCCCGTTTTGCTTATGGCTGCAATGCCATTTTTAGCTTAATCAAAGTGTTGCATAAGGTTTGATAAATCTTGCTCCTCAGGACAGGGGGTCTTCAATTTTTATGCCCGACCCATAAAAGGAGGTAGAATTGCGACGTTCTAAACTTTGCAATTCTTAAATCTTTCTTAGACCAATTTGCATAGCTAACTTTCCAGGCCCCTTACACTGCATGGTGCCAAGGCACGGATTCTTAACTCCTTTGTTCTAGCAACAGGTTGGTATCTTCCTGTCCAGAATACTCTAATCACTAAGTATATGTTAATTACAAAACACTAAATACAATATTGTGCCTATTCATAGATCACACATCATAAATTCATAACTAATTATATTGCAGAGGTTTCCAACTCCAAGATAACTTTGGCTTCGCATAGACATTTAGAAAAATATAGGGATACTTCCCAAGCTTACCCCTATAGGCTCCGTTTACACTACTGTTAGGCTCCATTCTATTGGGTTTATGATGGCTAGAAAAGTGTATTCTACTGCACTATTGCTTCCTGTGAAAAATAAATGCAATGGACTCAAAGTCACTTTACATAACTAAACGGTCTTTACTGCTTATGAAGTCACGCACAGAATCAGTTTTGAACTTGAAATTAGTTGTCGGCGTCTTGCCACATTTTCACAGGCCACTGCCCCACTATGATCTCAGTTATAAGTGACAGAGGCAATTATAGGACTCCCTGTAAGAAGTATAAGATATATAGAGTGGCTTGCAAAAGTATTCTCTTCTCCTGTGTTGTTACTTACCGTATATACTCTAGTATAAGCCAACCCGAGTATAAGCCGATCCCCCCTAATTTTGCCACAAAAAAATGAGAAAACTTAATGACTAGAGTATAAGCCTAGGGTGGAAAATGCAGCAGCTACCGGTAAATTTCAAAAATAAAAATAGATATCAATAAAAGTAAAATTAATTGAGACATCAGTAGTTTAAGTGTTTTTGAATATCCATATTGAATCAGGAGCCCCTTATAATGCTCCATATAGTTCATGACGGGCCCCATAAGATGCTCCATACAAAATACGCCCCATGTAATGCTCCATACAGTTTATGATGGGCTTCATAAGATGCTCCATATTAAAATATGCCCCATATGATGCTGCATAAATGTTGATTATGACCCCATAAGATGCTCCATACAGACATTTGCCCCATACAATGCTGCACAAATGCTGATTATGGCCCCATAAGATGCTCCACAGACACATTTGCCCCGTATAATGTTCCACAAATGTGGATTATGACCCCATAAGGTGCTCCATAGAGATATCTGTCCCATATAATGCTGCACATGGCCCCATAAGATGCTCCATACAGATAATTGCCCCATATAACGCTGCACATGGCCCCATAAGGCTACTTTCACATTTCCATCGGTAGTCGCCCGTCACAAAGCGTCGGCGCGACGTACCGACGGAAGTGTGTCCTTTTCGCATTTCCGTCTGCAGTCCGGGGGAGGAAAGAGAGAGAGAGATTTCCTGCCGGGCATGCACAGACGGAAAAAAAGGATACAACACACAGAAAAATGTTCCCTTGAACGTTTTTTCCAGACGACAGGCCGCCAAAATCCAACGCAACCAGTGCACGACTGACGAAACATGTGGCCATACGTCGCAGTTCGTCGGTAATACAAGTCTATGGGAAAAAACGTATCCTGCGGGAAAATTTGCAGGATGCGTTTTTTTCCCAAAACGACGCATTGTGACGGATTCTAAACAACGTAAGTGTGAAAGTAGCCTAAGATGCTCCATACAGATATTTGCCCCATATGCGGTTGCTGCGATTAAAAAAATTCACATACTCACTCTCAGGCCCCCGGCACTTGCTATACTCACCTTCCCCATTCCACCGTCGGCGCGGCTGTGTCTTCCCCGTCCTCTGCACTGGCTGTTCAGGCAGAGGGCACTAATCGAGTCATCACGCCCTCTGACCTGAGCGTCACTGCAGAGGATGTGGAAGTCGCAGCGGCACTGACAGTGGAACGAGGAGCAGGTGAATATCGCGCACTGCCCCGTCATACTCACCTGCTCCTGGCGCAGTCGCTTCACGTCTGTTCCCCAGCAGCTTCTTCCTGTAGTGAGCGGTCACATGGTACCGCTCATTACAGTAATGAATATGCGGCTCCACCCCTATGGAGCTCCAAATTTTAAACAGTGCATGAATACAGGGTGTCATAAGCACAGATCTTATGTTTGAGTTCCTGAAAGTACCTCATGACAGGTTTATGTTGACTCCCACTCGTTCTTCACCAGCAGAACAACAGGCGTTGGAGTCGGAGGTCCAGGAATTACGACAGAAAGCAGTCCTGATAGACGTTCCTACGTCAGAAAGAGGTAAAGGGTTCTATTCCCCCTCTCTTCCTGATTAAGAAACCAGACGGTTCCTATTGGACGATTATTAACCTGAGGTGTCTGAATAAATTCTTGTTGGTCCGATCCTTTAAGATGGAGTCAGTGAGGTCGGCAATAAAACTGCTCTTTAAGGACTGCTTCATGGTAGTATTAGATCTCAAACTATCATATTCCGATACATGCAGAGTTCCAGCAGTATATTAGAGTAGCAGTATCCCTGGGTTTGGTGACAAATCATTTTCAGTTTAGAGAAATTCCATTTGGCCTCGCCATTGCTACTCGAGTATTCACTTAGGTAGTCGCAAAGGTGATGGCTCATCTCCATGAGCAGGAGATACTGGTAATTCCCTATCTGGATGACTTTTTAATCGTCGGCTGCTCACTCCAGCACTGCAAAACTCAATTGGAGGGAGTAATGTCGGTTCTAGGAGAATTGGGGTGACTTATTAAATTTCAAAAAGTCACGGCTGCAGCCCCTGAGGGTGCAGGAGTTTCTTGGTCTTGTCCTGGACTCCAGGGTTCAGGAGTGTCGACAGTGAAAGGTAGCCTGTATTCGGTGTCAGGTACAGAGATCTATCAATAATCCGTCCATGTCCCTTAGGGAGGCGATGTCACTGCTAGGCTCACTCATGTCCTGCATTCCAGCGGTATGCTGGGCCCAATTTCATACTAGGGCCCTGCAGTGGGATGTGTTACATAACGAGCGTCAGCTGGAAGGAGGCCTAGAAAGGAAATTATGTTTGTCCCCCTCTACCATAAAGTCCCTACGTTGGTGGTTACAAGTGTCAAACCTTAGTAAAAGGGTTCCCTGGGTAAACCATGTCTCCCGAATTATTACTACAGATGCTAGCCCCAGGGGTTGGGGAGCGCATATGGGGGAGGTGTGGGTCCAGGGGATTTGGTCGCATTGTGAGCAGGATGCCTCATCTAATCTGAAAGAGCTGTTAGCCATGGAGCGGGTATTAAGACAGCTCCTTATATCCATGCAGGGTCGGCATGTCAGCGTGTTCTCAGACAATCAGGAAACTGTGGCCTATATCAACCACCAGGGGGGAAACTCTATCCAGCTATTTGATGGAGGTGATTGTATTTTTCAGATGGATGAAATTCATCTCCTGTCATTAACATCTCTGCATATAAAAGGAAAAGAGAACGTCAGAGCCGACTTTTTAAGCCGCCACGAGCTCAGGCAGGGGGAATGAACGTTGAATCAGTCTATCTTCAACCAGATTGTGCAGATGTGGGGGTCCCCGGATATAGATCAGTTCGCCAACAAGGGGGAACAGGAAGGCGAGACAGTTTTGTTCTTTAAACACCAGAAAAGATCCATATGCTGTGGCTGTCCTCCTGATCCCATGGAAATTCAGGCTAGCATATGCCTTCCCCTCGATAGCCCTGATTCAGTTAGTTCTAAGGAAGATACGGGAAGACAGGGCATCTGTGATTCTGATAGCTCCATTCTGGACCAGAAGACCGTGGTTTCCCTGGCTAAGGAAAATGTCTGTCACCAACCCATGGTTTCTCCCGGAGCTCCCAGATCTCCAGTCACAAGAACCGATCTTCCATCCACAAGTGTCCAACCTACAACTGACGGCGTGGAGTTTGAGAGGGCACTGCTGAGGGAGAAGGGGTTTTCATCGGGGATTGGTAGATACTTTACTTAAAAGTAGAAAAGCATCCACAACTAGGGTTTACACCAGAACCTGGAGAAAGTTCCTGACAGTCTCAGGGGCGGAGATTGGGGAAAAAAAATCAAAATAAGCAGGTGTTAGAGTTCCTACAGAGGGGATTGGAAATGGGTCTGGCCAAGAGTACCCTTAAAGTCCAGGTATCAGCATTAGCAGCCCTGTATAATTGTGATCTAGCTAGCAATTACTGGGTATCCAGGTTTATTAAAGCGGCAGCTAGATCTAGGCGCATCCTTAAGCAGAGCCTGGTAACATGGGAGTTGAACCTAGTGCTGGCAGCATTGACAGAGACCCCATTTGAACCTATTGACGTAGCCCTGATAAAGATTCTCTCTAAAGACAGCCCTTTTAGTTGCACCAACGTCGGCTCGGAGAGTTCGCGATATGCAGGCCCTGTCTAGGCAACCTCCATATACCCAGATTAGGGAAGATAGGGTTGTTTAAAGACCGGATCCCCTGTATCTGCCAAAAGTCGCTTCTAAATTCCACAAGCTACAGGAAATAATCCTTCCTTCCTTTTTTGCTAACCCTGCCAATCAGAAGGATAAGGGACTCCACTTATTAAATGTTAGATGTCTTCTTACTTATATCTCCGTAACCGACACGTAAAAGAAGGAAGACTCCTTATTTGGGTCCTTTCAGGGGGTTAGGAAAGGGATTAGAGTCTCAAAAAATACCTTAGCCAGGTGGATTAGGAAATATATTTCTTTGGCATACACAACAAGTGGCACTGCAGTTCCGAAGGGCTTAAAGGCGCACTCCACCCAAGCCGTGGCGATATCCTGGGTGGAGAGGTCAGAAGTGTCGATTGAGGACATATACAGTACAGACCAAAAGTTTGGACACACCTTCTCATTTAAAGATTTTTCTGTATTTTCATGACTATGAAAATTGTACATTCACACTGAAGGCATCAAAACTATGAATTAACACATGTGGAATTATATACTTAAAGGGAACCTGTCACCCCCAAAATCGATGGTGAGGTAAGCTCACCTTCATCAGGGGCTTATCTACAGCATTCTGTAATGCTGTAGATAAGCCCCCGATGTTACCTAAAAGAGGAGAAAAAGAGGTTAGATTATACTCGCACAGGGGCGGTCCCGTTGCGGTCCGGGTCCGATGGGTGTCTCAGGTCCGGTCCGGAGCAAAGTACTACAGTGCGCAGGGCCTCTTTGACCTGTCCCGGCGCCTGCGCACTGCTGTACTTTGCTCTACTCTCAACAGGGCAGACAAAGTACGCCTGCGCCGCAGTCGCGGCGTGAAGACCAGAAGAGGACATCATGGAATGAAGATGGGAGGCTCCAGACTGGACTGGAGACACCCATCGGACCCGGACAGCAGCGGGACCGCCCCTGGGTGAGTATAATCTAACCTCTTTTTCTCCTCTTTTAGGTAACATCGGGGGCTTATCTACAGCATTACAGAATGCAGTAGATAAGCCCCTGATGAAGGTGGGCATACCTCACCATCGATTTTGGGGGTGACAGGTTCCCTTTAACAAAAAAGTGTGAAACAACTGAAATTATGTCTTATATTCTAGGTTCTTCAAAGTAGCCACCTTTTGCTTTGATGACTGCGTTTGCACACTCTTGGCATTCTCTTGATGAGCTTCAAGAGGTAGTCACCGGGAATGGTCTTCCAACAATCTTGGATGAGTTCCCAGAGATGCTTAGCACTTGTTGGCCCTTTTGCCTTCACTCTGCAGCCCAGCTCATCCCAAAACTTTTCGATTGGGTTCATCTCTGGTGACTGTGGAGGCCAGGTCATCTGGCGTAGCACCCCATCACTCTCCCTCTTGGTCAAATAGCCCTTACACAGCCTGGAGGTGTGTTTGGGGTCATTGTCCTGTTGAAAAATAAATGATGGTCCAACTAAACGCAAACCGGATGGAATAGCATGCCGCTGCAAGATGCTGTGGTAGCCATGCTGGTTCAGTATGCCTTCAATTTTGAATAAATCCAAAACAGTGTCACTAGCAAAGCACCCCCACACCATCACACCTCCTCCTCCATGCTTCACAGTGGGAACCAGGCATGTAGAGTCCATCCGTTCACCTTTTCTGCATCGCACAAAGACACGGTGGTTGGAACCAAAGATCTCAAATTTGGACTCATCAGACCAAAGCACAGATTTCCACTGGTCTAATGTCCATTCCTTGTGTTCTTTTACCATGAAGGCCTGCTGCACAAAGTCTCCTTAACAGTTGTAGAGATGTGTCTGCTGCTAAAACTCTGTGTGGCATTCTGGCATTGACCTGGTCTCTAATCTGAGCTGCTGTTAACCTGCGATTTAGGAGGCTGGTGACTCGAATAAACTTATCCTCAGAAGCAGAGGTGACTCTTGGTCTTCCTTTCCTGGGGCGGCCCTCATGTGAGCCAGTTTCTTTGTAGCGCTTGATGGTTTTTGCCACTGCACTTGGGGACACTTTCAAAGTTTTCCCAATTTTTCAGACTGACTGACCTTGATTTCTTAAAGTAATGATGGCTACTCATTTTTCTTTACTTAGAATTTGTATTATGACAAGAAACAAAAACAGCTAACAGTCTATTCAGTAGGACTATCAGCTGTGTATCCACCAGATTTCTGCACAACACAACTGATGGTCCCAACCCCATTTATAAGGCAAGAAATCCCACTTATTAAACCTGACAGGGCACACCTGTGAAGTGAAAACCATTCCCGGTTACTACCTCTTGAAGCTCATCAAGAGAATGCCAAGAGTGTGCAAAGCAGTCATCAAAGGAAAAGGTGGCTACTTTGAAGAACCTAGAATATGACATAATTTCAGTTGTTTCACACTTTTTTGTTAAGTATATAATTCCACATGGGTTAATTCATAGTTTTGATGACTTCAGTGTGAATGTACAATTTTCATAGTCATGAAAATACAGAAAAATCTTTAAATGAGAAGGTGTGTCCAAACTTTTGATCTGTACTGTATATCGCGGCTATGTGGTCCTCTCCATCCACATTCTTCAAACATTATAGACTGGATTTGGGTGGTTCTTCTGATCTCACGTTTGGGAGAAGGGAGCTTGAAGCAGTAGTCCCTCCCTAGATTCTTTACATCTCTAATTCTCTAATGGTAATGTCATGGGAGATTGAATAAATACTTAGTTACTTACTGATAGCGGTGTTTTTCGGATACTATGACAGCACTCATATTCCATCCCTTCACGTGTGGGTGAGTACTCTTCGGGGCATGAAGCTTCTACACGTATGAAAGTTGTATATAGTTTGAAGATATTGTAAATATTTTGCTACTAACCTGGGAGGTCCTCTCATGCTCTGTAATCCAACTGATGCGGGAGAGAGGTGCCACCCTTTTATGTCTGTAGGTTTCCTGTTCCTGAAGGGCAGATCCCCTCTCTCGTGGTGCTGTCATGGTACCCGAAAAACACCGCTACCAGTAAGTAGCTAAGCATTTTATCACTTTTCATAAGTGATCTCTTCCAGGCTCCGATGCCAGAAGATAACTCTGCCCCAGAGCTTATTTAACATGAGAGGTGTCCCCAGTGTGAGACACGTAACCAACACAGTACAGGAGAAATTTGTCTGCTTGCAAACACATTATTACTTCGCTCATCTATGCTGCATTGTAACATATTACAACCCTGTCTGCCTGTGAGCTGGAAACTGAAGCGGAGAGGAACCTGCAAGATGTCAGTTACCAGGAGAGCGGCCATCACACTAGTAACACTGGAAACCAGGTCACATCACACTGGTAAATCCCTTTAATATTTAAAATAAGCTCCAGAGGCAGAGTTATCTTCCAGTCACCATCCGCCCCAAAGTCTGGAAGAGGTTACTTATATAAAGTGTTAAAAGATGGTTTCTCAGCAACAACACATCTGATATGAGACACACAGTGAGGACTGTTTAAAGCAGTATATAACCTGTATACCCGTATTAATAGTTTAGATAGGTAAAACGTGTAACAGATTCCCTTTAGATATTCTTGTAATCCGATTTCTGTGGATGCTTCAGCTCTTAAATAGTTGGTGAAATGAGAAAAATATAGGCATAAATTAAATTTATGGGATTAATTAGCTAAAAATTGGCATGTGTATATGTATTCACCCCTTTTGCTATGAAGCACCTAAACATTTCTGGTGCAAGAAATTACCTTTATAAGACACAAGTGTCACGGTCTGTCAGTATATACAGGTGCTTCTCACAAAATCAGAATATCAACAAAAAGTTAATTTATTTCAGGTCTTCAATACAAAAAGTGATTCTCATTATATAGAGTCATTACAGATAGTGATCTATTTCAAGTGTTTATTTCTGTTAACGTTGATGATTATGGCTTACAGAAAATGAAAACCCAAGTCATTATCTCAGTAAATTTTTTTTACTCCATTTTTTTTTATTAAATACAAAAGTCCAATAAAACATTTCACATTAAGACATACATTTCCATTTTCCCCACTCTTAATCCCCCCTTACCCAACCCACCCCCTCCTTCCCATTTAGACAGCTTACACTTTCCTCTTAACATATCCTGTAGTATTATATACGTTAACCATATACAATAACTTTTATTTGTAAACGAATACACCGTAAATATATAGGCGAACCCTCCTTAGGCCTAACTAGCCTAGTTCCAACCAAGGCGTCCACAATTTTTCGGACGGGTCCATCTTCCCTCTTTTCGGATATACACCCTTTTCCAGGGTAATGACCTGCTTCACATATTTAAGATATTCTCCCCTCGAGGGAGGTTCCTCTTTGATCCAATTTCTGGCTATGACCTTCTGAGCCATGTACTGTATAGTAGTCTGGCGATTGCTATTTTCAGCTTGTTATCCACAGCCATCTCTTCCACGTACCCCAGCACGCACCCAAAGGTTCTCTTGGAATTACACATCTGTATGCCCCTTCTATCCGGCTTACAACCACCAACCAAAAAGCAGTCAATCTCGGACATAACATATGAAACATTCCAACACTATCATTCCTACCTCTAGGGCATTCCGAGTCAGATCTCAGCCCAGCTCTATACAGGACAACCGGGGATCTATACACTCTGTGTACAATATAAAGCTGGGAAAGTCTAAATGGCTCATTCAGTGATAGTTTCGGTATCCATTCTAACACAGATTCCCACGTTTCATCCTCTAAAGGACCCAGCTCTCTTTCCTATTTAGCCCTCGCACCAATCAGATATCCCAATAGGTGAGTGTTAAGTAGATCCTTATGTAAAGATGAAATAGCACCCCTCAATGTCCACACTCCACTGATGTAGTCTAATACCAAGTCGTTTTGAATTTGGAAACAATCCCCTCATTCTGGGCCACAAACGCATGCCGTACTTGTGCATATTAGAACCCCCCAGATGTCCTAAGACCATATTCCGACTGTAGCAAGGAAAAGGATTTCAACCCCCGTCGCTCTAAAATCTGACAGGCATACCGGATTCCCCTGGCTTGCCATTCTGGTATATGTCCCATCGCCAAAAACTCCGGTAGATTATTATTAAACCACAGTGGAGAAAACCTGGTCAGACAAGTAACCCCGCAAATTTGTTTAACTCCCCTCCATACTTTATATATCACAAATAATGTTGAGTATTTCTTCCCTAGTATCCCTAGGGATCCATCTTCCAGACACTGTACCGCCGGACTTCTCTTCACCACCCTTTCTATCAAAAGTTCTGCTACATTGGAAGACCCCTCATGTTCCCAGCCCTTTAAATGCTGACATTGGGTCGCCAAGAAATATATTTCAGGGTTAGGTAAAGGCAAGCCTCCCGCGTCCTTTGGGCGTTGAAGCGTCTCCAATCTAATTCGCGGGTGTTGCATCCCCCACACCAGGCCTCTAAATAAAGAGTTTATCAGTTTGAATTTTACACGTGGTATCCAGATAGGTGAGTTATGGAGAACATACAGTATCTTAGGCATCAGAATCATCTTAATGAGATTAATTCGGCCTACAACAGATAAATGCAACTTAGACCAAGCCCCTACCTTTGCCTTAAGAGTTCCCAGAACCGGTGTAAGATTCGTATGCAAGTAATTTGTGATCGGCAAAGAGATATTTGAATTCATCTGCTACTTTAAGTCTACCCCCCTTCCATAGAATCTCCAAGCTCACCGCTTGCATCATCCACCATAAACAGAGTTGACTTATTCCAATTTATATTAAGCCCCGACAAAGCACCAAATCCCTCGATGAGACGAATTGCATTACTCAATTAATTATGTGGATCACTCAAGAACAGCAGTATATCATCTGCATAAAGCGCTATCTTTTCCTCTATCGATCCATATTTAAACCCAGAGACCTCAGCGGACTGTCAGAGCTTGGCAGCCAGCGGTTAAAGCAAACAAGAGGGGAGAGCGGACACCCCTGTCTCGTCCCTCTATGTAGCCTTATCATATGAGTAAGCTCCCCATTCACTCTCACCCTAGCTGATGGTTAAGCGTACAATAGCTGAACCCAGGACACAAATTGTGGGCCGAAGCCAAAGCATTGCAATACCTGCCACAATTATCCCCATTCCACACTGTCGAATGCCTTATGGGCATCTAAAGAAGCAATAACTCTATGCCCACCATTATCAGCCCCCAATTATAAATTAAAAAAAAGCCTTCTAAGATTGACCGCCGTGGACCTGTCGGGCACAAAGCCAGACTGATCTGGATGAATCAACTTAGAAATAAGACCCGACAATCGGGGCGCCAACACCCCAGCCAGAAGTTTAACATCCGTTCTGAGCAAAGAAATCGGGCGATATGATTCAGGCAGTCGCAGATCTTTATCTTACTTCAGGATTACTACTATTATGGCCTCCCTCATGGAGGCTGGAAGAATCCCCCCCATTCCTAGCCTCCTCCAAAACTACTCGTAATCTGGGTAGCAACACCTCCTCCATCTCCTTATAAATTTCAGCTGGCAATCCATCTGCACCTGGGGCCTTACTCTTGCCATGGCTCTTAAAGCACGACTTAGTTCTTCGTCCGTGATAGGTCCCTCCAAACTTTCCCTATCCTCCTCACTCAGTCTAGGTAAGACAATACCTTCTAGAAATGCCGCGTTGTCAGTCCCCGATGGGTCCACACCAGAGGAGTACAGATCCGCAAAGACCCTTAAGATCTTACAGGTCTCCGACACTTTTATACCGTTAACAGGCTCTAGTGAATGTACGAATGGTGTACCCCTCTGGGCCGACGCCACCAGTGAGAGCATATGCCCCACTACCTCCCCCTCCTGGTAAAAGGCTAGTAGTTGAAACGCTCTCTTCCTCCCTGCCCTTTCCAAAATAATTTTATCCATATTATTCTGGGCTTCTCATAACCGTTTCCCAGTCTCAGGGGTACCCAGTGTGGCCATCTCATCTTCAGCAATTCTCAGCCTTTCCCTTGCGGCATTCTCCGCCTGTTATGATCGGCGCTTACATCTACTGATGTCCCTGAACAGCAAACCTCTCAAATATGCCTTCATCATCTCCCATATAGTGGGTATGTCTGAGCTACCCTCTTTAATCTCAAAAAACTCCTCCACCTCCCGCTGTATGCCCTCCAAACTCACACTATTCAGCCAGTTAGGGTGAAATTTCCACTCTCCCCTATGAAGTGCTTGTGTCCCCATTGGCCATAACTCCACCTCTATCGGATTATGATCGGAGATCGCCCATGGCAAGTATCTCACTTCTCCCACCATAGAATTAAATCTATTCTGGATAAAGTATCATGAGCCGGTGAATAGCAAGAGTATCCCCTCTCCCCCACATGTCGCACTCTCCACAAATCAGTCATACCGATCTCTCGAATATATGTTCCGAACGGCGTAATATGGCTTTCCGACCTGCTTTGTGTATTTTTGTTTTTATCCCAGAAATCATCACATATATTGTTGAGGTCTCCAATAATTAAAAGTAGCATCGGATCTCCCCGTCCAATCAATTCCAACACTTCTCTAAGTTTTTTACTCGAATAAGGGGGAGGAATGTACATAGCCACCACACACATCAAAATACCAAGCATTCTGCATTTCACTACCACATACTGCCCATCCACATCAGCATACACCTTCAGCTCTTCATAGCGCACCCCTGCTGGGACCAATACCGATACCGCCCTTGAGTATGTAGAGAAGGTGGAATGATACGTTGTTTGCAACCACCGCCTACATAAGACGTCTACCCTCTCACGAATCAAGTGTGTCTCCAGCAGACATATCAGTGAGGTCCTCTGATCTCGTGCGTATTGTAGCACCGCCGCTCGTCTAGTTTTGTCCGCTAGGCCTCTAACGTTCCAACTCAGTATTTTAATACGGTCCCCCATCATGATGTAGAACAGTCATCAAGAAAATCCTACTACTTAACCTGAGCTGTCTAACCCCTCTCTCCCACACTTTAAACCCCTCCCAACCTCCCCCCATGATAAAGCATTTTCCTCTTATCGAGAGTGGGGCTCCTTGGCCCGTTTGAAGCACTCTCACCTAGGTAACCTCCGCTAACTGGCTCCCGCGACCCTCAGAACCACATCTCTTTACATTAATTATTAACAGTACAGAACAAACCGTGAAATAAAGAGTCAAAAAAAAAAAAAAAAAAACAGTTTGCACCCTATTAACAATCCCCACCCCACCCCTCATTTTCCAGCGCAACTAACTGGCGTAATAGTTAAACCCAGCCATATCCTCCAAAAGTGAAAGAGACACAAGTATTAAATGGGTACAAATAGCAACCCAGTTCTCTTATCCCAAACATCTTGGCAACAATAACAGCTCACGCCGCTTGTAGTTTCTTGGCATTGATGTCGATCCATTGGGTAGCATCCTCTGGTGTCCTGAAGAAATGAGCTTCATTAAAGGCAACCACTCTCAACCTCGCAAGAAAAAACATGGAGTATTGCACCCCCAGTTCTCTCAGTCGCCTCTTGACGCCAGTAAATTGCATTCTGTTTCTGGACCGCAGCAGAGTAATCCGGGTAGATGGCAATCCTCTGTCCGTCAACAGTCAGATCCTCCATTTCTCTGGCCTTCCTAAGAACAATGTCTCTGTCTCTGTAGTTTAATATCTTAGCCAGCATGGTACAAGGATTGGCTCCAGGGGGAGGGGGCTGCTTTGGCACTCTGGGTGCTCTTTCCACAGCAAAGACCCTTGTCAGAACCTCGACTCCAACCTTCTCCTTCAACGAGTTTTCAATAAACTCAGTAGGATTTTCTCCCCTCTGTTTTTTTTCCGGCAGACCCACTATCCTGATGTTATTTCTTCTGGATCTGTTTTCTAGATCCTCATTTTTTGCCGCCAATTCCGATATCTGTTGGGCAAACTTTCTCTCTGCCTTTTGTAGTTGAACCACATGATCCTCCACAGTACTCATCCTCTCCTCCACCTCCTCATGTGTTTATCCACTTTCTGTATGGCAGCCTTATTTGTATAATCTGCCCTTTCACCTCCTTCATCTGAAGGGTTAAATCATTCAGGGACTGGTTACAAGAGGTTAAGAGGATAAAGACTTCCTTTAGTGTTGGCTCCCCTCTCAATTCCACTTCCGTCTCAGCCTCTCCTGCTGCAGCCATGCTACTTTCTTCCTCCCCCTTCTGTGCCCCCCTTGCTCCTACATCAGCAGCCTTCAGCTCTTCTGCATTGTTGGGTCTGGTGTCTCATCTTCCTCTTGACAATACCTCATAGATTCTCTGTGGGGTTAAGGTCAGGCGAGTTTGCTGGCCAATCCGGCACAGTGATACTGTCATTTTTAAACCAGGTATTGGTACTTTTGGCAGTGTGGACAGGTGCCAAGTCCTGCTGGAGAATGAAATTTCCATCTCCAAAAAGCTTGTTGGCAGATGAATGCATGAAGTGCTCTAAAATGTCCTGGTAGACTGCTGTGCTAACTTTGGTCTTGATAAAACACAGTGGACCTACACCAGCAGATGACATGGCTCCCAAAATCATCACCGATTGTGGAAATTCCACACTAGACCTCAAGCAGATTGGATTGTGAATCTCTCCACTCTTCCTCCTGACTCTGGGACCTTGATTCCAAATGAAATGTAAAATTTACTTTCATCTGAAAACAACACCTTGGACCACTGAGAAACAGTCCAGTTGTTTTTCTCCTTGGTCCAGGTAAGATGCCTCTGGCATAATCTATTGGTCATCAGTGGCTCGACACAAGGAATATGACACTTGTAGACCATGTCTTGGATACGTCTGTGTGTGCTGGCTCTTGAAGAAATAACTCCAGCAGTAGTCCACTCCTTGTGAATTTCCCCAAAATTTTTGAATGGCCTTTTCTTAATATTCCTTTCATGGCTGCATTTATCCCGGATACTTATGCACCCTTTTCTACCACACTTTTTCCTTCTACTCAACTCTCCATTAATATGCTTGGATACAGCACTCTGAACAGTTTGTGGCTTACCCTCCTTGTGGAGTGTGTCAATGACTGCTTTCTGGACATTATCAAGTCAGCAGCCTTTTCCCCATGATTGTAGAGCCTACTGAAACAGACTAAGGGACCTTTTCAAATGCTTAGTGAGCCTTTGCAGGGTGATTTTTTAATTATTCTAATTTACTGAAATAATGACTTTTGGGTTTTCATTGGCAGTAAGCCATAATCATCAACATTAACATAAATAAACACTTGAAATAAATAAATAAACCGTACACTCCATAGAGGTGGCCATTATGGAAGAGTGGGGAGAAAAAAAGCCTTTACTTACACAAAAAATTGTAAGGCTCGTTTTCAGTTTGCCACAAGACATGTGGGAGACTCACCAAATGTATGGAGGACGGAGAAGTGGTAAGATGAAGTCGTCAGATGAGACTAAAAGTAAAAGCTATGTCTGGCACCAAACCAATAAAGCTCATAACTCTAAGACCATCTGTGAGGATGTTTTTCGGCAGTGGGGACAGGGAAAATGGTTCGAGTAGAGGGGAAGATTTATAATGCAAAATACAGAGATATTCTTGAGCAAAAGCTATTTCTGTCTGTCAGTGATTTGATACTGGGACGGAGGTTCACCTAACAAGACAATGACCCATTAGCGTGGTTTAAGGGGAAACATGTAAATGTTTTGGATTGACCTAGTCAAAGTCCAGACCTTAATCCAACTGAGAATCTGTTTAGAATTGAAGATTGCTGTTCACCAGAGGAAACCATCTAAATTGAAAGAGCTGGAGCAGTTTTGCCTTGAGGAATGGGCAAAAATCCCAAGTTGGCAAGTTGTGGAACGCTCATAAAGACTTATTCAAAATGACTTGCAGCTGCAATTGACTGTAAGTGACTTTAGGGGGTGAATATATATGCACAATGAAGTTTTCAATCGTTTGCTTCACAAAAAGAAAAGCAAAATATTTACAGCTGTAGGCATGTTCTTTACACGAGCTGTTGCATGCGCAGTGCATGATCAGCAAGTCTCTCTGTCAGTGCAGAGCTGACAGTTTATATAGCATGCAGATGCTGCTTCATCTCCATGCTATAGAAGCAATCAGCCTGCAAAAAATGATTATCCCATAGTGGGGCCAAGTAAAAAAAGTAAAACAAATTTTTTAAAATAATTGTAAATTAAAAAAAAAAAAAAAAATTCAAGATAAAATGTTTTATATATTCTATTGCTAAATAAAATTTTATATATATATATATATATATATATATATATATATATATATATATATATATATACATACATACATACATATATATATATACACATACATACATACATACATACACACACACACACACACATACACACAGTTATATGAAAAAGTTTGGGCACCCCTATTAATCTTAAGCTTAATGTTTTATAAAAATTGTTTTTTTTGCAACAGCTATTTCAGTTTCATATATCTAATAACTGTTGGACACAGTAATGTTTCTGCCTTGAAATGAGGTTTATTGTACTAACAGAAAATGTGCAATCTGCATTCAAACAAAATTTGACAGGTGCATAAGTATGGGCACCCTTATAATTTTCTTGTTTTAAATACTCCTACCTACTTTTTACTGACTTACTAAAGCACTTTTTTTGGTTTTGTATCCTCATTGAGCTTTGAACTTCACAGCTAGGTGTATGCAATCATGAGAAAAGCTACTTAAAGTGGCCACTTGCAAGTTGTTCTCCTGTTTGAATCTCCTCTGAAGAGTGGCATCATGGGCTCCTCAAAACAACTGTCAAATGATCTGAAAACAAAGATTATTCAACATAGTTGTTCAGGGGAAGGATACAAAAACCTGTCTCAGAGATATTTCCACTGTGAGGAACATAGTAAGGAAATGGAAGAACACAGGTACAGTTCTTGTTAAGGCCAGAAGTGGCAGGCCAAGAAAAACATCAGAAAGGCAGAGAAGAAGAATGGTGAGATCAGTCAAGGACAATCCTCAGACCACCTCCAGAGAACTGCAGCATCAACTTGCTGCAGATGGTGTCACTGTGCATCGGTCAACTATACAACGCATAGCGATCAAAAAATTTCATGTGCCCGAAAACGGTATCAATAAAAAGGTCAACTCGTCTCTCAAAAAACAAGACCTCATGAGACTCTGTGGGCCAAAATATGGAAACAATTCTAGCTCTCAAAATGTGGTGATGCAAAAACTTTTTCGCAATAAAAAGCATCTTTTAGTGTGTGACAGCAGCCAAACAAAAAAAAAAAAAACTCGCTATAAGGCCTTTTCCACACGTCCTGATACTTCCTGTACAATATGTCAGTGTCCCTGTGTGTAACACTTGTGGCATCCGTGTGCCGCATCAGTACCACATGGACGGGCGCCAGGGAAGAAGCGTTACAGTAAGCGCTGTTCCCCGACGCTGGGTGCTGAACATGGCTTTCATCACTCTCCTCTGCTCTGCCGGCGATCGGCACGAGCATGGGAGAATGATGAGAGTTATATTTAAGTCATAAAAGAGATAGCAGGCGGCGGCTGATGGGACTATTACTCCCATCAGCCTACCCCTGCTGCCACTAACAACAGTGACAGCAGGAGAGGCTGATGGGGGTATTTGTCAGCCGCCGCCTGCGCTATAAATGAATGAATGAAAAATCTGCGATGTGTTTCCCCTGTTTTTCTATAACTGGCCAGGCTGCAACTCTCAGCAAGGCAGGTTATCAAGAATAGAGGGGTCCCCATGATGTTTTTTATTAAATTATTTAATTAATTATTATTATTATTTTTTTTTTAAATGGCCTTACTAGAGCTCGCAGCTTGGGGCTGGTATTCTCAGGTTGGTAAGGGGCCATGGATATTTAACCCCCCCAAGCCTAAAAATAGCAGCCGCCCAGAAGAGACACATCTATTAGGCTACTTTCACACTTGCGTCGGTACGGGGGTGGAGTTCCGGCCGCGACGTACGAAAAAAGTTCCCTTGAACGTTTTTTCTCGACGACGATCCGCCAGAACACGATGGACGCGACGTGTTGCCATCCGTCGCTAATACAAGTCTATGGGCAAAAACCGCATCCTGCGGGCACATTTGCAGGATCCGTTTTATTGCCCAAAACGACGGATTGCTAAAAACGCAAGTGTGAAAGTAGCCTTAGATGCGCCAATTCTGGCGCTTTACCAGTCTCTTCCCACTTGCCCTGTAGCGGTGGCAAGTGGGGTTCATATTTGTGGGGTTGATGTCACCTTTGTACTGTCTGTTTGGTGCACGCTTGGCATGTCCAGGAGCTAGGTATACTGTTATGCCTCCCTCAATCTGCATACGTAGCAATTACCCGATTCTGATGACAGTGATGTCTTGGCCAAAGGGAGAGCAGCCTGAACCCTAAGCACGATGCTGTGTGCACACTGACAATGCAAAGGTCCTCTTTTCATCATTGCTTCATGCCCTGGCACTGCTGCTTCTACACCCATTAGTGTAGCGAGAGGATTCAAAAAGGAAGAGGGATCAGTTTTTTGTGTCACCTATCATCAGTACATCAAAGTGCAGCGATCACTCTGGCTAAGAGAGCGCTGTCAGTCAGGAAACTATTCAGTATGCAGATTGTGGGAGGCATAATGATCCACAAAGCTCTTTGTCACACAACAGATGCAGCAAATCCTGCTCATTTGAAAATTCATATTCCATATGCAAACTAATTACAACAATCAAATTTATACTGCTAATATGATTTTTATTGGGGAATCGGGAATGACAGACTCTCTCATAAAGGTGCTGTCCCACAAATAAAGTACATCTCAATCTATACATCTTTGAATATAAATAATAATTTCCACAATTGGAGGTCTGGTAAAAAATAAATACAAATAAAATAATGTTCCTATGGGGAGATAATCTTATAAATGTGCCCCTGCTGTGTGCTGTGTTAATGGCTGTGTCTGACCATGCAGGAACACTGTCTGATCACACCACAGCTCCTGGGCAGGGGAGGAACCAAAAGACTATACAGACAGAGGAAGGGATCACTGTAAATTCAGTTCTGTTAAGTAATACAATTCCTGCCAGTTTTAATCATGTTTACTCCAGAGAAAGCATCATCTGTGATCCTGTGCCGTTCTGTGTGCACATGCTGTATTAATAAAGTTTCTCAGCAATTTTATTTATTTTTCTTTTTACACAACCAATTACTTATTTATTCTAAGATCTATTGATTAAAATGTACTTACTTTGTGGGAAAAACCCCTTTAATATGTTTGGCGCATCTCACTCTAGCAAATTTTTCTTCAAGAGTGATATGAAACACCAGTCTAAAAAAAAAATCAGCCACCTACAAAAACTACTGATAGCAAGTCAACCACTACCTAAAAAGTTGTACATCATCATCTTTGTGTCTAGACATTTGATGAGGATATGATTTTGCAGGACTTGCTTATATACCAGGTTCTCCTCCTGCACTTGCTACTACTGCCTTTCTAGACGGCACAGCTTTCCTATTCTCAAAATGTAGTTGGTGAAAAAAGTAAAATGGTAATAAAAGCCCTGCTGAAATAGAGAACCAATGCAAGTAGTTCACCACTTTCATTGGATGAATAAAATCATGTTACGAAGCTACTTGTTTCAGTGTCATACCGACACTTCTTCAGGCTTCCATGAACAGCAATGGACAGGAGCCGTTCAAATAGGTAAAGTGAGCAGGTTAAAAAGGAGCAAAGGGGAGAAAATACTGTAAAAGCGAGGCAGAGGACCATTACTACAGACTCTACAATATTTATTTATAATTATTGTAGAATCCCTAGCAATGGTCATATTACAATTGTATTTATGTTTTTTACTATGTCACATGATTTTTGCATGTTTCCTCCCCTGGTTGTTACAGTTTTCACTCACATTTTACCCAATTTTAACTGCTACTGTCTTTCGCTGTTCATGTCAGTACGACGATGAAACATTTAGCCTTGTAACCCGATTTTGTGGATCCAATAAAAGTAGCATTTGAAACCCTGGACCGATTCGCTACATTAGCAGCATTTTTATTCCCTTTTTTTTTTTTTTAATCTTTTTGTGCAACTATATTCCTATAATGCCTCTTTTACATGTCATTGTGAGGTCTCTGGTACGTGAGGCGACCGTTTTCATACGAACGAGAGACCTGCTGCTGCTAATAACAGTGGGAGCAGACGCTGCCTGATGGGATTATTCAGCTGCTGCCTGTATCCATAAATAAATAAAAACTGTGTGAGTTCCCCTGTATTTTTGATAACCAGCCTGGCAAAACTGACAGCTGCGGACTGCAACCCTCAGCCGTCAGCTTCAGCAAGGCTGGTTATCAAGAACAGAAGGGTCGCCCACGCTGTTTTTTTTTTTTTTAAATGAACTAAATCATTTAAATAAAAAACAGTGTGTGCGCCCCCCTCATTTTCGACAACCAACCTTGCTAAAGCAAACAGCTGGGGGCTGGTATTCTAAGGCTGGTAAGGGACCATGGCTATTGACCCCCCCCAGCCTAAAAATAGCAGCCTGCAGCTGGACACCGAGGTGCAGAGGCCACCGCTGCTCACTGATGCTGCGCTTTAAGCAGCTCATTCATGAGTGGTTCTCAGCCTGGACAGTCGCATCTTGACACCGGCCAGGTTGAAAACTATTTATCCCCCAGACATAGATTACGGCGTGGGACAGAACGTCGGACAGGTGAGGCATATTATTATTTTTTTTGTTTGTTTTATTACAAGAGATGTTGGCTTCAATGAATGAGTGTTAGGAGAGTATAACTGTTTTTTAGGCTGGGGGTGGGGGGCAATATCCATGACCACTTACCAGCCTGAGAATACCAGCCACTAGCTGTCTGCTTTAGCAAGGCTGGTTGTAAAAAAAATGGGGGGACCCCATGCTGGTTTTTTTTTTTTTTTTTAATTGTTTAATTAAAAAAAAAAGTCTGGTGACTGTCTGCACTTGATAACCAGCCTTGCTCAAGCTAACAGCTGAGGGTTGCAGCCCGCAGCTGTTAGTTTTGCCTGGCTGGTTATCAAGAATATAGGGGAACCTACACAGTTTCTTTAAAAAATGTATTTATAGCGCAGGTGGTGGCTGATTAATACTCCCAACAGCCGCCGCCTGCTTGCATTTTTATCGGTTGATTAAAATGCTCATCATTCTCCCCAGCTCGAATAGGGCAGGGGAAAATGATGAGAGCAGTCTTCAGCATCCGGCATCAGCACTGACAGTACCCCTGCTCCCCAGGCACTGGTACATGTGGGTACAGATGCGGCACACGGTTGCCACACGTATGTCATAAGTATTACACACACGGACACTGATCTCTCCAGTACTGTTTTTTTACGAAAATATCAGGATGTGTGTGACCGGTCTTACTCTGTAGTGCATTGACTAATCTGTGTGTATTGGAACAGCAGCAGCCCAGATTCTCAGGACAAAGTCTTAAAACAGAGTTGTGGCAATATCTGTTTGCCAAATGCCAAGCTTCATCAAACAGAAATTTTGAACTATGTAGTGCCCTGGGTTTTTTCCCCTTTTCTTTTCTAGATGCTCCTCCATCATCAACTATTTTGAAAATCGCATGTGACCAGACCTGTCCATCAAACGTCAACTTAAAATTACTGCACATTGGAAAGCAGTTTTCAATTGGAGGAGCCTGATGCCCTTCTGTCTGGCGTCATCATTCTGATCCTGCTCAGCCTTATACCTGCAAAGTGTAAAACCTAAAACAAACTTACACGCTTGTATAGTTTTGCGCTGTTTTGCAAAAGTTTTTGCTTTATGTGGCATCTGTTGAAGCAAGGGTAGTGCATATTCACTCAAGGAATATATGCTGCAGATTTTCCATCCAGTTGTACCAGCTGAAAAAGCCACAGTATTATAAGATTTTTAATTCCACACCTATGATGCAAATGCAATTATTGAAGTCCACCCCTTGCAATGCCAGTGTTGAAATTTGAAGCAAATCTGCAGCAAAATCCATGACAATTCTGCTGTTACTCATGTAGATGTATTGTGGACCTTTTCTGCTCCATTTACTTCCCAGGTGAGTGTAGACATACAGGACAAAATGATAGAAGCAATAGAAATCAAGCAACTGTTACTCCTACAACTGGAAAAAAAAGTATAAAGACATGCATTATTATTGCATGCATTTGTTAATATGTTGGCATTGCATAAGTTTTTGGTTCAAGGCTTCTGGCAAGGTATCCAGGGATAACCACAGGCGCTCTCGAAAAAGTTGGATTCTTACTTCAGCTATTAGAAGAAAAAAAATATTCTACAATGAGCTGCTTGCAAATTAAAAGCATGTAATCTCTTCCACACTCTTGAGGATCTGCTCACAACCGAATAGAGCGCTAAGTGCGAGGGAGTCTTCAATAATCATCAAGAAGCTCATGTGTTGGCCTGGTTAATGCCTGCAAAACAGATTTAAAACCCGCTGTAGTAACAGACTTGAAATCTGAACTTCTTTACTATAAAAAATAAAAGCAACCAATAATGTGGTAAATTCTGCTGTAAAAGCATACCTTTAATCTATAAATTCTCAAATTGCAGGTTGTCAATATTACATTCAAAAGTCCTGCAGGTCCCACTTTATCCTAATAAAGCAACCTAACTGAGATCAACATGCAGAGATGCAAAAGCATTGCACAAAAACCCCTGTACTAACATATCAAACAGTAAACCAATTCTTAAAAGGTGTATTAAAAGGCAATCATTCTGCATGTCAAAAATTAACCAGCATTTACTATTTTGACTAATGCCTCAAATTTACAGAACTTGTAGGCATCTTCCAATGTTACAAGGAAATGAAGTTGGAGTTTCACCACAAAGGCAATAGTTTTCAAGCTAATAAACTTTAAAACTTGCCATAACATGCCGAAAACCCACAATATAAGTGGTACATTTTATACTGACCCAAAGATTACAAAATATGAGTAGCCAAGTTATGACAGTTCTTTTATCTCCAACACAGATACTGACAGAAGCCTTTACTTAAGTCATGCCAAAATACTAACATGATGAAATGACATCTTGATTAGCAAACACACCAGGCTAACAGAACAGAATCCTCAACTTTTAGCACTTTACTGTGAAGGTACATTTATTTTTTCCCCCAAGAACTTTGTATGCAAAAATAGTATATAGATGGTATATATCCTGCTAAATGAAAATGTTGCTTTCCTCTCTACTTTGGTGTTGCATTATTCATACTCTTTGCACTCACAGAAGAAAAAAATAAAACAATGGAGCATATAAATCCTCAAGGCATCCAAGTGGCTATTTATATTACACAAAACGGAGTAGCAGAGTGTCTGAGGAGCAACACGACGGGGTGGGGGGGAAACGCAGATCTCAGATTCTTTTCCTCTTAGTGAAGAAAAGAGCTACAACCAGAAGAGAATGCATGCATGCTCAACCAAGCATCGACAGGAGGGTTGGGATGAATAAATGTAGGCTGAAGGTGTCCAGCAAACCGCTAAGGCGCACGGTCAACTTTAGATCAACCTTCACTGGTGCTTAAGTGCAGCACGATTGCCTTTTCAGTGTAAAATAGTTGCTATGTGCTAAACACAGGTGTCTGTAGGACAAGGAAGGATAAGGATCTGCAGAGTGGTTGTCAGTTTTCGTGCCTCATGAAATACAAGATTAATCATAGCATTGAGGCTGGGAAAACATGGAGAGTTCTTCAGAGTCAGAAGCAGACCCAAAACTGAGGACCCAGGGAACATGTTATGGACCTCTTTAAAGCAGTTGTCCCGAGAAATACATTTATATCATATGCCACAAATGTCTGCTATATCTCCAGAACCTATCCCCCCATTCCAGTTGACCATTTATTGTATTCAGACCCCCCAAAACAGTCAAGTGACTGTTTGCAAGTAGTGTCCACTCTTTCCACAAAAGAGTCCATGAAAAACTGATTGATTTTACCCTTCTGCTGGCTCGATATACAAGGCCACATTATTGGTTAAAAATATTTCTTAGCTGAGTATACAATTGCCTATTCTGAAAATCCATCTGGAATTATTATTAGAATCCAAAAGCGTTCTTCTGAAAAATAGGGTACCAGTAAGGTTGCTTACACCAGCTATACTGCATGGTGCTGTGCCTTGCTACCTAACCATCACTTTCTGAACGATATGGGCCCCTATCATTTTAAAGGAAAATAACATTAAAGTCCTTTTTCCTCTCTCCCAAGAAACACTTCTTTGAGCTCAGTTTGTTACTTGGTCTGTTGTAGCTCTCTTCGAAACAACCATTTCTGTAGGTTTCGCTCCAGTTGCACAACGCAAAACTTGTCTGATAGTTTCAAATGGTGGTGATGATGTGGCTAAATGGTCTATTAAAAAGGGATTTAAAGTCCTACATGGCTAAAGTTAGTTCTCCTTTATTAGAAGTCTTTTTTATTCATGATAATCCCATGGAGGCTAGTCACTGCCTTTACAAGATTTTTAACATTTTCTTGACAAATTTTCAGCAGGATCCAAGTTTTGTAACATCTGTTAAGATTGCTTGTGACTTCCGAATCTGGATAAACTGTTTTTAAGTTATCTTTAAGATTTTTGTTCTACCAAGTAAATATTCCAGACCCATTTGCCACAGAGTAACTATGAACAATGATGAATATTCCTTGAATAAATAGGAAAAACTATCCCATATCTTGCAAGGTTAGAGGTTTTGGATATCCCTGCTGTTCACAATGATTCTGAAATTCACAGGTATTGCAACCTTTCCCGCTCTCCGTGCCTTCGCTCTTTGTTTTTCAGCCAACATGGTATATAACTGGGAACGTCTGAAAACTCCTGAACAATTCCTGCTTTTATGACCCTTTATGGAAATCAGCTCTACCAGACTTGTTTTTTTTTTCCATATGGTCACCCTACAATACTACATTATGCAAAGAGCATCAACTTTACAGTTTCGACTTGGACAAAGCGAATCCTTTTTGTTGCGCTGAGCAAGGGCAACAAAGTGGCAGCAACCGATTTCAGTGATGGGTCACTTTTCTTGCAGTCATTTTCATAAAATCCATATTTATTATTGGCAACAAGAGCCAAATTCCACTCATTGATGTGCAGGTGCAGATGGGTCCACTATGTATAACTCAAAACCTTCAGTGGAATTATAGTCATCATTTGAGGGCCGTGAATTTCAAGGCATCCGTTTCCATGGCCCGCACAGCTGCATGCAAGCTTTACTTCATCTGATGCTTGGGATTGTGATTGGTGGAGAGGTTTAGCTTGCGGTCACTGGGCTTGGAGAAATAGACATTTGATCTACATGGACGAGTCTGGGTATAGTGAATGCCAGGAGAAGGTTACCAGTCATACTGCATGGTGCTAACTGTAAAATTTGCTGGAATAAGATAGGGTTATATCTCAGGAGATGACCTTGACCCTTAGTTACAGTGAAAGGAGATCTTAATGCTTCAGAATAACAGGAGATTTTGGACAATTGTATGCTTCTAAACGTTCTGTGAAGAGTTTGGGGATGGTCCTTTCCTGTACGCATTGTTGTGAGATAGAGAAAAAACTTGACCGCTCTGAAAAAAGCCCTGCGTTCACCCCTATCAGCACAATTTAGATTAACTAGTATGTGTCAGACCTCACAAATACACTTCTCGATAAATGGACCAAAATTCCCACAGACAGTCCAAAATCTTGTAGAAAGCCTTCCCAGAGGAGTGGAAGCTGTTAGGCTATGTGCCCACCATCAGGGAATAACAGCGTTTTGCATGCAGCGTACTTTCACTGCATCCAAACCGCTGTGTTCTAATCACACAGTTAAATCCGCATGTGTTCACTGATACCATGTGGATTTAACGCATCTAATGAATGGCAATGGGTGAGAGTAAGCAGGAGAGACTAGCGGCTCCACTGCTGATAATGGACATGCAGCGGCTGGTAAACCTGCACAGCGGGGGAGTCTACGCAGCAGTAAATAGAAGCATAGTGGGCATAGGATTTCTATACATCCCATCCACTGTGCTTCTCAGGTAGAACACAGCATTTTGGACACAGAGCAGGTCAGCTACATTTAAAACGCTGCTATTCCAGATCATGGGCACTTACCCTGCAAAGAAGCACCAAGACAATACTAATGCCTATGGCTTTAAAATGGGAAGTCATAAAAGCTCCTGTACATAAGATACGTACGTGGGCTAATACTTTTACCCACGTAGTGTATACAGACCTCACACCTCCATCACTAAAATATTGCTTTTCAACATACATATATGGCAGCTTCCACCAGTGTCCACGGAAATAAAAACTGTTTGAGTTAGTGACGGTTGTCCCCTACTCAGATTACATCAGAAGGCTTCTGGCACAACAGACTTCTCCGATACATCCAGTAGATGTACGATGTGCCAAAAGTAATCAGTAAATGCACACAACCCAGAGAACAGAAAACCTAGGCCTAAGCAAAAGAATGGATCAAGACAAAGTATGCTCATGCTAAAAACGGAATGCTTCCAGGACTCTGGGACAGTTCATTCTGCTTCATGTACAAGTATACAAGCTTTGTACAGCGAGAGTTGTCCATCACCAGTATGAGGGGGGAAAAAAAAAAAAAGAGCGTACTCTATGTTCCTAGCAGCATGTAGATAGGATTTGATTGTGCTTTTAAAGGGAACCTGTCACCCCAAAAATGGAAGATGAGCTAAGCCCACCGGCATCAGGGGCTCATCTACAGCATTCTGTAATGAGAAAAAGAGGTTATGTTATACTCACCCAGGGGTGGACCCGCTGCGGTGGGCGTTGCGGTCCGGGGCCTCCCATCATCTTATGATGATGTCCTCTTCTTGTCTTCTTGCCGCAGGCGTACTTTGTCTGCCCTATTGAGGGCAGGGCAAAATACTGAAGAGTGCGCAGGCGCCGGACCTCTCTGACCTTTCCGGCGCCTGCGCACTGCAGTACTTTGCTCTGCCCTCAACAGGAGCCGCAGCGTAAAGACAAGAAGAGGACATCATCCTAAATCATCCTATGAAGATATTCGGGATACATCGGGGGCTTATCTACAGCATTACAGAATGCTGTAGATAAGCCCCTGATGCTGGTGGGCTTAGCTCAACTTCCATTTTGGGGGTGACAGGTTCCCTTTAAAAAGCTATCAAAACTATCTGCAAACCGCATGCTGCATTCGGATAGGAACTACGACCTCCAACCTTTAATATATAAGAGTGGTATGGAAAGAGTGTACAGACTCTCACTATAGATGACTTACCAGTCTGTCAAAGTAAACCATTTAAAAAGTGCAGCTATTGCTCACTTGCATTTTCCTCTCAAAAGGTTTTTTTTCTAAAATTATGGCACATTGACAAGATTTCCATTTATTATTGCCAGGGTCAATCCTTTGAATGAAGCGATTGCATTGTAAGTTATGCAATTTGGCTTTTTCAATCTGCACACTTTGGACAAGGGAACAACACGTGCTGCAGTTCCTTTGGCAGTCTTGAGCATTGATTCATTCAGTGAAAGGACCTCTGTACCCTCGTTTTTCTGGATTGGTAAAGTATAGGGGTCAGACCTCCAACGATACGACTTCCCTGCTTGGAAACACTTGTGTCACACACTATATTATACTCTATCGGGCCATTTGCTCATTCACGTCCCTGATGACCAACAACTGGAGCAGTAAGGAAGCACATGCAGCTTGTCCTGCTTCAGGTTTACTAAAGTGGCAGATATTTTTATTAACCTAACGCTAACTCCAAAACAAGAGCATTGAGAAATAATTAGAGTGTATAAGAAGTGATTTATACTATTTACTTTTTCACTTTAATTTCTCCTATAACCTCTTATAAATTTCAAGTACAACATTTAAGTGCTACTCTAGCTGTCAACACAATGGTAAAAAAATATGTGAAGTTTGAAGGCTATGTTCACCCTTTGCGTTTAACTGTGTCTTTTCGGAAGGCAAAATCCGCTCTCTTAGCAGTAAAGAAGCCGCTTACAAAAAGCAGATTTTGAAGTGTTTTTATCTTTTCGTGTGTTTACATGCTGATAAAGATTAGCGCCCCCCCCAAACAAAACTCATGATGCAACTTCCCTAAGGTTTTTGCACCAAAAACGCAGCAAAACCTGATACCTGCATTTTTTGCCCTTACTTATTGCTTTCAACAGATGAAAAAAAGCTACAAAAACTTGGAGAAAACGCTGAAAGAAGTGACATGCTGCAGTTTGCAAAAACGCAGCAGTTTTCCAAATTGATAAGGGAAAAGAAAAAAACAAAAAAAACAAGTGTGTGAGATTTCTGAAACCTCATAGCTTTTGCTGGTACTGTAAAACGCAGCTAAAAATTTGCATTAAAACCGCAACATGTGAACATAGCCTTAAATAAAAAGAAAAATGTACTTACCGATTATTAAAACATGGAGTTGCCTCGGAAAAGGTGAACGGACACGTAGCAATGATATCTCCAGTACTGCAGTTAGAGCAGCTCATTCTCATGATCTGTGGAAACAAACATTATTGGTCATTTTGGCCCAAATTCATAAATCAGTTATTGCCAGAATTCTGGCATGAGAGTTCTTAAAATGTTGGCAACCGTGACCTGCAGTTTTTAAGCCAGTCTCATGCAGATCAGTTAGTGGACCTGGGCCTGCCCGTCTTCTTGGTTCAGCTACTTGTGTACAGTATATTTGGGGGAGTGTGGCCGCCTCCTTGGTTTGCACACCTTTATCTACCCAGCAGGTAGGTGTAAAGCGGTCAGGCCCAGGTCCAGCTAGGTCCCCGTTTATTTTGAGACCGTCTGGCACATACTTAGGCAAGATATAGGCACCTTCCTAATTGGCTAAATCTTCTTGTGGTTGGATAGCTTTTATGCTTTATTTAAAAAAAACATAGGGCACTTGGTTAACAAGTGGTAGTATTTATTTATTCTAGAATTTCAATGCATTGTTTTCGTTCTAGGTTAAATGTTTTAAACTTGTCAAATACCTTTAACCCTTCATAACTGAGCCCTTTTTTGTTTTTGCGTTTTCGTTTTTTGCTCCCCTCATTTCGAGCCATAACTTTTTTATTTTTCCGTCAATATGGCCATGTGAGGGCTTGTGTTTTGCGGGACGAGTTGTACGCTTGAACGACACCATTGGTTTTACCATGTCTTGTATTAGAAAACGGGAAAAAAATTCTAAGCGTGGTGAAATTGCAAAAAAAAAAAAAAATGCAATCCCACACTTGTTTTTTGTTTGGCTTTTTTGCTAGGTTCACTAAATGCTAAAACTGACCTGCCATTATGATTCTCCAGGTCATTACGAGTTCAGAGACACTAAACATGTCTAGGTTATTTTTTATCTAAGTGTTGAAAAAAATATTCCAAACTTTGGGGGGAAAAAATTGCGCCATTTTCCGATACCCGTAGCGTCTCCATTTTTCATGATCTCGGGTCAGCTGAGGGCTTATTTTTTGCGTGCCGAGCTGACGTTTCTAATTATACCATTTTGGTGCAGATATGTTTTTTGGATCGCCCGTTATTGCATTTTAACGACAAAAAAACGTAATTCTGGAGTTTCAATTTTTTTTCTCGCTACGCCGTTTAGTGATCAGGTTAATCTTTTTTTTTTTTATTGATAGATCGGGCAAAAGGGGGGTGATTTCAACTTTTATATTTTTTTTTTATTTTTTAAAACTTTTTTTTTCTTACTTTTGCCATGCCTCAATAGCCTCCATTGGAGGCTAGAAGCTTGCACAACTCGATCGGCTCAGTTACATAGGAGTGATGCTCAGATCGCTCCTATGTAGCTGAACTCCTGCATTGCTATGAGCGCCGACCACAGGGTGGTGCTCACAGCAATCCGGCATCAACCACCATAGAGGTCTCAAGGAGACGTCTGGTTGTCATGCCTACACATCACTGACCCCCAATCACATGACGAGGGTCAGTGGTGCGGGCATTTCCGGCCCGATGGCCAGAAGCGCTAGTTAAATGCCGCTGTCAGCGCCTGACAGCGGCATTTAACTAGTTAAAAGCAGCGGATGGATCGCGATTCCACCCGCCGCTATTGCGTGTCTTTGACGTGGCCTCAGCACCGAAGCCCACATCAAATGGGGTGACACGACATGCACAGTACTAGTATGGTGCATGTCGTGAAGGAGTTAAAAAGGGTTTTTTGGCTTAAAAAAAAAAGAAAAAAAAAAACACCGACCAGCAGCAAAAAAACAAACCATGCTTTAGTTTTTCCTCCCTGGGTCCGGCACAATGCCTTCACTGATGCTCAAGGTGTCTTATTCTCTGCAGTATTGTAGCCAATCAGTGATTTCAGTGGCTTGTGCCAACAACTCAGCAAGAACTGCTGAGCTCCCTTATTGGTAGAAGTGGGGTCTACATGATACATGATGTCCGTTCTGCAGACAACAGACATCGGGAGCAGCCTCACACTCAGCGCTGGACCTAGAGAGGGTGAGAAAAGGACGGCATGCAAACTGCAGATGTGGAACACAGGTGTTTCTCAAAACTTCTTTAAATTGATAAATTAAACTTGCAAATTGGTCAGGGCAATGTGTGGACATTAATTCCTTTTTCTGAACAGACAAATACAAAGGGAACCGGTCACCAGGTATGCCCGATAATACGGCCATCACCTTTCAGGGCTGATATTCAGCATTCTTTTCTAGAAGAAAAGAAGATGGGAGGCGCCGGACCAAGACCAGTGGCGCCCATCGGACCAGACCGCCCTGCAGGTGAGTATAATAAAAGTTATTTTTCTTCTCTTGCAGGCCGGGCTGGGGACAGATATGCAGCATTATAGAATGCTGTATATGAGCCCTGAAAGGTGATAGCCGTATCTCTTATTGGCCAAACCTGGTAACAGGTTCCCTTTAAATGTCAAAAACTGATTCACAGCATTACTGATGCATACAGGAGGCAGATTAACCGGATTATTATGGGATCCGTCTGGGACAAATTATATGTCAATGTTTACAACTAAAAGGAAAATAAAATGTATGTAGAGCCTATTCTTCTGTTCTAAATCAAAGGACGCATTTTGAAAATTAAAATTTTATTGTCATTCCCACAAAATAAAACTACACAAGCTATTGCCTATGGCTGTGAAGCCCCATCTTCAGTGGAACACATGTGTATGCGACTGCTACTTCATTCACTATCTAGGATACCACCAGAAATAGCCAATCTGTGTACTGAGCAGTCACTTAGGCAATGAATTGAGGGAAGGCAGAGCATGAGCACATCTGCCTCATTTTAACTCCTTTCCGACATGAAACTTAATAGTACGCCCATGTCAGACTCCCCGTGCCGGAGCCCGCACCTTTCAGGGCACATGACAGCTGATCTATACATCTGACATGTGCCCATAACAGCTGTCACATGATCGCGGTCACCAATGGGTCGGCATGGCAACTAGAGGTCTGCAGCAGACCTCTATGGTCGTCATTGCCAGTTTGCTATGATTGCCGCCCCGCGGTCGGAACTCATAGCAAGTGTGCATTTCTGACACACAGGAGATCTGATCACCACCTGGGTAGCACAGGAGATCTGATCACCGCCTGGGTAGCACAGGTGATCAAAGTATTTCAACTTCTAGTCTCCCATGGATACTATTGAAGCATGAAAAAGGCAAATAAAAAAAAAAGTGGTTTGAGGCTGTGCACACGTTGCGTTTTTTCGCTATAAAAACGCATAAAAAACACATACATTATGCATCCCATCATTTAGAATGCATTCCGCAATTTTTGTGCATATGTTGCGTTTTTCTCCGTGAAAAAAACGCATTGCGGTTAAAAAGGCAACATGTTCATTATTTTGCGGATTTTTTGCGGATTTCCCACTATATTATTGCATTTGGAACCTCCGAAAAAATTCGCAAAAAAACGCACAAAACACGCGAGAAAAACGCGCAAAAAACGAATGCGGATTTCTTGCAGAAAATGTCCGGCTTTGTTCAGGAAATTTCTGCAAGAAATCCTGACGTGCGTACATAGCCTCAAGGATAAAAAAAAAAATATATTTAAAGTCCAAATCCCCCTTTCGCCCCATTCAAAATAAAAAAAAAAAAATGAAATATCCACATATTTGGTATCGCCGTGTTCAGAACCGCCCAATCAATATAAAAAAAAGAATTAACCCAATTGCTAAACGGTATAACGAGAAAAAAATTAAAGGCCATAATTAAATTTTTTGGTCGCCGCCACATTGCAATAAACTTTATTAACCCCTTCACCCAGTTTTTTGCTTCCCTCCTTCCCAGAGCCATAACTTTTTTATTTTTCCGTCAATATGGCCATGTGAGGGCTTATTTTTTGAGGGACGAGATGTACTTTTGAACGGTACCATTGGTTTTACCATGTCATGTAACAGAAAACGGGAAAAAAATTCCAAGTGTGATGAAATTGCAAAAAAGTGCAATCTCACACTTGTTTTTTGTTTGGCTTTTTTGCTAGGTTCACCAAATGCTAAAACTAACCTGCCATTATGCTTCTCCAGGTCATTACGAGTTCATAGACACCTAACATGTCTAGGTTATTTTTTATATAAGTGGTGAAAAAAAATAATAATAAATGTGCGATTTTCCGATACCCGTAGCGTCTCCATTTTTCGTGATCTGGGGTCAGGTGAGGGCTTATTTTTTGCGTGCCAAGCTGGCGTTTTTAATGATACCATTTTGGTGTAGATACGTTCTTTTGATCGCCCGTTATTGCATTTTAATGCAATGTCGCAGCGACCAAAAAAACGTAATTTTGGCGTTTTGAATTTTTTTCTCGTTACGCCATTTAGCGGTCAGGTTAATCCTTTGTTTTTATTGATAGATCGGGCGATTCTGAACTCGGCTATACCAAATATGTGTATGTTTGATTTTTTTTATTTTTTTTTTTTTAAAGGGAACCTGTCACCCCCCCCAGTCGTTTCAAACTAAAAGAGCCACCTTGTGCAGCAGTAATGCTGCATTCTGACAAGGTGGCTCTTTTAGTTCTGGGTGCTGTACCTAGAGAAATAATCAGTTTTATAATTTGTCTGAAATACCTGGTCTTCAGTCAAGGAGGCCGACGTTTCCCCCCTGCTTCAGACAGCACACAACTGTCACTCACATCTTTTTGGGCCGGGCGCCGCCTCCTCACCGCTGTTTTCAAAATAGCCGGCGCCTGCACTCTTTTCCCCTGCCTGGTGCAGGCGCAGTGAGCGCTGCCAGTCTTTCCTCATATGCAGCCCAGCTGACTGCACCTGTGCAGCCGCCCTGCTTGTGATTCCCAGCCCCGCAATGTGAATAAATCATAAGTCATGTGAGTGACAGCAGTGTGCTGTCTGAAGCAGGGGGGAAACGCCGGCCTACTTGACTGAGGACCAGGTACTTCAGACAAATTATAAAACTGATTATTTCTCAAGTTACAGCACCCAGAACTAAAAGAGCCACCTTGTCAGAATGCAGCATTACTGCTGCACAAGGTGGCTCTTTTAGTTTGAAACAACTGGGGGGGGTGACAGGTTCGCTTTAATTGTTTGGGGCGAAAGGGGGGTGATTTGAGGCTAAAAGCATGCACAACTCGATCGCCTCTGCTACATAGAGGTGAAGTACAGATCACCTCTATGTAGCAGAAATGCAGGTGTACTTTGAACGCCGACCACAGAGTGGCGCTCAAAGCAATCGGCCATCAACAACCATAGAGGTCTCAAGAAGACCTCTGGTTGTTATGGCAATGCACTAGCTCGGCCGGGAGCGCTAGTTAAATGCCGCTGTCAGCGCTTGACGGCGGCATTTAACTAGTTAATGGGCGCAGGCGGATCGCGATTCCGCTCGCGCTCATAGCGCGCACATGTCAGCTGTACAAAACAGCTGACATGTCGCGGCTTTGAGGTGGGCTCACCGCTGGAGCCCACCTCAAAGCAGGGGATCTGCCAGCTGACGTACTATTCCGTCAGCTGGCAGAAAGGGGTTAATGGGAGATCAAAAGATCACATTTACACTAAAATGGTATCATTAAAAACATCAGCTCAAGGTGCAAAAAATAAGTCCTCACCCAACCCCAGATCACGAAAAATGGAGACGCTATGGGTATCGGAAAATTGGGGTTTTTTTCGTAAGTTTTTTTTTTTTTTTTTTAAACCAAATTTTGGAGGTTTTTTTTCTCCACTTAAAGGCTGCCGTCACACATTCAGTATTTGGTCAGTATTTTACATCAGTATTTGTAAGCCAAAACCATGAGTGGAACAATTAGAGGAAAAGTATAATAGAAACATATGCACCACTTCTGCATTTATCACCCACTCCTGGTTTTGGCTTACAAATACTGATGTAAAATACTGACCAAATACTGATAGTGTGACGGCAGCCAAATAAAAATAACCTAGACATGTTTGGTGTCTATAAACTCGTAATGACCTGGAGAATCATAATGGCCGGTCAGTTTTAGCATTTACTGAACATGGTAAAAAAGAAAAACAAAATAGAACTGTGGAATTGAACTTTTTTTTGCAATTTCACCGCACTTGGAATTTTTTTCCTGTTTTCAAATACACGATATGTTAAATCCAATGTGGTTGTTCAAAAGTACAACTTGTCCCGCAAAAAACAAGCCCTCACGTGGCCATATTGACTGAAAAATAAAAAAGAAGTTATGACTCTGGGAAGAAGTGGAGCAAAAAACAAATTCAAAGACTCAAATACCCCTGGTCGTTAAAGGGTTACAGAGTCCGATCTTCGGATCATTGAAGTCACACAGAAGTGTGAACATGGTCTCAAGAATTTTTTTTTTTGTGCTCACACTATTTGGCCTTAGGTGACCGTGGAAAAAAAAATAATAGCAACAAATTCTACTGACAATACATTTTTAACAAATTTTCTATTCTCCAACTGGTTGCGAGCAGGCAGAATAGAATAGCCAGCAGATGTTTGATCACCTATGTGGAATTGATCTTACCTCCATTTCAGGTTTGGCTTTATTGTCCAAACATTCTAGAAGAAGAAAAAAAAAAAAGCAAAATTAAGTAGCTGTACAGCAGGAAATCAAAAAGATAGCTCCACTTGACTGAGGCTTCCAGTGTCTTGGGTTAAACCTGATATTACTAATCTGCTGGCTAATTTGTCAGCTCAATGCTGCATTCTACCATCTATGAAATGGCAATATAATAGCACACCAGCTAGTACTCAATCTCAAAACTTACCCTGTTCTTTCTTCGGAGTTACAACCTCGCCTGCGTCGTCTTTTACACAAACTCTGCAGAAATGAGCAGAAATGAGAGTGTTCATATCGTTACACCTCCCCATCCATAATATAGAAGCCCACATTTAAGGAGAAATATCTGAATTTACATATATCCACTTCTAGGGAAATTTTTACATTTGTTTGTAGGTAAAAGCTGAAAAAGTTTTTTCTTTTTTTTTTTTTTTTGCAGCACTAATTTTTTTTATTTTTTACATGCTTTCACATACTCCGAACCTCAGACTATAGTGTTCGCACCATTTGTTATAAGTTTCCTGTGGGGGACAATACCTGCCTATGGTGTGTATTTTTTTCCACAAAGGACATTTATCCTGTATCCACTGCATAGGTGATGATAAAGTCTAACTGATTTTCCTCCAACAAATACATTTCAGACCCTTTTTAACATCTATGACACTGAAGCGAGTTTGCCATTTACACAAACACTGTAAAAGCATTAAATAATCTTCCTTACCCAATTTTCAGCAAAATAAGAAAAAACAAATCTAAATTAAAACCTCCCAGAGACCCAGAGTAACTAGTGTAAATTATGGTTTAATTTGTCATTTAGAATTTATTTTGACATAACGCCCCTTTTACTGTGTGGGCCAATCATTTACCTACGGTTGGATTTGAAGCCAGGACTATGAATCAAACAAATCAGTTTGTCATGTGGACTTGACCATCATTACTTACTCACACTGACCTGAAACAAAGTTTCTCTTTTGTACAGTATTTTAACGTCTGATCGCAACAACTGAGGTTTTCCCTTGGTCTTCTTTCCTTAACGCTGATCTTAACAGTGGAAAAAGACAAACAGTAATCAATGTACTGCCACGTAATAAAGAAAAGCGAGTTGTCTTAAGTTTGGGGCACCTTACCGAGCGCTCATTTACCAGCCTGTGAAACAATGGCAGGACAGAATGATTACAGTCCTGTCCCCATATAATACATTATGGGGGGAAAGATCTCCTGTTTATAATAACTATTTTATTTTTGCTTGCATAAATGAACAGAGAACTTTAAAAAAAATTTTCAAAAACGAACATTTCACTCATACATCAAATGATTGCCATATTTACACAGGCTGACAAACGGGAACAAGAATTCTTTCACATGCTAGTCCATTGATCATCTACTCATCTAAATGTACCATAGGGCCTTAACCCCTTCATGACCTTGCCGTTTTTTGCAATTCTGACCAGTGTCCCTTTATGAGGTAATAACTCAGGAACGCTTCAACGGATCCTAGCGATTCTGAGACTGTTTTTTCGTGACATATTGGGCTTCATGTTAGTGGTAAATTTAGGTCGATAATTTCTGAGTTTATTTGTAAAAAAAACGGAAATTTGGCAAAAATTTTGAAAATTTCGCAATTTTCACATTTTGAATTTTTATTCTGTTAAACCAGAGAGTTATGTGACACAAAATAGTTAATAAATAACATTTCCCACATGTCTACTTTACATCAGCACAATTTTGGAAACAAATTTTTTTTTTGCTAGGAAGTTATAAGGGTTAAAATTTGACCAGTGATTTCTCATTTTTACAACAAAATTTACAAAACCATTTTTTTTAGGGACCACCTCACATTTGAAGTCAGTTTGAGGGTTCTATATGGCTGAAAATACCCAAAAGTGACACCATTCTAAAAACTGCACCCCTCAAGGTGCTCAAAACCACATTCAAGAAGTTTATTAACCCTTCAGGTGTTTCACAGCAGCAGAAGCAACATGGAAGTAAAAAATGAACATTTAACTTTTTATAGTCACAAAAATGATATTTTAGCGAAATTTTTTTTTATTTTACCAAGGGTAAAAGGAGAAACTGGACCACGAATGTTGTTGTCCAATTTATCCTGAGTACGCTGATACCTCATATGTGGGGGTAAACCACTGTTTGGGCGCACGGCAGGGCTCGGAAGGGAAGGAGCGCCATTTGACTTTTTGAATGAAAAATTGGCTCCAATCTTTAGCGGACACCATGTCGCGTTTGGAGAGCCCCCGTGTGCCTAAACATTGGAGCTCCCCCACAAGTGACCACATTTTGGAAACTAGACCCCCCAAGGAACTTATCTAGAAGCATAGTGAGCACTTTAAACCCCCAGGTGCTTCACAAATTGATCCGTAAAAATGAAAAAGTACTTTTTTTTCACAAAAAAATTATTTTAGCCTCAATTTTTTTCATTTTCACATGGGCAACAGGATAAAATGGATCCTAAATTTGGTTGGGCAATTTCTCCTGAGTACACCAATACCTCACATGTGGGGGTAAACCACTGTTTGGGCACATGGTAAGGCTCGGAAGGGAAGGAGCGCCATTTGACTTTTTGAATGAAAAATTATCTCCATCGTTAGCAGACACCATGTCGCGTTTGGAAAGCCCCTGTGTGCCTAAACATTGGAGCTCCTCCACAAGTGACCCCATTTTGGAAACTAGACCCCAATAGGAACTCATCTAGAGGCATAGTGAGCACTTTAAACCCCCAGGTGCTTCACAAATTGCTCCGCAAAAATGAAAAAGTACTTTTTTTTCACACAAAATTTATTTTAGCCTCAATTCTTTCATTTTCACATGGGCAACAGGATAAAATGGATCCTAAAATTTGTTGGGCAATTTCTCCTGAGTATGCCGATACCTCATATGTGGGGGTAAACCACTGTTTGGGTGCACGGCAAGGCTCGGAAAGGGGAGGCGTGCCATTTGACTTTTTGAATGGAAAATTAGCTCCAATCGTTAGCGGACACCATGTCGCGTTTGGAGAGCCCCTGTGTGCCTAAACATTGGAGCTCCCCTACAAGTGACCCCATTTTGGAAACTAGACCCCCCAAGGAACTTATCTAGATGCATAGTGAGCACTTATAACCCCCAGGTGCTTCACAGAAGTTTATAACGCAGAGCCGTGAAAATAAAAAAATAATTTTTCTTTCCTCAAAAATGATTTTTAGCCCAGAATTTTTTATTTTCCCAAGGGTAATAGGAGAAATTGGACCCCAAATGTTGTTGTCCAGTTTCTCCTGAGTACGCTGATACCCCATATGTGGGGGTAAACCACTGTTTGGGCACATGCCGGGGCTCGGAAGGGAAGTAGTGACGTTTTGGAATGCAGACTTTGATGGAATGGTCTGCGGGCATCATGTTACGTTTGCAGAGCCCCTGATATGCCTAAACAGTAGAAACCCCCCACAAGTGACCCCATTTTGGAAACTAGACCCCCCAAGGAACTTATCTAGATGTGTGGTGAGCACGTTCAACCCCCAAGTGCTTCACAGAAGTTTACAACGCAGAGCCGTGAAAATAAAAAATCATTTTTCTTTCCTCAAAAAAGATGTTTTAGCAAGCAATTTTTTATTTTCACAAGGGTAACAGGAGAATTTGGACCCCAATATTTGTTGCCCAGTTTGTTGTGAGTACGCTGATACCCCATATGTGGGGGTAAACCACTGTTTGGGCACACGTCAGGGCTCGGAAGGGAAGTAGTGACATTTGAAATGCAGACTTTGATGGAATGGTCTGCGGGCGTCACATTGCATTTGGAGAGCCCCTGATGTGCCTAAACAGTAGAAACACCCCACAAGTGACCCCATTTTGGAAACTAGACCCCCGAAGGAACTTATCTAGATGTGTGGTGAGCACTTTCAACCCCCAAGTGCTTCACAGAAGTTTATAACGCAGAGCCGTGAAAATAAAAAATAATTGTTCTTTCCTCAAAAATTATGTTTTAGCAAGTAATTTTTTATTTTTGCAAGGGTAACAGGAGAAATTGGACCCCAACAGTTGTTGCCCAGTTTGTCCTGAGTACGCTGGTACCCCAAATGTGGGGGTAAACCACTGTTTGGGCGCACCATTTGACTTTTTGAACGCAAGATTGGCTGGAATCAATGGTGGCGCCATGTTGCGTTTGGAGACCCCTGATGTGCCTAAACAGTGGAAACCCCTCAATTCTAACTTCAACACTAACCCCAACACACCCCTAATCCTAATCCCAACTGTAGCCATAACCCTAATCACAACCCTAACCCCAACACACCCCTAACCGCAACACACCCGTAACCCTAATCCCAACCCTAATCCTAACCCTAATCCCAACCGTAACCCTAATCCCAACCCTAACCACAACTGTAACCCCAACACACCCCTAACCCTTTCCGTAACCCTAACCACAAGCCTAATCTTAACCCTATTTCAAACCCTAGCCCTAATTCCAACCCTAACTCTAATTCCAACCCTAACCCTAAGGCTATGTGCCCACGTTGCGGATTCGTGTGAGATTTTTCCGCACGATTTTTGAAAAATCTGCAGGTAAAAGGCACTGCGTTTTACCTGCGGATTTACAGCAGATTTCCAGTGTTTTTTTGTGCGGATTTCACCTGCGGATTCCTATTGAGGAACAGGTGTAAAACGCTGCGGAATCCGCACAAAGAATTGACATGCTGCGGAAAATACAATGCAGCGTTTCTGCACGGAATTTTCCGCACCATGGGCACAGCGGATTTGGTTTTCCTTAGGTGCACATGGTACTGTAAACCTGATGGAAAACTGCTTCGAATTCGCAGCGGCCAATCCGCTGCGGATCCGCAGCCAAATCCGCACTGTGTGCACATGCCATAACCCTAACCCTACCCCTAACCCTAACCCTACCCGTAACCCTAACCCTACCCCTAACCCTAACCCTACCCCTAACCCTAACCCTACCCCTACCCCTAACCCTAACCCTACCCCTAACCCTAACCCTACCCCTAACCCTAACCCTACCCCTAGTTCTAACCCTAACCCTAGTGGAAAACGAAAAAAAAAAAAAAAAAAATTCTTTATTTTATTATTGTCCCTATGGGGGTGATAAAGGGGGGGGGTTATTTATTATTTTTTTTATTTTGATCGCTGTGATAGAACCTACCACAGCGATCAAAATGTACCTGTAAGGAATCTGCCGGCTGGCAGATTCGGCGGGCGCACTGAGCATGCGCCCGCCATTTTGGAAGATGGCGGCGCCCAGCGAGGAGACGTACGGACACCGGGAGGATCGGTAAGTATGAAGGGGTGGTGGGGGGGTGGATCGGAGCACAGGGGGGGTAATCGGAGCACAGGGGGGGTGAATACAAACAAGGAGGGAGCGGACAGGAGGACGGGGGAGCCGGCAGGCGGACGGAGGGGACCGGACCCCATAACGGAGGACTGGGGGGGCGATCGGTGGGTGTGGGGGGGGGGGTTACTTGAGTATTTCCAGCCATGGCCGATGATATTGCAGCATCGGCCATGGCTGGATTGTAATATTTCACCAGTTTTTTAGGTGAAATATTACAAATCGCTCTGATTGGCTGTTGAAAGTGAAACTGCCAATCAGAGCGATCGTAGCCACGGGGGGGTGAAGCCACCCCCCCTGGGCTGAAGTACCACTCCCCCTCTCCCTGCAGATCGGGTAAAATAGGAGTTAACCCCTTCACTCGATCTGCAGGGACGCGATCATTCCATGACGCCGCATAGGCGTCATGGGTCGGGAAGGGGTTAACCCTGCCAGTTCATAACAATAAATGTTTGGTACTTTTAGCTGGTGTTCAGCCATGTGCAAATTGGCGTTGAGTGCATTTATGGGGTTGCGTTTTAGCAACAATGACTAAAGAATCATAAAGGGATAACTCCCTGTAACCGCTTATCGGCTTTGGAAATAGCTTCTCAAGAGCTCACGGTTTGAAGAGACGGCTCTAGGTCCAAGACAGGCCTGCTAGTGATTCTGTATTAGGGCATACCTTACATATACCTCAAAATCTTCCCGAGCATTTTACAAGAGATGTGTGTATTCCAAAGTATTATTATAAAATATAAAAGTCCCCTTTGTGGTGGAAAAAAAAATAACAAGTTTTTAAAGAGACATTATAACCCTTGTAATGCAATGAGCCAAAGCACATAAAAATATTCCTGTCCTGAAGGACAAAGTTAGCAATGTTTGAGCGTTCAAAAGCTTTGTTCGCCGGTCATCACAGAAGAGTGGGGTCTTTTATACAGATCTCACTTGGGGAAATGGGGGGGGGCGAGAAAAAAAACCAAAAACTTAAGATGACTAGCCGCACATTATGGCACCCGACACCATAATCCTGGGAGCATCATGTTGCTCACACGGTCTACAGATGGAAATTCCAGGCTCAAAAAGTAATGGAGGCTGGAATGAAGGTCCATCCTCTTCAGCAATGAGTCACAATTTTCTCTTAGACAAAATACTAGCTGGAAATTGATCTAGAGAACGCGTGAGCAACGCCATGAAAAGACCTTCATGGGCCATTACGCCAGACCTACTCTCAGGATTATGTTGTTTGGTGGCATAATAGACAGTAGCTGAACCTCTCTAATCTTCATTGTATCTACTCTGACAGCTCTGTGTTTCATTTATCTGGTTGAGGGACCAGTGGTACGACCACTTGTTTAACCCCTACATGACATTAGGAGTACATGTATGCACTGTGGTGGGGAGGGGGGGTTACCATAAACCGTTGTACATGTACGACATGACAATCACGTAGATATCCGCACCGTAAGAAAGCAGACTTCCTGCGGCAAAGCCCATGATCTGTGCTAGCGCCTATCACGGGCATTTAACCCCTCTGATGCCAGTGCCAATAGTGACAGCGACATCGAGCGGCATAAGCGAGGGAGGCAGCTCCCTCTCTGATCGGCACAACACGATTGTCATCTGTAAGTTCCTGCTCAGAGCAATCACTGACAAGCCTCCTCCCAGTGTGCAATGCAAGGTAAAAAAAAAAATTATATATTTTATCACAAAATAAAAATAATGAAAAAATTATTAATCCAATAAATACATTTATGCAAAAAAAACAAAAAAACAAACAAGCAAATAAAGTACACATTCTTAGTATCATTTAGCCACTTCTGGAACGACCTGTCAAAACTATCCCACTAGTTACCTTAATGACAAAAAACTATGCTTTCTCATAAAACACAATCAAAAAGTTGAATGTACATAAAAATGTTATCAATGAAAAGTTAACACAGTCGCGCAAAAAACAAGCTGTCATACAGCTCCATCAGCGGAAAAATAAAGAAGCCATAGCTCTCAAAATAGAGATGCAAAAACAATTCATTTTTCTATAAAAGTAGTTTTTATAGTGTAAAATAGCAAAAAAAAGATACAAAATGCGATATCACTGTAATATTGTCACAAAGAATAAAAGTTGAATCTTGCAAAATTAAGATTTTTGGGAGGCAGAATTAACAAAAAACAGCAATTTAGGATTTTATTTTTTTTACAAAACAAACACGTTTTTAGTGTGCGATAGCAGCCAAACATAAAAAACAAAACCCAGCATAAATCTGGTATGTCTGTAATGCACCAACCCGAAGAAGAATGTTGTCTAATTACTTATACTGCATAAGAAATGTCATGAATAATAGATAAAACTAATTCTTCACCTGCTGTTGATTTCTTCATTCTGCCTGAAAGATCACAGTAAGGTTTAGCTCACATTTATCCTGCACTCTACGCTGAGCGCTTACATCGGGGTCACCGTATAAATCTCTGAAATACGTGATTCAGACGAAACCCCCAGCAGAAGATTCATTATAATGAGGCAGATGGAGACACTGTGGACGCCGTCTGGCTTATGATCCGGCGCTGTCCCTCTTTTTGAAAATGTAAATGGAAACCCTGATGCAAGTGCTCAACGTAAAGCACTGGATAAATGTGATCCAATATGTTATGTAAAATGTTCCCAATAAAAGCTTCAACTCAATAAAAAAAAAAAGTCAACAATCACATCTGCTATCAGTCAATGCCCCAGAAAAAAATTCCAGGGAATTCTGCTCCCCCAATCCAAATCCCCCAGTGTGTGTAAACCACATTTTGCATCCAAGTTTGGCTTTTCTATAGCACAGAGAGTCCTCTTAATTTATGGGGTCCATGTCTCCAAATGCACAAGCGGAGACTACAATGAATGGGAACTACAATAGCAGATTTGCAATTTTCACTCAACAGTATTCAATGCTGTTTGTCTCTGGCAAACACCCAAGGAGTCAAAATAGTCATTGCACCTGTAGATACACTCCCAGAGGGTGTAATTTCCAAAATGAGGTCACATGAGGAGGAATTTTGCTCTTTTGGCACTTAGGGGCTCTGTATATTGATTCAGCAAACTATTGTACAATAATTTGCCCTCCAACAGTCAAATAGCACCACTTCCTCTCCAAGTTGCGCCGTGTGGCTAAGCAGTACGTTATAGCCACATATGGGGTATTGCCAAGTTCAGCAAAAATTATGTGACATTTTGTTGCCCGTTTTACCTATTTCTCCATGTAAAAATGAAAAATCTGGGGCTAAAACAAAATTTTTGTGTTAAAAGCTAATTATTTTTTCACCACCTCATGGTATAAAATTCTGTGACACACGTGGTGTTAATATGATCACTGTACCCTTAGATGAATTCATTCTCGGGTGTAGTTTGTAAGATAAAATTACTTGAGGGTGTTGCTACTGTTCTCGCACCTCTGGTTCTATCACTGTGACATGGCACCGTCAAACCATTCCAACTAGATGTGCACTAAAATATGGCGCTCCTTCATTTCTGAGTTTTGCACTGTGCCTCAAAAATAGCTTTCGACCACATGAGGTATTGACGTACTCAGGAGAAATTGCTTAACGTTTTGTGGCCTATTTTCTCCTATTAGGCTATGTGCACACGTAAGAAAAGAGGTGCAGAATTTTCTGCACATAATCCGCATCTCCTGGCAGAATCCGCAGCTGCGGATTTGCGGCAGTTTTTATGCGGATTTAGTGCGGTTTTTGTGCGGAACTGATGCGGATTCTCTGCAGTTTTTCCCAATGCGGATTTCTATTATGGAGGGGGGCAGAAACGCTGCAGATCCGCACAAAAGAAGTGACATGCCCTTCTTTGAAATCCGCAGCAATTCCGCACTGATTTTTCTGCACCATGTGCACAGCTTTTTTTTTTTTCCCATAGACTAACATTATACTGTACATCACAATGCGGATCTGCAGCGTTTCTATGCGAGAAAAAATGCTGCAGATCCGCACTAAATCTGCATAGTGTGCACACAGCCTTATAAGTTTTGAAAATGACAAACTTAGAGCCAATGTAACATTTTAGTGGAAAAAAGGCAATTTTGCATTGACTCAGACCAATGTAATAGGCGATTCACAGAATTGTGAGGGTGAAGAATGCTCAGTACACTGCTAGATAAATTCCTCAAGAGGTGCAGTTTCTAAAATGGGGGCACTTATTGTTTTTTTTGCTGTTTTGGCATGTCAGGGGCTCTTCAAATGTGACAGGGCATTCACAATCTGTTTCAGCCAAAATTGTGCCCCTTCCCTTATGAGCCCTGCAGTGTGCCAAAACAGTGGTTTCCCATAACATATGGGTATCTTGTACTCAGGAGTAATTGCAAACAAATTGTATGGTCCATTTTCTCCTGTTACCCTTATGAAAAATTTTGGGGAAAAAAAAGGTTTTTCATTTTCACGGTTCAACATTATAAAATTCTGTGAAGTACCTGGGGGCACGAGGTACTCACCGCATCTCTAGAAAAGTTCCTTGAGGAGTGTAGTTTCCAAAACGGGGGGCTTTCAACTGTTTAGGAACATCAGGAGCTCTGCAAATGCGACATGGCGTCCGCCATCTATTCTAGTCTATTTTACCCTCAAGTAGTCAAATGGCGCTCCTTCTCTTTTGAGCACTGCCATGCACCCAAACAGAAGTTTCCCACCACAAGTGGGGTATCTACTTACTCTGGAGAAATTTCAGAAATTGCAAAGTTAATTTTCTCTTGTTACCCTTATAAAAATGCAAACATTGTGGCTAAATCAACATTTTTGTAGGAAAAATGCTCATCTTTTTTCATTCCACATTGTTGAATTCCTGTGAAGCACCTAAAGTGTTAATAACAGTCTTGAATTTTTGGCACTTTGATAGCTGCAGTTTTTAAAAAGGTGTCACTTTTGGGTATTTTCTGTCATATAAGCCCCCTCAAAGTAACTGCAAATGTGATGTAGTCCGAAAAAAGTTTGGTAAATTTTACTGAAAAAAGTAGAAATTGCTGATAAACTTTTAAACATTATAACTTTCTAACAAAAAATTATATATATTGCAAAAATGATGCTGATGTAAAGTAGATATGTGGGAAATGTTCGTTATAAAATATTTTATACAACATGACTAACTAGTTTAATGAACTAAAAATTGAAAGTTTGAAAATTGCATCAAAGATATGATATTTTCACAAATAAACGCAAAAGAAATTTCAATCTAAATTTACCATTAACAAAGTACAATGTGTCACAAAAAAACAACCACTATCTTAGAATTACTGGGATTTGTTGCAGTATTACAGAGTTATTACCACATAAAGCAAAACTCGTCAGAATTGTAAAATTTGTGCTGGTCAGAAAGGTGAAAACAGGTTTCGGGGCAAAGGTGTTAATGTGTCTCCGGAACAGTTTCCTACAAGGCAACATTAGACCACTTTGTGCTTGTGCTACAGTGAGCAGCTTGTGCGGCCTAAATGTGCTACCACAGCGCTCATACTCAAAACTGAACAACATCTAGATGGATTGAAGAGTGTTTCTATTTGTACATTGTTTGTATACCATTAGCATATCTATTAATTTTGTGATTTCCATAATTCCTCGACTTTTCCTTCTTGGTGTGGCAATTTCAAGGAGCTTATATTCACATAACACTCAAAAGAAATAGAAACACCCTACCTTTGTCAGTGATCCAACTGGGTCTGTTTTATAAATAGCTTGAAATGGTTTACGGTCAACAGGACAAGAAGATGATGTCTGAAAAATAGACAAGGCAAAATGTAATTTTCAGAGAAGAAAACAATGGGTGGCTAGCAAACCTTTAACCCCTTACAGACATCGGGCATAATAGTACGCCAATGTCGATATCTCTCCCTCTGATGTGGGCTCCGGCAGTGAGCCCACATCTTTGCCAGGACATGTCAGCTGTTCACAGCTGACATGTGCCAGCAATAGCCGAGGGTGGAATCGCGATCCATCCGCTGCTATTCACCAGTAAATGCTGCTGTCAAACTCCGACAGTGGCATTTAACTCACGCTTCCGGCAATCGCGCTGGAAATACGCACACCGGTGACCCACGTCTCGTGATTGTGGGTCACCGATGTGTTGGCATGACAACCGGAGGTCTCCTGGAGACCTCTATGATTGTCAGTGCCGGCTTGCTGTGAGCGCCACCCAGTGGTGGGCGCTCATAGCAAGTGTGTAATTCTGCTATATAGAGGCGATCTGATCATCGCCTATATGTAGCAGAGATGATCAGGCTATGGCAGCTTCTAGTCTCATATGGAGACTATCGAAGCATGTCAAAAGTAAAAAAAAAAAAAAAAAGTTTTTAAAAATATTAAATAAAATAACATTTAAAGCACCCCTCTTTCGCCCCATTCAAAATAAAACAAAAAAAAAAAAAATCAAACATACACGTATTTGGTATCGCTGCGATCAGAATCGCACGATCTATCAATAAAAAATGAATTAACCTGATCGCTAAACGGCGTAGCGAAAAAAAAAAAAAAAAGTAAAAACGCCAGAATTACATTTTTTTTTGTCGCCGTGACATTGCATTAAAATACAATAACAGGCGATCAAAAGATCGTATCTGCACCAAAATAGTATCATTAAAAACATCAGCTCAACATGCAAAAAATAAGCCCGGAAAATGGCGCAATTTTTATTTCTTATTTTAGATGTTTGGAATTTTTTTTCACCACTTAGATATACTTAGATATACAAGAACCTTGACATGTTTGGTGTCTATGAACTCGTAATGACCTGGAGAATCATAATGGCAGGTCAGTTTTAGCATTTAGTGCACCTAGTAAAAAAGCCAAACAAAAAACAAGTGTGGGATTGCAAAAAAAAAAAAAAATTTCAACGCACTTAGAATTTTTTTTCCCGTTTTCTAGTACACAACATGGTAAAACCAATGGTGTTGTTCAAAAGTAGTAATATTATTATTATTATGAATTTTATTTCAATAGCGCCAACATACTCTGCAGCACTTTACATTTTAGAGGGGACTTGTACATACAATAGACATTACAGCATAACAATGAGCACATAGATCAACAGATATCAAAAGGAATGAGGGCCCTGCTCGCAAGCTTACAGTCTATGAGGAAATGAGGGAAAAACGAAAGGTGGTTGGTAACAATTGCTTAGTTGTTCAGATCAGCCATAATGTAGGATATCGGGTGTTCATGTAATGCTGCATGATCCGGTTATCAGCCGAAGTATGTAACAGTACAGACACAGAGTGCTATTAACTGCATAAAGCATATGAGAACACGATACGAGGAACCTGGTTATGGAAAAAAATTTGAATGGGCAACACAGAGATAGTTAGATTAATGTGTTGATGCGCTAGGCCAGTCTGAACAAATGCGTTTTTAGGGCACGCTTAAAAGTGTGGGTATTGGGGATTAATCGAATTAACCTGGGTAGTGCATTCCAAAGAATGTACGCAGCACGTGAAAAGTCTTGGAGATGGGAGTGGGAGCTTCTGATTATTGAGGATGTTAACGTCAGGTCATTGGCAGAATGGAGGGCACGGGTAGGGTGGTAGGCTGAGACCAGGGAGGAGATGTAGGGTGGTGCTGATCCGTGAAGCGCTTTGTGGATGAGGGTAATAAGTTTGTACTGGATTCTGGAGAGGATGGGTAACCAGTGTAATGACTGGCACAAGGTAGAGGCATTGGTGTAACGATTGGTGAGGAATAGGATCCTGGCAGCAGCATTCAAGACAGATTGGAGAGGGGAGATCGATGAGTAGAGAGTTACAAGAGTCCAGATGAGATGGATAAGAGAAACAGTAAGGCTATGTGCACACGTTGCGGACTTTCCTGTGGAATTTTCTGTGCAGATTCCGCATCTCTTGGCAGAAAACGCAGGTCACAATCTGTGTTTTTTATGTGGATTTTGTGCGTTTTTGTTGCGGATTTACTGTGTGGATTTCATGCGTTTTTACCCCTGCGGATTTCTATTATGGAATGGGAGCAGAAACGCTGCAGATCCGCACAAAGTAGTGACATGCTCCTTCTTTTAATCCGCTGTGTTTTCCGTGCGGAATTTTCCGCACCATTAGCACAGCATTTTTTTTTCCATTGATTTACATTGTACTGTAAATCACTTGCGGATCTGCAGCGTTTCTGAGCGGAAAAAACCGCTGCGGATCCGCAGGAAATCCACAACGTGTGCACGTACCCTAAGAGTTTTTGCAGAGTCGAATGTAAGAAAGGGTCGAACTGTAGAAATGTTTTTTGAGGTGCAGATGACAAGAGCGAGCCAGCGATCGGATGTGGGGGGGTGAATGAAAGCTCTGTACAACTCGTCCCGCTAAAAACAAGCCCTCACACAGCCATATTGACGGAAAAATAAAAAAAAAGTTATGGCTCTGAGAAGGGAGCAAAACATGAAAAGGCAAAACCAAAAAAACTCCAGAGGTTAAGGGTTAAAGACCAAGTAAACTTTCTTATTGTATTTCTTTTTTTATTTTATTTAGCAGGCACTTGAATTACCTTGCAATTCAGTGGGAGTAGGGGTCCTGAGACATGCAGTGATCACGCACTAGGCCTCAAAGAGTGGACACCCCAGCAGGCACAAGCACACAGCTCCTGTTTGACTGCACACAGACCCAAGTGCCTATGCTTTGTATTAAATCCGTACTCTGGACTGTATACATGCATTCTCAGAGGAATAGTGAGCAATCAGTGGGGGTCTGGACCTCTGCTGATCAGCAGGCAATTCAAGTGTTTGCTAAACATGAAAAATCAATAAAGTTTAATTACTCTTAATAAAACACTAAGGCTATGTGCACATGTTGCGTTTCATTATTTTTAATGGCATTCCGCATTGTTGCTGCGTTTTTTTCTGAAAAAAAAAAAAACACATCGTGGAAAAAAACGCAGCATGTTCATTAATTTTGCGGAACTTCAGCGATTTTGCCACTATATAATTGTATTGGGACACTCCGAAAAAAAAAACCGCAAGAAAAACGCGGAAAAAAAACCGCGAGCGGATTTCCTGCGAAAGGAGTCCGGTTTTGCTCAGGAAAATTCTGCAAACATTCTGCAACGTGGGCACACAGCCTTAAACTTTTTTTTTTTTTACAAAAACAACTATCACAAAAGGTACAGGGGAGTTAACACATTAATGTAGAATCTACGTAACATGTATTCTGAAAAGAGGTAATGACATCCACACATGATTGACTAATACACAATTCTCTTTGGTACAACTACTAACTACATTTAAGGGTTATTCCCAATATACTAATATTTCTCAATTATGAAGCATTTTTTATATAAGCATGCCAATACAAATCATTTTAGAAACTAGGTCATTTTTTGGAATTTTACTGTGATGCCCACAGCTCTATTTAACATCCTTTGCCATTGACACTGTCCTCTTTTAGTTAAAATGGCAATGACGAGCATACACCATTCCTTTCCCCTTATATCCGTAGGCTGCTGCTATTGTGTTTGTGAAATAACCTATACACGAGTATAGAGCAGCAAGCTTCAGCACTAGTCACCTCTGACTGCCATGTCAGCACTCAAATCAGCTATACAGAGGAGCTCCAAATCCAAAGTGTGGGGCATTAACGGTTTGGTCTCTTCCATGCTACTCTGGGTTTATTATGGATCTCTTAAAAATAATGTAAACAATATTATAGTCCTGCTACATATTCAGTATAAATGCTGTATACAGCTGCTTTTAAGATTTTTTTTTTTTCACCAATCAACTACGAACCGGCTTGCACTCGACCGCTATGTGCCTCAGCATGGAGCTTGATGATCTCCATGAACCACCAATGATATGTTCAGTTCTAAGAACACTAACCAATAGTAGGTCATATTTATAAATATTCATTAATAATTTCAAATAGTAGGTTCCATTCATTATATTTAACAGCTTAATTGACACCTCATCCTTATAAATACAAATTGACTGTGTTCCAGCCTTCTCTTCCTGTTTACTTGGGGAGACTGAAACATCATGAGGTATAGCGAATGTTAAAAAAAATTATATATAGCAGCTAATGGATCAGTAAAGCCACGGTTTTTCATTTTGATTTTTGGAGTGCTGCCTGTCTCTATCTTGTTTTCTACTTTGGAGGTTTGGACATCACCTTTATAGGTTTTATTGCACCCGTTTTTTTTTTTTTTTGGCAGTGGTGCCAAATTTTTTTATATATACAGTACAGACCAATAGTTTGGACACACCTTCTCATTTAAAGATAGATATATATATATATATATATATATATATATATATATATATATATATATATATATATATATATATATATATATATATATATATATATATATATATATATATATACATATACACACACATACATACATACTAGATGGTGGCCCGATTCTAACACATCGGGTATTCTAGAATATGTATGTATGTATGTATGTATGTATGTATGTATGTATGTGTATAGCAGCCACATAGTATATAGCACAGGCTACGTAGTATATAGGAGTCATGTAGTATATAGCAGACAAATACTACGTGGCCTGTGCTATATACATACATACATATTGTAGAATACCCGATGCGTTAATACAGGCCACGCAGTATATAACACAGGCCACGCAGTATATAGCACAGCCCCCGCAGTATATCACACAGCCCACGTACTATATAACACTGCCCATGTAGTATATAGCACAGCTCCCGCAGTATATCACACAGCCCCCGCAGTATATCACACAGCCAAGGCAGTATATAACACTGCCCATGTAGTATATAGCACAGCCCCCGCAGTATATCACACAGCCCACGTAGTATTTAGCAGTGTGGGCACCATATCCCTGTTAAAAAAAAAAAAATTAAAATAAAATAGTGATATGCTCACCCGTCGGGATCCACCGAAGCTCTGGCGATTCGCGCGCGGCAGCCGCCATCTTCCGTTTCCAGGATGCATTGCGAAATTATCCAGAAGACTTAGCCGTCTCGCGAGACCGCCAAGTCTTCTGGGTAATTTCACAATGCATCTCTGGGAACGGAAGATGGTGGCAGGCGCGAGTACATCGTTGGATGACGGAGGGTGAGAATAGCAGGTTTTTTGTTTTTTTATTATTTTTAACATTACATATTTTTACTATTGATGCTGCTTAGGCAGCATCAATAGTAAAAGTTAGGAACACACAGGGTTAATAGCAGCAGTAACGGAGTGAATTACCCGCGGCATAATGCGGTCCGTTACCGCTGGCATTAACCCTGTGTGAGCGGTGACCGGAGGGGAGTATGCGGGCGCCGGGCACTGACTGCAGGGGAGTAGGGAGGGACTAATCGGACTGTGCCCGTCGCTGATTGGACACAGCAGCCATGACAGGCAGCTGGCGAGACCAATCAGCGACACGGGATTTCCGTGACAGAAGTTGCAGACAGAAAGACGGAAGCACCGCTTAGGCAAAATATAAATATATATATATATATATATATTTTTTTTTTTTTTTTTTAGATTATATATATGTTTTAGATTATATATATTATAGTGACCCCTGTTAAAGGTATTGTGAATGGCCGGTATGTGTGTCGCAGAGGAAGACACTCTGCACTGTCAGCCTGAAGTAAGGATGTTCTGGGACCTGTAGTCCTACAAGTAAATTGTGTTGTTTAACTAGGAAGGCTGGCAGGGCTAGTTCTGAGAGATGGGTCAAACTAGCCACACACACTCCCATCTAGGGGAGTGGTTCCAACCATATAATGTGACTGAGGACTGGTCACATGGTCTCGGAGTTTGGACCTGAATGGTCTGTGCTGGAAGGTCCTGAAAAGCCTGTGTGTTAAGAGTGTCGTCTCCCTGAAGAGCACGTGGTGGGGCTTTGGACCTGGCACATGCCAGTGTGTTGAACAGTCTGATAACCGTGTTATACTGACCGGGGTCAGTGAGAACGTCTGTGGGATATCTCTGAGGAAGAGAAGTATCCGAGAACCTGTGCGGCACCAACAGGTAACGGAAAGGGATCCGTGTTATACTAACCGGGGTCAGAGAGAAAGAAAGACACTGTTTACTCCACTGTATGGGACACCTCTGAGGATAAGAGGCATCCGGGAACCTGTGAAGGTCGCCAACAGGTAACGGACAGGGGTCCGTGTGTCATGCTGACCAGGGTCAGTGAGGGACTGTGGTAAAGCTGAATATGTACAGACGGTGTTCAGGCTGTTGATGATTACCAAGTTCCTAAGGATGTGGTTTATAGTATTGTGAAATAAACCTAAGAGACTGTGTTTTGTAAGAAAACCGTGCCTGAGTGCGTTAATCCCGTGCCAAGCGAGTGTCCCCTAAGACTCGTAGGCGTATATATATCTACTGTATAATTGTCTAAGGGTCACTTCCCTGTCCTTCTGTCTTTCTGTCTGTCACGGATATTCATTGGTCGCGGCCTCTGTCTGTCATGGAAATCCAAGTCGCTGATTGGTCGTGGCAATGGTCGTGGGCGTTTTGCCACGAACAATCAGTGACGGCCATAGTCTGGCAGCGAAATGGCCGCCGCTTTACTGCCCTGCAGTCAGCGCTGAGCGCTCACACAGGGTTAATGCCAGCGTTAACGGACCGCGGTGTTACGCACTCCGTTAATGCAGCTATTAACCCTGTGTGACCAACTTTTTACTATTGATGCTGTGAATGCAGTATCAATAGTAAAAAGATCTAATGTTACAAATAATAATAATAATTTTTTAAAAAAACAGTTATTCTCACCATCCGACGTCGCGGCTGTCCTCGGCAGTGCAAGCGGCAGGTTCCGGTGGCAAGGATGCTATGCGAGAAGGACCTGCCATGACCTCATGGTCATGTGACCGCGACGTCATCACAGGTCCTGCGCTCATACCAACCCTGGGACCGAAAGCTGCCGCGTGCACCGCACACAGGCGCCAGGACTTCAAGGGGCCTTCGGAAGGTGAGTATATGTTTATTTTTTATTTTAAGTCTTTTTTAACCACGCATATAGTGCCCACATTGCTATATACTACGTGGGCTGTGTTACATACTGCGTGGGCTCTGTTATATACTACATCTCTGTGCTATATACTATGTAGCTGTGAAATACACTACGTGCCTGTGTTATATACTACGTCTACGTGCCTGTGCAATATACTACGTGGCTATGCTATATACTACGTCGCTGTCCAATATACTACATAGCTGTGCAATACACTACGTAGCTGTGCAATACACTACGTGCCTGTGTTATATACTACGTGGCTGAGCAATATACTACGTGCCTGTGCAATATACTACGTGGCTCTACAATATACTACGTGGCTCTGCTATATGCTACGTGGCTGACCAATATACTACATACCTGTGCAATACACTACGTGGCTATGTTACATACTACGTAGCTATGTTATATACTACGTAGGTTGTGTTATATACTACGTCACTGTGCAATATAGTACGTAGCCTGTGCTATATACTACCTACATATTCCAGAATACCCGATACGTTAGAATCGGGCCACCATCTAGTGTATATGTACATATATGTATGTATATATAGCGGGCCACCATCTAGTGTATATGTACATATATGTATGTATATATAGCGGGCCACCATCTAGTGTATATGTGTATATATTATATATATACACATATACACACACACACACACACACATTCACACACACATTCACACACACAGTACAGACCAAAAGTTTGGACATACCTTCTCATTTAAAGATTTTTCTGTATTTTCATGACTATGAAAATTGTACATTCACACTGAAGGCATCAAAACTATGAATTAACACATGTGGAATTATATACTGAGCAAAAAAGCGTGAAACAACTGAAAATATGTCTTATATTCTAGGTTCTTCAAAGTAGCCATCTTCTGCTTTGATGACTGCTTTGCACACTCTTGGCATTCTCTTGATGAGCTTCAAGAGGTAGTCACCGGGAATGGTCTTCCAACAATCTTGGATGAGTTCCCAGAGATGCTTAGCACTTGTTGGCCCTTTTGCCTTCACTTTGCGATCCAGCTCACCCCAAAACCATCTTGATTGGGTTCAGGTCTGGTGACTGTGGAGGCCAGGTCATCTGGCGTAGCACCCCATCACTTCCTTCGTCATCAAAAAGCCCTTACACAGCCTGGAGGTGTGTTTGGGGTCATTGTCCTGTTGAAAAATAAATGATGGTCCAACTAAACGCAAACCGGATGGAATAGCATGCCGCTGCAAGATGCTGTGGTAGCCATGCTGGTTCAGTATGCCTTCAATTTTCAATAAATCCCCAACAGTGTCACCAGCAAAGCACCCCCACAACATCAAACCACCTTCTCCATGCTTCGTGGTGGGAACCAGGCATGTAGAGTCAATCCGTTCACCTTTTCTGCGTTGAACAAAGACACGGTAGTTGGAAACAAAGATCTCAAATTTGGACTCATCAGACCAAAGCACAGATTTCCACTGGTCTAATGTCCATTCCTTGTGTTCTTTAGCCCAAACAAGTCTCTTCTGCTTGTTGCCTGTCCTTAGCAGTGGTTTCCTAGCAGCTATTTTACCATGAAGGCCTGCTGCATAAAGTCTCCTCTTAACAGTTGTAGAGATGTGTCTGCTGCTGGAACTCTGTGTGGCATTGACCTGGTCTCTAATCTGAGCTGCTGTTGACCAGCGATTTCTGAGGCTGGTGACTCGGATAAACTTATCCTCAGAAGCAGAGGTGACTCTTGGTCTTCCTTTCCTGGGGCGGTCCTCATGTGAGCCAGTTTCTTTGTAGCGCTTGATGGTTTTGCCACTGCACTTGGGGACACTTTCAAACTTTTCCCAATTTTTCGGACTGACTGACCTTCATTTCTTAAAGTAAAGATGGCCACTCGTTTTTCTTTACTTAGAATTTGTATTATGGCAAGAAAAAAAGCAGCTAACAGTCTATTCAGTAGGACTATCAGCTGTGCATCCACCAGACTTCTGCACAACACAACTGATGGTCCCAACCCCATTTATAAGGCAAGAAATCCCACTTATTAAACCTGACAGGGCACACCTGTGAAGTGAAAACCATTTCCGGTAGCTACCTCTTGAAGCTCATCAAGAGAATGCCAAGAGTGTGCAAAGCAGTCATCAAAGCAAAAGGTGGCTACTTTGAAGAGCCTAGAATATAAGACATAACAAAAAAGTGTGAAACAACTGAAATTAAATATATAATTCCACATGTGTTAATTCATAGTTTTGATGCCCCACACTTCCATATCAAGTGATCCAAATATGAATTTTTTTCTACCTGACGTCTTTAGATTTTTTTTTTTACTTTTTGTTTTTATGAAGTACAACTTTAGTTAATTACAAATTAAAAGTTTTGAATTTTTTTCTTCATCAGTTAATTTTTTACAGATTTCTAAAGTTTTAAAAAAGCGCAAATTTTGGCCTGGTATGGCTTTACATTTTTTATCATATCTAGGGCTAGAATTAAGATAAAGAGTTGGGAGAGGCATCATTTTTCTCAGAACGGTACCGGCTTTCATTTGATATGTCACAAGACTATTTTTTTTATATTTCTTTATATTTTGTTTTGGAGAAATCAAATTAAAAATTTTGATGCGCAATTCTGAAAAAAACATGTTTTAAAATTGTAAAAACATGCATGTGTGTTACTTGTGTCCTTGTTTATATTTGTACAAGGATTCAACTTGGGATCTATCAAATTTGTATTTTTTTTTTAAGCCTTGAATCATCTGATTTTATGTTTGTGTGAGTTTCTTCCTTTTTTCTTTTCAAATTACAACTTATTGCATTATTGCATTCAACATTTATATGTAACAATAAAGAAACACAAAAAACAACTACTGAAGTGCCAGAATAAATACATCTTAGGGTACTGTCACACAGTGGCACTTTGGTCGCTACAACGGTACGATCCGTGACGTTCCAGCGATATAGTTACAATATCGCTGTGTCTGACACGCTACTGCGATCAGGGACCCCGCTGAGAATTGTACGTCGTAGCAGATCGTTTGAAACTTTATTTCGTCGTCAAGTGTCCCGCTGTGGTGGCATGATTGCATCGTGTGACATAGGTGTGCACGATATTCCCAATGTCCCGTATGACTTCTACATCGCAACTACGTCATGAAATTATCGCTCCAGCGCCGTGCATTGCAAAGTGTGACCGCAGTCTACGACGCTGGAGCGATAATCAAGCGACGCTGCAACGTCACGGATCGTGCCGTCGGAGCGATCAAAGTGCCACTGTGTGACAGTACCCTTAATCATCAACTTGCTCAGCATTTTCAACCTGAATTCATTGAACAAACCAAAAGATAAAAGGTGATAACATCCTCAAGTGTGGTTTTCTAAATACAGTCTCATCCTAATTATATGTTAAAAACAAGATTATAAGAACCAATATTTTTACGACTTATTTATACATGGAACACTTTTTTTCTATTATATCACTAAACATGTCATTTATGAAGTGTTTAAGAAGAATAGTACAGTAGTTAAATCCTCGTTCTATAAACGTCCCATATAATGCTCCATGCAGTTCATTATGGCCCCATAGATGCCCCATATAATGCTCCATGCAGTTCATTATGGCCCTATAGATGCCCCATATAATACTCCATATAACATTGTGCCACATGTACTACTACTGCTGTACTAAAAAAAAAGAAAAAAATGACATACTCCCCTCTCGTCGCTGCTCCTCAGCGTCCCGTCTCTCCGCACTGACTGTTCAGGCAGAGGGCGGGGCACACACTAATACGTCATCGCGCCCTCTGACCTGAACAGTCAGTGCAGAGGACGCGGAAGACGGAGCGTCGGTGGAACACGGAAAGGTGAATTTGAAATACTCACCTGCTCCTGGCGCGGTCCCTGCATGTCCCACGGTCTCCGGGCGTGGCAGCTTCTTCCTGTAGTGAGCGGTCACATGGTACCGCTCATTACAGTAATGAATATGCGGCTCAACCCCTATGGAAGTGGAGTCCATATTCATTACTTTAATGAGCGGTACCAGTGACCGCTGAACAGGGGAAGAAGCTGCCGTGCCCGAAGACCGTGGGACACGCAGGAACCGCGTCAGGAGCGCAGGGAGCAGGTGAGAATTTGACAGTCGTCGCTCCCCCTCACCCGCCGACCATGACTCGAGCATAAGCCGAGAGGGGCACTTTCAGCCCATTTTTGGGGGCTGAAAATCTCGGCTTATACTCGAATATATTATATATATATTATATATTATATATTATATATATATATATATTTACATAGTCACCCATCACAGGAGAGCAGAGAGGTGCACTGCAGCACTGAGGAGCAGCGGTGTGCTGCTGGGAGATGTAGTTTCAGCAGATAAGAGAATAGCCCATTCAGCTCTGTGATACTGGAAGCACAGAGGGGTGGAAGATAAAAAGAAGGCACAAGAAATGTTATGTTGGCCTTGATCTGAATACTAGCAATAGTTATGCAGAAACATTGCAATTGTGGGAATAACAGTTAAAAAAAAATCAGAGCTGTGGAATTTACAATATTGTGGCTTAACAACTTACTTCAGACCACTTAAGAATACAGGAAACACAAAATGCATGACAACAATCTTCTGGAAAGCCAACTTCTAAGGAGAGATAGTTAAGACATATGGGGCACCTCTCAGATGTATTTGATGTTTCAGCATTGGCACAACTACCATCCTTATTTTCTTCACCTGAAAAATGTAATAAAAACAGCAATATTCATATTTAAGACACTTTACCCAAAATGATGAGAATGTCAATATCACACAAGAGTCTGAAAAGCTGAGCTTAAATAACAAGTGCAATGCCATATTTACAGCTATTACATACAAATTTATGAAGACTCAGATTTTTGCTCTAAGGCCGGGGTCAAACTTGCGAGTACAATGCACATCACTACCTGGCACTGCCGCCAGCACTCGGGACCGGAGTGTGTGGCTGCATGTATTTCTATGCAGCCGCACGCTCCGGTCCGAACCGCCGGTGGCAGTGCCGGGTATTGATGCGCGAGTTTCTCGCATTGCACTCGTAAGTGTGACCCCGGCCTAAAGGCAGGATTCAAAAGGGCCTTCATAATCAATGGGGCTTCGCTGCTTCGGTTTGCATAACAAATGAAACTGATCGTTTATTCAGTTAGTCTTTTCCTAAAGCGGAATAAAACAAACTATCCAAAGGCACATAAGAACAGAGCCTCACAAATTACTGTATATTACGTGCAAAACCATTTGTTGAAAGTTTATTCCATTTACTACAGCTATAAGATATATAGATCACAATATTTATACAGTAGGGCAATGTTTAATCCAATACACACTAAGGCAATAGAGAACGCTCACCATCCTTTTCTTCAGGTTGCTCATTTCTGGTAGTAGGTGAGCATAAACTATTGTTCTCCATCTTAACCCTAAAATTAAAAAAAATAGTATTAGTGGGAACATACAAACAGTACTGTACAACAGTTTTAGGCAGAGGGTTGAAAAACAAAAAAAATGTTAATTTGCAAGAGTGAATGAATGAAAATTTAAAGAAAATCAATATTTGGTGTGACCACCCTCTGCCTTCAAGACTGCACCAATGCATCTAAATACCAGGACTACTACTTGTTCTTCTTGAAGGGGAAGATAACGTATTTTTCGGACTATAAGACGCACTGGACCATGAGATGGGAGTCCGTCTTATTGTCCGAATTTAATGCATCTTACCTGAGGGCCGACGTTGGAACAGCGGGGGTCACAGAAGGCATGGTTCCTCCGCCTCCAGCGGCCCACGGCTTCAGGAAGATGGCCGCAGGGAAACCGGTGATGCCCTCGGCTCTGCTTGCCGTGGACACCGGGCCGCGGTGTCGCCACTTTCCTGCCACCGGCATCCTGAGGAAAGGACCCTGCTCAGGTGCACTTCCCGCACTGCCCACCGCCGCAGCATCACCACACCACTGCCGGAACCTCCCCGGTAAGCCTGCATTTGCACTATAAGACGTACCCCCATTTTCCTCCCAAATTGTTTTGGGGAAAAGTGCGTCTAAGGCTATGTGCCCACGTTGCAGAAATGTCCGCAGCATTTCCGCAACTCCCTGCTGCAGGTAAAACGCATGCGGAATTCGCATGTGTTTTCCCGCAAAACACAAGCATTTTGCAAGCGTTTTTAGCTCAGGTGATTAGCGCAATGCATCCCTGGGAATGGAAGCCGCCGCGTGCACCGCTGAGAGGCGGGAGGACTACGGAGGCCATCAGATGGTAAGTATATCCCTATTTTTTATTTTAATTCTTTTTTTTACAGAAATATGGATCCCAGGGCCTGAAGGAGAGTGTCCTCTCCTCCAGATCCTGGGTACCATCCGCACATGAAGCGCTCACTTTACGCATGGTGGGCATGCTGCTGATTTTACTGCTATGCGTTTCCGAAGTGGGAAAACTCGCAGCATGGGCACAGCAACTGCAGAATCCCATAGGATGGCATGGGAATGCGGTTTTTAAGCGTTTTCGCTGCGGCAAAAAACACAGCAGAAACACATAAAAAACGCAACGTGGGCACACAGCCTTATAGACCGAAAAATATGGTAGTTCTTAAAGCGAATCTGTATCTTACTGGGCTGCTTGCTAGTTTGATAAAAATCACTGGTTTAACAGGAGATCACCAGATGAATAGTCAAACAATGGAACGTGCAGAGTTATACAGAACTCAGCATTCAGAAAACAGGTAGATTGGTCTTTAACCCCCTTCTCAACATTATCTATTATACTTACTGTATATATACACACACACCCATAGGTCATGGCGATAGCCTGTGCGCAGGGTGCTGTGCGATCGCTGCCAGGTGTCAGCTGGTTCTGATCACTGACACTAGCTCTCTGTGCCAGGAGCGTCACCCGCACCGCTCCCGGTACTTTAACCCCCTAAATACGGCGATTGCTGCATTTAGAGGAGCAGGCAGAGGGAAGACAGCCTCTCTTCCCTTGGATCGGTCCCGATCGTTGCCATGGTGATTCTCGACATTTGGGTCACCAGGCACTAGCAAGTTAGATTATGTGTAGTATATGATCTAACTAACTTGTCACTGCAGCACGGACAGCTTATAAAGGTATAGCAATGCTCCTATATTGCTATAGCTTATAACTGCAGATAGTGAGTGAAAGTCCCATAGTGTAAAAGCGCCAAAACATAAAAAAAACCATATTAATGAGGTATCACTGCCCAAAAGAAATCCAGCGAATTCCGTGCTCCCAAATACAAATGCCCCCCCTCCCTTCTGAGCCCCACAGTGTGTCTAAACCGCAGTTAGCGACCATACGTTTGGCATTTCTGTAGCAATGCTCTATAACAGCAGTTTACAATTTTCACTCAGTAACATCCACTTCTGCCTGTTTCTGGAAAACATCCAGAGTCAGAATCGTCACGACACCTGTAGATAAATTCCCAAAGGGGTATAACTTCCAAAATGGCTCGGGTAATGTAACACCCTCAAACTACTCCAGCAAAATGCCAATATAGCGCCTCTTCCCTTCTGAGCTTTGCACTCTGCCTCAAAAGTAGTTTTCAACCACATGAGGTATCGGCATGCTCAGGAGAAATTGCACAACAAATTTTGGGGTCCGTTTTCTCCTGCTATCCTTGTAAAATAAAAAAAAAGACTTCTATTTTAGCCCCAATTTTTTTTATTTTCATTGCTCAACTTTGTAAACTTCTGTGAAGCAGCTGCGGGTTCAAGGTGTTCATCACACATCTAGATTACATTCCTTGAGGGGTCTAGCTTCCAATATGGTGTCACTTGTGGAAGGGGGGGGTGTTCCACTGTTTAGGCACATGAGGGACTCTCCAGACGCGACATGGCATCTGATCTCAATTCCGGACAATTCATTACTCCTTTTCTGAGCTCCGCCGTGAGCCTACACAGTGGTTTATCCCCACATATGGGGTATCTGCGCACTCAGGAGAAATTGCACAACAAAATGTATGGTGCTATTTTTCTTGTTACCCTTGTGAAAATGAAAATTTTCTGGCTGAAAAATTTTTTTTCTTGGCTATGTGCACACGATGTGGAATTACTGTGGATCCGCAGCGGATTTTTCCGCGCAGAAACGCTGCAGTTCCGCACAATGATTTACAGTAGAATGTAAATCAATAGAGAGAAAAAAAAGCTGTGCTAATGGTGCGGAAAAATCCACATGAAAGCCGCTGTGGAACAAAAGAAGTAGCATGCTGCTACTTTTGTGCGAAACTGCAGCGTTTTTGACCCCTTCCGTAATAGAAATCCACAGGGGTAAAAAACGCAGAAAATCCGAATCAAAAACGCACAAAATCCGCACCTGCGTTTTCTGCCAGGAGATGCGGATTTTGTGCAGAAAATTCTGCACCCCAATCCGCAACGTGTGCACATAGCCTTTTAATTATTTTCACGGCTCAATGTTTGAAGCTTCTGTGAAGCACCTGGGGGTTTCAAGGTGCTCAATACAGATCTAGAAAAGTTCCATAATGGGTCTAGTATCCAAAATAAGGTCACTTTGGAAGTTTCCACTGTTTAGGCACATCAGGGGCTCTTTAACCCCTTTCTGCCATCGGACAGAATAGTACGTCCGACGTCAGAACCCCTGCTTTGATGCAGGCTCCGGTGGTGCGACCGCATCAAAGCCCGGACAGGTCAGCTGTTTTGAACAGCTGACATGTGCCCACAATAACGTGGGTGGAATCGCCATCCACCTGCGCCTATTAACTAGTTAAATGCCGCTGTCAAACTCTGACAGCGGCATTTAACAAGGGCTTCAGGCCGTCTGGAAATGCGCGAACCGGTCACCCCCGTCACGTGATCGGTGCATCAGCATGACAACCAGAGATCTCCTGAAGACCTCTATGGTTGTTGATGCCAGATTGTTATGAGCCACCCTGTGGTCCGCGCTCATAGTAATGCTGTAATCCTACTACATAGGGACGATCTGAGCATCGCTCCTATGTAGCAGAGGCGATCGGGCTATGCCACCTTCTAGTCTCCCATGGAGTCTATTGCAGCATGCCAAAATTTTAAAAAAAGTGTTTTTAAAAATATGATAAAAATAAAATATAAAAGTTTAAATCACCCCCCTTTCGCCCCATTCAAAATAAAAAAAAATAAAAAAAAATCAAACCTACACATATTTGTTATCGCTGTGCTCAGAATCGTTCGATCAATAAATAAGAATAGACTAACCTGATCACTAGAGGGCGTAGCGAGAAAAAAAGTCAAAACGCCAGAATTACCTTTTTTGGTTGCTGCGACATTGCATTAAAATGCAATAACGGGCGATTAAAAGATCGTATCTGCACCAATATGGTATCAGTAACCCCCCTGTGCTTTTTTTTCAGTTTTCCGCTTTCGTTTTTCGCTCCACTCCTTCCTAGAGCCATAACTTTTTATTTTTCCATCAATATGGCCATGTGAGGGCTTATTTTTTGTGGGAGGAGTTGTACTTTTGAACGACAGCATTGGTTTTACCATGTTGTGTACTAGAAAATGGGAAAGAATCCCACATTTGTTATTGTTTGGCTTTTTGCTAGGTTCACTAAATGCTAAAACTGACCTGATATTATGATTCTCCAGGTCATTACGAGTTCACAGACACCAAACATGTCTAGGTTATTTTTTCTCTCAGTGGCGAAAAATTTTTCCAAACTTTGCTAAAAAAAATAAAATAAATAAAAAATTGCGCAATTTCCTGAGACCCGTAGCGTCTCCATTTTTTGGGATCTCGGGTCAGGTGAGTGCTTATTTTTTGTGAGCCGAGCTGACGTTTTTAATGGTACCATTCTGATACAGATACATTCTTTTGGTCGCCCGTTATAGCATTTTAATGCAATGTCACAGCGATCAAAAAAACGTAATTCTGGAGTTTGGAATTTTTTTCTCGCTACGCCGTTTAGCGATCAGGTTCATTCTTTTTTTTTATTGATAAAATCAGGCGATTCTTAACGTGGCGATACCAAATATGTGTATGTTTAAATTTTTTTATTGTTTTATTTTGAAAAGGGCGAAAGGGGGGGTTGATTTGAACTTTTGTATTTTTTTTTTTTTTACTTTTGCCTTGCTTCAATAAATAGCCTCCATGGGAGGCTAGAAGCTGGCACAACTCGATCGGCTCAGCTACATAGGAGCGATGCTCAGATCGGTCCTATGTAGCAGAATTACAGCACAGCTATGAGCGCTGACCACAGGGTGGCACTCACAGCAATCTGGAATCAACAACCATAGAAGTCTTCAGGAGACCTCTCGTTGTTATGCCAATGCACCGATGACCCTTGATCACGTGACGGACTCACCGATGCGCGCATTTTCGGCCAGAAGCGATGGCTAAATGCCGCTGTCAGCGTTTGAAAGCAGCATTTAACTAGTCAATTGCGGGGGGTGAATTGTGATACCACCCGTCGCTATTGCGGGCACATGTCAGCTGTACAACACAGCTGACATGTCCTGGTTTTGATGCAGGATCACCCGGAGAAAGAAAGATCAGCCATCGGACGTACTATTCCGTCCGATGGCAGAAAGGGGTTAAACATATCTGCTCAGCATGCAAAAAAGAATAAGCCCTCACCCAACCCCAGGTAACGAAAAATGGAGATGCTACGGGTATTGGAAAATTGCACAATTTTTTTTTTTTTTTAAGCAAAGTTTGGAATTTTTCTCATTACTTAGATAACAAAGAACCTTGACATGTTAGGTGTCTATGAACTCGTAATGACCTGGAGAATCATAATGGCAGGTCAGTTGTAGCATATAGGGAACCAAGCAAAAAAGCCAAACAAAAAACAAGTGTGGGATTGCACTTTTTTGCAATTTCACTGCACTTTAAATTTTTTCCCCATCTTTGAGTACACAACATGGTAAAACCAATGGTGTCGTTCAAAAGTACAACTCGCCCCGCAAAAAATAAGCCCTCACATGGCCATAATGACGGAAAAATAAAAAAAAGTTATGGCTGTGGGAAGGAGGGGAGCAAAAAACGAAAATGCAAAAAACAAAAAACCTCCAGGGGTTAAGGGGTAAAAAGCAACATGTCGTCCGCTAATTATTCCAGCAAATTTTACATTCAAAAAGGCAAATGGCGCTCCTTCCCTTCTGAGCTCAGCCGTGCGCACAAACTGTAGTTCCCCCCCCCCCCCACATGTGGGGTATCAGCGTGCTCAGGAGAAATTGCACAACATTTTGGGGTCTGTTTTCTCCTGTTACCCTTGTTAAAATAAAAAAAGTGTGTCTAAAGTCAAATTTGTGAGAAAAAACCAGGGTGCACCACTGACTGCACTAAGATATAGAGCACAATCAGAGTCTGGGTGCTACAAATGCATGGAAAAGGGAGACGTGGAAAAAGGAGAGCAGAACCAATGCAAACGGACTGTGCACACTGGGAATACATAGACTTTATTGTTATTAAAGCACATAAACATCGACAATGACAGCGCCGCCATCTCCGAATACGCCAACATAAGCAAGGCCATAAGAAGTCATCAACATGGGAACCACCAAGCACAACCAGCACCCAAGGGCCCACTGGGCCAGAGGCTACCGAGGGGGGTGCACCCCTGCCAGGATGACGGCCCTTACAGCGAGAGCACCCTGGCTGGGCAGAGCGTGAGGAGCCGGGGGCGTGGGAGAGCCCCACGCGGGGCAGCTCCGTCAGGGGACAGCGCGGAAACGTGCCAACGTCTAGAAATAAGGCGACGAATAACGAAGTAGCCACCAATTACCAGTGTGAAGAGTCTGCCCATCAGGCCTGCACAGGAGGAGGGAAGCCAGCAGCGGCCGGAAGCGGAGGAACTGTCCTGCGCACGCGCGCTGATGGACTAGATCAGGCCCAATGGCGTCACCAAACGAGGCACGCATGCGTGGAGAGCACAGGCCGTCCAGGGATGGCAGCGACTAGAACGGAGTTGATTTTTTTGAGGTAATGATGTCACCGGAAGGGGCGGGGCCTCCCTCAGTCCAGTGAAGGTTGCGTCTAGATAGGAGGCGGTGATATTAGAGGGTCTCACTCACTATAGGTAGCATGAGCACTGCGATGTAGACGGCTCAGTGCTGAGGTGACTACGTCGGAGCTGCAGGAGCGAGGACCTCAGAGAATCCCTCCGCTGCACTCAGCTCAGCACCGGGGCGTCTACTGCGGAGTTGGTTCCTGGAGCTCCTCATGCAGACTCCATTCTAGCCCCCTCTGCTGGCTTCTTAATGCTTTTTTTATGGAATCGCTGCAGGTTATAATGGCGCAGACACCACAGGTCAGACAGGAAGATGTTAATGGCGCAGACACCACAGGTCAGACAGGAAGATGTTAATGGCGCAGACACCCCATGTCAGACAGGAAGGTGTTAATGGCGCAGACAGGAAGATGTTAATGGCGCAGACACCCCAGGTCAGACAGGAAGATGTTAATGGCGCAGACACCCCAGGTCAGACAGGAAGATGTTAATGGCGCAGACAGGAAGATGTTAATGGCGCAGACACCCCAGGTCAGACAGGAAGGTTCTTTAGGCTACTTTCACACTAGTGTCACTTGCCGTACATCGCAATGCGTCGTTTTGTAGAAAATATGCATCCTGCAGTTGCCTGTATGATGCGTTTTTCTCCATACACTTGCATTTGCGACGTATGGCCACACGTTGTATCCATCGTGCATCAGATGCGTCGTGTTGTGGCGGACCGTCGGCACAAAAAAACCTTCCATGTAATTTTTTTTTTGTGCGTCGTGTCTGCAATTTCCAAACTCCGCCCCCTCCTCCCCGGACATTACAATGGGGCAGCGGATGCGTTGTAAAAATGCATCCGCTGCCCCCGTTGTTGTTTTTTTTCACAGTATGCTTCGGTACGTCACATTGCGACGTGCGTCGTACGACGCTAGTGTGAAAGTAGCCTTACAATGTTCTATATTTTATGGACTTGGGCAAAATTTGTTTTCCTGACATATAAATCTTCATATTTAGCGTCACTTTTTGTAATATAAATAATTCCGCTCAGCGCTGATTGTTCAGTGTCACCAGAATGTGACGTCTCCCGTCACCGGTCCTGTCTGCAGCTGCAACATTGTGAGAAGTGGGCGGAGAGGCGTATACGAGCGCAACGGACAGTGATCATAACAGCGCAACCAATGTCATTACAGCACAACGACCGTCATCATAAAAGAGCACAACCGACAGTCACCATAACAGAGTGCCCCTGACCGTTATCCTAAAAGAGCGCAACTACATAATAAAAAGTGCGCAACCAACAGTCATCATAACAGGGCCTAACTTACAGTTATCATAAAAGAGCACGACCAACAATCATCGTAAAAGAGAGCGCAACCAACAGTCATTACAGCACGACTGACAGTCATCATAAGAGAGCGCCACCGATAGTTATAAAAGAGCGCAACTGACAGTCATCATAATATGCAACACAGTGGTGATATGAATTATTACAGGAATGTCCAGGGTCACCGGAGAACATTTCTGGTGTAATTTTCGCCACTTTTGTGATATAGATTCTGGTGATTTTGTCGGCTGCACTCCATCACTGGCCGAGGCTTGTGCACATACAGGAAAATATTAATTCTATTAAAACTGAACAATCAGAGAGCTGTTTAATGTTTTATATTACAAATCGCGATAATCAAAAAACTAACTTTATTAATTAAAAAAAAATGCACAAAGTGGCTGCTGCTTGCTGTCTCTAACCCTAAGGCCTCTGTCACACTAGCGTCGTACGACGCACGTCGCAATGCGTCGTTTTGGAGAAAAAACGCATCCTGCAAAATTGCTTGCAGGATGCGTTTTTTCTCCATAGACTAACATTAGCGACGCATTGCCACACGTCGCAACCGTCGTGCGACGGTTGCGTCATGTTGCGTCGGACCGTCGGCACAAAAAAAGTTGCATGTAACGTTTTTTGGTGCGTCGTGTCCAGCATTTCCGACCGCGCATGCGCGGCCGGAACTCCGCCCCCTCCTCCCCGGAGCTCATAATGGGGCAGCGGATGCATTGAAAAACTGCATCCGCTGCCCCCGTTGTGCGGCGCTTTCACAGTATGCGTCGGCACGTCCCATGCGTTGTACGACACTAGTTTGAAAGTAGCCTAAGTTAGGCATCTTTCAGACGCCAGTGTGTCAGGTACATGTGACAGTTTTCACACGTACCGGAGACCCTTATACACGTAGACCCATGCAAGCGAATAGGTCTGTGCACATGTCAGTGTGTTTCCACAGAGCGTGTGTCCGAGGGCAAAATACGCTGACATGTTCGTTTTTTTTAACAGCACAGGCCGCAAAACGTCATGCACATTCATGACACATGGATGTCATCAGTGTGTCAAGAACCAGTGACCCCCTGACGAAGGCAGACGCCGAAACGCGCGTCGGGGCCCGGCACATCCCTGGGACATACTCACCATATAGCAGGTAACACTTTGGCTGGTTCTATCCTATAACAGAAGCACCTTTACTTATTTTAGCACTTGCCACTAGGTGTTTCACATTTATTTGTTCTCCTGGTTATTATGGCCTTTACCTTAGCTTGTTTACAATATCTGTTGGTATTAGTATTCAATATTTATATTGTTACTTGTTCCAGCCCTTACCTATACTTTTGCACATGCACTTTATAAATTTTCATTATTTCAATATATTTTTACACTGCTATATTGTCTCTCAAAACGGTATATTATTACGTATACATACCTTTATACGTTACTACAAGTATTCTTGCATTTTTTATATGTCCCCGGTTTTGTGCTGTTCTGGTATTTTCCCCACCGTTCCACTGTTCATTTTATTTTCATTAATAAATATTGTTGTTTCATACCTTATTTTGGAGTTTTTTGTCTGGGTTTTTTCCGTTGTTCTCTTGTCAAGAACCAGTGCCTGGGAAGCAGTAGTACAGTTAGCTCTGTTCCCTGGTGCTGGGTGCAGAATACAGCTCACATCATTCTCCCCTGCTCTGCCAGCGATCACCGTGAGCAGGGAAGATTGTTGAGAGTTATATTCCACTGAACATTGAGAGTAAGCGGCAGCTGGTGGGACTACTACTCCCATCATCCTACAACTGCTACAGCTAATAACAGTGAGAGCAGGTGGCAGCTGATAGTATTCATCAGTCAATGCCTGCACTATAAATAAATTAAAAAAGGCGTGGTTTCCCTTGTACTTTTGATAGCCAGCCAGATAAAACAGACAGCTGCGGGCTGTAATCCTCAGCTGTCAACTTCAGCAAGGCTTGTTATCAAGAAAAGAGAGGTCCCCACACCGTATTTTTAATTTATTTAAATAAATAATTTTAAAAAACGGCATGGGGTCCACCCAATTTTTGATAACCAGCCAAACTAAAGCACTCACCTGGGGGCTGGTATTCTCAGACTGGTAAGGGACTATGGATATTGTACCCACCAGCCTAAAAATAGCAGCCCACGGCCACCCAGAAAAGTCACCTCTATTACATGCGACAATTCTGGCACTTTACCTGGCTCTTCCCACGCCCTGTAGTGGTGGCAAGTGGGGTTATATTTGTGGGTTTAATGTCACCTTTGTATTGTCTGGTGACAGCAAGCCCATGGGTTAGTAATGGAGAGGCGTCTATAACAGAGGTGTCAAACTGCATTCCTCGAGGGCCGCCAACAGGTCATGTTTTCAGGATTTCCTTAGCATTCCACAAGGTGCTGGAATCATTCTGTGCAGGTGATTAAATTATCACCTGTGCAATACAAGGAAATCCTGAAAACATGACCTGTTGGCGGCCCTCGAGGAATGCAGTTTGACACCTCTGGTCTATAAAACACCTATCCATTACTAATCCTATAATTATATTGTAAATAAAGACACATCAAGTATAATGTTCTTTATTTGAAATAAAAAAAAAAACATTTCTCCATTTTTATTTAAAAATAACAAACAGTTATACTCACCTAACTCCCAGTCCATTGAAGCCAATGTCTCCTGTAATAAAAATTAAAAAAACAACAATATCCCTCACCTGTCTGATGTTCTGTTCCATTCCATAATCCATGTCTGGGGATAAATAGTTTTCAACCTCGACGGTGCCAAAATGTGACCGTCCGAGCTGAGAATCACTGATGTGTGAGCTGCTGTGAGCGCAGCATCAGTGACTAGCGGTGACTTCATCGAGGTTACTGCCGGTCACTGAAGCTGGATTCACAGCTGGGCTGAACTGTGGTGACTAGGGTTGAGCGACCTTTTGTTTTTTAGGGTCGAGTCGGGTTTTGTGAAACCCGACTGTCTTAAAAGTCGAGTCGAGTGAAATCGGCCGACCACCGTGAAAAGTCGGGTTTCGGCCGAAACACGAAACCCAATGAAGGAATTTTCTTTTTTTTTTTTTTTTTTTTTCTTTCTTCTCTCTCTCTCTCTCTCCCCCCTCCGTCCCAGCACAGAACATTTCGTATTGCACATTCTAACTCCCTGCTGCAACATGACAATAGGCGTTCACTCCCCTAAGACCTATGTCATCACTCTACCCACACTCATTCATTGGCTGAAAAAATGGCGCTAAACGCGTCATACGAAACGCGACTTTGGCGCCAAGATCGCGTACCGCATGGCCGACCCTGCACAGGGATCGGGTCGGGTTTCATGAGACGCCGACTTTGCCAAAAGTCGGCGACTTATGAAAATGAACGACCCGTTTCGCTCAACCCTAGTGGTGACCTCAGCACCGTGAGAAAAAGTCACTGAGTTCACTGCACTTCAGCTCAGTGAGTTCACAGATGTGAATTCAGTGAGTTCACAGATGTGAATTCAGTGATTTTTTTCTCACCGTGCTGTGGTCACTGCAGTTTATCCTGGCTGGGAACGTATCTTCAGTGACCTGAGGCAACCTTGATGAGGTCACCGCTAGTCGCTGATCCTGCTCTCACAGCAGCTCATTCCACAGTGGTTCTCAGCCTGGACGGTCTCACCTTGGCACTGTCCAGGTTGAAAACTACTTATCACCAGAAATCGATTACAAGTGGGACAGAACGTCAGGCAGGTGAGGGATTTTTTTTATTATTATTACAGGAGACGTGTTCAATGGAATGGGTGTTAGGTGAGTACAACTGTGTTTATTTTTAAATAAAAGTGGAAAAGTGTGTTTGTTTTGATTTCAAGTAAAAGACTTTATACTTGCTGTGTCTTTATTTACAATATAAATATAGGATTAGTAATGGATAAGTGTCTAAAGATTACATCAACCCCACAAATATTACCCCACTTGCCACCGCTACAGAACAAGTGAGAAGAGCTGTGCAAAGCGCCAGAATTGGCGCATCTTATAGATGTGCCTTTTTTGGGTGGTTGTGGGCTGCTATTTTTAGGCCGGGGGTCAATATCCATGGCCTCCTACCAGCCTGATATTCTGATATTATCAGCCCCCAGCTGTCTGCTTTACTTTGGCTGGTTGACAAGAATGGGAGGGGGACCCCCACCGTTTTTTTAAATTATTTATTTAAATTTAAAAAAAACGCATGGCGACACCTCTGTTCTTGATTACCAGCCTTGCTGAAGCTGACAGCTGAGGGTTGCAGTCCACACCTGTTAGTTTTGCCTGTCTGGTTAGCAAAAATACAGGGGAACTTCCCAGGCGCCGGTACGTGTGGTACTGATGCGGCACATGGTTGCCACACGTATGCCCCAAGTATTACACACACGGACCCTGATATCTCTGGTACTGGTTTTTCCAGTACCGGAAATATCAGGACGTGTGAAACCGGCCTAAGGGATATCCAGTACTTTATGAAAAACAAAAAATGTGCCTAAGCACAAACATGTAGGTAATTGCTACTTACCTGCCTGTTATGCACAGTGCTGTTGTTTGACAGCACAGAGCGGTTGACAGAGCGGAGACTTCTCTGCTCGGCTCTGTAGATGGGGCAGGACTGCTGACGTCATTCTGATTGACAGCCGAATTCCCGCTGCCTAACTGGAGGAGCTGGCTATCAATCAGAATGAGTCGGAAGTCAGCTTCAGCAGAGGCAGCTGAATCCCCGGCAGGAGCGGTCTGTGACTGCTCTGTGCTGGGGAAGAACGGCGTTGAGCACAACCTGCAGCTAGGTAGCAATTACTTGCTTGTTAGTGCTTAGGAACATTTTTTGTTTTTGGATAAAGTTCTGGATATACCCTTTATTACTGGCATACAACATTCTGTTCTTCATGAATTGGGGCTGTAATCTTGAGCAGCACTGTCTATAAGGACGTCCTCTATACAGCAACGCCATTCTAGCTCTTATTAGAGGGATGACTAGATCGGCGTTCCTGCACTGAGACTCGATTTCTGTGCACACATTACTGTCTATAAGGATGTCCTCTGTACAGCAACGCCATTCTAGCTGTCTCACTACAGGAATGAGTAGATCGGCATTCCTGCACTGAGGCTCATGATTTCTGTGCACACATTACTGTCTATAAGGACGTCCCCTGTACAGCAACGCCATTCTTGCTTTCTCACTGGAGGGATGAGTAGATTGGCGTTCCTTCACTGAGACTCTTGATTTCTGTGCACACATTACTGTCTATAAGGATGTCCTCTGTACAGCAACGCCATTCTAGCTGTCTCACTACAGGGATGACTAGATCGGCGTTCCTGCACTGAGACTCTTGATTTCTGTGCACACATTACTGTCTATAAGGATGTCCCCTGTTCCGCAACGCCATTCTAGCTGTCTCACTACCGGGATGAGTAGATCGTCGTTCCTGCACTGAGGCTCATGATTTCTGTGCACACATTACTGTCTATAAGGACGTCCCCTGTACAGCAACGCCATTCTAGCTGTCTCACTGGAGGGATGAGTAGATCGGCGTTCCTGCACTGAGACTCTTGATTTCTGTGCACACATTACTGTCTATAAGGACATCCCCTGTACAGCAACGCCATTCTAGCTGTCTCACTGGAGGGATGAGTAGATCGGCGTTCCTTCACTGAGACTCTTGATTTCTGTGCACACATTACTGTCTATAAGGACGTCCTCTGTACAGCAACGCCATTCTAGCTGTCTCACTGGAGGGATGAGTAGATCGGCGTTCCTGCACTGAGACTCTTGATTTCTGTGCACACATTACTGTCTATAAGGACGTCCCCTGTTCCGCAACGCCATTCTAGCTGTCTCACTACTGGGATGAGTAGATCGTCGTTCCTGCACTGAGGCTCATGATTTCTGTGCACACATTACTGTCTATAAGGACATCCCCTGTACAGCAACGCCATTCTAGCTGTCTCACTGGAGGGATGAGTAGATCGGCGTTCCTGCACTGAGACTCTTGATTTCTGTGCACACATTACTGTCTATAAGGACATCCCCTGTACAGCAACGCCATTCTAGCTGTCTCACTACAGGGATCAGTATATTGGCGTTCCTGCACTGAGACTCTTGATTTCTGTGCACACATTACTGTCTATAAGGACGTCCCCTGTTCCGCAACGCCATTCTAGCTGTCTCACTACAGGGATGACTAGATGGGTGTTCCTGCACTGAGACTCATAATTTCTGTGCACACATTACTGTCTATAAGGACATCCTCTTTACAGCAACGCTATTCTAGCTGTCTCACTACAGGGATGACTATATCGGCGTTCCTGCACTGAGACTCTTGATTTCTGGGCGCACTATAATGTCTATTCTAGTGGTTACACTAAGGTTTCCATGCACATAAGCCTAAAGTCGGCAGTTTCAGCTACAATCTGATATGTATGGGGCCTCTGAACTTTCCTTCCATACATTATGTGAGTTAAGGGAAGGATTCCGTGTGTTGGAATTCCAATGGTTGATGCTCGTTTTCTCTGAAGATAAGCTGCCGCCACAGTAGCCTGTCATCTGCTCTCTAATAGACAGCACAAGAACGTTTGTCAAAGCGCTCCTGTGTATGTGATAGTTTGGAGAGAGAGCTGTCCGCAAACATATAGAGCTGACAGTTATCTAATATGTTTGAGGGTCTTAGTTCATGGTCACACTATCAGTATTTGGTCAGTTTTTTACCTCAGTTTTTAGAAGCCAAAAGCAGGAGAGGAACAATCCGAGGAAAAGTATAATAGTGGTAGCCCCTTCCAAGAAGAGCAAATTTGGATTGAGATACAAATGATCTCCAATCTGCCATTATTAGTTCAAATTAAATAAATACGATGCATTGGAGGCAAGAGAATAACACACAACCAGTGTCTGTCAGTGTACAATTCTTGTTTGGTTCTCAGGTGCCTTGTCACAAGTCTTTATTACAACCACAGAGATAAGGAAAGTGGGAATAGCTTCTTACATTATATTACCTAAGTCAGAAAGTATTTTAGTTGGGAAAAACAAGGTTGTAAATGATGGATTCTGCAAAATTTCCTTGCAAACTAGTTGTACCCTTTCTATGCTTTCTGTAACAAAGAAAGCTTAAGACACAGACACCTCTATATCAGAGACAATGCCCTGTGTTATTGCTTTAATGAACTACACTTATAAAGCTAATACTAAAATACAAAATTATCACAGATAAAAAGGTATATTTAATTGTCTAAAATAATAATCAAAGCAAAGTGTAAATATTTACCATAACAATAGGAACACGTCACAACCTACCAAACTAATGGAGGGGGTGCCTGCTTGGCACATTGCTGCACAAAAAAGACTTGTATGTGGCGCTGTTCACACAATTGAGATGCACAGCATCCAGGCAGGCCTAGTAGTGACACCCTTCTATTAGATCAGGCTGTGGTGTCTGTTCACATGGGGTGCATTTGGATAGCGCTGGGCAGGCCCGCCTGATCTAATAGAAGGGTGTCACTACTAGGCCTGCCTGGATGCTGTGCATCTCCATTGTGTGAACAGCGCCACATACAAGTCTTTTTTGTGCAGCAATGTGCCAAGCAGCCACCCCCTCCATTAGTTTGGTAGGTTGTGAGTGGCTGCCTCATCGGTTATGCTGCACCTGTGTTTTTTCCACCACATGGGTCCACTGCATCCTGATAGTGCATTTGTTTGGAGGCCTAGGCAGGTAAGCATCTCTGCCATGTTTTGCTGTTTTTTCTCATTTTTGGAGGATCTCTGAATCCTCTTTTTGTGCTTTTAGCCAATCTGATTGGCTGAAACAATGAGAAAGGCTGTGATTGGCTGTTCAGAATTGAGCAGTCAATCTCAGCGATCGGGAGGCCGGATGGGTAGGAACAGCCCCTGGGATGCCGACACTATCTTCCTACAGGTAAGATGGCGTCAGAATTTTAATGCGATCACCGCGACTTAAGTCGCAGTGTCGCATTAAAGGGCATGACGTACTATCCCGTCCATGGTCAGACAGGCCCAGGTCACATGGACGGGATAGTACATCAGATGTCAGAAAGGGGTTAAAGGGGTCGTGCAGTGAACACAAGTTATCAGCTAACTATGGGATAGGTGATAACGAGCTGATCAGTGAGTGTGCGACCGCTGGGACCTGCAACGATTGGCAAAACAGGGACTTTATATCCCCGTTACAAAATAGAGTGGCTGATTAGATGCCAACCACTACTCCGTTCATTCTCAGTGGAGCTGCTGGAAAAAAGCAGAGCGCTCTGCGGCCCTATAGAGCAGGAATGGAGCTCAGACTGTGCAGTGCTGCTCAATTCTAAGCACTCATTCACACTAGTGTATAATCGGTCCCATTGTCATCCAGGAGAGTAGGACGATTGTTTCTCACTTGTCATCCATGTACAATCTGTTTTTTTAGTCGGCAGCTATTAATCTTTTAAAAGATCATTTACAGTTTCCCATCTTACAGAATTGTAATGTATCTGTAAAAATCTGATGCCATACTGGTGGTCCATATAAAGATGGTCTGTATGCTGGTGGTCCGCATACAGATGATCCGTATACTGGTGTTCCATAAAAAAAAATACACAGATCTGCATTACCTCATTATAACATTGGTCCGAGAGCAATCTGATTTTTTTTATTGAATTGCACTTATCCAAGTTATATGCCAGTGTGAGAGTGGTCTTACAGAGATAAGTGCCCCATTCTGACGATCAGAGCAGGTCCCAGCTGATGGACACCGATCACCTTGGATAGGTGATAAAGGGATCATCTGATGAAAACAAGTTCTCTAGTCATACATGGAAGCATCACTAGAAGATCTAGTTTGCCCTCATAGTGAGATTTTAATATGCTGTATACCAGCGGTGGCCAATTTTTTTTTTTCCCAAAGGGCCACATGAGAGACTATGACTGTTGTGGAGGCCAACCCAATAGGCTGATATTCTGCTCAATATCAATATAATGATTACTATTTTATATTGTTTGTATCACTTAATACTGAGCAGAATTAATTCCGCTGACTCGCTGCTACATGTTAAGATATATTTACACCGCAGGTGGGGCACAGAATGTTATACCATTGGGCAATGAAGAAAAAAATACTGTAATTATATTTTTACCACCAAGATTTTGTTTTAGCCCCAGATTTTACTATTGGTTTTATTTATTTTTTACACTGTTCCTCGTGCGGTATAAGTAATTAGACTAACTTATTCTTCGGGTCGGTGCGCTTACAGCAATACCAGATTTATATTGAGTTTTTATGTTTGGCCACTGTCACACACTAAAAGATGCTTTTTTTGGTTTCAAAAACTATTTTTTTCTATCAACATATTTTAAGAGCTATAACTTTTTTTTTTTTTTTCATATTTCTACTGGCAAAGTCATGTGAGGGCTTGTTTTTTTGCAGGACAAGTTGTTTTTATTGGCACCATTTTTTGATCGCTTTTTATTTCGATTTTTGGGAGGCAGAATAAACATAAACCAACAGTGCAGGAATAGTTTTTTGGACTTTTTTTTAATGATATTCCGCGTGTGGTAAAATTAAGGTAGCTTTTTTTTTCTGGTTAGTACGATTACAACGATATCCCATTCATATGTTTTTTTATGATTTGGCACTTTCACACAATAAGACCTATTTTATAGAAAAAATAATTATTTTTGCACCTCTTTATTCTGAGAGCTTGATCTTTGCTGGACAAGATGACGGTTTCATCTATAACATTTTTATTTATCTTTTTGATCACGTTTTATTCCACTTTTTGTTTGGTGGTATATTGATAAAGCATAGTTTTGTTATTTTTTTTGTGTTCACTAAAGGCATTAACTAGTGAGACCTTTTTATAGGTCAGGTCGTTTCAGACGTGGCAATAACAAATATGTGTACTTTTATAGTTTATTTAATTTTTTTTCATAATATATATTTGTGGGTACAATATATATATATTTTTTATTTCGTGATTTAACCCCTTAACCCCAAGGGTGCTCTGCATGTTAATGACCAGGCCAATTTTTACAATTCTGACCACTGTTCCTTTATGAGGTAATAACTCTGGAATGCTTGCATGAATCCCGGTGATTCTGACATTGTGTTCTCATGACATATTGTATTTCATGATAGTGGTAAAATTTATTTGATATTACCTGCGTTTATTTGTAAAAAAAAAAACTGAAATTTGGTGAAAATTTGAAAAATTTTGCAATTTTCCAACTTTGAATTTTCATGCCCTTAAATCACAGAGATATGTCACACAAAATACTTAATAAGTAACATTTCCTACTTTACATTCACACAATTTTGGAGCCAATTTTTTTTTTAGTTAGGATGTTATAAGGGTTAAAAGTTGACCAGCGATTTCTTATTTTTACAACACCATTTTTTTTAGGTACCACATCACATTTGAAGTAACTTTAAGGGGTCTATATGATAGAAAATATGCAAAAGTGACACCATTCTAAAAACTGCACCCCTCAAGGTGCTCAAAACTATATTCAAGAAGTTTATTTTGTTTCACAAAAAATTTACTTCAGCTCCAATTTGTTTTATTTTACCAAGGGTAACAGGAGAAATTGGACCCCAAAAGTTGTTGTACAATTTGTCCTGAGTATGCCGATACCCTATATGTGGGGTAAACCACTGTTTGGGCGCATGGCAGAGCTCGGAAGGGAAGGAGCGCCATTTAACTTTTCAATGCAAAATTGGATGGAATTGAGATAGGATGCCATGTCGCGTTTGGAGAACCCCTGATGTACCTAAACAGTGGAAACCCCCCACAAGTGACACCCTAAGGAACTTATCTAGATATGTGTTGAGCACTTTGAACCCTCAAGTGCTTCACAGAAGTATATAATGTAGAGCCACAAAAATATAAAATCATATTTTTTTTCACAAAAATGATTTTTTTTGCGCCCAATTTTTTATTTTCCCAAGAATAACAGGAGAATTTGAACCCCAAAAATTGTTGTGCAATTTGTCCTGTGTACACTGATACCACATATGTGGGGGTAAACCACTGTTTGGGCGCATGGCAGAGCTCGGAAGTGAAGGAGCGCTGTTTGACTTTTCAATGCAAAATTGGCTGGAATTGAAATAGGACACCATGTCGCGTTTGGAGAACCCTTGGTGTGCCTAAACAGTGGAAACCTCCTACAATTGACACCATTTTGGAAAGTAAACTCCCTAAGAAACTTATCTAGATGTGTGGTGAGCACTTTAAACCCCCAAGTGCTTCACAGAAGTTTATAATGTAGAGCCGTAAAAATAATATTTTTTCACAAAAAATGATCTTTTTGCCCCAAATTTTTTATTTTCCCAAGGGTGACAGGAGAAATTGGACCCCAAAAGTTGTTGTGCAATTTGTCCTGAGTACGCTGATGCCACATATGTGGGGAGGACAACCGTTTGGGCACATGGCAGAGCTCGGAAGAAAAGGATTGCCGTTTTGGAATGCAGATGTCAGGACTCTGAACATTTTTTATTACCTTTTGTGCATTACTGTTGTGAACTCTATTTCTGGGCTCCCTCTTGTGGTCACAAGTGGTACTGTGTGAGTGCTGTCTTTCTGCAGGTTTGTGACTGGCATCAGCTGTCTCGTTATCTGTGGTCTGGTTTTCTATTTAAGCTCACTTGGACTCTCAGTTCATGCCTGCTGTCCTTGTATTCAGTGCTATTCTGATTGCTCCTGTCTACATCCGTTATCAGTCTCTCCAAGAGAAGCTAAGTTTTGTTTGCTTATTTTTGCTCATCTGCGTTCAAGATGTGTCCTAGTATATGATGTGTTTAGTCCAGCTTGCTAATATGTGATTTCCCTGCTTGCTGGTGCTCTGGGGTGCTGAGTTGCTCCCCCCACACCGTTAGTTGGTGTGGGGGTTCTCGCATTCTCTGCGTGGATATTTTTGCATAGGGTTTTTTACTGACCGCACAGATCCCTTGCTATTTTCTGCTATCTAGCGTTAGCGGGCCTCATTTGCTTAATCTGTTTCATCTCTGCGTTTGTCTTTTCCTCTTAACTCACCGTTATTATTTGTGGGGGCTTCTATATCTTAGGGGTTATTTCTCTGAGGCAAGTGAGGTCTGTACTTTCTCTTTAGGGGTAGTCAGTTTCTCAGGCCGTGAAGAGACGTCTAGGATTTCAGGATACGTTCCACGGCTACCTTTAGTGTGTTTGGTTAGGATCAGGTTTTGCGGTCAGTCCAGTTACCACATCCCCAGAGCTCGTCCTATTATCTCTCACTTAGCTGGTTAGATTTGTGATCCTAAGCCACTGGGATCATAACAGTACAGCAGGCCTGAAAAGTGTTTAATGCATCGCAGAAGTGGGATAAGAGAAGTCCTGAGTACAATTTTTTTTTTTTTCCCTCTCCCTTTGCTGCAGTCTGTCCAGCTTCTCTCATCCCCTTAATCTCTGGGTGGCTTTGAGTTCAGCTGCAGACATGGATATTCAGAGTCTGACTTCTAGTGTGGATCATCTTGCTGCAAGGGTGCAAAGCATTCAGGATTTTGTTGTTCACAGTCCTATGTCTGAGCCAAAAGTACCTATTCCTGAGTTGTTTTCTGGAGATAGATCTAGGTTTCTGAATTTTAAGAATAATTGTAAATTATTTCTTTCTTTGAGACCTCGTTCCTCTGGTGATTCCGCTCAGCAAGTTAGAATTGTTATCTCCCTGTTACGTGGCGACCCGCAAGATTGGGCTTTCTCCCTGGCGCCAGGAGATCCTGCATTGCTGAATGTGGATGCGTTTTTTCTGGCGCTTGGTTTGCTTTATGAGGAACCTAATCTTGAGAACCAGGCAGAAAAGGCCTTGCTAGCTCTCTCTCAGGGCCAGGATGAAGCTGAGGTATATTGTCAAAAATTTCGGAAATGGTCGGTGCTTACTCAATGGAATGAGTGTGCCCTGGCTGCAAATTTCAGAGAAGGTCTGTCTGAAGCCATTAAGAATGTTATGGTGGGGTTCCCCACGCCTGCAAGTCTGAATGACTCAATGGCTTTGGCCATTCAGATTGATCGGCGTTTGCGGGAGCGCAAATCTGCGCACCATCTGGCGGTGTTTTCTGAACAGAGACCTGAGTCTATGCAATGTGACCGAATTCTGACCAGAATTGAGCGGCAAAATCATAGACGTCAAAATGGGTTGTGCTTTTACTGTGGTGATTCAACTCATGTTATCTCAGCATGCTCTAAGCGCGTAAAAAAAATCGCTAAATCTGTCACCGTTGGTACTATACAGCCTAAATTCATTTTGTCTGTTACTTTAATTTGTTCTTTGTCATCCTACTCGGTTATGGCTTTTGTGGATTCAGGTGCTGCCCTGAACCTGATGGATTTGTCGTTTGCCAGGCACTGTGGTTTTGTCCTGGAGCCTTTGGAATTCCCTATTCCACTGAGGGGTATTGATGCTACACCATTGGCTGAGAATAAGCCTCAGTATTGGACTCAAGTGACCATGTGCATGACTCCTGTACATCAGGAGGTGATTCGCTTTCTTGTGCTGCATAATCTGCATGATGTGGTCGTTTTGGGTCTGCCATGGCTGCAGGCCCATAATCCAGTACTGGATTGGAAAGCTATGTCTGTTTCAAGTTGGAGTTGCCAGGGGATTCATGGCGATGCTCCTTTGGTGTCAATTGCTTCTTCCACTCCTTCTGAGGTCCCTGAGTTTTTGTTGGACTACCAGGATGTATTTGATGAGCCCAGATCCGGTGCCCTGCCTCCTCACAGGGATTGTGATTGTGCTATAAATTTGATTCCTGGTAGTAAGTTCCCTAAGGGACGACTTTTTAATTTGTCTGTACCAGAACATGCCGCAATGCGGAGTTATATAAAGGAGTCTTTAGAGAAGGGGCATATTCGCCCGTCCTCCTCCCCTCTTGGTGCAGGATTCTTTTTTGTGGCCAAGAAGGATGGTTCTCTGAGACCTTGTATAGATTATCGTCTTCTAAATAAAATCACGGTCAAATTTCAGTATCCTTTGCCATTATTATCTGATCTGTTTGCTCGGATTAAGGGGTCCAGTTGGTTCACCAAGATAGATCTTCGTGGTGCGTATAACCTTGTGCGTATTAAGCAGGGGGATGAATGGAAAACAGCATTTAATACGCCCGAAGGCCATTTTGAGTACTTGGTGATGCCTTTTGGACTCTCTAATGCTCCTTCTGTGTTCCAGTCCTTCATGCATGACATCTTCCGAGAATATCTGGATAAATTTATGATTGTGTATCTGGATGACATTTTGGTCTTTTCTGAGGACTGGGAGTCCCATGTGAAGCAGGTCAGGATGGTATTTCAGGTCCTGCGTGCTAATGCCTTATTTGTGAAGGGCTCAAAATGTCTCTTCGGAGTACAGAAGGTTTCCTTTTTGGGTTTTATTTTTTCTCCTTCTACTATTGAGATGGACCCAGTCAAGGTCCAGGCTATTCGTGACTGGACTCAGCCTACATCTGTTAAGAGTCTTCAGAAGTTCTTGGGTTTTGCTAATTTTTACCGTCGCTTCACTGCTAATTTTTCTGGCGTGGTTAAACCCTTGACGGATTTGACCAAGAAGGGTTCTGATGTGACTAATTGGTCTCCTGCGGCAGTGGAAGCCTTTCGGGAGCTGAAGCGCCGGTTTTCTTCAGCTCCAGTCTTATGTCAGCCTGATATCTCTTTTCCTTTCCAGGTCGAGGTCGATGCTTCTGAGATTGGAGCAGGGGCTGTTTTGTCGCAGAGAAGCTCTGATGGCTCTGTGATGAAGCCTTGTGCCTTCTTTTCAAGAAAGTTTTCGCCTGCCGAGCGGAATTATGATGTTGGTAATCGGAAGTTGTTGGCTATGAAGTGGGCATTTGAGGAGTGGCGACATTGGCTCGAGGGAGCTAGGCATCGTGTGGTGGTCTTGACTGACCACAAAAATCTGATTTATCTCGAGTCTGCCAAGCGCCCGAATCCTAGACAGGCTCGTTGGTCGTTGTTTTTCTCCCGTTTCAATTTCGTGGTCTCGTACCTGCCTGGTTCAAAGAACGTGAAGGCTGATGCCCTTTCTAGGAGTTTTGTGCCTGACTCTCTGGGAGTTTCAGAGCCGGCTGGTATCCTTAAAGAGGGAGTGATTTTGTCTGCCATTTCCCCAGATTTGCGACGAGTGCTTCAGAAATGTCAGGCTGATAGACCTGACCGTTGCCCACCAGAGAGACTGTTTGTCCCAGATAGGTGGACCAGCAGAGTTATTTCCGAGGTTCATTCTTCGGTGCTGGCAGGTCATCCTGGGATTTTTGGTACCAGAGATTTGGTGGCTAGGTCCTTCTGGTGGCCTTCCTTGTCGCGGGATGTGCGTTCCTTTGTGCAGTCCTGTGGGATTTGTGCTCGGGCTAAGCCTTGCTGTTCTCGTGCCAGCGGTTTGCTTTTGCCTTTGCCTGTCCCGAAGAGGCCTTGGACGCACATTTCCATGGATTTTATTTCAGATCCTCCAGTATCCCAGAGAATGTCTGTCATCTGGGTGGTGTGTGATCGTTTTTCCAAAATGGTCCATTTGGTGCCCTTGCCTAAGTTGCCTTCCTCCTCCGATTTGGTTCCTTTAGTTTTTCAGAATGTGGTTCGCTTGCACGGCTGTCATGATTCTCAATGGCGAGAGAACATAGCCCAGCATATATAAGAACTAGCTCTTGGAAGATGGAATCTAAACTGACCATGAACTAAACCTGCCGCACAATTAACAGTGGCCGGGTAGCGTGCCTACGTTTTATCCCTAGACGCCCAGCGCCAGCCGGAGGACTAACTAATCCTAGCAGAGGAAAATACAGTCCTGGCTCACCTCTAGAGAGATTTCCCCAAAAGGCAGACAGAGGCCCCCACATATATTGGCGGTGATTTTAGATGAAATGACAAACGTAGTATGAAAATAGGTTTAGCAAAATCGAGGTCCGCTTACTAGATAGCAGGAAGACAGAAAGGGCACTTTCATGGTCAGCTGAAAACCCTATCAAAACACCATCCAGAAATTACTTTAAGACTCTAGTATTAACTCATAACACCAGAGTGGCAATTTCAGATCACAAGAGCTTTCCAGACACAGTAACGAAACAGCAGCTGTGAACTGGAACAAAATGCAAAAACAAACAAGGACGAAAGTCCAACTTAGCTGGGAGTTGTCTAGTAGCAGGAACATGCAAAGAAAGGCTTCTGATTACATTGTTGACCGGCATGAAACTGACAGAGGAGCAAGGTTATATAGAGACTCCCACATACTGATGGGAACAGGTGAACAGAGAGGATGATGCACACAAGTTCAATTCCACCAGTGGCCACTGGGGGAGCCCAGAATCCAATTTCACAACAGTACCCCCCCCTCAAGGAGGGGGCACCGAACCCTCACCAGAACCACCAGGGCGATCAGGATGAGCCCTATGAAAGGCACGGACAAGATCGGAGGCATGAACATCAGAGGCAGTCACCCAAGAATTATCCTCCTGACCGTATCCCTTCCATTTGACCAGATACTGGAGTTTCCGTCTGGAAACACGGGAGTCTAAGATCTTTTCCACAACGTACTCCAACTCACCCTCAACCAACACCGGAGCAGGAGGCTCAACGGAAGGCACAACCGGTACCTCATACCTGCGCAATAATGACCGATGAAAAACATTATGAATAGAAAAAGATGCAGGGAGGTCCAAACGGAAGGACACAGGGTTAAGAATCTCCAATATCTTGTACGGGCCGATGAACCGAGGCTTAAACTTAGGAGAAGAAACCCTCATAGGGACAAAACGAGAAGACAACCACACCAAGTCCCCAACACAAAGCCGAGGACCAACACGACGACGGCGGTTGGCAAAAAGCTGAGTCTTCTCCTGGGACAACTTCAAATTGTCCACCACATGCCCCCAAATCTGATGCAACCTCTCCACCACAGCATCCACTCCAGGACAATCCGAAGATTCCACCTGACCGGAGGAAAATGGAGGATGAAACCCCGAATTACAGAAAAACGGGGACACCAAGGTGGCAGAGCTGGCCCGATTATTGAGGGCGAACTCCGCCAATGGCAAAAAAGCAACCCAATCATCCTGATCCGCAGACACAAAACACCTCAAATATGTCTCCAAGGTCTGATTAGTCCGCTCGGTCTGGCCATTAGTCTGAGGATGGAAAGCAGACGAAAAAGACAAATCTATGCCCATCCTAGCACAGAATGCCCGCCAAAATCTAGACACGAATTGGGTCCCTCTGTCAGAAACGATATTCTCCGGAATACCACGCAAACGAACAACATTTTGAAAAAACAGAGGAACCAACTCGGAAGAAGAAGGCAACTTAGGCAAGGGAACCAAATGGACCATCTTAGAGAAACGGTCACACACCACCCAGATGACAGACATCTTCTGAGAAACAGGCAGATCCGAAATAAAATCCATCGAGATGTGCGTCCAAGGCCTCTTCGGAATAGGCAAGGGCAACAACAATCCACTAGCCCGAGAACAACAAGGCTTGGCCCGAGCACAAACGTCACAAGACTGCACAAAGCCTCGCACATCTCGTGACAGGGAAGGCCACCAGAAGGACCTTGCCACCAAATCCCTGGTACCAAAGATTCCAGGATGACCTGCCAACGCAGAAGAATGAACCTCAGAGATGACTCTACTGGTCCAATCATCAGGAACAAACAGTCTACCAGGTGGGCAACGATCCGGTCTATCCGCCTGAAACTCCTGCAAGGCCCGCCGCAGGTCTGGAGAAACGGCAGACAATATCACTCCATCCTTAAGGATACCTGTGGGCTCAGAATTACCAGGGGAGTCAGGCTCAAAACTCCTAGAAAGGGCATCCGCCTTAACATTCTTAGAACCCGGTAGGTATGACACCACAAAATTAAACCGAGAGAAAAACAACGACCAGCGCGCCTGTCTAGGATTCAGGCGCCTGGCAGACTCAAGGTAAATTAAATTTTTGTGGTCAGTCAATACCACCACCTGATGTCTGGCCCCCTCAAGCCAGTGACGCCACTCCTCAAAAGCCCACTTCATGGCCAAAAGCTCCCGATTCCCAATATCATAATTCCGCTCGGCGGGCGAAAATTTACGGGAAAAAAAAGCACAAGGTCTCATCACGGGGCAGTCGGAACTTCTCTGCGACAACACCGCCCCAGCTCCGATTTCAGAAGCGTCGACCTCAACCTGAAAAGGAAGAGCAACATCAGGCTGACGCAACACAGGGGCGGAAGAAAAGCGGCGCTTAAGCTCCCGAAAGGCCTCCACAGCATCAGGGGACCAATCAGCAACATCAGCACCCTTCTTAGTCAAATCACTCAATGGTTTAACAACATCAGAAAAACCAGCAATAAATCGACGATAAAAGTTAGCAAAGCCCAAAAATTTCTGAAGACTCTTAAGAGAAGAGGGTTGCGTCCAATCACCAATAGCCTGAACCTTGACAGGATCCATCTCGATGGAAGAGGGGGAAAAAATGTATCCCAAGAAGGAAATCTTTTGAACCCCAAAAACGCACTTAGAACCCTTCACACACAAGGAATTAGACCGCAAAACCTGAAAAACCCTCCTGACCTGCTGGACATGAGAGTCCCAGTCATCCGAAAAAATCAGAATATCATCCAGATACACAATCATAAATTTATCCAAATAATCGCGGAAAATGTCATGCATAAAGGACTGGAAGACTGAAGGGGCATTTGAAAGACCAAAAGGCATCACCAAATACTCAAAGTGGCCCTCGGGCGTATTAAATGCGGTTTTCCACTCATCCCCCTGCTTGATTCGCACCAAATTATACGCCCCACGGAGATCAATCTTAGAGAACCACTTGGCCCCCTTTATACGAGCAAACAAATCAGTCAGCAGTGGTAACGGATATTGATATTTAACCGTGATTTTATTCAAAAGCCGATAATCAATACACGGCCTCAAAGAGCCATCTTTCTTAGACACAAAGAAAAAACCGGCTCCTAAGGGAGATGACGAAGGACGAATATGTCCCTTTTCTAAGGACTCCTTTATATATTCTCGCATAGCAGCGTGTTCAGGCACAGACAGATTAAATAAACGACCCTTAGGGTATTTACTACCCGGGATCAAATCTATGGTACAATCGCACTCCCGGTGCGGAGGTAGTGAACCAAGCTTGGGTTCTTCAAAAACGTCACGATAGTCAGACAAGAATTCAGGAATCTCAGAGGGAATAGATGATGAAATGGAAACCAAAGGTACGTCCCCATGAGTCCCTTTACATCCCCAGCTTAACACAGACATAGCTTTCCAGTCGAGGACTGGGTTATGAGATTGCAGCCATGGCAATCCTAGCACCAAAACATCATGTAGATTATACAGCACCAGAAAGCGAATAATCTCCTGGTGATCCGGATTAATACGCATAGTTACTTGTGTCCAGTATTGTGGTTTATTACTAGCCAATGGGGTGGAGTCAATCCCCTTCAGAGGTATAGGAGCTTCCAAAGGCTCCAAATCATACCCACAGCGTTTGGCAAAGGACCAATCCATAAGACTCAAAGCGGCGCCAGAGTCGACATAGGCGTCCGCGGTAATAGATGATAAAGAACAAATCAGGGTCACAGATAGAATAAACTTAGACTGTAAAGTGCTAATTGAAACAGACTTGTCAAGCTTCTTAGTACGCTTAGAGCATGCTGATATAACATGAGTTGAATCACCACAATAGAAGCACAACCCATTTTTTCGTCTAAAATTCTGCCGCTCGCTTCTGGACAGAATTCTATCACATTGCATATTTTCTGGCGTCTTCTCAGTAGACACCGCCAAATGGTGCACAGGTTTGCGCTCCCGCAGACGCCTATCGATCTGAATAGCCATTGTCATGGACTCATTCAGACCCGCAGGCACAGGGAACCCCACCATAACATCCTTAATGGCATCAGAGAGACCTTCTCTGAAAATCGCCGCCAGGGCGCACTCATTCCACTGAGTAAGCACAGACCATTTACGGAATTTTTGGCAGTATATTTCAGCTTCATCTTGCCCCTGAGATAGGGACATCAAAGCTTTTTCCGCCTGAAGCTCTAAATGAGGTTCCTCATAAAGCAACCCCAAGGCCAGAAAAAACGCATCCACATTGAGCAACGCAGGATCCCCTGGTGTCAATGCAAAAGCCCAATCTTGAGGGTCGCCCCGGAGCAAGGAAATTACAATCCTGACCTGCTGTGCAGGATCTCCAGCAGAGCGAGACTTCAGGGACAAAAACAATTTGCAATTATTTTTAAAATTTTGAAAGCAAGATCTATTCCCTGAAAAAAATTCAGGCAAAGGAATTCTAGGTTCAGACATAGGTGCATGAACAACAAAATCTTGCAAATTTTGTACCTTCGTGGCGAGATTATTCAAACCTGTAGCTACACTCTGAAGATCCATTTCAAACAGGTGAACACAGAGCCATTCAAGGATTAGAAGGAGAGAAAGAGAGGAAGGCTGCAGTATAGGCAGACTAGCAAGTGATTCAATTATGAGCACACTCAGAACTAGAGAAAAAAAAAAAAAAAAAATTTTCAGCAGACTTCTTTTTTCTCTCCTTTCTCAGCCAATAATTTAACCCTTTTGGGCCGGTCAAACTGTCATGATTCTCAATGGCGAGAGAACATAGCCCAGCATATATAAGAACTAGCTCTTGGAAGATGGAATCTAAACTGACCATGAACTAAACCTGCCGCACAATTAACAGTGGCCGGGTAGCGTGCCTACGTTTTATCCCTAGACGCCCAGCGCCAGCCGGAGGACTAACTAATCCTAGCAGAGGAAAATACAGTCCTGGCTCACCTCTAGAGAGATTTCCCCAAAAGGCAGACAGAGGCCCCCACATATATTGGCGGTGATTTTAGATGAAATGACAAACGTAGTATGAAAATAGGTTTAGCAAAATCGAGGTCCGCTTACTAGATAGCAGGAAGACAGAAAGGGCACTTTCATGGTCAGCTGAAAACCCTATCAAAACACCATCCAGAAATTACTTTAAGACTCTAGTATTAACTCATAACACCAGAGTGGCAATTTCAGATCACAAGAGCTTTCCAGACACAGCAACGAAACAGCAGCTGTGAACTGGAACAAAATGCAAAAACAAACAAGGACGAAAGTCCAACTTAGCTGGGAGTTGTCTAGTAGCAGGAACATGCAAAGAAAGGCTTCTGATTACATTGTTGACCGGCATGAAACTGACAGAGGAGCAAGGTTATATAGAGACTCCCACATACTGATGGGAACAGGTGAACAGAGAGGATGATGCACACAAGTTCAATTCCACCAGTGGCCACCGGGGGAGCCCAGAATCCAATTTCACAACACACGGCATCCCTGAAAATATTGTGTCTGACAGAGGATCCCAGTTTGTGTCCAGATTTTGGCTGATTTTTTGTGCTAAGATGGGCATTGATTTGTCTTTTTCGTCGGCCTTCCATCCTCAGACGAATGGCCAAACCGAGCGAACTAATCAGACGTTGGAAACTTATTTAAGATGTTTTGTTTCTGCTGATCAGGATGATTGGGTGACTTTTTTGCCATTGGCCGAGTTTGCCCTTAATAATCGGGCTAGTTCTGCTACTTTGGTTTCGCCTTTTTTCTGCAATTCTGGTTTTCATCCTCGTTTTTCCTCGGGTCAGGTTGAGCCTTCTGACTGTCCGGGGGTGGATTCTGTGGTAGATAGGTTGCAGCAGATTTGGAACCATGTGGTAGACAATTTGAAGTTGTCACAGGAGAAGGCTCAGCGCTTTGCCAACCGCCGTCGCGGTGTTGGTCCCCGACTTCGTGTTGGGGATTTGGTATGGCTGTCTTCTCGGTATGTTCCTATGAAGGTTTCCTCTCCTAAATTCAAGCCTCGCTTCATCGGTCCTTATAAGATTTTGGAAATCCTTAACCCGGTGTCTTTTCGTTTGGACCTCCCAGCATCGTTTGCCATTCATAATGTGTTCCATAGGTCTTTGTTGCGGAGGTATGTGGTGCCTGTGGTTCCTTCTGTTGAGCCTCCTGCTCCGGTGCGGGTTGAGGGCGAATTGGAGTACATGGTGGAGAAGATCTTGGATTCTTGTGTTTCCAGACGGAGGCTTCAGTATTTAGTTAAGTGGAAGGGCTATGGTCAGGAGGATAATTCCTGGGTTGTCGCCTCTGCTGTTCATGTGGCCGATTTGGTCCGTGCCTTCCATGCGGCTCATCCTGATCGCCCTGGGGGCCTTGATGAGGGTTCGGTGACCCCTCCTCAAGGGGGGTGGTACTGTTGTGAACTCTATTTCTGGGCTCCCTCTTGTGGTCACAAGTGGTACTGTGTGAGTGCTGTCTTTCTGCAGGTTTGTGACTGGCATCAGCTGTCTCGTTATCTGTGGTCTGGTTTTCTATTTAAGCTCACTTGGACTCTCAGTTCATGCCTGCTGTCCTTGTATTCAGTGCTATTCTGATTGCTCCTGTCTACATCCGTTATCAGTCTCTCCAAGAGAAGCTAAGTTTTGTTTGCTTATTTTTGCTCATCTGCGTTCAAGATGTGTCCTAGTATATGATGTGTTTAGTCCAGCTTGCTAATATGTGATTTCCCTGCTTGCTGGTGCTCTGGGGTGCTGAGTTGCTCCCCCCACATCGTTAGTTGGTGTGGGGGTTCTCACATTCTCTGCGTGGATATTTTTACATAGGGTTTTTTACTGACCGCACAGATCCCTTGCTATTTTCTGCTATCTAGCGTTAGCGGGCCTCATTTGCTTAATCTGTTTCATCTCTGCGTTTGTCTTTTCCTCTTAACTCACCGTTATTATTTGTGGGGGCTTCTATATCTTAGGGGTTATTTCTCTGAGGCAAGTGAGGTCTGTACTTTCTCTTTAGGGGTAGTCAGTTTCTCAGGCCGTGAAGAGACGTCTAGGATTTCAGGATACGTTCCACGGCTACCTTTAGTGTGTTTGGTTAGGATCAGGTTTTGCGGTCAGTCCAGTTACCACATCCCCAGAGCTCGTCCTATTATCTCTCACTTAGCTGGTTAGATTTGTGATCCTAAGCCACTGGGATCATAACACATTACTGCCCTTTTCCAAGATGGCGTCTTTGGTCTCATGTGCACTGTGTCTTCCTGCTATAAAACTCCACCCCAGCCTTCAGTCTGTGCTGGAGTATTCTGCCTTGCATCCAGTTCCTGACCTCTGGTGATTCCCTGGCTATATACCTGCTCCTGTGAACCTGTGGGGTTATCCTGCTACTCTACTCTGAGTTCCTGCTGCATACACCAGTTCCAGTAATCCTCCTTCATCTGCTGCTCGTGTTTACTTCCATCTGTATTTGCTGGACATGTAAGCTGTTTGCTGCTCTGCTTAAACCTGAGACTAGTACCCAGGCCTCCCTGGTTGAGCTAAAATATTATTTGAACTGCCCTATAAGCATATCTATCTGTGTTTTGGACTAAGCAAGGACTTATTCATGTCAAGTATCCTCAAGAATAATTGTGCTTCATAGACTTTCTGCGTGATTGCATTTTCCTCTGAAGTTTCCTATAGAATGCTGAGCTGCATTTGATATTTGCACCAAGTGTTGTGGACTTGAGTTTCTCTCTGCACCTGTTTGAATCACCATGTGATAATATAGACTTTACCACTTATAAAACTGTGTCCTGTAGTTGTCTTGTTCCACGCAAAGAGTCTCCTGAGTTATCCCCTATAATTATTACAGTTTTGCCCCCAGCAGTTCGGCCCCGGCAGTTCACCCCCGGATGTTTGTACCCTTGTGGTTCATGAATTCCTGTCTGTCATCAGTTTTGCCCCCGGCAGTTCACCCCCGGATGTTTCACCCCCAAATGTTTCTCCTACAGCATTTTGTCCCTGGATGTGTCGCCATCTGATGTTTCGCACTTAATATTTGACCCCAGATGTTTCACCCTCAACTTTTGGGGTCAACATACAGGGATCAAAACATCTAGGGCTGAACATACCTGGGGGTAAAATATACAGGACCCCAATTGCTGGGGATTCCTGTGGCTGCCTTTTCAGCAGCTCACCCAGTGTCTCTTCTGGCTGGCCTTAATGGAGTAGTATCACCCTAGAACAAAAAAAAATGGACATTCCTATCGCAGCTTCAGCTTCTTGGGTCACAGAGTGCAGTCTAGAAGTTCCCCGTGATGTCTTCTCCTGCTTCTGGCTGTCTTTTCATCTTCCCTGGAACACTGATCCATGAAGCATGATGAATGCCGCAGCACTGAGGCCGAATGTCTCCAGGCCGCTCACTGACATGACGTCACTCCTGCCCCATTCATCAGTCAATCCAGGGGGCAGGATACCTCTCCTGTCACCAAGGAATTGCATATATAGATCAATAGTTGGCGGTTTGTAAGTAGAGCGCTGGCAGTAGTCCCAGGACGGGGAAGTGTTGTGAATTCTGTTCTCGGACTCCCCCCTGTGGTCATGAATGGTACTTTGGTTAGTTCTGCTCTTGGACTCCCTCTGGTGGCTTTGAGCGGAACTGCTGGTCACTGAGGTTGGCTTTGTCAGCTGCTCTCGTTTATTGCTGCTGGCTTCCCTATTTAACTCCACTCAGATCGTTACTTGATGCCAGCTGTCAATGTTTCAGTATTGGTTTAGATCTCTCTTGGACTTCTCTGAGGACCTGTCTACTCCAGCAGAAGCTAAGTCTTTGCTAGTTCATTTGTTGTTACTGCTTCCTGAATATATTTCTTAGTACTGCTAATTTCTAGTCCAGCTTGCTATCATGATATTTCCTTGCTAGCTGGAAGCTCTGGGGTGCAGAGTGGCACCTCCACACCGTGAGTCGGTGTGGGGAGTCTTTTTGCTTACTCTGCGTGTTTTTTTGTAGTCTTTTTGTGCTGACCGCATAGTTCCCTTTGCTATCCTCTGACTATTTAGTGAAGTCTGGCCTCCTATGCTAAAACCTGTTTCATTCCTGTGTTTGTGACTTTCCTCTTAACTCACAGTCAATATATGTGGGGGCTGACTTTGCCTTTGGGGAATTTCTCTGAGGCAAGGTTAGGCTTCTTTTCTATCTTTAGGGGTAGTTAGCTCTTAGGCTGTGAAGAGGCATCTAGGGAGAGTTAGGTACGCTCCACAGCTATTTCTAGTGTGTGTGATAGGAGTAGGATTTGCGGTCAGCAGAGTTCCCACTTTCCCAGAGCTTGTTCTGATTACTAGTTTACTCATCAGGTCATTCCGGGTGCTCCTAACCACCAGGTCCATAACAGTACAGCTGGCCAACAAAGTGTTAATGCATCTCAAAAGAGGGATAAGAGAAGTTCTGAACCCATTTTTTTTTCTTTGCAGTGTGTTTTGTCTCTCTTTTCCCCTTAATCTCTGGGTGGTTCAGGACTCAGGTGTAGATATGGATATGGATATTCAAGGTCTGTCATCTTGTGTGGATCATCTCACTGCAAGAGTACAAAGCATTCAAGATTATGTAGTTCAGAATCCGATGTTAGAGCCTACAATTCCAATTCCTGATTTGTTTTCTGGGGATAGATCTAAGTTTCTGAATTTCAAAAATAATTGTAAACTGTTTCTTGCTTTGAGACCCCGCTCCTCTGGTGACCCCATTCAGCAAGTAAAAATTATTATTTCTTTGTTGCGTGGCGACCCTCAAGATTGGGCATTCTCCCTTGCGCCAGGAGATCCTGCATTGCTTAATGTAGATGCGTTTTTTCTGGCGCTTGGATTGCTTTATGACGAACCGAATTCAGTGGATCAGGCAGAGAAAATCTTGCTAGCTTTGTGTCAGGGTCAGGATGAAGCGGAGATATATTGTCAGAAGTTTAGAAAATGGTCTGTGCTTACTCAATGGAATGAGTGTGCCCTGGCAGCAATTTTTAGAAAGGGTCTTTCTGAAGCCCTTAAGGATGTTATGGTGGGATTTCCCACGCCTGCTGGTCTGAATGAATCAATGTCCTTGGCCATCCAAATTGATCGGCGTTTGCGTGAGCGCAAAATTGTGCACCATTTGGCAGTGTCCTCTGAGCAGAGGCCTGAGCTTATGCAATGTGATAGAACTTTGACCAGAACTGAACGGCAAGAACACAGATGTCAGAATAGGCTGTGTTTTTACTGTGGTGACCCCACTCATGCTATCTCTGATTGTCCTAAGCGCACTAAGCGGTTCGCTAGGTCTGTCACCATTGGTACTGTACAGCCTAAATTTCTTTTGTCTGTTACTCTGATTTGCTCTTTGTCATCCTACTCTGTTATGGCATTTGTGGATTCAGGCGCTGCCCTGAATTTGATGGACTTGGAGTTTGCCAGGCGCTGTGGTTTTTTCTTGGATCCTTTGCAGTATCCTATTCCATTAAGGGGAATTGATGCCACGCCGTTGGCCAAGAATAAACCTCAGTACTGGACTCAGTTGACCATGTGCATGGCTCCTGCACATCAGGAAGATATTCGCTTTTTGGTGTTGCATAATTAGCATGATGTGGTCGTGTTGGGTTTGCCTTGGCTACAGGTTCATAATCCAGTATTGGATTGGAAATCAATGTCTGTGTCTAGTTGGGGTTGTCAAGGGGTACATGGCGATGTTCCGTTGGTGTCAATTTCTGCTTCCACTCCTTCTGAAGTCCCTGAGTTTCTGTCGGATTACCAGGATGTATTTGATGAGCCCAAATCCAGTGTCCTACCCCCTCATAGGGATTGTGATTGTGCTATAAATTTGATTCCTGGTAGTAAGATTCCTAAGGGCCGACTTTTCAATTTATCTGTGCCAGAGCACGCCGCTATGCGGAGTTATATAAAGGAGTCCTTGGAGAAAGGACATATTCGCCCGTCTTCATCACCATTGGGAGCAGGGTTCTTTTTTGTGGCCAAGAAGGATGGTTCTCTGAGACCCTGTATAGATTACCGCCTTCTCAATAAGATCACGGTCAAATTTCAGTACCTTTTGCCTCTGCTGTCTGATTTGTTTGCTCGGATTAAGGGGGCTAGTTGGTTCACCAAGATAGATCTTCGATGGGCGTATAACCTTGTGCGTATTAAACAGGGCGATGAATGGAAAACAGCATTTAATACGCCCGAGGGCCATTTTGAGTACCTGGTAATGCCATTCGGGCTTTCAAATGCTCCATCTGTGTTTCAGTCCTTTATGCATGACATCTTCCGAAAGTATCTGGATAGATTCATGATTGTATATTTGGATGATATTTTGGTCTTTTCGGATGATTGGGAGTCTCATGTGAGGCAGGTCAGGATGGTGTTTCAGGTCCTTCGTGCTAATGCGTTGTTTGTGAAGGGGTCTAAATGTCTCTTCGGAGTTCAGAAGGTTTCCTTTTTGGGCTTCATTTTTTCCCCTTCTACTATCGAGATGGACCCTGTTAAAGTTCAGGCCATTTATGATTGGACTCAACCTACATCTGTGAAGAGCCTTCTGTCATGGTTCTCAATGGCAAGAGAACATAGTAAAGCATACAAAAAGGACTAGCTCTTGGAAGATGGGAACTCGAGCTGACTGTGAGCTAAACCTACCGCACAACTAACAGTGGCCGGGTAGCGTGCCTACGTTTTTATCCCTAGACGCCCAGCGCTAGCCGGAGAACTGACTGACCCTAGCAGAGGAAAATACAGACCTGGCTTACCTCTAGAGAAATTTTCCCCAAAAGGCAGACAGTAGCCCCCACATATATTGTCGGTGATTTCAGAGGAAATTAACATACGAAGTATGAAGATAGGTTTAGCAAATTGAGGTCCGCTTACTAGATAGTAGGAAGACAGAAAAGGGAACTTCACAGTCAGCTGAAAACCCTTTCAAAACACCATCCTGAAATTACTTTAAGACTCTAATATCAACTCATGACACCAGAGTGGCAATTTCAGCTCACAAGAGCTTCCAGCCTCAGAAATAATCAATCGCAGAGAACTGGAACAAAAATGCAAAACAAACTTAGGACTACAAGTCCAACTTAGCTGATAGTAGTCTAGGAGCAGGAACATGCAACAGAAAGGCTTCTGGTAACATTGTTGGCCGGCATAGAAATGACTGAGGAGCAAGGTTAAATAGAAAACTCCCACATCCTGATGGAAACAGGTGAACAGAGGAGATGAAGCACACAAGTGCAGTACCACCAGAAACCACCGGGGGAGCCCAGAAACCAAACCCACAACAGTACCCCCCCCTCAAGGAGGGGGCACCGAACCCTCACCAGAACCACCAGGGCGATCAGGATGAGCCCTATGAAAGGCACGGACCAAATCGGAGGCATGAACATCAGAGGCTGTCACCCAAGAGTTATCCTCCTGACCGTAGCCCTTCCACTTGACCAGATACTGAAGTCTCCGTCTGGAAACACGGGAGTCCAAGATCTTCTCGACAACGTACTCCAACTCACCCTCAACCAACACCGGAGCAGGAGGCTCAACGGAAGGCACAACCGGTACCTCATACCTGCGCAACAATGACCGATGGAAGACATTATGAATAGAAAAAGATGCAGGGAGGTCCAAACGAAAGGACACAGGGTTAAGAATCTCCAATATCTTGTACGGGCCGATGAACCGAGGCTTAAACTTAGGAGAAGAAACCTTCATAGGGACAAAACGAGAAGACAACCACACCAAGTCCCCAACACAAAGACGAGGACCAACACGACGACGGCGGTTGGCAAAATGCTGAGTCTTCTCCTGGGACAACTTCAAATTGTCCACCACATGCCCCCAAATCTGATGCAACCTCTCCACCACAGCATCCACTCCAGGACAATCCGAAGACTCCACCTGACCGGAAGAGAAACGAGGATGAAACCCCGCATTACAGAAGAAAGGAGAAACCAAGGTGGCAGAACTAGCCCGATTATTGAGGGCAAACTCCGCCAAGGGCAAAAAGGCAACCCAATCATCCTGATCCGCAGACACAAAACACCTCAAATAAGTCTCCAAGGTCTGATTAGTTCTCTCGGTCTGGCCATTAGTCTGAGGGTGGAAAGCAGACGAAAAAGACAAATCAATGCCCATCCTAGCACAGAACGCTCGCCAAAATCTAGACACGAATTGGGTTCCCCTATCAGAAACGATATTCTCCGGAATGCCATGCAAGCGCACCACATTTTGAAAAAACAGAGGAACCAGCTCGGATGAAGAAGGCAATTTAGGCAAGGGAACCAAATGGACCATCTAAGAGAAACGGTCACACACCACCCAGATGACAGACATCTTCTGAGAAACAGGGAGATCAGAAATAAAATCCATGGAGATGTGAGTCCAAGGCCTCTTCGGAATAGGCAAGGATAACAACAATCCACTAGCCCGAGAACAACAAGGCTTGGCCCGAGCACAAACATCACAAGACTGCACAAAACCTCGCACATCTCACGACAGGGAAGGCCACCAGAAGGACCTAGCCACCAAATCCCTGGTACCAAAGATTCCAGGATGACCTGCTAACGCAGAAGAATGGACCTCCGAGATGACTCTACTGGTCCAATCATCAGGAACAAACAATCTACCAGGCGGGCAACGATCAGGTCTATCCGCCTGAAACTCCTGCAAGACCCGTCGCAAATCTGGGGAAACAGCAGATAATATCACTCCATCCTTAAGGATACCTGTAGGTTCAAAATTACCAGGGGAATCAGGCTCAAAACTCCTAGAAAGGGCATCCGCCTTCACATTTTTAGAACCCGGTAGGTAAGAAACCACAAAATTAAACCGAGAGAAAAATAACGACCAGCGCGCCTGTCTAGGATTCAGGCACCTGGCGGACTCAAGATAAATCAAATTCTTGTGGTCGGTCAATACCACCACCTGATGTCTAGCCCCCTCAAGCCAATGACGCCACTCCTCAAAAGCCCACTTCATAGCCAAGAGCTCCCGATTACCAATATCATAATTTCGCTCAGCGGGCGAAAACTTACGAGAAAAGAACGCACAAGGTCTCATCACGGAGCAGTCGGAACTTTTCTGCGACAAAACCGCCCCAGCTCCGATTTCTGAAGCGTCGACCTCAACCTGAAAAGGAAGAGTAACATCAGGCTGACGCAATACAGGGGCGGAAGAAAAGCGGCGCTTAAGCTCCCGAAAGGCCTCCACAGCAGCAGGGGACCACTCAGCAACATCAGCACCCTTCTTAGTCAAATCAGTCAACGGTTTAGCGACATCAGAAAAACCAGTTATAAATCGACGATAAAAATTAGCAAAGCCCAAAAACTTCTGAAGGCTCTTAAGAGAAGAGGGTTGCGTCCAATCACAAATAGCCTGAACCTTGACAGGGTCCATCTCAATGGAAGAGGGGGAAAAAATGTACCCCAAAAACGAAATCTTTTGAACCCCAAAAACGCACTTAGAACCCTTTACACACAAGGAATTAGAGCGCAAAACCTGAAAAACCCTCCTGACCTGTTGGACATGAGAGTCCCAGTCCTCCGAAAAAATCAAAATATCATCCAGATACACAATCAAAAATTTATCCAAATATTCACGGAAAATGTCATGCATAAAGGACTGAAAGACTGAAGGGGCATTTGAAAGACCAAAAGGCATTACTAAATACTCAAAATGGCCCTCAGGCGTATTAAATGCGGTTTTCCACTCATCCCCCTGCTTAATTCGCACCAAATTATACGCCCCACGAAGATCAATCTTAGAGAACCACTTGGCCCCCTTTATTCGAGCAAACAAATCAGTAAGCAGTGGCAAAGGATACTGATATTTAACCGTGATTTTATTCAAAAGCCGATAATCAATACACGGCCTCAAAGAGCCATCTTTTTTAGATACAAAGAAAAAACCGGCTCCTAAGGGAGATGACGAAGGACAAATATGTCCCTTTTCCAAGGAGTCCTTAATATATTCCCGCATAGCAGCATGTTCAGGCACAGATAGATTAAATAAACGACCCTTTGGAAACTCACTGCCCGGAATCAGATCTATAGTACAATCGCACTCTCTGTGCGGAGGTAGTGAACCAATTTTAGGCTCCTCAAAAACGTCACGATAATCAGATAAAAATTCCGGAATCTCAGAGGGAATAGATGATGAAATGGAAACCAAAGGTACGTCCCCATGAGTCCCCTGACATCCCCAGCTTAACACAGACATTGCTTTCCAGTCGAGGACTGGGTTATGAGATTGCAGCCATGGCAATCCAAGCACCAACACATCATGTAAATTATACAACACAAGGAAGCGAATAATCTCCTGGTGATCCGGATTAATACGCATATTTACCTGTGTCCAGTAATGTGGTTTATTACTAGCCAATGGCGTGGAGTGAATACCCTTCAGAGGTATAGGAACTTCCAGAGGCTCTAAATCAAACCCACAGCGTTTGGCAAAGGACCAATCCATACGACTCAAAGCGGCGCCAGAGTCGACATAGGCGTCCGCGGTAATAGACGATAAAGAGCAAATCAGGGTCACAGATAGAATAAACTTAGACTGTAAAGTGCCAATTGAAACAGACTTATCAACCTTCTTAGTACGTTTAGAGCATGCTGATATAACATGAGTTGAATCACCAAAATAGAAGCATAACCCATTTTTTCGCCTAAAATTCTGTAGTTCGCTTCTGGACAGAATTCTATCACATTGCATAATCTCTGGCGCCTTCTCAGTAGACACCGCCAAATGGTGCACAGGTTTGCGCTCCCGCAAACGCCGATCAATCTGAATAGCCATTGTCATGGACTCATTCAGACCTGTAGGCACAGGGAACCCCACCATAACATCCTTAATGGCATCAGAGAGACCCTCTCTGAAATTCGCCGCCAGGGCGCACTCATTCCACTGAGTAAGCACAGACCACTTACGAAATTTTTGGCAGTATATTTCAGCCTCATCTTGCCCTTGAGACAGGGCCATTAAGGCTTTTTCAGCCTGAATCTCTAAATGAGGTTCCTCATAAAGCAACCCCAAAGCCAGGAAAAACGCATCCACATTGAGCAACGCAGGATCCCCTGGTGCCAAAGCAAATGCCCAGTCCTGAGGGTCGCCCCGGAGCAAGGAAACTACAATCCTGACCTGCTGTGCAGGATCTCCAGCGGAGCGAGATCTCAGAGACAAAAATAATTTACAATTATGTTTGAAATTCTGGAAGCGAGATCTATCCCCGGAGAAACATTCAGGTAAAGGAATTCTAGGTTCAGATATAGGAGCATGAATAACAAAATCCTGTAAACTTTGAACCTTCACAGCGAGATTATCCAAACCTGTAGCTAAACTCTGATGATCCATATTAATCAGGTGAAATCAGAACCATTCAAGGATTAGAAGGAGAGAGAGACGAAGGCTGCAGTAAGCAGAGATGCAAGTGAATCAACTAATGAGCAAACTCAGGAAAAAAAAAAAAAAAATTCTCTGCAGAGTTCTTTTCTCTCCTTTCTTCTGCCAATTATTTTAACCCTTGGCCGGCCAAACTGTCATGGTTCTCAATGGCAAGAGAACATAGTAAAGCATACAAAAAGGACTAGCTCTTGGAAGATGGGAACTCGAGCTGACTGTGAGCTAAACCTACCGCACAACTAACAGTGGCCGGGTAGCGTGCCTACGTTTTTATCCCTAGACGCCCAGCGCCAGCCGGAGAACTGACTGACCCTAGCAGAGGAAAATACAGACCTGGCTTACCTCTAGAGAAATTTTCCCCAAAAGGCAGACAGTAGCCCCCACATATATTGTCGGTGATTTCAGAGGAAATTGACATACGAAGTATGAAGATAGGTTTAGCAAATTGAGGTCCGCTTACTAGATAGTAGGAAGACAGAAAAGGGAACTTCACAGTCAGCTGAAAACCCTTTCAAAACACCATCCTGAAATTACTTTAAGACTCTAATATCAACTCATGACACCAGAGTGGCAATTTCAGCTCACAAGAGCTTCCAGCCTCAGAAATAATCAATCGCAGAGAACTGGAACAAAAATGCAAAACAAACTTAGGACTACAAGTCCAACTTAGCTGATAGTAGTCTAGGAGCAGGAACATGCAACAGAAAGGCTTCTGGTAACATTGTTGGCCGGCATAGAAATGACTGAGGAGCAAGGTTAAATAGAAAACTCCCACATCCTGATGGAAACAGGTGAACAGAGGAGATGAAGCACACAAGTGCAGTACCACCAGAAACCACCGGGGGAGCCCAGAAACCAAACCCACAACAGCCTCCAGAAATTCCTGGGCTTTGCTAATTTTTTCCGTCGCTTCATCGCTAATTTTTCTAGTGTGGTTAAACCTTTGACTGATTTGACAAAGAAAGGTGCTGATGTGGTGAATTGGTCCTCTGCGGCCGTTGAGGCTTTTCAGGAGCTGAAACTTCGTTTTTCTTCGGCCCCTGTGTTGCGTCAGCCAGATGTTTCGCTCCCTTTTCAGGTCGAGGTTGATGCTTCTGAGATTGGAGCAGGGGCTGTTTTGTCTCAAAGAAGTTCTGATGGCTCTGTGATGAAGCCATGTGCCTTCTTTTCTAGAAAGTTTTTGCCTGCTGAGTGTAATTATGATGTTGGCAATCGGGAGCTGCTAGCTATGAAGTGGGCTTTCGAGGAGTGGCGACATTGGCTTGAGGGAGCCAAGCACCGCGTGGTGGTCTTGACGGATCACAAAAATCTGACTTATCTCGAGTCTGCCAAGCGGTTGAATCCTAGACAGGCTCGATGATCGCTGTTTTTCTCCCGTTTCGATTTTGTGGTCTCATACCTTCCAGGTTCTAAGAATGTGAAGGCGGATGCCCTTTCTAGGAGTTTTGTGCCTGATTCTCCGGGAGTCCCTGAGCCGGCTGGTATTCTCAAAGAGGGGGTTATTCTGTCTGCCATCTCCCCTGATTTGCGGCGGGTGCTGCAGGAGTTTCAGGCTGATAGACCTGACCGTTGTCCAGCGGAGAAACTATTTGTCCCTGATAGATGGACTAGCAGAGTTATTTCTGAGGTTCATTGCTCAGTGTTGGCTGGTCATCCTGGGATTTTTGGGACCAGAGATTTGGTGGCTAGGTCCTTTTGGTGGCCTTCCTTGTCACGGGATGCGCGTTCTTTTGTGCAGTCCTGTGGGACTTGTGCTCGGGCTAAGCCCTGCTGTTCTCGTGCCAGTGGGTTGCTTTTGCCCTTGCCAGTCCCGAAAAGGCCTTGGATGCATGTTTCCATGGATTTTATTTCAGATCTTCCTGTCTCTCAAAGGATGTCTGTCATCTGGGTGGTTTGTGATCGCTTTTCTAAGATGGTCCATTTGGTACCCTTGCCTAAATTACCCTCCTCCTCTGATTTGGTGCCATTATTTTTTCAACATGTGGTTCGTTTGCATGGCATTCCGGAGAACATTGTGTCGGACAGAGGTTCCCAGTTTGTCTCTAGGTTTTGGCGGTCCTTTTGTGCTAAGATGGGCATTGATTTGTCTTTTTCTTCGGCTTTCCATCCTCAAACAAATGGCCAAACCGAACGAACCAACCAGACTTTGGAAACCTATCTGAGATGCTTTGTTTCTGCTGATCAGGATGATTGGGTGACCTTTTTGCCATTGGCTGAGTTCGCCCTTAATAATCGGGCTAGTTCGGCTACTTTGGTTTCGCCTTTTTTTTGCAATTCTGGTTTTAATCCTCGTTTTTCTTCGGGGCAGGTTGAGCCTTCTGACTGTCCTGGTGTGGATTCTGTGGTGGACAGGTTGCAGCAAATTTGGACTCACGTAGTGGACAATCTGACGTTGTCCTAGGAGAAGGCTCAACGTTTCGCTAACCGCCGTCGTTGTGTTGGTCCCCGACTTCGTGTTGGGGATTTGGTTTGGTTGTCTTTTCGTTATGTTCCTTTGAAGGTTTCTTCTCCTAAGTTTAAGCCTCGTTTCATTGGTCCTTATAAGATTTCTGAAATTCTCAACCCTGTGTCATTTCGTTTGGTCCTTCCAGCTTCTTTTGCCATCCATAATGTGTTCCATAGGTCGTTGTTGCGGAGGTACGTGGCGCCTATGGTTCCCTCCGTTGATCCTCCTGCTCCGGTGTTGGTTGAGGGGGAGTTGGAGTATGTGGTGGAAAAAATTTTGGATTCTCGTATTTCGAGACGGAAGCTTCAGTACCTGGTTAACTGGAAGGGCTATGGTCAGGAGAATAATTCCTGGGTTGTTGCCTCCGATGTCCACGCTGCCGATTTAGTTCGTGCCTTTCATTTGGCTCGTCCTGATCGGCCTGGGGGCCCTGGTGAGGGTTCGGTGACCCCTCCTCAAGGGGGAGGTACTGTTGTGAATTCCGTTCTCGGACTCCCCCCTGTGGTCATGAATGGTACTTTGGTTAGTTCTGCTCTTGGACTCCCTCTGGTGGCTTTGAGCAGAACTGCTGGTCACTGAGGTTGGCTTTGTCAGCTGCTCTCGTTTATTGCTGCTGGCTTCCCTATTTAACTCCACTCCAGATCGTTACTTGATGCCAGCTGTCAATGTTTCAGTATTGGTTTAGATCTCTCTTGGACTTCTCTGAGGACCTGTCTACTCCAGCAGAAGCTAAGTCTTTGCTAGTTCATTTGTTGTTACTGCTTCCTGAATATATTTCTTAGTACTGCTAATTTCTAGTCCAGCTTGCTATCATAATATTTCCTTGCTAGCTGGAAGCTCTGGGGTGCAGAGTGGCACCTCCACACCGTGAGTCGGTGTGGGGAGTCTTTTTGCTTACTCTGCGTGGTTTTTTGTAGTCTTTTTGTGCTGACCGCATAGTTCCCTTTGCTATCCTCTGACTATTTAGTGAAGTCTGGCCTCCTATGCTAAAACCTGTTTCATTCCTGTGTTTGTGACTTTCCTCTTAACTCACAGTCAATATATGTGGGGGCTGACTTTGCCTTTGGGGAATTTCTCTGAGGCAAGGTTAGGCTTCTTTTCTATCTTTAGGGGTAGTTAGCTCTTAGGCTGTGAAGAGGCATCTAGGGAGAGTTAGGTACGCTCCACAGCTATTTCTAGTGTGTGTGATAGGAGTAGGATTTGCGGTCAGCAGAGTTCCCACTTTCCCAGAGCTTGTTCTGATTACTAGTTTACTCATCAGGTCATTCCGGGTGCTCCTAACCACCAGGTCCATAACAGTACAGCTGGCCAACAAAGTGTTAATGCATCTCAAAAGAGGGATAAGAGAAGTTCTGAACCCATTTTTTTTTCTTTGCAGTGTGTTTTGTCTCTCTTTTCCCCTTAATCTCTGGGTGGTTCAGGACTCAGGTGTAGATATGGATATGGATATTCAAGGTCTGTCATCTTGTGTGGATCATCTCACTGCAAGAGTACAAAGCATTCAAGATTATGTAGTTCAGAATCCGATGTTAGAGCCTACAATTCCAATTCCTGATTTGTTTTCTGGGGATAGATCTAAGTTTCTGAATTTCAAAAATAATTGTAAACTGTTTCTTGCTTTGAGACCCCGCTCCTCTGGTGACCCCATTCAGCAAGTAAAAATTATTATTTCTTTGTTGCGTGGCGACCCTCAAGATTGGGCATTCTCCCTTGCGCCAGGAGATCCTGCATTGCTTAATGTAGATGCGTTTTTTCTGGCGCTTGGATTGCTTTATGACGAACCGAATTCAGTGGATCAGGCAGAGAAAATCTTGCTAGCTTTGTGTCAGGGTCAGGATGAAGCGGAGATATATTGTCAGAAGTTTAGAAAATGGTCTGTGCTTACTCAATGGAATGAGTGTGCCCTGGCAGCAATTTTTAGAAAGGGTCTTTCTGAAGCCCTTAAGGATGTTATGGTGGGATTTCCCACGCCTGCTGGTCTGAATGAATCAATGTCCTTGGCCATCCAAATTGATCGGCGTTTGCGTGAGCGCAAAATTGTGCACCATTTGGCGGTGTCCTCTGAGCAGAGGCCTGAGCTTATGCAATGTGATAGAACTTTGACCAGAACTGAACGGCAAGAACACAGATGTCAGAATAGGCTGTGTTTTTACTGTGGTGACCCCACTCATGCTATCTCTGATTGTCCTAAGCGCACTAAGCGGTTCGCTAGGTCTGTCACCATTGGTACTGTACAGCCTAAATTTCATTTGTCTGTTACTCTGATTTGCTCTTTGTCATCCTACTCGGTTATGGCATTTGTGGATTCAGGCGCTGCCCTGAATTTGATGGACTTGGAGTTTGCCAGGCGCTGTGGTTTTTTCTTGGATCCTTTGCGGTATCCTATTCCATTAAGGGGAATTGATGCCACGCCGTTGGCCAAGAATAAACCTCAGTACTGGACTCAGTTGACCATGTGCATGGCTCCTGCACATCAGGAAGATATTCGCTTTTTGGTGTTGCATAATTTGCATGATGTGGTCGTGTTGGGTTTGCCTTGGCTACAGGTTCATAATCCAGTATTGGATTGGAAATCAATGTCTGTGTCTAGTTGGGGTTGTCAAGGGGTACATGGCGATGTTCCGTTGGTGTCAATTTCTGCTTCCACTCCTTCTGAAGTCCCTGAGTTTCTGTCGGATTACCAGGATGTATTTGATGAGCCCAAATCCAGTGTCCTACCCCCTCATAGGGATTGTGATTGTGCTATAAATTTGATTCCTGGTAGTAAGATTCCTAAGGGCCGACTTTTCAATTTATCTGTGCCAGAGCACGCCGCTATGCGGAGTTATATAAAGGAGTCCTTGGAGAAAGGACATATTCGCCCGTCTTCATCACCATTGGGAGCAGGGTTCTTTTTTGTGGCCAAGAAGGATGGTTCTCTGAGACCCTGTATAGATTACCACCTTCTCAATAAGATCACGGTCAAATTTCAGTACCCTTTGCCTCTGCTGTCTGATTTGTTTGCTCGAATTAAGGGGGCTAGTTGGTTCACCAAGATAGATCTTCGAGGGGCGTATAACCTTGTGCGTATTAAACAGGGCGATGAATGGAAAACAGCATTTAATACGCCCGAGGGCCATTTTGAGTACCTGGTAATGCCATTCGGGTTTTCAAATGCTCCATCTGTGTTTCAGTCCTTTATGCATGACATCTTCCGAAAGTATCTGGATAGATTCATGATTGTATATTTGGATGATATTTTGGTCTTTTCGGATGATTGGGAGTCTCATGTGAGGCAGGTCAGGATGGTGTTTCAGGTCCTTCGTGCTAATGCATTGTTTGTGAAGGGGTCTAAATGTCTCTTCGGAGTTCAGAAGGTTTCCTTTTTGGGCTTCATTATTTCCCCTTCTACTATCGAGATGGACCCTGTTAAAGTTCAGGCCATTTATGATTGGACTCAACCTACATCTGTGAAGAGCCTCCAGAAATTCCTGGGCTTTGCTAATTTTTTCCGTCGCTTCATCGCTAATTTTTCTAGTGTGGTTAAACCTTTGACTGATTTGACAAAGAAAGGTGCTGATGTGGTGAATTGGTCCTCTGCTGCCGTTGAGGCTTTTCAGGAGCTGAAACTTCCTTTTTCTTCGGCCCCTGTGTTGCGTCAGCCAGATGTTTCGCTCCCTTTTCAGGTCGAGGTTGATGCTTCTGAGATTGGAGCAGGGGCTGTTTTGTCTCAAAGAAGTTCTGATGGCTCTGTGATGAAGCCATGTGCCTTCTTTTCTAGAAAGTTTTTGCCTGCTGAGTGTAATTATGATGTTGGCAATCGGGAGCTGCTAGCTATGAAGTGGGCTTTCGAGGAGTGGCGACATTGGCTTGAGGGAGCCAAGCACCACGTGGTGGTCTTGACGGATCACAAAAATCTGACTTATCTCGAGTCTGCCAAGCGGTTGAATCCTAGACAGGCTCAATGGTCGCTGTTTTTCTCCCATTTCGATTTTGTGGTCTCATACCTTCCAGGTTCTAAGAATGTGAAGGCGGATGCCCTTTCTAGGAGTTTTGTGCCTGATTCTCCGGGAGTCCCTGAGCCGGCTGGTATTCTCAAAGAGGGGGTAATTCTGTCTGCCATCTCCCCTGATTTGCGGCGGGTGCTGCAGGAGTTTCAGGCTGATAGACCTGACCGTTGTCCAGCGGAGAAACTATTTGTCCCTGATAGATGGACTAGCAGAGTTATTTCTGAGGTTCATTGCTCAGTGTTGGCTGGTCATCCTGGGATTTTTGGGACCAGAGATTTGGTGGCTAGGTCCTTTTGGTGGCCTTCCTTGTCACGGGATGTGCGTTCTTTTGTGCAGTCCTGTGGGACTTGTGCTCGGGCTAAGCCCTGCTGTTCTCGTGCCAGTGGGTTGCTTTTGCCCTTGCTAGTCCCGAAAAGGCCTTGGATGCATGTTTCCATGGATTTTATTTCAGATCTTCCTGTCTCTCAAAGGATGTCTGTCATCTGGGTGGTTTGTGATCGCTTTTCTAAGATGGTCCATTTGGTACCCTTGCCTAAATTACCTTCCTCCTCTGATTTGGTGCCATTATTTTTTCAACATGTGGTTCGTTTGCATGGCATTCCGAAGAACATTGTGTCGGACAGAGGTTCCCAGTTTGTCTCTAGGTTTTGGCGGTCCTTTTGTGCTAAGATGGGCATTGATTTGTCTTTTTCTTTGGCTTTCCATCCTCAAACAAATGGCCAAACCGAACGAACCAACCAGACTTTGGAAACCTATCTGAGATGCTTTGTTTCTGCTGATCAGGATGATTGGGTGACCTTCTTGCCATTGGCTGAGTTCGCCCTTAATAATCGGGCTAGTTCGGCTACTTTGGTTTCGCCTTTTTTTTGCAATTCTGGTTTTAATCCTCGTTTTTCTTCGGGGCAGTTTGAGCCTTCTGACTGTCCTGGTGTGGATTCTGTGGTGGACAGGTTGCAGCAAATTTGGACTCACGTAGTGGACAATCTGACGTTGTCCTAGGAGAAGGCTCAACGTTTCGCTAACCGCCGTCGTTGTGTTGGTCCCCGACTTCGTTTTGGGGATTTGGTTTGGTTGTCTTTTCGTTATGTTCCTTTGAAGGTTTCTTCTCCTAAGTTTAAGCCTCGTTTCATTGGTCCTTATAAGATTTCTGAAATTCTCAACCCTGTGTCATTTCGTTTGGTCCTTCCAGCTTCTTTTGCCATCCATAATGTGTTCCATAGGTCGTTGTTGCGGAGGTACGTGGCGCCTATGGTTCCCTCCGTTGATCCTCCTGCTCTGTTGTTGGTTGAGGGGGAGTTGGAGTATGTGGTGGAAAAAATTTTGGATTCTCGTATTTCGAGATGGAAGCTTCAGTACCTGGTTAACTGGAAGGGCTATGGTCAGGAGGATAATTCCTGGGTTGTTGCCTCCGATGTCCACGCTGCCGATTTAGTTCGTGCCTTTCATTTGGCTCGTCCTGATCGGCCTGGGGGCCCTGGTGAGGGTTCGGTGACCCCTTCTCAAGGGGGAGGTACTGTTGTGAATTCCGTTCTCGGACTCCCCCCTGTGGTCATGAATGTTACTTTGGTTAGTTCTGCTCTTGGACTCCCTCTGGTGGCTTTGAGCGGAACTGCTGGTCACTGAGGTTGGCTTTGTCAGCTGCTCTCGTTTATTGCTGCTGGCTTCCCTATTTAACTCCACTCAGATCGTTACTTGATGCCAGCTGTCAATGTTTCAGTATTGGTTTAGATCTCTCTTGGACTTCTCTGAGGACCTGTCTACTCCAGCAGAAGCTAAGTCTTTGCTAGTTCATTTGTTGTTACTGCTTCCTGAATATATTTCTTAGTACTGCTAATTTCTAGTCCAGCTTGCTATCATGATATTTCCTTGCTAGCTGGAAGCTCTGGGGTGCAGAGTGGCACCTCCACACCGTGAGTCGGTGTGGGGAGTCTTTTTGCTTACTCTGCGTGGTTTTTTGTAGTCTTTTTGTGCTGACCGCATAGTTCTCTTTGCTATCCTCTGACTATTTAGTGAAGTCTGGCCTCCTATGCTAAAACCTGTTTCATTCCTGTGTTTGTGACTTTCCTCTTAACTCACAGTCAATATATGTGGGGGCTGACTTTGCCTTTGGGGAATTTCTCTGAGGCAAGGTTAGGCTTCTTTTCTATCTTTAGGGGTAGTTAGCTCTTAGGCTGTGAAGAGGCATCTAGGGAGAGTTAGGTACGCTCCACAGCTATTTCTAGTGTGTGTGATAGGAGTAGGATTTGCGGTCAGCAGAGTTCCCACTTTCCCAGAGCTTGTTCTGATTACTAGTTTACTCATCAGGTCATTCCGGGTGCTCCTAACCACCAGGTCCATAACAGGGAAGTGTTATGACCTGGTGGTTATGGAGAAGCACTGATATGACCTGGTGGGTAAAATGAGTCATGGGACAAGCTCTGGGAGGTGGTAGCTTTACTGAACGCAGTTCCTAATCCTAACACCAACACTAGAAATAGCCGTGGGACGTTCCTGTCACTCCCTAGACGCCTCGTCACAGCCTAAGAACTAGCTACCCCTAAAGATGGAAACGGAAAACTATCTCGCCTCAGAGAAATTCCCAAAAGGAAAGATAGCCCCCCACAAATATTAACCGTGAGTAGAGAGGGAAAGGACATACATAGAAATGAAATCAGATTTTAGCAAAGGAGGCCAATTCTAATCTAGATAGACAGAAAATAGAAAAGGATACTGTGCGGTCAGTATTAAAAACTAAAAATCCACGCAGAGTTTACAAAAATGATCTCCACACCGACTCACGGTGTGGAGGGGCAAATCTGCTTCCCCAGAGCTTCCAGCTAGCCTGAATATTTCATAATGACAAGCTGGACGAAAGAAACATAACTTAACTGAGCAGAAAGGTCCAAAGCAAATGGACAACCAAAGAACTAGCAAGAACTTATCTTATGCTGAAATGGACAGGCCATCAGAGAAATCCAAGTAGAGATCTGAATCCAACCCAGAGAACATTGACAGCTGGCATGGTCTACAGACCAGAGCCAAGTTAAATACCAAGGCCAGTGGAGCTGATCAGTGAAAGCAGCTGCTGCAGAACCTCAAGGAGCAGCAGTTCCACTCGAAACCACCAGAGGAAGCCCAATGGCAGAACTCACAAAAGTACCATTCATAACCACAGGAGGGAGCCCAAGAACGGAATTCACAACAGTCCCCCCCCCTTGAGGAGGGGTCACCGAACCCTCACCAGAGCCCCTAGGCCGATCAGGACGAGCCAAATGAAAAGCACGAACCAAATCGGCAGTATGGACATCAGAGGCAAAAACCCAAGAATTATCCTCCTGGCCATAACCCTTCCACTTAACCAGATACTGAAGCTTCCGCCTCGGAAGACGAGAATCCAAAATCTTCTCCACCACATACTCCAACTCCCCCTCAACCAACACCGGAGCAGGAGGGTCAACGGTGGGGACCATGGGCACCACATATCTCCGCAACAAAGATCTATGGAACACATTATGAATGGAAAAAGAAGCTGGAAGGGCCAAACGAAAAGACACAGGACTGATAATTTCAGAAATCTTATAAGGAACAATAAAGCGAGGCTTGAACTTAGGGGAAGAAACCTTCATAGGAACATGACGAGAAGACAACCAGACCAAATCCCCAACAAGAAGCCGGGGACCAACGCACCGACGACGGTTAGCAAAACGCTGAGCCTTTTCCTGAGACAACGTCAAATTGTCCACCACATGAGTCCAAATCCGCTGCAACCTGTCCACCACAGAATCCACACCAGGACAGTCCGAAGGCTCAACCTGCCCCAAAGAAAAACGAGGATGAAAACCGAAGTTACAAAAAAAAGGCGAAACCAAAGTAGCCGAACTAGCCCGATTATTAAGGGCAAACTCGGCCAACGGCAAGAAGGTCACCCAATCATCCTGATCAGCAGACACAAAGCATCTCAAATAGGTCTGATTGGTTCGCTCCGTTTGGCCATTTGTCTGAGGATGAAATGCTGACGAAAAAGACAAATCAATGCCCATTCTAGCACAAAAGGACCGCCAAAACCTAGAAACGAGCTGGGAACCTCTGTCAGACACAATATTCTCCGGAATGCCGTGCAACCGAACCACATGCTGAAAGAACAATGGAACCAAATCAGAGGAGGAAGGCAACTTAGGCAAAGGTACCAAATGGACCATCTTAGAAAACCGGTCACAAACCACCCAGATGACAGACATCTTCTGAGAAACAGGAAGATCAGAAATAAAATCCATAGAAATATGCGTCCAGGGCCTCCCAGGGACCGGCAAAGGCAAAAGCAACCCACTAGCACGGGAACAGCAGGGCTTGGCCCGGGCACAGGTCCCACAAGACTGCACGAAAGAACGCACATCCCGCGACAAGGAAGGCCACCAAAAGGACCTGGCAACCAAATCTCTGGTACCAAAAATCCCAGGATGACCAGCCAATACAGAACAATGAATCTCAGAAATTACCTTATTAGTCCATCTATCAGGAACAAACAGTTTCCCCACTGGGCAGCGGTCAGGTTTATCAGCCTGAAACTCCTGAAGCACCCGCCGCAAATCAGGGGAGATGGCAGAAAGAATTACCCCCTCCTTGAGAATACCAGCCGGCTCAAGGACTCCCGAAGAATCAGGCAAAAAACTCCTAGAAAGGGCATCAGCCTTCACATTCTTAGATCCCGGAAGATACGAGACCACAAAATCAAAACGGGAGAAAAACAGAGACCATCGAGCTTGTCTAGGATTCAACCGCTTGGCAGACTCGAGGTTAATCAGATTCTTATGGTCGGTCAAGACCACAACGCAATGCTTAGCTCCCTCAAGCCAATGTCGCCACTCCTCAAATGCCCACTTCATAGCCAACAATTTTCGATTGCCGACATCATAATTACGCTCAGCAGGTGAAAACTTTCTGGAGAAGAAAGCACACGGTTTCATCAAAGAGCCATCAGAACTTCTCTGAGACAAAACGGCCCCTGCCCCAATCTCAGAAGCGTCAACCTCAACCTGAAAAGGGAGAGAAACATCTGGCTGACGCATGTTGTGAACTCTATTTCTGGGCTCCCTCTAGTGGTCACAAGCGGTACTGTGTAGTGTTGTCCTTCTGCAGGTTGGCTTCATCAGCTGGTTCGTTATCCTTGGTTGGTTTTCTATTTAGCCCACCTGGATACTCAGTTCCTTGCCTGCTATCAATGTATTCAGTGCTCTTCAGATTCCGTGTGTCTACCTTGCTCCCAGTCTCTCCAAGACAAGCTAAGTTTTTGTTTGATCATTTTTTGATTATCAGTGTTCATTATGTTTTTAGTCCAGCTCGCTAAAATGTGATTTCTTCGCTTGCTGGTTGCTCTAGGGGACTGAGTTTCTCCCCCCACACCGTTAGTTGGTGTGGGGGTTCTTGAAATCTCAGAGTGGATATTTTGTAAGGGTTTTTTACTGACCGCATAGATTCCCTTTTCTATTTTCTGCTGTCTAGTATTAGTGGGCCTCATTTGCTGAATCTGCTTTCACCCCTGTGTATGTGCCTTCCTCTTACCTCACCGTTATTATTTGTTGGGGGCTTCTTTATCTTTGGGGATTATTTCTCTGGAGGCAAAAGAGGTCTTTCTTTCTCTCTAGGGGTAGTTAGTTCCTTAGGCTGGCTCGAGACGTCTAGGAATTCAGGCACGTTCACCGGCTACTTCTAGTGTGTTTGGTTAGGTTCAGATTTGCGGTCAGTCCAGCTTGCCACCTCCCTAGAGCTTGTCCTATGTTTGTTACTTAGCTGGAGTAATTTATGATCCTCAACCACTAAGGATCATAACAGACGCAGTACAGGGGCAGAAGTAAAGCGACGTTTAAGCTTCTGAAAGGCCTCCACAGCCGCAGGGGACCAATTCACCTGCTGAATGGGGTCACCAGAGGAACGGGGTCTCAAAGCAAAAAACAATCTGCAGTTATTTTAAAGTTCAGAAATTTAGATCTATCCCCAGAAAACAAATCAGGAATAGGAATTCTAGGCTCCAGAGCCAGAGTCTGAACAACATAATCTTGGATACTCTGTACCCTTGCAGCGAGCTGATCAACACGCGAGAACAGACCCTGAACCTCCATATCAGCACCAAAATCCGGAACCACCCAAAGATCAAGGGGAAAAAAAAGACAAAACGAGCTACAAAGGAAAAAAAATGGCTCAGAACTTTCTTTTCCCTCTTTTGAGATGCATTCAACACATTGTGCGCCAGCTGTACTGTTATGACCTGGTGGTTACAGAGAAGCACTGATATGACCTGGTGGGTAAAATGAGTCATGGGACAAGCTCTGGGAGGTGGTAGCTTTACTGACCACAGTTCCTAATCCTAACACCAACGCTAGAAATAGCCGTGGGACGTTCCTGTCACTCCCTAGACGCCTTGTCACAGCCTAAGAACTAGCTACCCCTAAAGATGGAAACAGAAAACTATCTCGCCTCAGAGAAATTCCCAAAAGGAAAGATAGCCCCCCACAAATATTAACCGTGAGTAGAGAGGGAAATGACATACATAGAAATGAAATCAGATTTTAGCAAAGGAGGCCAATTCTAATCTAGATAGACAGAAAATAGAAAAGGATACTGTGCGGTCAGTATTAAAAACTAAAAATCCACGCAGAGTTTACAAAAATGATCTCCACACCAACTCACGGTGTGGAGGGGCAAATCTGCTTCCCCAGAGCTTCCAGCTAGCCTGAATATTTCATAATGACAAGCTGGACAAAATAAACATAACTGAGCAGAAAGGTCCAAAGCAAATGGACAACCAAAGAACTAGCAAGAACTTATCTTATGCTGAAATGGACAGGCCATCAGAGAAATCCAAGTAGAGATCTGAATCCAACCCAGAGAACATTGACAGCTGGCATGGACTACAGACCAGAGCCAAGTTAAATAGCAAGGCCAGTGGAGCCGATCAGTGAAAGCAGCTGCTGCAGAACCTCAAGGAGCAGCAGTTCCACTCGAAACCACCAGAGGAAGCCCAAGGGCAGAACTCACAAAAGTATCATTTATAACCACAGGAGGGAGCCCAAGAACGGAATTCACAACAGGGAAGGTAGACAGCCGAGTCTCCGCAGCTCCAGCCGGGCACCCCAATAGAGGATATAATAACAGGTTATAGAAGAAAAAGCCGGTCCTAGGAGCGCAGAACAAAAGGACTCTGACACCAGGTTGAGTTGAGCCACAACGCGTTTCAACGGCATACACCGTCTTCTTCAGGTGGTCAAATGCATTGAGGCTCAACTCAGTCTGGTGTCAGAGTCCTTTTTTCTGCACTCCTAGGACTGGCTTTTTCTTCTATCTCCTGTCACCAAGATTCATGGTGGCCTCCGGATCCAGCATGGCCATCGCCAGCCCACACAGCCAGGAGATTAGGCAAAGATGAGCAGAAGACCTGTAGGTAAGTACCAGGAGGGGAAGATCGGCAGCATGCTTACTGCGACATAATTGCTGAAGCATGCTGCCTTATTTTGATTTTGCTGTTCGGCATGAGAATACCCCTTTAGTGCTGGCTATGTATGGAAGCAGGGGGATTGTTGACTGACTACAGGGTTAATCCCACCAACCATCTCGGCAGAACTGAGATATTGGCTTTGCTGAATTAAAGTGGTGGTTAACCAGCTTCTACAGAACCTCTTTATCAGGTCTTCAGATGGGGGTTTTTGGGATTAGCCCTCACAGAACACTCTGCCAGTATACAAAAGAATGGAGCAGCAGATAAAAGTGGTATTCTTACTTCAGGATCCCTTTTTCTGTTGATGCCCATTTCTCAGATTAGGCCAAGAATAGGGTCCAGTTGTATTCTGCATTGAACCAGCTGTTTATCACAGCTTTCAGCACCAACAACAATGACAAGTGACTGGACGCTGCAGCCATAGCTCTCCATGATTTCATTGAGATCCAGGGAAGATGTGACAGTACCTGGCAAGGAGCTGATCCACCGTGACATGCCTTTGTCACGGGGAGACTAGGTGAGCGAGCTAAAAACCCGGGCCCCTGCAGTTTCCCTCAGACTAGGGAAATCCTGACTGACCCTCTACCTGGAGTTTACACTGATGGTGTGCATGTCCAGGCCTCGACCCTCGCCCTAACTCCTGTTTTAACCCTAGGCTGATACCTCTGCCCTCCACCCAGTGAAGAGGTTATATTCCAATACCCACAGTTAGCACAGACAAGCATAAAGGAAAATATACACCACACCGCAGTCACTCAGGAATACACTATAAATGTGCAGGGCAAAATAAATACAAATATAGGAAGGAGTAAATAAGACAGAGGAAAATACACCACCAGCAACGAATCTCCAATAACCAGCTCTCCACTCCAGACCGAGATAAGAACGCACAAAACAGAAGCTATAATCGGCGACGCCCAATGAACAGGAGAACTATTTAAAGGCCATGGGAATGGCCCAGCTTCCAATCCGAGGATTAGGTCAATTAACCCCGGAACAGCTAGATAAAATCTAGCAGACGCCAATGAGCAAATAGTGGTCAAAAGCGGAATTACTGCTGTCTGTCGGACGACCTGGTCTGAACAGCGTCCGACATGACAGCCTTATACAGGGGCATGCACTGCTCTCTGCAGAGAAATGCATGTTCTGGACGGGACTCGGTTGTGTGCATCTGGTATTTCAGCAACAAGTGGCCCTTTGGGGACAATCATTAAATTGGTGTGGCCCTTGGTGAATATGAGTTTGGCACCCCGATCTAAGGCTGGGTTCACATTGCGCTAGGGCAGTCCGTCTACCAGACACGTTTTTAAGTAGTAAAAACGCAATGTAACGGACATTGTAACGCACCCATAGATTTTCCTTTGTATGACACATCATAACGCATGTCAAAATTGGCGTGCGTTTGCAACATTCCGTTTTTTTGTGACGTACCTTCGAACGCAGCCTACAGCCTTTTTGGGTCCGGTCAAGCTAACGCAAGATTAACGGAAGCTCTAATTCTGCCATTCAAGTCTATTGCTAACACAGCCAGAGGCAAATCAAGCAAAATGTCCAAATGAAACCATACGTTGGATTGCGTTAATGAGGGTGGTGGGTGGTCCATGAGGGTCCATGTGGTCATGTGACAGGAAATATGATTGCAGCCATCTTGGAGCATATACTCTGCCAGTAGATATTGTGAAAACGCCAGCAGCACAGTGTGTGTGTCTTGCAAGCGATAAGAGGCAGTGTAAGTACAATTCTATGTATATATTTTTCTGTGTACATCATTTGAGTGTGTAGTGCCCGTCGGATGTGTGTGTACTAAATGTATTGTTTTGTTTGTACACAGATGTCGGATAGTGAGGGATCAAGCAGCAGCGTGTCTGCAGTGTTCTCTTCACAATCGGTATGCTTTCGATTTAAAAAGCCACAATAATGTTGTGGGTCACTCCAGTGTATTGAGGTAATAATGTGTAATCATGTTTTTATTGCAAATAGGAATCTTCTGATCCCGAACCTGCCAGGCCATCCCCCCAAAAATTGGCAAAAGTAACAAAGAAGGTACATGCCACACATTTTGTGTCTTTAATTAACACATAAATTACTTGATACAAGAATTGTAATTTTTTTTTTTACAACACCATAGGTTGTTGAAAAGGGGAAAAAAAACAGCCTCGCCGTCTGTCTTCACCTCACCTAGAAGTGGTAAATACCACTCAAAATGTTCCTTTTTGACCAAAAAAAATACTAATTAGTTGTTTCCTTTTTTTTAATTAAAAAATCAAACATATACAAAAGAAAAATAACACAAGAAGCATATATACACTGTGTTCCAAATTTTTTTGTTTGTCAAACTCATTGAAGGTGATGTGTGTCAGGGCTCTTTATATCACTGAAAGCAATTGCAGATACCTGTGCAAATTAGTTTGGCAGGTGTGTCCAAATAAAGGCAAGACTAGTTAAGAAGGCTGTTCCACATTATTAAGCAGCCTACATTTTTTGCCAAAATGGGAAAGAAAAAGGATGTGTCGGCTGCTGAGAAGCAACAAATTGTGGAGTATTTAGGTCAAGGCATGACTACAATCAACATTGCCAAGACACTTCATCGTGATCATCGCACAATCAAGAAGTATGTAGTTGATTCCCAGCACACACGTGTGCATGCTGATAAGGAAAAATTGAGGACTCTTTCCAACAGGCAATTGCATAAGGTTAAAAGAGCAGCTGCAAAAATGCCTTGCCATAGCAGCAGACAAGTTTTTGAAGCTGCTGGTGCCTCCAACGTCCCAAGAACAACAAGATGCAGGGTCCTTCAGAAGTTTGCAGCTGTGCGTAAGCCATCCTGTCGACCACCTCTATCCACTGCACACAAGCAGAAATGGCTCCAGTGGGCCAAACCATACATAAAGACTGACTTCCAAACTGTTTTGTTCACCGATGAGTGCCGTGCAACGCTCGATGGTCCAGATGGATGGAGTGGAGGATGGACACTTCATGAAAACACGGCTAAGGCGCCAACAAGGAGGAGGTGGAGTAATGTTTTGGGCTGGAATCATGGGAGAGAGATTGTCGGCCCCTTTATGATCCCTGAAGGGGTAAAGATGAACTCCATAATCTATGTGGAGTTTCTAAAACAACACTTCCTGCCATGGTTCAAGAGGAAGAACCGTGCTTTTCGCAGCAAGATCATTTTCATGCATGATAATGCACTGTCTCATGTTGCAAAAAACACATCTGCATCTCTGGCTGCTATGGGCATGAAAGAGGACAAACTTATGGTGTGGCCACCATCTTCCCCTGACCTCAACCCCATTGAGAACCTCTGGAGCATCATCAAAAGGAGTGTCTATGATGGCGGGAGGCAGTTCACATTTAAGCAACAGCTCTGGAAGGGTATTCTGTCCACATGCAAAACAATTGAAGCAGAAACCATCCAAAAACTGACAAATTCAATGGACGAGAGAGTTCAGAAGCTTCTTTTGAACAAGGGGTCCTATGTGCAAATGTAACATCACCTAGAATAAAGTATTCACTTGAAAACTGTTTGATTTCATTTTTTAATAAGCTGATAATGCTTATAACTTCACAATTGAACATTTTTTTGATCAAAATAAAAAAAAGGTTGAAAACTCTGCTGTGCATAATAATTTGGAACATGCATTTTGAGTGTTTTTTTTTTTTAAAAGATACTGTTTTCATAGGCAGTTTTTTCCAAAACATTGCAATTATACTAGAATAGTAGATGACTGGAAAATAACAATGACTGCAATTCAGATAGGTAATTTAGAGAAAATATGAAGAAATATTATTTGCATAATAATTTGTAACACAGTGTATATAAAACTACGTTTAAAACCCTGGTTAAAAAACTACATACATATCATAACATAAACCAAACACTACAAGGACAACCAACAAAAATTAACGATTAAACATTGCAATACAATTTATAAAAATTTATAAAAATGTAAAAGTGTTTTAAAAAAGCAAAAAAAATTTGGATAAAATGTCCTTAATAATGAAATGTAATTTTGGCGATGAGATAAAGTTATGCAACCAAAAATGAAATTCTACATTTTAATATAATGTTTTGTGTTTACATAGTCCAAGCAGCCCGCAAAAAAAATAAGGAATATTGCGGTTGACGAAGAGCCCTTGGACATAGAGAACGAGACACTTATAACACTAGTGGAAGCAAATCCGTCCATATGGGATCAAAGTGACAGCTCCCACCATGATATTATTTAAAACCGGAAGTTGTGGGATAAAATAATATGCCAGTTGGACCCAGGATATTTGGATAAGTCCGCCTCGTCTAAGAAAAAAAATGGTAATTATTGCTGAACTTAACTTGCAAAATGTAAAGATTGCAAGCTGTCAAATAATTTTTTTTTGTTTATTTTCTGTGAAGCCGAAGCTGTCCATACCCGGTGGAGATCCATTAGAGATCGATTTGTACGGGACTTTCGCATCAGCCAAAACACCCCCAGTGGATCTGGTGGCAAACGTGTCACCCCTTATGTACATTATGAGCACTTTTTGTTTCTACAGAAAACGTCCCAGCGCTCGTAAGTAAAAAGCTTCGGTGTGAGAGACGAACAAGTATTTAATTAAAATCTCTTAAATAAATATTTTTTTTTGTTTATAGAACGATATGCAGTACCGCTGCGCCTCGAGAGGCAGAGGAACCGGAGCCATCTCTACAGGAAACAAGCCAGCAGATGGGCGCTGAAGATGTGTCTGGCCTGAGCGAGCCACGATCAATGGAGAGTAGTACTGTGGCTCCTGTTGTCAGTGGCTGTTTGCAAGCACACCGCGGACGCAAGCGAGCATCTGCCAAAGATCAAGTTGATGTCATAATTGTAGATGGACTCCAACGGTTAGAGGATCTGTGTCGCAGTGAACACAGAGATCTAAGGCGGCAAATTACGGAATTGCAATCCCGTGAATATGTACGTATATGCAGCCAATGAGTAGAAGCTCCTGCTTTTGTCATATGTGCCTGTAGTTCAAAATATACCGGCGCACAGAAATATAATGTTTAGGCAAAGACTTAATGAACTAGTTGAGGAATTTTTGGGCCCCCAGGAACCCACTTCCTCGAGACCAAGAACCATGGACGTGCCGTCATACAAACCACAATACAGAGGCCAGGGTGAACCGAGTATGGAAATGCAAAGGCAATGTAGCAGTCCAGCGTACAGTTGGGCAGACAATACGCCCGTGCAATATCACAGTCTGTAACTACTGTTTAAACAATCACCAAACTTTGGCAATTCCTGCGTTTAAATTGTGTAAAAAAAATTTTGTACCCAAGTTAATCATGTATGTTTTTGTTCATCCCTATGGAATGTCATATGTAAAAATGTCTAGCAACAATCAGGTTGGACTAACAATGTCTTCAAACTATTTTTAGTAAAGTTTAACTGCTATTATAACATTTCATAATCTTGTATGGATTGAACTTTTTACAATTGATTAAAGTAATATAAACAAATTTTAAAAAAGAAATTAAAAAAAGGGAATTTCCCCACACATAGCACCAATATCAACAGGCTTCAACATTTTCACACGTGTATGTCTTGCCATGGAACAAGACCTTCATGTATGAAGTAATTTGCAAATTGATCACGAATCCTCATTATTTCAACTGTAGACCGAACAGTTGTCGAATCTATGCTCATGAGGTTCGACTCACAGTCATCGGGGTCAACCACCTAGGGATGATCCCGAAGCTGAACATACAGGGTGTGAAAGGCACCATATGTATTCTGTAAAAAATTCACTCATGGATCCAATATCTCCTTTGGGAAATACGCCTTCTCCGCCGAAGTCGCAACTGCATCAAGCGAACTCTAACAAGCTCAGACACAAACATCTTGCTAGCAGAAGTTCACTCAATGGAGAATGTTTTCCATACACACCCAACGCTGACAAAAGAGCAAAAAAAAACAGAGAACAACTTTATTGACAGTGCCTGAACGCAGACAAACGGATGCTTCACGTACGGACATCAAAATGACATAAACGCAGTCACGTGTGTAAACACATTGCGTTAACGTGAAGCCAAATTTTCACCAAATTTGGCTAATTTCTGGACATGCGTTTAACGGATCCGTTAAACGGATTGTACTAAACGCAATGTGAACCTAGCCTTAGACAAGTGACCATCATTTTACTGTCATGTACTAGTGGTGTTACACTTAATGGCTTCTTTTTGTCATCCATTACATATCATACTGTATCTAGTGATGAGCAAACCCGATCTGGAAAGTTCAGGGTTTATATCGAACATTGCCTGCTCGGGTTCAACCACACCAACCCCAAACAGGCAATGTTCGGAGTTTGCTCATCAGAAAATAAAAATGACTTCTCTCCCTTTTGCTGAGGTCCCGACCTGTGTGGAGAGTCTTCTTGACCAAGGGAATCCCTAGCTAGGAATCCTGAAAGGGATTCCCTCGGGTAGGATGACCTATTCACACAATGTGGAAGTGCATGGAAGAGGACTGAAGAGGACCCTCCGAGTCTGCCGGTACCTGAGCAAAGGGGTAAGTAGCAATATATATATTTTCTTTTTACTATCTGGTTAGTGATGAGGATGTGGTGGACAGATCCTCCACTCCTCTGAGTCTCCATACCCATTGAGTTCAATGGAGATGATAGTTTGGGGGTGCTGAATCTGGCAGGTTCATTTCTCACTAATCATATTTTGGGTCTAAGATGTATAAATGTGATCAAGTTACAGTTTTTTTTTAATTCCAAAACTTTGAGTTTTCTAGATAAGTAACTTTAGAAACAGACAGAAAAATATTAACAATTGGTCAAACCAACCAACATTGCAGAACAATATATTTAAAGCGTAACTCTAAAAAAAGCCCAAAAACTTATGATATGTTATAGTACCAGGGTCACTGATCTTTTCCAAAGGAGAACCCTTTCCAGCAGCTTTAGTTTATTTTTTAAAATATATTTTGTAAATTTTATATAGTTTTGTGTGAAAAGTCGCATCCGAGTTACAGCAGCAGGCTCTATGTGCTGCAGGATTTCAGTGGTTACTAAGGAAGTCGGGCCCCCTTGATAGCAGAAATTGTGGGCGGATTCAGGCTTCCTGTGATACATTCAGAGCTGTTTGATCACAGCCCTCTGGAAAGTTCCCCTTCCCCCTCCCCTCATGTGCTAGGTCCTGGACAAGAGGAGGGCTTCCCCCCTGTGTAAAGCCAGTAAAGGACTGAGCACATGGGGCATTGGGAAATGGAAAACCGTTCGGCTTTTGCTGCACAGTTTTCCCGCGATTTGAGCCCATTGACTTGCATTGGGCAAATCGAGTGCTATGTAGTGGTTTTGCTGGCGACTACCACCTCGGTTTTAAACTGCTGTGATAATCGCCAGCAAAACCGCTAGTCTGAAAGAGGCCTGATAGTTGCACATCCCATGTAGCCATTCCCTCCTAGAGTCCATCCACAAGTTCTGCTACTATGGTGAAATGACCTTCTCATTAGCCACTGAAATCCTGCATCACATGGAGCCTGCTGCTGGAACTTGGATGGGACTTTTCACACAGAAGTGAAGTGGCTGGAAGGGGTTCTCCATTGGAAAAGAAGATTAGTGCCACAGGTACTATAACATAGCCATTCTTCAATATTATTATTTGATCACTGTTGATCATTTAATGTTCGTTCATACTTATTCCAAAGTTCAACTGGAAACAAAGGTGCCTGATGTCCTCTGCGAGTCATTTGACCAATATAGGAATCTTCAAAATAGTTGGCAACAGGTATGGTTTCTTGTGGAAATTCAGGATTTTCCACTAACTCTTCAAATGAAGGCGCAATATTCTGTGTTGGTAGAAAGGCAAGGGCAGGTATCCTGCGTATCCAATGATCAAATTCATGGTCACCTTGATATTGCACCTTGAGTCCTTCATTTTGAACTTTACGCCAAACTGACTGTGATAGGTGGAAGAAGCAACCGGTTTTCTTGAGGTTGAGGAATTCATTCTCAAATGCCTGGATTGCAGCTAGTTCAAAATCCAACATCAGGTTGTGTGGCTGCAGTCTAGGTTGCATGTTCTTCAGCTCTTGTAGCAATCTCTGGTATGTTGAACTGCTCTTGTCCATCAGTAAGGCGTACACTACAGGAACAACAAGGCGGCTGTGGACTACATGATTTGTATAAAGTTGCTTGAACAGGGATAGTGTAGTGGAAAAAATGCCATCAGCAATCCACTCTTTACTTTGGACCAGTTGATGGAGATTGTACTGCAGTGCGCAGGCGCCGGGCCTCTCTGACCTTTCCAGGCACCTGCGCACTGTAGTACTTTGCTCTGCCCTCAACAGGGCAGACAAAGTGCGCCGGAGCAGCAGCGTGAAGACAAGAAGAGGACGTCATCGTAAGAAGATGGGAGGCCCCGGACCAGACACCCATCGGACCAGAACAGAACCGGGACCGCCCCTGGGTGAGTATAATCCAACCTCTTTTTCTCATCTTTCAGGATACATCGGGGGCTTATCTACAGCTTTACAGAAAGCTGTAGATAAGCCCCTGATGCCAGTGGCCACAGCTTATTGGTGAAAAATTTGGTGACAGGTTTCTTTTTAAGGTCCATTCACATGCACTAAGTAGTTGCAGCAGACAATCTGCCGCTAATTTATAGAAGAAAATTCTACACTAAAATTAACATCTAGTGATGCGGGTTTGATGCGACAACCTTGTCCTCTGGCTGTGATTGACAATGGCTGGATACCTGCAAATCATGGTTGGTGGACAAGGTTACCACTCTGCTTATGAACATGGCAGACCACTGTATCTTAAAGGCAGGACTTCTACTTTGAAGCTGAGCAGAGAATTAAACTGCAACTAAACCAGTGAGGCATAGTGGGAATCAGTAGGTCTCATCCTACATTATACTATCCTCAAAGTTTCCCTTTAAGGCAAAACAATCACATAGTATTCTATATCAGCTCTTTGTAATATATAATTTTTCACATTTGTGCAACATAAACTTTGCAATAATTCTGCATAATAGAAATGTTAAATGCTTACCAGAGTCATGCAGAAGGAACTGCTGCTGAATGCCATCAATATTGATCCCCTGGAACTCCTGGGGAATAACATGTTGATCAAGGGTTTGGGGCAACCTTAGAATATTGCCAAGTTGCCTTGATAATCGTATTGTTCTCGTCAGTGATGCTTTCTTTGGGAGAAGTGCTACAACATTAGAATGGGCTCCTGAAATGAGTTCTGTGAGAATCGGTTGTGGTGCCTCCTGTGTTGTCCTTGCCCTGGTGACCGCCTCATTGACAAGTCAGATTGCTTCAGGTCTTGCTGCTTGTGTTGCAAGGTTGTGAGGATTGGTTACTTTCACCACTTCACCAGATGCTTCATTGGTCCAAACACGTCCCTTGCAAGTTGACCATTTTTCACACACCCAGATGCCATGGACATCATCAGCCGTTCGTTTGGAAAATACGTAAATGTGATTCTCGTAGACCAACCTCTTCTTCCCACGTTTGGATAGAACTGAATTCATACTTGGAGAAAGTGAATTGCTGTGGAAGCTGACTGATTTTTTTGTGCTAGTACACCTCTCTCTTTGTAGAGATTTTAGACACTGCTATATTCTGATGTTAAGATGGAAAAAGAGCTAGTCTAAAGGTAACTTGCAGGAGGAAACCTGACATGAAAATTGTTATATCTGCAACAAAACTTGCAAACAAGCCGGTCAGTGCTGGGTCAGGTAAAAGTTCACAAAATGTTTTGATTTTAGAGTGGTTTACATTCCCCACCTAAATCAGGCCTCATTCACACTACATTTTTTTAATCCGTTTATTTTTTTCGTGTTATGTTTTTGTAACACAAAAACGTTTTAGAAAAGTTTTGGAAAATGTCTTGTTAAATTTGCGTCCAAAATGCTCTGACACTATAATGCAATCAGTTGTGAGGTTAACAGATGGAAACAGTTGATTTAACATGTCACAAAAGTGCAGCACTCTGTACAGTACTTTTGTGGCATGTGGATTGAAATGATGATGGACAGGAATTCATGAACCACAAGGACAAACTAGCAAAACATCCAAACACAAAATTCTGGGGGCAAAACAGGGTACAAACATCCGGGGGCGAGCTCCCAGGGGCGAACTGCTGGGGGCAAAACATTGAAGATGGACAGGAATTCATGAACCACAAAGGTACAAACATCCAGGGGCGAACTGCTGGGGCCAAACATTGATGACGGACAGGAATTCAAGAACCACAAGGGTATAAACATCCGGGGGCAAATTACCGGGAGCGAACTGCTGGGGGCGAAACATTGATGATGGATAGGAATTCATGAACCACAAGGGTACAAACATCTGGGGCCGAACTGCCGGGGGCGAAACATTGATGACGGACGGGAATTCATGAATCACAAGGGTACAAACATCCGGGGGCGAACTGCAGGGGCAAACTGCTGGGGGTGAAAAATTGATGATGGACAGGAATTCATGAACCACAAGGGCACAAACATCAGGGGGCGAACTGTCGTGGGCGAAACATTGATGACGAACAGGAATTCAAGAACCATAAGGGTACAAACATCTGGGTGCGAACTGCTGGGGACGAAACATTGATGACGGACAGAAATTAATGAACCACAAGGGTACAAACATCCGGGGGCAAACTGCCGGGGGTTGAACTGCTGGGGGCAAACTGCTGGGTGCGAAACATTGAGGACGGACGGGAATTTATGAACCACAAGGGTACAAACATCCGGGGGCGTTCTGCCTGGGGGCGAAACATTGATGACGGACAGGAATTCATGAACCTCAAGGGTGCAAACATCCGGGGTCGAACTACCGGGGAGAACTGGGGGCGAAACATTGTTGACGGACGGGAATTCATGAATCACAAGGGTACAAACATCTGGGGGCGAACTGCTGGGGGCGAAACATCCGGGGCTCAAATGCTGGGGATGAAATGTGCGGGGGCGACGTACCAGGGGCGAACTGCTGGGGGCAAAAAGTGCGGGGGCGAACTGCTGGGGGTGAACTGGGGGCGAAATGTGCGGGGGTGAAATGTGCGGGGGCGAAACATCCTGGGGGCCAAATGCTGGGGACAAAATGTTCGGGGCGAAATGTACCCAGGGGCGAACTGCTGGGGGCGAACTGCTGGGGGCGAAACATCCAAATCCCCACATATATATCTTTATATTTCATAGAGAGATAGCAAAATAGCCGTTAATTGATTTGTCGGCTTCTGTAAAATCATTGCAGAAGCCAACAGGATAGGAGACATAGTTTACATACATTACAGTAAACCATTGCAGAACAGTTAGCCTCTATGTCAGTGACTAATACTGTTAGTAGTATGTGTGTGTAAAATTTGGGACCTGTATGTATTTAATAAAAGAATGTTTTCATGGAATGCAATTTTTTGCGCTAGAGAGGGAATGCCAGTGACTGAGGGCAGATATTAATAGCCTAGAAAGGGACCATGGTTATTGCCCCCCTCCCCGGCTAAAAACATCTGCCCCCAGCCGCCCCAGAAAATCTGTAAGATGCACCAATTATGGCACTTAGCCTCTCTCTTCCTACTGCCCTGTAGTGGAGGCATATGAGGTAATAAGGGGATAATGTCACCTTTGTATTGTAAGGTGACATTAAGCCTGGCTTAGCAATGGAGAGGTGTCAATAAGACACCTATCCATTACTAATACTACAGTTTGTAAGGGTTAACTAAACATACAGACATGCAGAATAAAGTATTTTAATGAAATGAAAGAACAAACTCACAGTTTTGCCATCTTTATTCTTCTGCCAATCCAAACAATGCCCTCGATCTCCTGTAATAAAAAAAAAATAAAAAAATAACAGTATACCCATACCTGTCTGGTGTACAGTCAATCCCACAGCATAATCCATATCTGGGGGATATATAGTTTACAACCGGGAGCAGTGCTAATGCTACCGCCCCGGCTGTAAACCACTGAGGAATGAATGAGAAGCTGCCAGCGTCAGCATCAGTAACATCAGCGCAGCCTCCCAGACTCATCTGCGGCTGCCTCAGAGCAGTGAGGCGGCTGCAGATGTGTCAACAGAGCCAGAGGTTCAAGGAGCTACAAGACTACCACTGGAGGGAGTGCAGAGCTGGAGGAATAGAGGAGACTCCTCCTCTAGTGGGTCTTCGTCCAACATATTGTAAGGGACTGTTCTGCGTCCTCAAGAGGGCAGTCAGCCCTGCATGGCGCATGAAAGATAATGGCGCCTGACGTGGCTGTTGTGAATTCCGTTCTCGGACTCCCTCCTGTGGTCATGAATGGTACTTTGGTTAGTTCTGCTCTTGGACTCCCTCTGGTGGCTTTGAGCGGAACTGCTGGTCACTGACGTTGGCTTTGTCAGCTGCTCTCGTTTATTGCTATGTTGGCTTCCCTATTTAACTCCACTCAGATCGTTACTGCATGCCAGCTGTCAATGTTCAGTATTGGTTCAGATCACTCTTGGACTTCTCTGAGGACCTGTCTACTCCAGCAGAAGCTAAGTCTTTGCTAGTTCATTTGTTGTTACTGCTTCCTGAATATATTTCTTAGTACTGCCAATTTCTAGTCCAGCTTGCTATCATGATATTCCCTTGCTAGCTGGAAGCTCTGGGGTGCAGAGTGGCACCTCCACACCGTGAGTCGGTGTGGGGAGTCTTTTTGCTTACTCTGCGTGGTTTTTTGTAGTCTTTTGTGCTGACCGCATAGTTCCCTTTTCTATCCTCTGACTATTTAGTGAAGTCTGGCCTCCTCTGCTAAAACCTGTTTCATTCCTGTGTTTGTGACTTTCCTCTTAACTCACAGTCAATATATGTGGGGGCTGCCTTTACCTTTGGGGAATTTCTCTGAGGCAAGATTAGGCTTCTATTTCTATCTTTAGGGGTAGTTAGCTCTTAGGCTGTGAAGAGGCGTCTAGGGAGAGTTAGGTACGCTCCACGGCTATTTCTAGTGTGTGTGTGATAGGAGTAGGGTTTACGGTCAGCAGAGTTCCCACTTTCCCAGAGCTTGTTCCGATTACTAGTTTACTCATCAGGTCATTCCGGGTGCTCCTAACCACCAGGTCTATAACAGTACAGCTGGCCAACAAAGTGTTAATGCATCTCAAAAGAGGGATAAGAGAAGTTCTGAACCCATTTTTTGTCCTCTGAGCAGAGGCCTGAGCTTATGCAATGTGATAGAACTTTGACCAAAACTGAACGGCAAGAACACAGACGTCAGAATAGGCTGTGTTTTTACTGTGGTGACCCCACTCATGCCATCTCTGATTGTCCTAAGCGCACTAAGCGGTTCGCTAGGTCTGTCACCATTGGTACTGTACAGCCTAAATTTCTTTTGTCTGTTACTCTGATTTGCTCTTTGTCATCCTACTTGGTTATGGCATTTGTGGATTCAGGCGCTGCCCTGAATTTGATGGACTTGGAGTTTGCCTGGCGGTGTGGTTTTTTCTTGGAGCCTTTGCAGTATCCTATTCCATTAAGGGGAATTGATGCCACGCCGTTGGCCAAGAATAAACCTCAGTACTGGACTCAGTTGACTGTGTGCATGGCTCCTGCACATCAGGAAGATATTCGCTTTTTGGTGTTGCATAATTTGCATGATGTGGTCGTGTTGGGTTTGCCTTGGCTACAGCTTCATAATCCAGTATTGGATTGGAAATCAATGTCTGTGTCTAGTTGGGGTTGTCAAGGGGTACATGGCGATGTTCCGTTGGTGTCAATTTCTGCTTCCACTCCTTCTGAAGACCCTGAGTTTCTGTCGGATTACCAGGATGTATTTGATGAGCCCAAATCCAGTGTCCTACCCCCTCATAGGGATTGTGATTGTGCTATAAATTTGATTCCTGGTAGTAAGTTTCCTAAGGACCGACTTTTCAATTTATCTGTGCCAGAGCACGCCGCTATGCGGAGTTATATAAAGGAGTCCTTGGAGAAAGGGCATATTCGCCCGTCTTCATCACCGTTGGGAGCAGGGTTCTTTTTTGTGGCCAAGAAGGATGGTTCTCTGAGACCCTGTATAGATTACCGCCTTCTCAATAAGATCACGGTCAAATTTCAGTACCCTTTGCCTCTGCTGTCTGATTTGTTTGCTCGGATTAAGGGGGCTAGTTGGTTCACCAAGATAGATCTTCGAGGGGCGTATAACCTTGTGCGTATTAAACTGGGCGATGAATGGAAAACAGCATTTAATACGCCCGAGGGCCATTTTGAGTACCTGGTAATGCCATTCGGGCTTTCAAATGCTCCATCTGTGTTTCAGTCATTTATGCATGACATCTTCCGAAAGTATCTGGATAGATTCATGATTGTATATTTGGATGATATTTTGGTCTTTTCGGATGATTGGGAGTCTCATGTGAAATAGGTCAGAATGGTATTCCAGGTCCTTCGTGCTAATTCCTTGTTTGTGAAGGGGTCTAAATGTCTCTTCGGAGTTCAGAAGGTTTCCTTTTTGGGCTTCATTTTTTCCCCTTCTACTATCGAGATGGATCCTGTTAAAGTTCAGGCCATTTATGATTGGACTCAACCTACATCTGTGAAGAGCCTCCAGAAATTCCTGGGCTTTGCTAATTTTTTCCGTCGCTTCATCGCTAATTTTTCTAGTGTGGTTAAACCTTTGACTAATTTGACAAAGAAAGGTGCTGATGTGGTGAATTGGTCCTCTGCGGCCATTGAGGCTTTTCAGGAGCTGAAACGTCGTTTTTCTTCGGCCCCTGTGTTGCGTCAGCCAGATGTTTCGCTCCCTTTTCAGGTCGAGGTTGATGCTTCTGAGATTGGAGCAGGGGCTGTTTTGTCTCAAAGAAGTTCTGATGGCTCTGTGATGAAGCCATGTGCCTTCTTTTCTAGAAAATTTTCACCTGCTAAGCGTAATTATGATGTTGGCAATCGGGAGCTGCTAGCTATGAAGTGGGCATTCGAGGAATGGCGACATTGGCTTGAGGGAGCCAAGCACCGCGTGGTGGTCTTGACGGATCACAAAAATCTGACTTATCTCGAGTCTGCCAAGCGGTTGAATCCTAGACAGGCTCGATGGTCGCTGTTTTTCTCCCGTTTCGATTTTGTGGTCTCATACCTTCTGGGTTCTAAGAATGTGAAGGCGGATGCCCTTTCTAGGAGTTTTGTGCCTGATTCTCCGGGTGTCCCTGAGCCGGCTGGTATTCTCAAAGAGGGGGTAATTCTGTCTTCCATCTCCCCTGATTTGCGGCGGGTGCTGCAGGAGTTTCAGGCTGATAGACCTGACCGTTGTCCAGCGGAGAAACTATTTGTCCCTGATAGATGGACTAGCAGAGTTATTTCTGAGGTTCATTGCTCAGCGTTGGCTGGTCATCCTGGGATTTTTGGGACTAGAGATTTGGTGGCTAGGTCCTTTTGGTGGTCTTCCTTGTCTCGGGATGTGCGTTCTTTTGTGCAGTCCTGTGGGACTTGTGCTCGGGCTAAGCCCTGCTGTTCTCGTGCCAGTGGGTTGCTTTTGCCCTTGCCAGTTCCGAAAAGGCCTTGGACGCATGTTTCCATGGATTTTATTTCAGATCTTCCTATCTCTCAAAGGATGTCTGTCATCTGGGTGGTTTGTGATCGCTTTTCTAAGATGGTCCATTTGGTACCCTTGCCTAAATTACCTTCCTCCTCTGATTTGGTGCCATTATTTTTTCAACATGTGGTTCGTTTGCATGGCATTCCGGAGAACATTGTGTCGGACTGAGGTTCCCAGTTTGTCTCTAGGTTTTGGCGGTCCTTTTGTGCTAAGATGGGCATTGATTTGTCTTTTTCTTCGGCTTTCCATCCTCAAACAAATGGCCAAACCGAACGAACCAACCAGACTTTGGAAACCTATCTGAGATGCTTTGTTTCTGCTGATCAGGATGATTGGGTGACCTTCTTGCCATTGGCTGAGTTCGCCCTTAATAATCGGGCTAGTTCGGCTACTTTGGTTTCGCCTTTTTTTGCAATTCTGGTTTTCATCCTCGTTTTTCTTCGGGGCAGGTTGAGCCTTCTGACTGTCCTGGTGTGGATTCTGTGGTGGACAGGTTGCAGCAGATTTGGACTCACGTAGTGGACAATCTGACGTTGTCCCAGGAGAAGGCTCAACGTTTCGCTAACCGCCGTCGTTGTGTTGGTCCCCGACTTCGTGTTGGGGATTTGGTTTGGTTGTCTTCTCGTTATGTTCCTATGAAAGTTTCTTCTCCTAAGTTTAAGTTGTTTCATTGGTCCTTATAAGATTTCTGAAATTCTCAACCCTGTGTCATTTCGTTTGGTCCTTCCAGCTTCTTTTGCCATCCATAATGTGTTCCATAGGTCATTGTTGCGGAGGTACGTGGCGCCTATGGTTCCCTCCGTTGATCCTCCTGCCCCGGTGTTGGTTGAGGGGGAGTTGGAGTATGTGGTGGAAAAAATTTTGGATTCTAATATTTCGAGACGGAAGGTTCAGTACCTGGTTAAGTGGAAGGGCTATGGTCAGGAGGATAATTCCTGGGTTGTTGCCTCCGATGTCCACGCTGCCGATTTAGTTCATGCCTTTCATTTGGCTCGTCCTGATCGGCCTGGGGGCCCTGGTGAGGGTTCGGTGACCCCTCCTCAAGGGGGGGGTACTGTTGTGAATTCCATTCTCGGACTCCCTCCTGTGGTCATGAATGGTACTTTGGTTAGTTCTGCTCTTGGACTCCCTCTGGTGGCTTTGAGCGGAACTGTTGGTCACTGAGGTTGGCTTTGTCAGTTGCTCTCGTTTATTGCTATGTTGGCTTCCCTATTTAACTCCACTCAGATCGTTACTTCATGCCAGCTGTCAATGTTCAGTATTGGTTCAGATCTCTCTTGGACTTCTCTGAGGACCTGTCTACTCCAGCAGAAGCTAAGTCTTTGCTAGTTCATTTGTTGTTACTGCTTCCTGAATATGTTTCTTAGTACTGCCAATTTCTAGTCCAGCTTGCTATCATGATATTCCCTTGCTAGCTGGAAGCTCTGGGGTGCAGAGTGGCACCTCCACACCGTGAGTCAGTGTGGGGAGTCTTTTTGCTTACTCTGCGTGGTTTTTTGTAGTCTTTTGTGCTGACCGCATAGTTCCCTTTTCTATCCTCTGACTATTTAGTGAAGTCTGGCCTCCTCTGCTAAAACCTGTTTCATTCCTGTGTTTGTGACTTTCCTCTTAACTCACAGTCAATATATGTGGGGGGCTGCCTTTACCTTTGGGGAATTTCTCTGAGGCAAGATTAGGCTTCTATTTCTATCTTTAGGGGTAGTTAGCTCTTAGGCTGTGAAGAGGCGTCTAGGGAGAGTTAGGTACGCTCCACGGCTATTTCTAGTGTGTGTGTGATAGGAGTAGGTTTTGCGGTCAGCAGAGTTCCCACTTTCCCAGAGCTTGTTCCGATTACTAGTTTACTCATCAGGTCATTCCGGGTGCTCCTAACCACCAGGTCCATAACACGTGGCCCCATGTTAGTGGCCACACTTGTTTTGTTGTCCCCTCCTCCCAGTTTTATTTGCACCCGTTCGTGCCTCCCTTATTGGGGGTTAATGATGGTGGACTCTGGTTGTGGTTGTCAGACTGCCTGCTCCTGAACTTTGTCCTCATTCTTTCCCTTGGACTGGCGCCATGTTTAAATGCAGCCCACCACTGTATGTCAAAAGCGCCTGTGATCCGCTGAAAGGAGGGAGGAGGAGGTTATTGGAAGGAACTGTTTTTTTCTATGGACCCATTTGCAGAGACACTGGGACTCTGTTGTTATATGTATGCGTTTTGCCAAGGTTGCCATGGCTGGGGACGGCCATGTTTAAGGAGGGGGGAGTGTAAGGGGGTAGCAAGTCTTCTCGGTTGCGCCCTCTCCTTTTGCCATGTGACTCCCTGTGCACTTCTTATGTACATATGTATCTGTAATGTTATATATGTGCTTCATGCTCTGTAGTACACTGTAATACAATGTGGGTGTTTTCCCTTTAATGCCTGTCTAGTTAGGGACAGAAGTTAAATAAGGGGGCTGAATTTACAGCAACGAGGAGAGAGGAAGCTGCTGCTTCCTCAGTTCTGCCCGGATCGCTGGCCACGGCACACGGACATTATACACAGGGCACTACCAGGCCTCCGGAAAGGAGGGAACTGTTGCCCTGGACTCTGAAGGACTACAAAATAAGGACTGCACCATGGGTCTCCAGGACTACAGGAGGGAGCCACGCTGAAGGGGTATAAGTGCCCAGATGCCAGCAGGTGGACTTTTGTGATCTCTGGCTTCTGCAGCCATTGTGTGTACGGATGTAGCCAGCGTCAGGGAGAGATCAGGAATCCAGTGATGTATTTTTGTTGTTTAATTCCTTATATCCTGTTACATTAAACAAGTTATTTTCCCTGTTAAAATACAGCTGCATCTCTGGACTCTTAATTGCCTGGACTACTGTGGCCCGAGGAGAGAAGGTAACTTTGTTTGGGGGAAAGACTGAATCCATCCCAGATTGCATGTACAAGGAGCTGGGGTGTCTACAGACTGTTTAGTGGGTGAGCTTGGTCCGGTCTACCACCCCAGTGCCCCTTGTTACACAAACAGACTGAAAAAACCCAAAGGTTTGAACTGGAATATAAACTGGTGTTCATGTAGTGTGTAAGCGCACGTTCACATTGGCCACTTAGCAGAAAAAAACAAAGACAGAAACATAATGATTACATAGCGTGCAGTCAATAAATAAACTACATAGTGCATGAAAATAATATAAGGTACTTAGTTAACATATTTTTTGATGAAAAAAAATTCAAGTCATCCCACTACTTCACGGTGACCGTATTTGGGACAGTCCTAACTCTAATATTAAAAAACTTACCGTTTTTAAGTAGGGGTTATGGACCAGAAGATAATGCATGGGAGCTGGAGGGTAACGTACATGCACCCAGGCTTACAAGAGCTTATCATCAGTGACATCCAGAGAAGCCAGCGCATGAGATGTCCAGAGGCCATCCTGGATGGAGGGGAGTGCTGTCAGCAGCTCTTGTGCACCAGGCGGCAGCTCTTCTCTCTGAGCTATTCAGCTTGCCGGGCAGTTCCTTGCTAACCCAGATACTAGTACTTGCACTGCTTCTGATTGTCTTCACCCTGATTGAACATCCTACTTAAACCTGGCATTGCACTTCCTTTCTTGCAAGATTATTGAGCTCCCAGCCTTTAGTAAAGCTTTCCTTTCACCTGCTGCTTCTTGCCAAGATTGTACTGCTGCTACTGTGTACTGACTCATGGCTATTCCTGACTACTCAACCTGTCGATCCTTTAACTATATTGCTGCTCCTGTGTACCGACCCCTGGCTATTCCTGACTACGCTACCTGCCGATGCTGCCGCAAGTGGTTGCAATACCACTGCTCCAACCCAGGTCAGTCCATAACAGCCTCATTCAGATGTCTGTGTTGTACATACTTATTGTATGTGTTTTTCACGGATAGAGCATGTACCCATTATAATTTATAGTGCTCTTCACATCTCCGCGTTTTTTCACAGATTGTATGTCCATGCAAAACTCATGGAGACGTCTGTTTATTTCCGATGTCACAGATGAAAAGTGTAAATACAAGTCTACAGGTCCATGATAAACAAGTACAGTACATGGATGACATCCTTACTTATCATTCCAAAGGATAGGAGAGACTTTGTAATTTATTTTTTTGTATCCATCTGTGAAAAACATTGACGATACACTGATGGTAGAAACCGACACACGGACCACACACATCCAAAACACTTATGAACTTGGCACCATTTTTTCACGTATGCATTGAAACACAGATGTGTGAATGAGGCCTAAAATGTGATTTTATAATGGAAAGTTTTTACAATGTATACATGGGCTACTATTGTATTCTGCTGTAGAGTTTCTACAAGCAAATCAATAAGGAAAATCTGCAGCATATCTGCCCAATGTTTATTTACCTTGACTATTCTGCAGTCATTTGAACAAAAAAAACATAAATGTAATGAAAATGAAATAAAGCACTTAAGAACTAGTTCATTATTATCTTTATTAAAAACATTAGAATGTGTCCGTTTTAGAAGCATCACATTTAATGTTTACATCAGATAACTAATACAGAATCTATCCAACTTTCACCAATGAAACAATTTATATTCAAGTTGTGATATCTAGAATAACACGTCAAGTTTTATAATTAACATTAATGTAATATTTTTTCCTCGAAGTGGGAATGTGCCATCAGAAAATAATCTGTTCTTTATATCAGGATTTTAGGTTAAATGTATTTCTTAAAAATTGTTAATATTTGTTTTCATTTTTTATATAACTAGCAAAAAAAAAGTTGCAATTTTTCTCTCTGGCGACCAGGCGTAATATTAGACCTCTACTTCCTGTTCTTCACTGGACATTAGCAACAAGGGACTGACTCAGACGATATTTTACAGAAATTTAAACTGGGTATGCTCTAATCCGAGAAAAAGTGAATGTGAAGGGAGGAGAAGGAGGGGAGCTGTAACATCACCTATTGTGAATGATGAATTTTTCGTAAATAGAGGTGTTACCTTTCATTGAACTCCTTTTATAATGATAAAGTCATCTGTTCAGAATGGTCCAACATTATCCTTAATGTCAAGTGTGAAAATTGCAAGATTTTTTTTTCTTTTTTATATAGTTAGTGACTAGTGATATGAAAATTAAAAAATAAAATAAAAATCAAACTATTAAAAAATACATTTAAAATAAAAACCTGATTTGAACTATATGATATTTTTCTTCTGACATTTTATCTATAAAACTCATATCAAAACAGGACAATGGCACAGGAACTGGAAAAATAATAATATTGAAATATTTCAAAATAAGCATATGAAATTACACCTTAAAAGGAGCATAACAAGTCCCCCATGTGCTCCAATCCACAAGCACTGGTGTCTTTATTGCTAAATTCCCTCCCTAACAAGCCCTATGTACCCTTAGTCACCTAAACATAAGTTTAAAAAAAGGATTTAGAAAGTCTGTTTTTCTTATGTAAATGAAACTTTTGACTAGTCCATGGGTCAATGCTTTCAACAGACTAGTCATCCCTTTCTGCTTGTTATCCCTGTTGGCGTGATAACATGATTTGCAAGAGCCGGAGTCATAGTCAACTCTCTGCAAATCTCGTGCATGGCTATGGCTTTCTTAAGCCACGTCATTGAGCCTCTGAACCTGGGGGTACTTTTCCTGGCTTTAGAGGCACACTTAGCATGATCAGAAGTCCAGAAGATGGCTCAAGTACACTGAAGACCCAAAAGATCAAGATCAGATCAAGAGGAGCTATCTGTAAGGACGGTTGAAATAAGCCGCATGCATGTGTAAGATCTGCAGAGATTCGGCGATGACGGTGGCTATTGCAAATCATGTTGTCATGCCCACAGAGAGGACTAGCCTGGGGAAAACAGTGCCCCTTTGACTAGTTAAAAGGTCCATTTGTATAAGAAAAACTGAGTTTCTAAATACATTTTTTTAAAATATGCATTCAGGTGATTAAGGGTATAAAGGGCTTGTTAGGCCGGGAATTGAGCAATATATTTACAAAGTTTGGTGGGTTGGAGGGTAGGGAGGACATGTCAGGTTCCCTTTAAAGGGGTTTTTGGCTTTGGAAAACTCCTCTCTACGACTGCAAAGTGTTTTTTAAAAAAAAACTCTGCTTTATTCATTCTCCAAGCTGAGTTTCCACTGCTGTTCCTATTTCTGGTATAGTCTGCAGCACAGATGTCATCTCGACAGCACCGCAGCTGATTACTAAGCTTTTGCCATCAACTTGGGCAGAGCCCATGAGCTTAAGGTACCGTCACATTAAGCGACGCTGCAGCGATATCGACAACGATGCCGATCGCTGCAGCGTCGCTGTGTGGTCGCTGGAGAGCTGTCACACAGACAGCTCTCCAGCGACCAACGATGCCGGATTCCCCGGGTAACCAGGGTAAACATCAGGATACTAAGCGCAGGGCCGCGCTTAGTAACCCGATGTTTACCCTGGTTACCATTGTAAATGTAAAAAAAAAACAGTACATACTCACCTTCTGATGTCCGTTAGGTCCCTGGCCGTCTGCTTCCCGCACTGACTGTGAGCGCCGGCCGGCCGTAAAGTAAAAGCAGAGCACAGCGGTGACGTCACCGCTGTGCTTTGCTTTACGGCTGGCACTGACACATTCAGTGCAGGAAGCTCTGAGCAGCAGCGCGAACGCCGGGGGACGTGACAGACATCAGAAGGTGAGTATGTAGTGGTTTTTTTTACATTTACAATGGTAACCAGGGTAAATATCGGGTTACTAAGCGCGGCCCTGCGCTTAGTAACCCGATATTTACCCTGGTTACCATTGTAAAACATTGCTGGCATCGTTGCTTTTGCTGTCAAACACAACGATACACGCCGATCTGACGACCAAATAAAGTTCTGGACTTTCAGCAACGACCAGCGATATCACAGCAGGATCCAGATCGCTGCTGCGTGTCAAACACAACGATATCGCTATCCAGGACGCTGCAACGTCACGGATCGCTATCGTTATCGTTGTAAAGTCGCTTAGTGTGAAGGTACCTTTAGTTCCTAGCTGATCACTCCTGATGAGTAATGTCAGTGCTGAAGGCAATAACAGACATTGGGAGGAAAGTGGAGACTCAGCGCTGAACCTGACAATTGTGATTAAAACTCAGTTTGTCTTTTTTTTAAAAAAAAAAACCTGCATGCACAGAAAAGGGGTGTTCTGAAGACAAAAAGCCACTTTACATACGGTACATTTTTAAATTAATGTAATAAATTTTTCTTTTTTAAAACTTTTGGGAAAAGTCAAAATGCCAAACATCATGTTCTTTCTGTAATTAAATAACTCCCAACTTTTCTTCTTTACCATATGAGAAAATAGGTAGAAAATACAGAGCTCACATGAGACCGCTAACATCAATACTGATCAATATCACAGTGTGGATCAGAAAACATCTTACAATTATGGCAGTTCTAGGGTTACCATGATTTTTATTTTAAGAATGCAACCCTACAAGTACATTACAATCATAAATTGTAGTCAGTTTTTAGGTAAAAAATATAATTTACTAGCTTAATATTTTGAGGCATGTTATTTTATATTTATAAGTCTGAACCCTGCCATGAAAATATTTTCTCAAGTACAAGTTGAAAATGGGATATCCATTGTAGACATGTTTAACTGAAACCTATATATGGGTTGTCTATTATGCTTTGTGATCTTTTCAAAGTGGATGTAGGAAATCTCGTTACAGTTGATGGCTGCTTCTGATTGTTAAAATTCAATTTAATTGAACGGTGACATTAAAAGCAGCTCAATTAAGAGAAAAACCTTAGAGAAGACACTCTGTTTTACTTGTTGATTATTTTTATTTTACTGAAAAGTTTTTAAATATAGCAACTAATATGCTAAATAAAGTAAGAAAAATCATATATACCTCTCCGACCAATGCCGCTCATTCACTCCGAATGCATCTGCTGATATAGAGATCATGTGACTTAACAGCTTAAGTTTCCTGGGGCCACAGTGTTTCGAGTGCAGGGGTGGTGCTGGTCTGCGAGGAAAGTAATTTCTTTTCTCATTTTATTTAGCACACTTAGGGCATTAAAAAAATAGGCTGTGCAGTTGTGGACAACTCCTTTAAATCTTGTACAGCATAAAAATTGTATTTGGTTTTTTTTGCATTTTTTTTTTACATTTTTTATTTTAGTTATTTTTTTCAACATTTTGTTGTAGTACCACTGGGGAAAATTGGGTTTGTTGTACTGCGGTGTAATCGTCAATGTACAAAAAGTACTAAAATTATATCCGTAAGGGTCATTGTGAGGTCCTAAATGCCATACCAACCATCAGTACCCTGCAATGTTATCCAAGGGATATAAAGTTGACAGTGCGAGTCCCTCTGCATTGCCATTGACCTTGGTATCTGTGGGGTTTAGTGGCCAGAATCTAAGTTAGCTATGATCCCAGGAATTGCAACCAGGTGTCAACTGTTAGTTACAGCCGACACCCTATGTTGATGGCAAGCTCATCGGCATCACTGTACCATAGATGTCAGTTGCTTTGCAGGAACTACCCGCTTGCTGTGCCATACATGTATAGCAGCTGTTGATAAAGGGTTTTTTCCTACCTCAGGTAGGCCAGTAGGTATTGTTCATTTACTAAAGATTACACATTGTGCATTGTTTTTCTTAACATCTATTTTAAGTACAAATGTTATATTCCATTTTGTATTACTATGAATTCCAACTACGTCATTAACTACATCTACAAAAATACCTAAAATGGTCATTTTAACTTGACAACTAAAAAGAAACCATTGCAAAAATATATAGCATATTATCTATTTACAGCATATGTACATATAAATACATTAACAACGGAGAATGCCTTATGCATAGAGTTACAATTTTTGGGGCATCACGATACAGTAAACAATTCTATCTTGGAATTCATCTGCTTACAATAGTTCCTTGCATCTAGTTATGCTTGCACCCTATGTTGTACATCATAGATTTATCTTACATGAACTTACAGAGAATTGATCATCACATTTGCCTTTTTTATTTTTAAGTGTTGATTTTATTCAAAAATATTTAAGGTGGCAGCATGGGAATTCATAAGAACCACATTAAGTTCTATTTACAACTTCATTGTGGCTTTTGTTCTGTGCTGGATTTGTCAGAGGCTCCGGTTGAACCCTATTGATTTATGAGGTTTGTTGAGTTCTCCTAAGGTTTCTGATGCAGATTTGAACAAAGCCTTTTTATAACATTCCTGAAAAGGGTCTTTAGTAACAAAATTCTCCTATTTTTTTTAATAAAAATGATAAAGTGCATGTTCAGATGTGTGTTTATCATTTATATTTGTAAGGCTCATGCTTTCCTCCTCTCTATTTCCTCATTAGGGTTGAGTTGTGGTCTGTGACCTTTGATACAGTGCCTATGGGGAATCTGTGGCAGTCTGAAATACATACCTTGCTTTAAAAGGAACCTGTCACCAGGTTTTTCCCATACAAGGTAAGGCCAGTAACTGTAAGCTCTCTTATACAGCATTCTAATATGCCGTATATATGCCCCTAATCCGGCCAGCCAGACAAGAAAGACATTTTATAATACTCACCTACGGGGCGTTCTGGTCTAATGGGCATCACTGGTCTTGGTCTGGTGCCTCATCTCTTCTTGCTATGTCGTCCTCCTTCTTGCTTCATGTGGATGACGTGTCCTACGTCATCCATACAGTATCCCCGGCATTGTGCTCCTGCGCAGGTGCACTTTTGTGAGCTGACTAGGGCAGAGTACAGTGCTCATGATGTAGGATGCATCATCCACACAGAGCCAGAAGGAGGACAACATCGCAAGAAGAGACCAGGCACCGGACCATGACCAGCGATGCTCGAAGATGAGTATAATAAAAGGTGTTTTCTTGTCTCGTAGGCCAGGTTGGGGGAACATATAGCATATTAGAATTCTGTATATCAGGGCTGAAAGGTGGTGGCCTTATCTCAAATGGGACAAACCTGGTGACACCTTCCCTTTAATATTGGTTTGGGTGGATGCTTTCTCCTTTTTCCCTGCAACTCTGCCAGCCTACAAAACCACCAGAAAAAAAGGGAAATTATAAAGTAACTGCCACTAATGTACTAAGGTGGATTCCTGGATATTCTTTTTATCATTATAACTCAGAAAATGGTGGTATACCCTCTTTCAAGCTTGTATGTTTTCATTACACATAGGAGAATACATGCTAAACTTACCGTATATTTTAAAACTTCAAAACTTCACAGATACAAAATACATTTTGTATTCTGTATCAATAAAGTGTATTTCCCTAAGTCTATTGACAACTAGGGGCAAGTACCAGGGAGGACATTTTAATATATATACCCTAGTGCAAAACTTGTTCACAGACAGGAATAATGATGACAGTACCATAAATATGTTATATTAGACAACACCAAGATATAAAAAATTACAGTAATATAAGGGCAAAATTGGAGTAATCTATTTATTCCGCCCACTATGATTTTATACTATATTTCACTACAAGCTAGAACCAAGCTAATAATAATTGTTAATAGCATTTCAATTTTTTTAAAAGGGACTCTGTCACCTGAATTTGGCGGGCTATGTAAATGCCCTGTGTTCGGTCTGATGGGCAGTGTTTCCTCTTCTTTCATTCACCCCTTCCTTTCCCGCTGGCCACAATATTTTCTTGAATTTCAGTAGGTTTCCTCCGTAGTTCACGTGTGCGCAATGCAATCTTGCCTTGCGCACGCGCAGTATGCATTGCCCAACTGGGGGCAAAGCCGAAAAGCTTTACTGCACATGCGCCGGCGCACTATGTCCCGGAACACAGCGAAATACTTCTGGGACATAGTGCGGCGGCGCCTGTGCACTAATGCTTTTCGGCTTTGCCCGCAGTTGGGCAAAGCATACTGCGTGTGCGCGAGGCAAGATTGCATTGCGCACACGTGAACTACAGAGGAAACCTACTGAAATTCAAGAAAATATTGCGGCCAGCGGGAAAGGAAGGGGTGAATGAAAGAAGAGGAAACACCGCCCATCGGACCGACACAGGGCATTTACATAGCCCACCAAATTCAGGTGACAGAGTCCCTTTAAAGGGACTCTGTCACTTTATAGCAGGACATCTGTTTGGTATAATGCCCTATTAACCTGATGTTTTTCACTGAGCTGCTATCACTAAATGCAACTGAAAGTGGCATAATGCGGGCCACAATAAGTGAGCACAGCCCTTGACTTTTTAGAAACAGGTGAGATATATGTGGCAATCTATTTTCCAATCTCCAGAATGCCACATTGTGAAGGGTGTTTAGCGGATGAAATTGCAACTTCTAGTTCATTGTTATTTGGGCATCAATTGCAAAGACACTATCTTGGTGATAGTTTTCCTTTGAAAGAGTGTTCTTGTTTGCATATCACTAGGCTATGCCAACATTTAATGATCACTATGGGTCTGACCTCTAGCTTCTCCACGATTCCTGAGCATGAAGGCACTGCAGTGCTGATAATCCTGGAAGCAGTGAGGAATAATGGGGTGGTGGGACCTCCAAACATTTATCTATTCCTGATGTCAGACTTTCCTGGGAAAGCTCATTATTAGGGTTTGGGACCATTGCAGACCTAAGCCTTTTGGGTGAAATGCATTTCAATATTTTCACTGTTGAAATGCAGGTCAGCTTAAAGACAAAATGATACTTAGGAGAAATTTATGTGTAAACATGGAGTTGAATAAAAAAAGTTCCAAGGACTTTGGTCCTGCTGTCATGTCAGTAGTCCAGAGCCCTGTGAACCTCCTCCTACCTACTGTCATTCCCTGGCACCTCTTCTGATTACTAGACTCAACATGGCATTATTTCTGCAGCATGCATGAGTTCTTGCTGGATCTACTAGAAAGGAGAGGCACCTGGATGCAGTTAGTAGAGTGTTCGTAGAGTTCTGGTCTGGTGACCATGGACATTTGGTGTCACCTCTGGACTAAGGTCCTTGTTGTCATTTTGCTCCTCTCTATTCCCATATGAACATTGTAAAGAGAGCCAGACTATTAAATTATATGCCCTGTTACTGTAAAGTGACTGAATTTCCCAATATTTATTGATATGGGAATTTGAAGATATCTTGTGCCAGACTGCTTAATTATCATATCTACATATGCTCACTATACTACTAAGATTAGTACACACTTGAATCCCAAACCTGTGCTCATGTTTAGTTCTTCATTCATTTCATAATAAATATATTTAAATAACATGCACATAGAAAAGAACTTGTACTAACTACTGTGCTTTGTGAATGTGCCCTGGTAAGAACAATGAAACTACGGATGAGGACTTGTCAACATTCAGATACTACACAATATAGCAGCACTGTACAAATAGCTGAATATCAGAATCGAAAAAATCTGCAGCATATACTCCATCCTTAACAGCACAAAAATATTGGTCAACATATCCACAGCATTTTTAAAGTCAAGAAATAAATGAAACACGTTAATGAAACGGAGCAATATTTGCTTTGTGTGTCTAATAAAACATTGGGCAGAGACAATTTCTTTCTACATATGTGCTCCTTAACCATGATAGCTGCATTTAGTATTATGGGAGTGCAAGCTATGGACAAATTTATATTAGTCCATATATTGTTCATATTTTATCTGTATATTTTTACTAAAAATGGAAATAGATCCCATTGAAAGAGACTACGTATTTCCTATCAATGTTTTACCCAGCCACCTACAGTTACGTAACTTTCTATATGTTTTGTTTTGTACCATTAGGTTTTTTTTTGCTTCATTCAGAACAATTATAATTTTTCAAGATTTTTTTTTTTTCATTTCACATTTATGTTAATTATATTTTATATTTTTCATTTATAAATAGAAAATTAAAAATGTATCTATATTTTAACCATTTAATTCAGGACACTTGTGGCACTTTCTACTAGTATCTAAGAATAGCTAAGAATTACAGGGTTTCCTCTTTTGTCTTCTTACTGCAGCTTTCCTCAGACAGTTCTGCTCTCCTGTTCACAATATGGAAGCTAATGGAGGAGCACGTGACCAGACCAGCCCATCATCCTCCTCCAATTGAAGAATACGCATGGGAAAGCTGCTTTTCTATTGGAGGAGGCTGATGGACTGGTCTGATCACATGCTCCTCCACCAGCAGCCATTTTATAGCCTGGAGAACTGTGAAGTCTGTGAGCAAAGCTACAGTAACAAGAGCAGGAGGAGAAGCTGTTGTACTTCTATAATCATAATTGCCACAAAATTATGCCCGTAACACCTCTGTTAAAATAAATTGGCAAACGCCTTTAAGACTAAATGTGTATGGATATTGGTTTCTTTATATATTTAACTAATTCGTTTTTTTCTATTTAGGTTTTTATCATGGCAAACTGTTAACTACCTACCAACTGGTACATCATTACCATATGCAAGTAGGCCGAGTCCCTAGACACAAACAAAAAAAGATCTTGATGGTAATTTAATTATTGAACTGTTAATGTGTACGTCCTAACGCGCATATGTTGTTGTTAGGGCTATCATAAGAGGGTTCATAAAAAACATGTCTATGTAGATGAAAAGTGCTATTCCATAGACTCAAGTTTTCATTAGCATAATATATGCAGGAACTTTTTTGCCACCAATCGCAGGCCCACGAAACAGCTCACACTATTAGTAGATACCAGTATGAACTAGATTTAAGATTACCAATGTCTTATATAGTGTGACACTTTCTTAAATTCTGAAAGGGTTAGGAATTTGAAAATGTAGCTGGAAATCAGCCATGACTGCTATTGATGCCTTCATACTTTAATATGGCAATCAATGATAAAAGTAAGCCATTAGAAAATGACAAAGAAAATAATGTTTGTTTTCTACATCCGAGACCCATCTTGGTATAATGTGTGATTGTTAGTGAAGGTGGACATAGCTTTTGACAATGTGATGGAGTCAGCTCTGATCTCTAGTTAACCAAGCTCACAATTGTTCATCTCGCCTGCAACAAAATGAAACATTAGATTTTGCCCACTGAAATCAGTGGACTGTATAAAATAATAGAAGGGCAAGCCTGAAGAAGAGATGCCTTTTTGTAGTTGGCCTTTTGTAGCTACGTTTTTGTACCTTGTCTTTGCCGTGGGTAATAGATTGATAGGGAATACGTACATGGATTGTCTAAAGCAGACAACGCCTCACTAGTCATTATGAACAATGGAACATTTGGAAAAATATAAGCAGGTGTAAGCACAAGGTCACTAAAACGGTATTTAGAATATGTCAGTTGGTGATTCATTACTTCAGCTAATTAGGGAAATAAATATTACATGTATTCTTAATCCAACAATAGGAAATGGTCACTTTTTTAAAATATGGTTTATGGGATCAGTCTGGTTTAGTAGACCAGCAACAACTTTTAAATGAATATTTTTAAATTTGAAAGTCTTACAAAATCCATTGCACCATGTTTATATTTTGATACTGATAAAATTAGCCATAGTTATGGGCAATTGTGCTTTAGAATTTTCTATTTTAAGCAACTAGGTCTAATGGAAGTGAAACGTTATGCACTTTTCAGTTGATTATGTAATTACGTATTTGGAATTTGAAGCCATCAGTGTATCCTGGTTAAAATGTTTTATTTCTTAATTGTGACTTACTGAGTAGAATTTTTGGACTCTGCCGTTACAGGACCTATAGCACATTAATCTTCAGTAATAGCAAAAGTGAGAATGAGTGAACATGAACCAAGCCTTCTAACGTAATAGTTACCATGTATGTGCTAATTCCATTCGAAAAATAATTCCAGATGAATTTAAACTGTACGTTTCTATGGACAATGGCAATCCATTAGCCTTAGAGGGTCCCAAATTGAGGCCAGTAATTGATATATATTCAGTAGGCAAAGTGGAGGTGAATAAATGTTGGTTTCTTATGTAATTTATATGTTTTAACAACATTGGTGAAAACATTAATGATACACTTGAGGCAGTTTATGGAACTCATCTAAATGTAAGATGAAGAAGTAATATTCTAAAGAGTGCAATATTTCATTGAGAAACATAATTGTGACACTGAAAGACATGGAGTAGGGAAATCCAATGAGGTATAGTAAGAACTGTCCTCTTAAACGAGTGCCTTTAAAACAATGTGGTGGTAGTGGTAAGCGGACACCTTGCAGGCAAGATCGGCTTCCATCTTATGGATTTCATGGATGAACCCAGTCGTATATCACAAGTGGAATGCTTACCAAGGAGAATAACAATCCAAGTGCAAAGAAAGCACATGCCTGTAGGAAAGAAGCAATAAAATGCTGTATTAAATAAAGAAAAGGTAAATCTTGCCAGACATATTCACTAAATCAGTTGTGATGTATGACGTGACCATATTTGTTATTTTGCTGATGTTTAATGCTCATTATACATAACCTACGATGGATAATACATAATGAAAAAACGCAAAATGCTTGTGTAGTGTTTATAAATTATGTTACCCATTTCCAACAGGCAGAAAACATACGCTCTACCATGCCTCATTACACATACGCATCTGAGCATGCAGCTTATAGTAACAAATTATTTCATGACAGTCCAAACATTGCGCTGAACTTGCATCTACACAGAGTCACAATTAATCGTGAATTCCTTATAGTATGGAAATCCATATTGACAGAAGTGTTTTGGTGCGGCATGATGTAATACAAGACCTTTGTTCCAGTCAGACTGTCGTCCAGTCAACTTGTACTGGTTCTTGCGGGACCTTATAACGCTATATTGTGCTGTATAGTTTAAAAAAATAGACAGTACTAATCTGAAAATCCTTAACAGAGGCATTTAGATCTCGCCAATTCAACATAAAGACTTCTAGGGGTTTTCCCATGAACAAAAGTTTACTTGAATCAATAGATCTTGGAATATTAATAATTTCCACAATTGAATGTGTTTAAATAAAATGTCCCTGTGCTGAGATAATCTTATAACTGTGTCTCCGCTGTGTGCAATGTAATAGCCATGTCAGACCGTGTAGGAACATGATCTGATCAAATCATAGCTCTTTCTTTGAAGTAAAACATTGTTTAAAAACAGGCAGGGAAATGTTATACATCACAAAAAAAATCAGTGGTAATCCCATGCTGTAATGTCTGGATACTCCTTTGCTCTCCCCACCTGCCCAGGAGCTGTGGTATGATCAGACCATGTCCTTGCCCGGTCAGATACAACCATTACACGGTACATAGCAGGCTCCGGCACTCACTTTGCGTAAATTTGTCCTTTATTCAACAACTAAATAGGACGCATTTCAGCCCATCTAGGAATGGGCTGAAATGTATCCTATTCACTTGCTGAATAAATGACAAGTTTTCTGCAACACCAGTGTGAGGACAGTTGAAAAACCAATGAGTAGAGATGGGCAAAGGCATAGATGTTTGGGTTTGGCCAAACATTTTTAAAAAGTTCAGTTTGGGCACCAGAACGATACCCGAGCTCAAACCCGAAGCCGTGACTGCACGGGAAACACCAGCTCTGATCGGTGATAAGATTGTTACTGCAAGTCAGAGAGCTGTGGTTCCTATGTGGACAGATGACAGCATGTGAGCCAGCAGCTCTGACTGGCGGTAAAAAGTTACAGCTGGTCACAGGTGTCGACTGATGAGAGTACTACTCTCATCATTCTATCATTTCTCTCACTGATAGCAGTGAGAGCAGGAGAGGCTGATGAGAGTATTCATCAGCTGGTGCCTGTGCAATAAATAAATAAATATAAAATGGCGTTGATTCCCCTCTATTTTTGATAAACAGCGCAAGTAAAGCTGACAGCTGTGGTCTGCAACCCCCAACTGTCAGCTTTATATTGGCTGGTTATCAAAAATAGAGGGGTCCACACGCCGGATTTTGTAATTATTTAACTTTTAACGACCAGGGGTATTTCGGTTTTTGAATTTCCATTTTTTGCTCCCTTTCTTCCAAAAGCCATAACTTTTTTTATTTTCCTGTCAATATGGCCACGTGAGGGCTTGTTTTTTGTGGGACAAGTTGTACTTTTGAAAGACACCATTGTTTTTAACATATCATGTACTGGAAAATGGGAAAAATATTCTAAGTGCGGTGAAATTGCAAAAAAGTGCAATTCCACCGTTTTGTTTTTTTTACCATGTTCACTAAGTGCTAAAACTGACCTGCCACTATGATTCTTCAGGTCATTAAGAGTTCAAAAACACCAAACATGTCTAGGTTCTTTTGTATTTATTAATGAAAAAAATCCAAAATTTTTCGTGATCTAGGACTAGGTGAGGGCTTATTTTTTACGTGCCGAGCTCACATTTTTTGTTCATACCATTTTGTTGTAGGTATGATCTTTTGATCGTCCGATATTGCATTTTATTGCAATGTTACGAAAAAAAACGGAATTCTGGCGTTTTGAATTTTTTTCTCGTTATTCCGTTTTTGCGATCAGGTTAATCCTTTTTTTATATTGATAGATCGGGCGACTCTGAATGCAGCTATACCAAATATGTATATATATATATATATATATATATATATGTATATATATATATATATATATATATATATATATATATATATATATATATATACACACACATACACACACACACACATATATATTGTTTTATTTTTAATGGGGTGAAAGGGGGTGATTTGAACTTTTATTTTTTTATATTTTTAAAAACTTTTTAAAAACTTTTTGCATGCTCTAATAGTCTCCATGGGAGACTAGAAGCTGTAATATTTTGATTGCCTCTGCTATACACAGGCAATGATCAGATCACCTGTATGTAGCAAAAATGCTCACTTGCTATGAACGCCGACCACCCGCGCTCTTGCAGGCACATGTCAACTGATCTACAGGGGGAGTCAGACATGGGTGTACTATTACGCCACATGTCGGAAAGGGTTAAATAATGATTAAAAAAAGGCATGGGGTCCCCCCATTTTTGACAACCAGCCAAGCTCAAGCAGACAGCTTGGGGCTGGTATTCTCAGAGTGAGAAGAGGCCATGGATATTGGCCCTCCCCAGCCTTAAAATAGCAGCCCACAGCCACTCCAGAAAAGGCCACTCCAGAAAAGGCGTCTGTTCGATTCTAGTGCTTTGTCTGGCTCTTCCCACTTGCCCTGGTGCAGTGGCAAGTGGGTAATAGTTGTGGGGTTGATGTCAGTTGTTTTATGGTTGCTGACATCAAGCCCACAGCTTCGTATTGGAGAGAAGTCTATAAGACACCTCTATTACTAACCCCTTAGTAAGATTGTATTAAAGATATTCCAGGTCCTTTATTTTAAATAAAACACCCCAGTCCCTTTTACCCATTTATTTAAAAAAATTGAATTTTTGTTTCCCCCTGCTCTCCAAGGCAGCAGGGGATCCCGCCCCTCCAACTACCTTCTTATCTTTAGATGCTGCTTGAAACCCCCCACTCAGTTTTACCACTGCCCTTACGAAGAGCAGGTGTGAGCTCCGTGGCCTCTCAGGCTCATTGCACCTGAAGGTTCTCACTTTTGAAGGTTCGTACTTTCTAAGTTTTTTTCATCAGAATTGTTATTTCGCTTGTTTTATGATTGAATAATGCAAAGTTTGTGGATTTTTTGTTGAAATAAGTAGAGTTTTCTTACAAGTAAGAGAACAGAAGTTGTGAAATTTGGATACTTTTTGTTTCATTACGTTTATGATTATTAAAAAAAATTTTTGCATCTGATTTTTTGTTCTCTCTTTTAATACTTC